>NC_137810.1:14203242-14828943 GCF_963921795.1 Nannobrachium achirus | reverse complement strand
TCGTAACGCGCTTCCAAAGTTAGCGGGAGGGGCACGTTTCACAAACAACAGCCATAAATCACAAACAATAGGTCGAGTCAACACCGAATTTCAACCAGAGGTCGGGGGTGGCATACTCAACGAATCCCCAAAAGCATTTCCACTTCGACCCCTAGGGGGCGTCACAAACGTCACAAACGCGCAAAACGTAACGCTTCCCCATTGACTTATAATGGGAATCGCAAAAACTCACATTCAATTATTTTTCTCTCGCAAACCATAGGGGCTACAGTTTCAAGACTTGGAGAGGAGGTTCAAAATTATTTCAAGGATTAAATAAAAAATAATAGTGTCATTTGGCCTCATGGTGGCGCTATAACAGCCCAGTTTACGTTTTGGCCTGTAACTGTTGAACCGTAGGTCGGAAAATGAAAATTCTTTTTTCCCTGGATTCCTTGGGTCATGACGCATCTCCCCATATAGGCCCCGCCCATTTGCGTATGGGTAGATTTTCCGCCATCTTGAATTTTCTCCAAAACACACTTTTTGCTCCTTTTCCTACATATTTTCTTCAAATGTCTTAAAAAACGGTACACATGATCTATGACGCCACGCAATAAACATAGTCAAAGCATATGTCGATAGTCCGTACCGTTCGTTCGTAACACGCTTCCAAAGTTAGCGGGAGGGGCACGTTTCGCAAACGATAGCCATAAATCACAAACAATAGGTCGAGTCGACACTGAATTTCAACCACAAGTCGGGGGTGGCATACTCAACGGATCCCCAAAAGCATTTCCACTTCGACCCCTAGGGGGCGTCACAAACGCGCGTAACGTAACCGTTTCATGCCAGAACGCGTTTTTCACGGGGACCGACCCTCTCACGACGAAAGGCGGACGACTCGGCGGACGGTCTCACGGTCCAAACCGCTGCACAAGGTCGCGCGTTTAGCGCGCTGCAGGCACACTTGTCAAAATTGACTCCGTCAATTCTAGTTAAGTGTGCCTATGCATAGCATGGGGACACTTATTGTTCTCGCTCATATTTATTTATTTAAGTCTGTCCATGCAATTCCCCAAAAGTTTGGCACGCTACTCCTCCCACAGTTTTTGCACCACACACTCGCGCCATATGTCAAATCGACCGGCTTACTCGGGAATGGTGTGCTAGTAAGTTGCTAAGAGAAAGGTTCTATAGTTTAATTGATATTAATTTATTAGTGAATTAATTTTCCCCATTGACTTATAATGGGAATCGCATTCAATTATTTTTCTCTCGAAAACCATAGGGGCTACAGTTTCAAGACTTGGAGAGGAGGTTCATAATGATTGTAAGAATTAATCAAAAAATAATTACATCACTCGGCCTCATGGTGGCGCTATAACGGCCAACTTTACGTTTTGCCCCGTAACTCTTGAACCGTAGGTCGGAAAATTAAAATTATTTTTTCCCTGGATTCCTTGGGTCAAGACGCATCTCCCGATATAGGCCCCGCCCATTTGCGTATGGGTAGATTTTCCGCCATCTTGAATTTTCTCCAAAACACACTTTTTGCTCCTTTTCCTACATATTTTCTTCAAATGTCTTAAAAACCAGTACACATGATCTATGAAGCCACGCGATAAACATAGTCAAAGGATATTTCGATAGTTCGTACCGTTCGTTCGTAACGCGCTTCCAAAGTTAGCGGGAGGGGCCCGTTTGGCAAAAAATTGCCCTAACTCACAAACAATAGGTCGAGTCAACACTGAATTTCAACCACAGGTCGGGGGTGGCATAATCAACAGATCCCCAAAAGCATTTCCACTTCGACCCCTAGGGGGCGTCACAAACGCGCAAAAGGTAACCGTTTCGTGCCAGAACGCGTTTTTCACGGGGACCGACCCTCTCACAACGAAACGCGGACGACTCGGCGGACGGTCTCACGGACCGAACCGCCGCACGGGGTCGCGCATTTAGCGCGCTGCAGGCACACTTGTCAAAATTGACTCCGTCAATTCTAGTTAAGTGTGCCTATGCATAGCATGGGCAGACTTATTGTTATCGCTCATATTTAAGTCTGTCCATACTTTTCCCCAAAGTTTGGCACGCTACTCCTCCCACAGTTTTTCCACCACACACTCGCGCCATATGTCAAATCGACCGGCTTACTCGGGAATGGTGTGCTATCAAGTTGCTAAGAGAAAGGTTCTATAGTTTAATTGATATTAATTTATTAGTGAATTAATTTTCCCCATTGACTTATAATGGGAATCGCATTCAATTGTTTTTCTCTCGCAAACCATAGGGGCTACAGTTTCAAGACTTGGAGAGGAGGTTCATAATGATGTCAAGGATTAAATAAAAAATAATAGTGTCTTTTGGCCTCATGGTGGCGCTATAACAGCCCACTTTACCTTTTGGCCTGTAACTCTTGAACCATAGGTCGGAAAATTAAAAATCTTTTTTCCCTGGATTCCTTGGGTCATGACGCATCTCCCCATATAGGCCACGCCCATTTGCGCCAGGATAGATTTTCCGCCATCTTGCATTTTCTCCAAAACACACTTTTTGCTCCTTTTACAACATATTTTCTTCAAATGGCACAAAAAGCGGTACACATGATCTATGAACCCTTACAATGAACATACTCAAGGGATATTTTGATAGTCCATATCGTTCGTTCGTAACGCGCTTCTAAAGTTAGTGGGAGGAGCCCGTTTCGCAAACAATAGCCATAAATCACAAACAAAACGTCGAGTCAACACTGAATTTCAACCAAAGGTCAGGGGTGGCATACTCAACGAATCCCCAAAAGCATTTCCACTCGGCCACATGGTGGCGCTATAACGGACCACTTGCCTCGTAACTCTTGAACCGTAGATCGGAAAATGAAAATTATTTTTTCCCTGGATTCCTTGGGTCAAGACGCATCTCCCCATATAGGCCCCGCCCATTTGCGTAGGGCTAGATTTTCCGCCATTTTGAATTTTCTCCAAAACACACTTTTTGCTCCTTTTCCCACATATTTTCTTCAAATGTCACAAAAAGCGGTACACATGATCTATGAACCCACCCGATGAACCTATTCAAGGGATATTTCGATAGTCCTTACCGTTCGTCCGTAACGCGATTCCAAAGTTAGCGGGAGGGGCCCGTTTCGCAAACAATAGCCATAAATAACAAACAAAAGGTCGGGTCAACACCGAATTTCACTTAAAGGTCGGGGGTGGCATACTCTACGTATCCCGTAAAGCATTTCCACTTCGACCCGTAGGGGGCGTCACAAGCGTGCTAAACGTAACCCTTTCGGGCCAAAACGCGTTTTTCACGGGGAACGACCCTCTCACAATGAAACGCAGACGACTCGGCGGATGGTCTCACGGTCCGAACCGCTGCACGAGGTCGCGCATTTAGCGAGCTGCACTGCAGGCACACTTGTCAAAATTGACTCTGTCAATTCTAGTTAAGTGTGCCTATGCATAGCATGGGCAGACTTATTGTTATCGCTCATATTTAAGTCTGTCCATACTTTTCCCCAAAGTTTGGCACGCTACTCCTCCCACAGTTTTTGCACCACACACTCGCGCCATATGTCAAATCGACCGGCTTACTCGGGAATGGTGTGCTATCAAGTTGCTAAGAGAAAGGTTCTATAGTTTAATTGATATTAATTTATTAGTGAATTAATTTTCCCCATTGACTTATAATGGGAATCGCATTCAATTATTTTTCTCTCGCAAACCATAGGGGCTACAGTTTCAAGACTTGGAGAGGAGGTTCATAATGATTGTAAGAATTAATCAAAAAATAATGACATCACTCGGCCTCATGGTGGCGCTATAACGGCCAACTTTACGTTTTGCCCCGTAACTCTTGAACCGTAGGTCGGAAAATGAAAATTATTTTTTCCCTGGATTCCTTGGGTCATGACGCATCTCCCCATATAGGCCACGCCCATTTGCGTATGGATAGATTTTCCGCCATCTTGAATTTTGTCCAAAACACACTTTTTGCTCCTTTTCCTACATATTTTCTTCAAATGTCTTAAAAACCGGTACACATGATCTATGAAGCCACGCGATAAACATAGTCAAAGGATATTTCGATAGTTCGTACCGTTCGTTCGTAACGTGCTTCCAAAGTTAGCGGGAGGGGCAAGTTTCGCAAACGATAGCCATAAATCACAAACAATAGGTCGAGTCAACACTGAATTTCAACCACAGGTCGGGGGTGGCATACTCAACGAATCCCCAAAAGCATTTCCACTTCGACCCCTAGGGGGCGTCACAAACGCGCGAAACGTAACCGTTTCGTGCCAGAACGCGTTTTTCGAGGGGACCGACCCTCTCACAACGACACACGGACGACTCGGCAGACTGTCTCACAGTCCGAACCGCCGCACAAGGTCGCGCATTTAGCGCGCTGCAGGCACACTTGTCAAAATTGACTCCGTCAATTCTAGTTAAGTGTGCCTATGCATAGCATGGGCAGACTTATTGTTATCGCTCATTAAGTGTGCCTATGCATAGCATGGGCAGACTTATTGTTATCGCTCATATTTATTTATTTACTTACTTAAGTCTGTCCATACTTTTCCCCAAAGTTTGGCACGCTACTCCTCCCACAGTTTTTGCACCACACACTCGCGCCATATGTCAAATCGACCGGCTTACTCGGGAATGGTGTGCTATCAAGTTGCTAAGAGAAAGGTTCTATAGTTTAATTGATATTAATTTATTAGTGAATTAATTTTCCCCATTGACTTATAATGGGAATCGCATTCAATTATTTTTCTCTCGCAAACCATAGGGGCTACAGTTTCCAGACTTGGAGAGGAGGTTCATAATGATTGTAAGAATTAATCAAAAAATAATGACATCACTCGGCCTCATGGTGGCGCTATAACGGCCAACTTTACGTTTTGCCCCGTAACTCTTGAACCGTAGGTCGGAAAATGAAAATTATTTTTTCCCTGGATTCCTTGGGTCATGACGCATCTCCCCATATAGGCCACGCCCATTTGCGTATGGATAGATTTTCCGCCATCTTGAATTTTGTCCAAAACACACTTTTTGCTCCTTTTCCTACATATTTTCTTCAAATGTCTTAAAAACCGGTACACATGATCTATGAAGCCACGCGATAAACATAGTCAAAGGATATTTCGATAGTCCATACCGTTTGTTCGTAACGCGCTTCCAAAGTTAGCGGGAGGGGCCCGTTTTACAAACGATAGCCATAAATCACAAACAATAAGTCGAGTCACCACCGAATTTCAACCACAGGTCGGGGGTGGCATACTCAACGAATCCCCAAAAGCATTTCCACTTCGACCCCTAGGGGGCGTCACAAACGCGCCAAACGTAACCGTTTCGTGGCAGAACGCGTTTCAGACACAGGCATTGCGATTGAGCTGTGCTGTACTTTACTGCACTGTATTGTACTGTACCGTACCGTACTGTATTGTACTCTGTCTTCTGTACTGTACTGTACTGTACTGTACTGTACTGTACTGTACTGTACCTTACTCTGCTGTAGTGTACTGTACCTTACTGTATTGTAGTGTACTGTATCTTCTGTACTGTCTGTGCTGTAGCTTACTTACGTGATCTATAAAGCCACGCGATAAACATAGTCAAAGGATATTTCGATAGTCCATACCGTTCGTTCGTAACGCGCTTCCAAAGTTAGCGGGAGGGGCCCGTTTGGCAAAAAATTGCCCTAACTCACAAACAAAAGGTCGAGTCGACACTAAATTTCAACCACAGGTTGCGGGTGGCATACTCAACGGATCCCCAAAAGCATTTCCACTTCGACCCCTAGGGGGCGTCACAAACGCGCGAAACGTAACCGTTTCATGCCAGAACGCGTTTTTCACGGGGACCGACCCTCTCACGACGAAACGCAGACGACTCGGCGGACGGTCTCACAGTCCAAACCGCCGCACAAGGTCGCGCATTTAGCGAGCTGCAGGCACACTTGTCAAAATTGACTCTGTCAATTCTAGTTAAGTGTGCCTATGCATAGCATGGGCAACTTATTGCAATCGCTCATATTTATGTATGTATGTATGTATGTATGTATGTCCATGCTTTTCCCCAAAGTTTGACACGTTTCACAGACCACAGTTTTTGCGCCACACACTCGCGCCATATGTCAAACCGACCGGGTTACTCGGGAATGGTGTGCTAGTAACTTGCTAAGAGAAAGGTTCTATAGTTTAATTGATATTAATTTATTAGTGAATTAATTTCCCCCCATTGACTTATAATGGGAATGGCAAAAACTCAAATTCAATTATTTGTCTCTCGCAAACCATAGGGGCTAGAGTTTCAAGACTTGGCGAGGAGGTTTATAATGATTTCAAGGATTAAATAAAAAATAATAGTGTCATTTGGCCTCATGGTGGCGCTGTAACAGCCCACTTTACGTTTTGGCCTGTAACTCTTGAACCGTAGATCGGAAAATTAAAATTCTTTTTTCCCTGGATTCCTTGGGTCATGACGCATCTCGCCATATAGGCCACGCCCATTTGCGCCAGGATAGATTTTCCGCCATCTTGAATTTTCTCCAAAACACACTTTTTGCTCATTTTCCTAAATTTTTTCTTCAAATGTCACGAAAAGCGGTATACCTGACCTATGAAGCCATGCAATGAACATACTCAAGGGATATTTTGATCGTCCGTACCGTTCGTTCGTAACGCGCTTCTAAAGTTAGCGGGATGGGCTTGTTTGGCAAACAATAGCCATAAATCACAAACAAAAGGTCCAGTCAACACTGAATTTCAACCACAGGTCGGGGGTGGCAAACTCAACGAATCCCCAAAAGCATTTCACTTGGCCACATGGTGGCGCTATAACGGACCACTTGCCTCGTAACTCTTGAACCGTAGGTCGGAGAATTAAAATTATTTTTTCCCTGGATTCCTTGGATCACGACGCATCTCTCCATATAGGCCACGCAAATTCGAACACTGCGAGATTTTTCACCATTTTGAATTTTCTCCAAAACACACTTTTTGCTCCTTTTCCTACATATTTTCTTCACATGTCACGAAAATGGGTACACATGATCTATGAACCCATGCAATGAACATAGTCAAGGGATATTTTGATAGTCCATACCGTTTGTTCGTAACGGGCTTCCAAATTTAGCGGGAGGGGCCCGTTTTGCAAACAATAGCCATAAATCACAAACAAAACGTTGAGTCAACACTGAATTTCTACCACAGGTTGCGGGTGGCTTACTCAACGAATCCCCAAAAGCATTTCCAATTCGACCCGTAGGGGGCGTCACAAACGCACAAAACGTAACCGTTTTGTGCCAAAACGTAACCGTTTCGTGCCAGAACGCGTTCTTCACGGGGACCGACCCTCTCACGACGAAACGTGGACGACTTGGCGGACGGTCTCACGGTCCGAACCGCCGCACGAGGTCGGGCATCTAGCGCGCTGCAGGCACACTTGTCAAAATTGACTCTGTCAATTCTAGTATTTAAGTCTGTCCATACTTTTCCCCAAAGTTTGGCACGCTACTCCTCCCACAGTTTTCGCACCACACACTCGCGCCATATGTCAAATCGACCGGCTTACTCGGGAATGGTGTGCTATCAAGTTGCTAAGAGAAAGGTTCTATAGTTTAATTGATATTAATTTATTAGTGAATTAATTTTCCCCATTGACTTATAATGGGAATCGCATTCAATTATTTTTCTCTCGCAAACCATAGGGGCTACAGTTTCAAGACTTGGAGAGGAGGTTCATAATGATTGTAAGAATTAATCAAAAAATAATTACATCACTCGGCCTCATGGTGGCGCTATAACGGCCAACTTTACGTTTTGCCCCGTATCTCTTGAACCGTAGGTCGGAAAATGAAAATTATTTTTTCCCTGGATTCCTTGGGTCATGACGCATCTCCCCATATAGGCCACGCCCATTTGCGTATGGATAGATTTTCCGCCATCTTGAATTTTGTCCAAAACACACTTTTTGCTCCTTTTCCTACATATTTTCTTCAAATGTCTTAAAAACCGGTACACATGATCTATGAAGCCACGCGATAAACATAGTCAAAGGATATTTCGATAGTCCATACCGTTTGTTCGTAACGCGCTTCCAAAGTTAGCGGGAGGGGCCCGTTTCACAAACGATAGCCATAAATCACAAACAATAAGTCGAGTCACCACCGAATTTCAACTACAGGTCGGGGGTGGCATACTCAACGAATCCCCAAAAGCATTTCCACTTCGACCCCTAGGGGGCGTCACAAACGCGCGAAACGTAACCGTTTCGTGCCAGAACGCGTTTTTCAGGGGGACCGACCCTCTCAAAACGAAACACGGACGACGGTGGACGGTCTCACGGTCCGAACCGCCGCACAAGGTCGCGCATTTAGCGAGCTGCAGGCACACTTGTCAAAATTGACTCCGTCAATTCTAGTTAAGTGTGCCTATGCATAGCATTGGCAACTTATTGCAATCGCTCATATTTATGTATGTATGTCCATGCTTTTCCCCAAAGTTTGGCACGCTACTCCTCCCACAGTTTTTGCACCACACACTCGCGCCATATGTCAAATCGACCGGCTTACTCGGGAATGGTGTGCTAGTAACTTGCTAAGAGAAAGGTTCTATAGTTTAATTTATATTAATTTATTAGTGAATTAAATTGTCCCCATTGACTTATAATGGGAGAAAGCAAAAATTCACATTCAATTATTTTTCTCTCGCAAACCATAGGGGCTACAGTTTCAAGACTTGGAGAGGAGGTTCATAATGATTGTAAGAATTAATCAAAAAATAATTACATCACTCGGCCTCATGGTGGCGCTATAACAGGCCACTTTACGTTTTGGCCTGTAACTGTTGAACCGTAGGTCGGAAAATTAAAATTATTTTTTCCCTGGATTCCTTGGGTCAAGACGCATCTCCCGATATAGGCCACGCCCATTTGCGCCAGGATAGATTTTCCGCCATCTTGAATTTTCTCCAAAACACACTTTTTGTTCCTTTTCCGACATATTTTCTTCAAATTGCACAAAAAACGGTACACATGATCTATGAACCCATGCAATGAACATACTCAAGGGATATTGCGATAGTCCATTACGTTTGTTCGTAACGTGCTTCCAAAGTTAGCGAAAGGGGCCCGTTTTGCAAACAATAGCCATAAATCACAAACAAAAGGTCCAGTCAACACTGAATTTCAACCACAGGTCGGGGGTGGCATACTCAACGATCCCCAAAAGCATTTCCAATTGGCCACATGGTGGCGCTATAACGGACCACTTGCCTCGTAACTCTTGAACCATAGGTCGGAGAATTAAAATTCTTTTTTCCCTGGATTCCTTGGGTCACGACGCATCTCTCCATATAGGACACGCCAATTTGCACATGGGAAGATTTTTCACCATTTCAAATTTTCTCCAAAACACACTTTTTGCTCCTTTTCCTACATATTTTCTTCAAATGTCTTAAAAACCGGTACACATGATCTATGAAGCCACGCGATAAACATAGTCAAAGGATATTTCGATAGTCCGTACCGTTCGTTCGTAACGCGCTTCCAAAGTTAGCGGGAGGGGCCCGTTTCGCAAACGATAGCCATAAATCACAAACAATAGGTCGAGTCAACACTGAATTTCAACCACAGGTCGCGGGCGGCATACTCAACGTTTCCCCAAAAGCATTTCCACTTCGACCCCTAGGGGGCGTCACAAACGCGCGAAACGTAACCGTTTCATGCCAGAACGCGTTTTTCACGGGGACCGACCCTCTCACGACGAAACGCAGACGACTCGGCAGACGGTCTCACAGTCCAAACACACTCGCGCCATATGTCAAACCGACCGGGTTACTCGGGAATGGTGTGCTAGTAACTTGCTAAGAGAAAGGTTCTATAGTTTAATTGATATTAATTTATTAGTGAATTAATTTTTCCCCATCGACTTATAATGGGACAATGCCAAAAGTCACATTCAAGTATTTTTCTCTCGCAAACCATAGGGGCTACAGTTTCAAGAATTGGAGAGGAGGTTCAAAATGATTTCAAGGATTAAATAAAAAATAATAGTGTCATTTGGCCTCATGGTGGCGCTATAACACCCCAGTTTACGTTTTGGCCTGTAACTGTTGAACTGTAGGTCGAAAAATTAAAATTATTTTTTCCCTGGATTCCTTGGGTCAAGACGCATCTCCCCATATAGGCCACGCCCATTTGCGCCAGGATAGATTTTCCGCCATCTTGAATTTTCTCCAAAACACACTTTTTGCTCCTTTTCCTACATATTTTCTTCAAATGTCTTAAAAACCGGTACACATGATCTATGAAGCCACGCGATGAACATAGTCAAAGGATATTTCGATAGTCCGTACCGTTCGTTCGTAACGCGCTTCCAAAGTTAGCGGGAGGGGCACGTTTCACAAAAAATTGCCCTAACTCACAAACAAAAGGTCGAGTCACCACCGAATTTCAACTACAGGTCGGGGGTGGCATACTCAACGAATCCCCAAAAGCATTTCCACTTCGACCCCTAGGGGGCGTCACAAACGCGCGAAACGTAACCGTTTCGTGCCAGAACGCGTTTTTCAGGGGGACCGACCCTCTCAAAACGAAACACGGACGACGGTGGACGGTCTCACGGTCCGAACCGCCGCACAAGGTCGCGCATTTAGCGAGCTGCAGGCACACTTGTCAAAATTGACTCCGTCAATTCTAGTTAAGTGTGCCTATGCATAGCATTGGCAACTTATTGCAATCGCTCATATTTATGTATGTATGTCCATGCTTTTCCCCAAAGTTTGGCACGCTACTCCTCCCACAGTTTTTGCACCACACACTCGCGCCATATGTCAAATCGACCGGCTTACTCGGGAATGGTGTGCTAGTAACTTGCTAAGAGAAAGGTTCTATAGTTTAATTTATATTAATTTATTAGTGAATTAAATTGTCCCCATTGACTTATAATGGGAGAAAGCAAAAATTCACATTCAATTATTTTTCTCTCGCAAACCATAGGGGCTACAGTTTCAAGACTTGGAGAGGAGGTTCATAATGATTGTAAGAATTAATCAAAAAATAATTACATCACTCGGCCTCATGGTGGCGCTATAACAGGCCACTTTACGTTTTGGCCTGTAACTGTTGAACCGTAGGTCGGAAAATTAAAATTATTTTTTCCCTGGATTCCTTGGGTCAAGACGCATCTCCCGATATAGGCCACGCCCATTTGCGCCAGGATAGATTTTCCGCCATCTTGAATTTTCTCCAAAACACACTTTTTGTTCCTTTTCCGACATATTTTCTTCAAATTGCACAAAAAACGGTACACATGATCTATGAACCCATGCAATGAACATACTCAAGGGATATTGCGATAGTCCATTACGTTTGTTCGTAACGTGCTTCCAAAGTTAGCGAAAGGGGCCCGTTTTGCAAACAATAGCCATAAATCACAAACAAAAGGTCCAGTCAACACTGAATTTCAACCACAGGTCGGGGGTGGCATACTCAACGATCCCCAAAAGCATTTCCAATTGGCCACATGGTGGCGCTATAACGGACCACTTGCCTCGTAACTCTTGAACCATAGGTCGGAGAATTAAAATTCTTTTTTCCCTGGATTCCTTGGGTCACGACGCATCTCTCCATATAGGACACGCCAATTTGCACATGGGAAGATTTTTCACCATTTCAAATTTTCTCCAAAACACACTTTTTGCTCCTTTTCCTACATATTTTCTTCAAATGTCTTAAAAACCGGTACACATGATCTATGAAGCCACGCGATAAACATAGTCAAAGGATATTTCGATAGTCCGTACCGTTCGTTCGTAACGCGCTTCCAAAGTTAGCGGGAGGGGCCCGTTTCGCAAACGATAGCCATAAATCACAAACAATAGGTCGAGTCAACACTGAATTTCAACCACAGGTCGCGGGCGGCATACTCAACGTTTCCCCAAAAGCATTTCCACTTCGACCCCTAGGGGGCGTCACAAACGCGCGAAACGTAACCGTTTCATGCCAGAACGCGTTTTTCACGGGGACCGACCCTCTCACGACGAAACGCAGACGACTCGGCAGACGGTCTCACAGTCCAAACACACTCGCGCCATATGTCAAACCGACCGGGTTACTCGGGAATGGTGTGCTAGTAACTTGCTAAGAGAAAGGTTCTATAGTTTAATTGATATTAATTTATTAGTGAATTAATTTTTCCCCATCGACTTATAATGGGACAATGCCAAAAGTCACATTCAAGTATTTTTCTCTCGCAAACCATAGGGGCTACAGTTTCAAGAATTGGAGAGGAGGTTCAAAATGATTTCAAGGATTAAATAAAAAATAATAGTGTCATTTGGCCTCATGGTGGCGCTATAACACCCCAGTTTACGTTTTGGCCTGTAACTGTTGAACTGTAGGTCGAAAAATTAAAATTATTTTTTCCCTGGATTCCTTGGGTCAAGACGCATCTCCCCATATAGGCCACGCCCATTTGCGCCAGGATAGATTTTCCGCCATCTTGAATTTTCTCCAAAACACACTTTTTGCTCCTTTTCCTACATATTTTCTTCAAATGTCTTAAAAACCGGTACACATGATCTATGAAGCCACGCGATGAACATAGTCAAAGGATATTTCGATAGTCCGTACCGTTCGTTCGTAACGCGCTTCCAAAGTTAGCGGGAGGGGCACGTTTCACAAAAAATTGCCCTAACTCACAAACAAAAGGTCGAGTCGGCCCAGGCCCCTAAGCACACAGTTGTCTGTCAGTTGTGGAATCGTCCGTGGTGGAAGTCTAAAACATTGGATTATATTCGGCTAAACAGCAGCAGTTCAGGTCACGTCAGTGACTTTTCTGATGGTGTGTGCACTTATGTAATCTCTAGCCTCTGCCTTTCAAGTTTCAATTGGTACAGTGTCTAGCCAAAGTAATGCGCCATGCTTTTTATTCGTTGTGTGAGGCGATGGTGTGAGTGAGTGGATAACATTAATGTGTTTGTTGGCGGTTGTGATATACTAGAAGTTCGCAGCCCTTCGGGTTGCTCACATCTAGAGTCCACGCCTGCTTCCTTACTGTAGTCTACTGTACTGTACTGTACCTTACTGTGCTGTACTGTACCTTACTGTACTGTACTGCATCTTATTGTACTGTGCTATACCTTACTGTACTGTACTGTACTGTACTGTAATGTACTGTACCTGACTGTGCTGTAGTGTACTGTGCCTTATTTATGTATTTATTTACCTTTGTCTTTCTTTCTGTCCATACGATTCCCCAAAGTTTCCCACGCTACTAGTCCCCCACCATTAACGCCACCCTTGCAATATATACAGCAACACGTGCGGCTTGGCCGGGAATGGTGTGCTAGTAACTTTCTTTCTGATCTGCCTTACAATGGCGACGTAATCGCATGAATATTTCATGAGATATAACACAGCCTTGAGAACGCCTCTGTTTAGACAACATGTTGGCTGCGTAGGGCTCCACTGGCTGCGTCGCCTTGCTCTGCGTCTTTACGGCGTCATTGACACAGCCACGTTGGCGTCCGACTGGCTCGTGAATGTGTTGATATTTCAATCAAGATCATAGGATATTCACATTATGAACTGTAGTGTTATATATGCCTAATTATAATAAGTTATGCTGTGTAAAGTGGTGGAAGAAAATAGCAGATATACAAGCTCACATGTCGAGTGCATGAATCTGTCATCATGCTGTTGTGACTGTGTCTGAGCTTTACTTTGGCTTTTTTCGGTACACCAGTCCAGCGCAGCCACAATAATGTATAGCCTAAAATCAGCCTAAAATCAGACTCAGTCACTCACTGCTGGCCTGTTTTTAGAAGGAAGAATTGAGAAAGTTGTTGCCTGTTGTGAACTTGTGATTAGCCTATATCAAGCGGGAAGACGAGGGAGACCACACAGTGTAAGTTTGTTTTTCTCTTACTGTCTATTAAGTTAATAAGCAAACAGAATAGATGTCCAGTGGTACAGTACAATAAACATGTTTTTCTTTTCATTCTCAATCTGAATGTGAATAGAATGGCACATCATTTCAAAAAGAAACTTCAATGGGTACAGTGAAGCATGTTAGTTTTTGGCATACTGTATATGAAATCAATGAGCATAGAAATTACTTTTGGTACGCTTTCAGTACTCAACAGTCCTGCGTACTGCCCGTTTCTAAACTAGTAAGACGCTCAGGGTAACAAGCAGCCTCGGCCCATGTCTTGGCTATGTGGCCAGTGATGTATATCGGACCGGTTACCCATATGGAGACCAGGGTATACTCTATATGGAGATCAATGTACTGTATATGGAAAAATGCTGTGAGAGCTCAAACATACTTATTCAATTATTTCATGTGAAACTCCTGGGATGGCTATGTTATCTGACATTATACGCTTTTATGCCTATACATGGATATTCTTGTCTGTACAGAACCAGCCACACAGATATGGGCTGTCTTGGCCGTCCGTCTTGGCCATGTATGGATTGGAATATGGCTGATGTGGCTTCCATATATGAGCATTCCCATATGAAGTCTTGTTAGATCTGGGCTTAATATTAATGACATCAGGGAACTCCATGTCTGGCCATAAAAGTGATTCTGTTAATGTGACATCACAGTGAAGTCAAAGCATGATGTCAGAGCAGCAAACCCATTCTGTTAGAGTGGTTCCCCTGACATTACAGGCCTATAGGCCTCCACACACAGTGCAGAGCATTTATTGCTGTGGAGTTCAGTCTGCAAACTGTGTGTGGATAGGACAGATCTATGGCTCAGCTCTGGTTTTCATGAGAGTTCTAAATGTTCAAGAAAATGTCGATAGAATAGAATATGTGAAATATTTGAAAAAAGATAACTGAAACCCTGACAATCTATCTCCTAGTTTAATTGTTGTATTAGCTAAGCAGATTAATGGGTGATTTCAAAAGAATCGTTCACTTTGGGATGCAAGCATGAAACTTGGTACATATACGCTTTGATTCCCACTCTTTTCAAAAATAGCGGTAGCCAAGCAAAATTTCAAGATGGCGGCCCCTGAAATCCAAGATGTCCGTCCAAAAATGTTGTTTTTCCTTTATAACTCAAATCGCATTGATTTTAAGACCCATAAATGTATTGATGTTGAATCTAAAGAAAACATTTACCCTACCTTAAGTTTAACTTTAGTTGAATATGTATTCGTATGTGACATGAGTATCTAAGCAAATGGGCCATCATGCAATTGTTTAGTTCAATTATATTTCTATGTTCTCAGACCTTGTACTTTCATTTTTCATACTTATATCCCATGTGAAACAGACCATTTCTTCAAAAATGATTAAATGCACTCCCACTCAATAAAGGAGACCACGCAGTGTAAGTCCCTTGTTGTCTTACTGTATATTAAATCAATGTAAGTTGTCTTACTGTATATTAAATCAATGAGAATTCAGAACAGATGTTCAGTGGGACAGTACAATAAACATGTTTTTCTTTTCTGCCTCATTCTGACTCTTGAGTACAATGTAACATCATTTCACAAATAATCTCATGTGAATCTGACCGTTTCCCCAAGATTTATTAAATCAGTCACACACAATAAAGGACACCACACAGTGTAAGTTTGTTTTTCTCTTACTGTATTAAGTCAATGAGCAAACAGAATAGATGGCCAGTGGTACAGTACAATAAACATGTTTTTATTTTCGTTCTCAATCTGAATAGAATGTAACATCATTTCACAAATAAACTTTAATAGGTACAGTGTAAACAGACTTCTCAAGCATGTTCATTTGTTTCTTACTGTATATTAAATCAATGAGCATAGACATGACTTTTGGTCCTTAAATACCATGTGAATCAGAAAGTTTCCCCAAGAATGATTAAAGCAGTCTCACACATTAAAGGAGATCACACAGTGTAAGTTCGTTTTTCTGTTACTGTATATTAAGTCAATGAGCAAACAGAATAGATGTCCAGTGGTACAGTACAAGAAACATGTTTTTCTTTCTTTCTCAATCTGAATCTGAATAGAATGTAACATCATTTTACAAAGAAACTTCAATAGGTACAGTGGAAATAGACCTGGCAAGCATTCATTGGATAGTTAAACATAACAATGAACATGAGATGGTGTTTTGAATGAGTCTTGTGGACTCATAATCAAGGACATAGAATGTTTTATTTTCCTTTAATAAAAGTGGTTGTACACTTCCACATTTCTCTCCTCATCCTCTCTGTCCTTGTAGTGGGTCACAGTCTCGGCACATGTACAAGACATAGGTTCCAAAACAGATTAACCTTGACACTGTGACATTGAAGATATTGAAATGTAATTTCACCCTTGGCCATCATGCAATTGTTTGGTTCAGTTATATGTATCTACTAATAGCTTGTACTCTTACTTTTGGTCTTTAAATAAAATTTGATACAGCAGGCAAGGCAGATCGAGTGTGTGCCATTTGGCAGCACATAGGTCTGTAAGAGATTGATATTACATCATGTAATCATTCGCAGGTAGGGCAATGCTTCAGTTGCCTGATGTGCAACGATCTGCCTTACATTATAAAGTTGCAGATGGCCAACTTTTTGCTGAGACCCTAATAACTCAATGACGTTAGATAACTGTCTGTCAAAGTGGCAGGCATGTTGATGAGAGGCAAAGCAGACATTCTGTACTGCTGACGATGTGTGCTCCAATGCTATACACAAATTTAACTCTTTATAGGGTCAGCGTCATCTGAAAGCAATCCCATCAACCACATCACTCCATAATTGGTGCTGCTGAAGTCAAGACACAGTATACTGCATCATGGTAACTGTAGTAGGTGTGCAGTACACCCTTCTGAAGGCAAGTCTGTGGTTGTGATATGTAGATGTGATCAATCAGGGTCTGCTCTTGGGTTGTTGCAGTGGCGATAAGCTGGCTGTAGCCTTTGGACTCAAACAGCTCCTTAACAGGTTTGTGTCCCATCTTGAGGAGGTCCTCATTGAAATCACCACAGACAACAATTGGTTGGCAGTCCATCAGGGCCAAAGAGTCTAAGAGACGTCCAAGGTTGAGACAAAAGTCGCTGTCCTTGTATTTTGGAGGTCTGTAGACAGTGGCTATGAGCGCTTTCACTGGGGCCTCAACTCTGACAACTGCAAACTCCACATCGCTGACATTTTCAACCAACCTACAAGGGTCTGCTTGAAGACTGCTCCTGTAGTAGACTGCAACTCCACCTCCCTTTTTTGTAGCAATGTGTTGAGTGTTGGCGCTGGTATAAGACCCATGTCTGTTATGTGTAACCAACTGGTATCCGTCCAGCTCAACTTGTGTGGGAATGGAATTACCAGACAAATGAGTTTCTGTCATCAACAACACATCAGCGTGTTTGAACTCGTGGTGAGCCTTCACGTCGTGAATGTGTGACATCAGTCCTTGTGTGTTGTGATGGACAATGGTTAATGTGGGACCCCCGGACCACTGTTCCACAAAATGCATCAGTGGTCTCGTCACTTGGAAGGAAGCGCGATTCATGTTCTGCATTGCCATTTTTATGTTTGGGTTGGCATAAATCTTGCTTTCATCAAAGTGTTTGATTCTGAGCCCTTGAAGCGAGGTTGTTCGGCTCAGTGCAACGTAAGCTATTCCAGAGTTTTGCATCATCTTCATAGACACCACTGCAGAACTGACGGTCATGCCTTGAACTTTGTGGGTTGTACACCCAAAAGCCAGTTTCAGGGGGAACTGCCGTCGCACCAGTGATTTGTTGGCCAGGTTCTCCTCAGACCTTTGAATGTACACCAAATCATCTGTTGGGCCTTGAATCTTCCTGCGGAAGTTCTGACCTGCTGTGGGACTATCCAATCTGAGGCCAAGTAAGTCCACAACCGTGCATCCGTTTGCAGTGGTTAAAACAATGTTGGCTATCGTTCCAAACGTGCCGTTCACGATCCCGTCTTCCACATCCAGATTCCTAATGACCATGACCCGCGCTCCTTCCGCAACTTCGAGAATTTCTGCCAAGTCGCTTTGGGTCCCGTTCTCGTTGGCCTTGGCCAGCGGCTTCATTTGACCTGAGCATCTGTCCTTGTAGAAATCTTGGGCCATAACGCTGAAAATGGGTGTGCCAAGAGTTGCTATAGCCTTTTTGTTGTGGGTCTTGACCTCTGAATTTCTAGCAAATATATGAAGGACATCATATGGGCCGTCTTCTCTTTCTGTGCAAGCCTGTGTGAGCAGAGCCCTGTCTTCAGCACTGAGAGGATCAGACTTTTCCTTTACTCTTAACCTGTTCAAGAGTTCGGCAAAAATGCGATCATCTCTTTGACGCATGATTTCTGTAAGTTCGGCCAGCAGAAAATTTGCCCAGACACCACGCACAACCTCATCAGCATTGCAGAGCGTTGTGTTACAAACTGGTGCCAGCTGGTAGAAGTCTCCGACCGCCAGGACAGACATTCCACCAAAGGGTTTCCTGTTGCCTTTGATTTGCTGGAGTCTTAAGTCGACGTAGTTAAAGATGTCGTTAGAAACCATGGATATCTCATCAATGATTAAGATCTCTGCAGTCCACAGTGCTGCCCTCATCCCATCCAGTGCATTTCCAAGCGATTTATACGGGCCCTTCATACTTTGTGGTAGCTTCAGCAACGAGTGCAGGGTTCTCCCAGAGATATTGAAAGCTGCGGTGCCGGTAAACGCTGCCAGCAGAACTGCCGGCTGGGTCATGTCTGCTTCATTGAGAAAGTAGGGAAGTTTGCGCAGAATCTTGGTAGCCTCATGATATATGCACTTGATGACATGAGACTTGCCACAGCCAGCACCCCCAGAGATGAAATAGTAGAACGGAGCAGGCTCCTGTCGCCAGACGCGTTTCAAACACCATTGACGCACAGTGTAGAAAATGGACGCTTGCATTTCGTTGAGGCCTTGAAACATGCTTCTGACATAGTCTGGATTCAATTCAGGAGCATCAATTCCTGGCATTGCCCTACCGTTGTTGGCCTGCACTTGGTAGTCTGGTACGGCGTCTTTCTCTTGTAGATCGCTGGCTGTTCGCTGCTTGAGGGAAACATCTTCTGCATCTGCATCAAAAGTTTTCCATGCATCAAGGATAGGTTGGTGTGCTTGCAACATTTCCAGAGCTTGGTCAATTGTTTTGCCCTGGCCTTCATATTTGGCTTTGTTTTGATCAACAATGTTTTTCACAGACCAGTGTGTCCTATGTTTTTCACCTACAAGCACGTGAGCGTTTTTGTAGAACTCCTCATAAGTGGGACAGCTCTTGCTTTTCAGTTGGGCGTCTTCTCTGTGGGGCATGTACAGTTTCAACATCCGTCTGTAAAACTTTTCTGGGGTTTTCTGCTCAGAGAAACGTGTGAAACGTATGATGGCCACCTTATCGAGCTTAGTTCGTTTCTGAACAAAGCCCATGTCATTCAGCAGTGCTTTTGTGTTTTCGCCCCCTTGTTTGTACACCACCCTGTATTCCGAGGCAAACGTGGCCATACACAACTGTTCAAATTCTGGCTCCTGAGGCCTGTTCAGGTACTTCTCAGGAATCCCTGCCATCCATACGTCTTGTGAGTCTGGGTCCAACCCATTCAGTTTGCTCATGGGCTGACTCATTCGCAGGCCATCCTCGTCTGTCTGTAAGAAAATTACTTGACGGCTGCACTTTTTAAGTGGGAGACTGCATACTCGGGCGACAGATTCCTGGGCGCTGACCTCTCTGTGCTGGACGTATGTGTGCATGATATGTTTCATTTCATCCATTTTGTTGGCGTTGGGGTTAGACTTGCGAACTTCTTTTACCACTTCGGTAAGGAGTTGGGACATTTCATGTTCCGGCTTTGCAACATACCCCATCATGTACTGTGCACAACTGTAATCATCCAGTATGTATTGGATATCCATATTTGCATCCCACACTCGCAGCAGAGGGGGATTGTACGGATTTATCCAGCATTCATCAGGACGGCGTTCCAGGTGAATGCTGCGTGCAGTGGTAAGGTTGTCCACGTTTTCCCGGTATTCCTCTGCAGTCATGTTGCATTTGCCCAACAGGTCAGGCAAATCTTTGAATGAGGCTTTTGGGTCACAGAGCATGTCCCTCAGGGGTGCCAGCTTTTCTTTGGCTTGCATTTGTTCTTTAGTTTCGAGCCTCCTGCCTTTTTGCCTTTGCCCTTTCTTGCCACCAACGTTTTCATGGTTTTGGTCCTTGTTGTCACCTTTGGCATCATTTAAAGGTGCATGTGGTTGGGCTGTCTGCCCACCACTGCTTTCAGCTTTTTCGGCCTCATCGTCACTGCCATCTTCGATGTCATGTGGCGGTTCAGTGATGATTGTCTTGTCCATTGGTAATTTGGGGAACCCAAATCTACAACTGACGTTTCCTTTCTTACATGACCTGGAGTGGCTTCGGCTGTGCATTTGAACTTCAGAAACAATTTTGTGCAGCTCTGGGTCTGCATACTGGTCAGGCATTTTGCAACTGACGTAGGTGTCTATGAACTTGATGACGCGCGGGTCATCACACGTCGGTGCGTCTTTGATCCATACCATCATGTGAACGTGGGGACTTCCCCTGGCCTGAAATTCCACCCTATAGAAGTAATCCACAACCTCACCGATTGGCCTAGCAGGTGAGTGAAGAAAATCTATGGCCCTGTCAAATCTGTGTGAAAAGATACGCATGAGTGTGACTGGATTGGTCCGGATGATTTGACATTTGGCAACCCAGTCCAGCTGTGAATAGTCCCCTTGTTCACCTTGTTGCGCTTTTATGATGTTGATGAGTTCTGGCCACCTCATCTCCGCAGCACTTAGCGTGACGAACCAATTGGGCCTGCCGATCTGTCTAGACATAGCGAGAAGGTCTCTAAGCGCTTTCTCCCAAAAGGACGGAGTTCCTCTAAGGGGCTGCATGAAGCGTGTTGCGTCCTTGTTGCGTACAAGTGTTTCTACCTCTTCCTTATCCTGAAGCATTTTGTTTGACAGAACCCGTCCATCCCTGGTATATTTTTTCCCCTTCCGTACCTGGATGGACATGCTATTAGTAGCCATGTGTGTTTCTGTTGCCATCTGCGCATAAAAGAGGTAAGTTTGGTCGGTGGCAAAGCGGGTATCGACAGAAAAGAGCCTGGCATTGAAATATCTACTTGGGGATAATTTGACTTCTCTGACCTCATGCAATGTGTTCCGACCGTCTGGGAAATGCCCAGGGAAGGCCATGCTTTCCAGGTTGCTGACAGCGAAAATACCTACCGGCCTGTTTCCTTGTGCTGGCGCAATGCTGAATATTCCCTCACCGAATGATAAGATCTCCTGTGCTATGTTTGGAGGCTGCATGCATGTGTCAAAGGTCAGACCGGGTCTAAGCTCCTGCTGCGGCTGTTCATCTGTTGTTCCAGCAGTGGACGGACTGGGTGGGAGTTCGTCATGCGCTTGAGGCTCATCTGTGATGGCATGTAAGGGTTCCTGCTGCTGGCCATCTGTGAAGGCAGCAGGGGTTTCCTCTGTTGCATCTTCATCGCCTGACTGCTCATCTTGGAAACGGTCAAACGTAGCATTATCGTTTATGACAATGTCATAGTATTCTGGATGCGTTTGTTTGAGTTCTCTCAGCGCCGCCAACACATTTGTCATGTTTACTGTGTAGAAGAATTGATAGCCCTTGAAGTTAATGTGTCGCTTCAGTTTAACATGCAACAGCTGGTCGTCATTGCTGGACCTCGGAAGAGCGTTTACCAAAGCTTCCACTTGCGACGGGACACACACCACAGCACCATGCACTGCCTTTTGCCGTCCTCTAGGCAAGGAAATGATTTTTGCAAAGGGTAAGAACTTTGCAATCATCTGCCTTTCCAGCATATTCAACAATTGCAACTCTGGGGGAACAGGTGCTGGTTCCAGCTTATTAGCAGCTGCTATGGATGGCATCTTGCCGATATCCAAGTTGTTGTGACAGCAGTGGCAGATGTACTCGTGTCTCCTCTCTTGTGCAACGTTGCATGGGTCTGAGCATTCAGTGTTGCATGTGTGCACATACTTGCCTGTTAAGCAAGCAGTTACCACGGAAGGGTTTTTCTTGTATGTGTCTCTGTTACAGCAACGGACCTGATTGGAGAACATGGCTCTGTGGCACACGGTACAGACGTATGTAGGCCCATATTTAACGCTTTCTCGAAATGCTGATATGGCTTCTTCCATGGCAGCTTCCATTGTTAATCGCAAGTGACGGTTTACAATGTGTATGGATTTCCTCTTTATTCTCATGGCACACTGCAACTTGTGACGGATTCGAAATATGACATCAACATCGCGTCTCTGTTTTTGTCTTTCGGCACATCGTTGTATATGGTGGCGCCTGAATTCTGGGTCATTAAGCCTGTCACGCTGGTTTTTGGCCTTTTGAAGCATATGCCGTTGCCTGAATTCTGGGTCATTAAGCCTGTCACGCTGGTTTTTGGCCTTTTGAAGCATATGCCGTTGCCTGAATTCTGGGTCATTAAGCCTTTCACGCTGGCGTTGGACCTTTTGCGCTATATGGCGCTGCCTGCGTTCTGGGTCATTAAGCCTTTTACGGTCACGTTGTTGTTGTTTATGGCGCCACTTGAATTCTGGGTAGTTTTGAGTCCTTTCACACCGGTAGGCTTTGACTCTAGCGCGGAAAACAGCATCGGTGATCCATCTGTTTCTTCGTGCCACAAGTGTCTTCCGGCAAACTTCAGGAATTCTATATCTCATTTTATAATATAGGAGAGGATTAGAGGTTCTCAAGCCCTTGAGAGGATTAGAGGTCTTGTTTGCACGAGGTACATTTTGCTCAATGCACTCTTCCTGTTTCTGCATGAGTTTCCGCTTGTTCTTTTTACGCCTTGATTTATTTAGTTTGGAAAGCGTATATGTGGGAACAGCTGCTGCATGTGTTGCTTCTGCTGGTGTCGTATTGCCGATATTGTCCAGTTCAAATGCAACAGGCATGAGCTCATATGAAACACCAGGGGGACGGTCTTTAAAGATTTTGTGCAAGTGACAGAGCAGAGCACTCAGGTCTTGGAAAGTCAACATAATGGCCTTGCCTCCAAGAACAAACAAACCGGCTGCAGACCTCGAGTGGGAGTCAAAGAATCCATAGCAACCTGAACTGTGGCGGAATACTCCAAAGCATTCAGGGGTTACCATCAACAAGGCATGCTTGACCCCCTCCTCTAACAGACTCTTCTGCAGTTGTTCAGCAAGTGACAAGTTTTTCCCTTTTGTGTTTTCCAGGGGACCAACTTTAAGCTTTGCCATGTCCAGTTGTACACTGTAAACATTTTGGTTGGTGGAAATATGCTTGGCATAGAGTAGCTGCTCCATGGACAATAGATAACACTGTTCCTGTAACAGTTGGTCAAACTGCAGCTGCCGTATTAAGTCTTTGTACAGCGCATCTCCCTGGTAAAGCACTTTGTCAAGTGAAGGTGTGTTGAAATCCACTCCGTCATTGTGGTAAGCAAGAAATGTGAGCGCCATGCAGCTGCACTGTTTGTTCAGGTGCTGTCCGACAATGTCCCCTTGACAAATACTGGCTCTGACTGCTTGACAACTTTGATTATCTTGCCTTCTTCCACTCCTTACACATAAGTCAAAAACTGGCAGTTTTGGCAATGCTGCTGTGATTGTCTCATTTGGTGACAGTCTAGGGGTCTGACTGGAGCTACGGTCGATTGCTGGCAGAGCAGTCACTTCGGTTGACTGCACAGGGGTGTCACTGGAGCAACAGTTGATTGCCGCTGTGCTTGTCACGTACGTTGATGGTCCAGGGGTCTCACACAGAACATGGTCAGTTGCTGCTCTAGCTGCTGACATGGACATAGCTGTTGATGGTCCAGGAGTCCCATCATCAATCCGAAATGAGACAGGCAAAAGCTCAAACATCACATCAAGAGGGCGCTCTTCAAAAAGTTTGTGCAGATGGCCAAGCAAACCACGCAGATCATTGAAAATCATCAGTATTGCTTTTCCTTGAGGTTGTGGCAAACCCATGGCACATCTGGAGTGAGAGTCAAAAAATCCATAGCGGCCTGATGTGTCACGGAACAATGCAAAGCATTCAGGAGCTACTATAAGGATAGCATGGGTTACATTCTCTGATAAGCACTGCAGACTCTCCTCAAGATACGGCAAACGTTCACTAGTCCTTTCACTTTTACAAGCAGAACTTTTTACAAAACCAGCCTTAATATCAGAGTTATCCCACAACGCACTATAAACATTGCTTTCAGTGAAAACCTGTTTTGGTAACTCCTCTATGGCTAAGTATGGTAGTACAAGCCTGTTGTCGTACTGATGCTGTGTTATAACGCCTTTATAGAGAATATCTCCATTTTCAAGCACATTGTCAAGGGAGGGTGTGTCAAAACACATTCCCTCATGTTGTTGAGCCAGAAAAGTCAGTGCCATGCATGTGCACTGACTGTTTGACCTTTTGGAGTTGGGGTCGTTTGGGTCGTCCAATATGTTGTCCAATATCTCGCCTTGGCAAGAAGATGCTCTTACAACAGTGGGTGGTTGACCGGGAAGATGAACTTCATGGATGAAACAGTCCGTCTCCATCTGTTGACAAAAAAAACAAACAAAAACAATGATAAATGTCAAATCAACACATCCATAATAGTGATATAGTTTTGTTATTTGTATACATGTCCAAAACAGTTACTTTTGAGTAGAAACTATGTCCCAGTGGATCCTATGTAGTGGTAATGTTATAAGCTATTGTCAATACATTGTAAAAAATCAGCCTGAAGGTGGCGCTATATGGGACAGATCCATGCTGATGTCATGAGTGTAGACATACTGTGTACTGATTAGTGTGATTTTAGGGCAAAAACTGTAGCAGTCGTGTTCAAAAATGTGTTTTGCAAGAATCGGCCTCAGGGTGGCGCTAGAAGAGGGTCATGTGGGAATTAATGGGTGGAGGTTGTGATTTGGCAGACAAAGATTATGTGTGCACAATTTGGCATGGATCGGTGCAACCATTGGAGAGATATGAACAGGGCAAAAGTGTGACGTGTCACAGACAGATGCACTGACGAAGTAACAAGCGATTTGCTCTCACACTGAGTGAATTTACCCCCCAAAAATAAAGAATAAACACTCAAATAAAGATCAGAAAAACATTTCTTTTGTAACACTTAGAAGTCATATCTCCTCACCACAACACTAGATGACAGGGGTACGTCCAGGCTGCAGCTCACAGCATGTCCTGGAGAAGGCAGTGGTGGCCACTCAGTAGATGAGAGCGGTAAGTCCCAGCACTCATCCTATACACAAAAACAAACAATGTTCATATCATGACAATTCATAACAGTGGAAACTGTGTGTAGGTAGCAACAGATTTGACATACATGTTGCTATGCTTTAGCAGATATACTGAACCTTTTTAATTGCAATGACCCCAGCTTGACTGTGCTTGTACTGCAAATCTTTCAATGAGTACCAGTATAAGACTGTGGTTGCACTTAACTACAGCAGTAGACTGTGGTTGTACTATGCATAGCTTTGCAATTTAGAGACAACATCTTGTGAGGTTGTATATCTGATAATTTCAGACTAGCTGCATGCGCATACTGTTTGTGTAAATGTCTCAGAGCATGTCAAATAAGTAGAAACATATCACTTTCACATCCCCTTACCGTGGCACAAGGCATGTCACATCTCACAGGCAGTGTTGGGGAGAGACGCTGTGTTGTGTGTGATTTGCGCAAACACTTGCGCGGTGACTTTGGAGAGCTTGCCTGCACATTGAAACAAACAAAACCTTTATTAGGCATGACAGCGCAAACGTACATGTTCCTATGCTCCACCAAACATGCTCAACCTCTTTTATTGCAATGAGCCCCAGTCTCACTCAGAAGACTGTGGTTGTACTGCTCAACTCTCAATGACAATCAGTATAAGACTGCGTAGAACTTAACTACAGTAGTAGACTGTGGTTGTACTATGCAATTAAGACACAAGACCTTGTGAGGTTGTACATCTGATCATTTAAGGGCTGCCCTGCTTGCACAGACTGTTTCCTATCACTCTCGCATGGAGCTTTAACACATCTACATACATTATAACTTCACACCAAGCTATGTAAATGTCTCACAGCATGTCAAATACCTAGAAACATATAACTGTCACATGTCCTTACCCTGGCAGAAGGCACGTCACATCTCACAGGCAGTGTTCGTAAGAGAGGCGGTGTTGACAGTGGTCTGTGCAGATACTTCCGAGGTGATTTTGGAGGGCTTGCCTGCACATAGAAACAAACAAAACCTTTGTTAGCCAGGACAGTGGAAACCCTGTGTGTAGTTTCTTGCATAATTTTGATATTTTGTATGTGTCTACATTAAATAAG
Source organism: Nannobrachium achirus (assembly GCF_963921795.1). NCBI lineage: Eukaryota > Metazoa > Chordata > Actinopteri > Myctophiformes > Myctophidae > Nannobrachium > Nannobrachium achirus. Next base: position 14,802,601 of record NC_137810.1, on the reverse strand, counting down.
GCCTAAACAACAGATACACTTTGCTTTCCATTTACCTGGCTGGCCTTTGGAAAACCTCGGCACTCCACAGGGCTGTTTGAGTTGGATGGTTGGAAGGTTTCCATAGCATCCAAGACTTTAGGGCAAAACCACACAGGATTGCGGGGGATTGAACTCTCTGGTGAGCCATCCTTTTGAAAGAAGGAAGAAAGAAAGAAAGCATGAAAGCAAGAAAGAAAGACATTACAATTATTAAATGTGGCATAAATATAAATTTTCATTTTCTTTTTGTATTTCTCATGCTCTCCGCCTATAGTCAAACTCTGCAATGGGTATAATCTCGTAGAGTCATGTATGTATCCATGTCATCCGTCTGACACTGCTAGGCTATACAAAAACATAGACACACACACACTTCATGTGAGTATCTGTACAGTTCATACATCATGTGAGGCTGTCAATGGATTGCATGTTTGTGGAATAGAGCACATGTTTGGTTCAGTAGTCAAAGCTATGTGCGCAGTTGATTGAGAACAATGTTTGCTACTCCTAAATAAAACAAAGTGAGTAGAACACACACTTGACCCTAACAGTAAGTATCAAGACGGTTTTAACCTGTTGCTGCTGCTGTTGCTGCTGTAAGACCCAAGCAGAATGAGCAGGACGTACAGGATGTTGACTCAGCTGAAATGACAAATGCAGAGTGATGAGTGAAATGTGATACTAAGAATATGTGATATTATCCTTTGACCATTAAGCCATACATCCATCTGTTCCTGTCCAATACAAATATTAACCAATACTGATATATAGTTGTTGTGGGGTGGAACCCTTGTATGTCCCAAACTGTTTGTTTGGTAATTATCATTTTGAAAATGATTTAAACTACTAAAAAGAATCACCTCAAGTAAAAATGCAATGTGTTTTTTCCAGAAAGCCCAACTGCTATTCAGACATTTGTTTTTATACAAATATCAGCCAATAATATCAAACATCCCTATTTAATAACATAACAGAGTATCCCTTTTCACAAAGCAGTGACAATATTCAACACTTACCTTCACAGTTGGTGAGCGTGGAACACGCACTTCTCGACTGACAATCACTCTTGGAGACACTGTACGTATAGGTGTTGGTGGGATGAGTGCTGGCTTGGAATGCAACTTCTTCGGAGACCCCTACACATACAAAGACAAAAAATTTTACAGACTAGAAAATAGGAACCATGTCATTTTACCTTGTATTTATGTAGTTGTAAGATGTGTGGACAAACCTGTGGTGTCTGCACTGTACGCTGCAATGCGTTTTCAACTGCCATGACAATTGCAAGTGCAAAAACAGCCTGGCCAACAGAATCACTAAGATGAATCTAAGAGAGACAAAACAAATATTTACAATCCAATATACATTGTAAGATGTCATTACTCCATATGTTATGTTGTGTTCATATCATCTAAAATAATGCATAATCTTCATGTGGCTTTTTAAAACACCGATTACACTTACGTTGTCACGACACCAGAGTTCAGACTGTGTCAGTGGGAACAGATCTGCGATACCAGTGTAGGTCACATCTAAATATAAACAGATCATAGGTCAGATAAGCAACCATCACATCACATTCACAAACAATATTATTCAAAAAATACCCCACAACAACAACTATGGTGGTATCTACTGTACATGTAGTGTAATACACTGAAAGATGAATCTGCCCTCAAATGGTTCAAAATGCCCGCGACAACTACAACCCTTGCATCCCTATTTTTAGGGACTATTTGTCACAACTATGCGGTGTACAAGCAGACAATGACTCACATTGTTACATCAACCTAACCACACATTATCTGTTATGTATGCATTTCCATTACTCACCACAGAAATTTGCTGCACTTTTAAACGCATCGCGAAGAGCGTTCTGGTGTCCAATGGCCACATTCAAGCGCGGCGGAAAGTCAAGCACGAAAACCTATAAAAAACACAAGTGTTGAATGTCAAAAACAACTCCTTCTCAAACTTTGACAAGCATTAAAATTAGCACAATAGAAAAAAGTATTGTAACAAACCACTTACATGGTTCCAGCGCAACTTGGCTGTTTCCAGCAGCTGGCGGAAGTCATGTCCTGCCTGACTCGGACTGTGACCACTAATGTTGTTACTAGTAGCCATAATGCAGACCATGTCCGGCACATGTGGCACGTCAGCCTGGTTCACTTCAAGGTTCAACTCTGCTGCTTTTGCTCCAGGGTAGGACATGAAACCAAAGCTGACATCAGACTTTGGCATGTTGACATATCCATCAACAATCGAGCGTAGATGAGAATCCCCAATGACGAGTGCAAACTATTTCAAGGGAAGACAAGAAACAGAACCAAATCAATGCTTTTTGCTTCACAATCACATTGACTCCCCAACAATTAATACACAAATAAATGAAAGTACCTTTTTCTTTGACAAGTCTACTGGGAAGACAGACTTCCACTGCTTTCCTGTCACCTGTGAATTTTCCCACTTCCTGACGGAGTGACGTGTGCCTGTGCCACCCGGTGGTAGCTAAAAACACACAAACAGATGGAAGATGTGTTGACAGTACATTTTTGCCATTTTCACAGACATATTAATCCAAAGTGATTTACAATAAGCACCTAATACATCAATAAAAGAACCAAGATAATCTCACTAAATGAACAATCAATATAGATGACGAAAGGGGAATGAGATGTCATTGAAATGATTTTAGCAGAAGTCTGAAGGGTGAAAGTTCAGGACACAGCAAAAGCTAGGAGATGAGTCTGTTACTTGAAATGCCACTTAACCCAACAAGCAAGCAGCAGGGAGAAAAGTCTAGCCATGATTGAATTTCTGTACTGGGTGTTTAAACTAAAGTTCTGTCACCATCCCTGTGTTGTCGGAATGCACGGAACATGTGACATTGTAAGGCTGGATCACGTTTTGCTGAATAAAAGTTTGACACAGGTGTAGTGCCTTCATATTGCTCAAGCAGTCAAGTGCTCTATTAACAGAACCATCTCGCTCAAAACACAACATCAGATATCTGTGAAAAGACATGAACACAGCCAGAGTGCTTTGTCCTCTTTTCAGTGTAATGAAAAAAAGATGCACTGTGTAACATACAGTATGAAGTGGTGTTTTGACTGCCACAATAATGAAGATTCTGAAATAGCATACCTGTTCCACCATTGCAGTCTGGCTGCTCTCTCCAGGAGACTTACAAAGGCGAGCCACCTGTTTGATGGAAGCATTTATTAAGTTCGCATAACTAACTTTTCCACTGCAAAAGTTATCCTGTAAGTTAATCCATTTCCCAACAGAAGATTTGCATAACTTCACATATTATGTGATACCCACAAATAAATCACTGCAATATACCTTGCGCGGTGGTGAGGAGGAAGGTGAAGAAGTTCTTTGTTTCACATCTACCTGGACTAATGGTTGCACAATGTTTCCCATCTACAAAACAAAACACCCAAAAAAAGAATAAGAAAACATGTCGACATATACTCTGATCCAAAATGACAACATAGAGAACTGACATAAGATCACTACTTTCTTGCTACAAACACTTTCAACATTCAGTTGTAACATTGTATTTACCTCGCCAGGCAGTGCTACTGAGCCGGTTCCAGCAGCTACACCTGCAGCCCTTATGGCATGGCTCTGCACAGCTGCTGTAGACCGCTTGCCTCGTCTCGGCATCTTTCTGCTAGTACCTGTTCACTTAGAAAGACAGAACTCAAACCAAAAGTTTTACTAACAATACAATTAAGAACCTGGGACAAGCAATATATAATAAGATCAGTGAGATAGAGAAGATACTGACAAAGACTGACACAGTGACACAGACAGAAAAAGAGAGACACTCAGAGAGAGACAGAGTTAGACAGAGAGATAGAAAGTCTGTGTGTGTCTAGGTGTGTATTTTATGTTACAATATATTCTTTGATGTGTGATGCATATACCACCTAACAGCAGGCACAAGTCTGTTGAAGCAGGAGCACTCTCTGTAAAAGCAGACTGTGTCCAGGAGTCCCTAGGGATATAACACACAGAATAGAAAGACATTAAGCAAAGATCCAATGGAATTACACAATACACTTAATTTGAACATTAAATCACAGGCAAAGCTGCCACAATCTGCTGACACTGAACCTATTCACAATACTTTGTTAATAAAGATTTAACTAAATGCTTATTCCAATGACCCATGCTGGAAAGACACCTCCTATGTCTGACATAACTACACCCAGCCAGACAATATCTGGATAAAACACAGCCTGCTCACCTATCAAGAGTGTAATATGATTGCCCAGATAAAAAAAGGTGTTTTTAAACAACCTCTTATATTTCCAAAAGTTTGCAGTACAACTTCGTGAGTGGTGAAATGGCCAAAATGCTCCACAGAGTTGCACATTAAATGAACAAAAGACAGTGAGTTACAAACGTACAGATGCATGTTATAGTGAAATAAATAAGCAATGTCCCATGTTTTGTTGGCAAAGGGGGCGCAGGGACACACACACACACACACACACACACACACACACACACACAAACTGTTTCTCTATACTTTGCAGTATTTCCATTGTATCCAACAGGCCCATATGATTTAAAGGTTGCCATGGGCTCTTTAACACCACACATGGATTCTAACCCAGAAGCCATTAACCCCCCTGCAGCTCATTAACATGTGTGCCTCCCAGTCATACAAAGGCGTGAATGTGGCATTCTAACAGTTGAAAGACGTTCATACAGCACTCTTTCTGTGAAACCCAGCCAGACTTCTAAAACCTCCATTTTAACCACTGATTTGAAGGTAATACTGTTAATTAATTTTCCACCTTCTCATTGATATAAAGGTGTTATGCTATGAATTTACACTTCTAACTTAATTGACATTTACACAATACATATAATTTAGACATTAAATAGAACTTAAAGCTACTGTCTTCCTGTACCACAAATACATTGCACAAAGGCATAGGCAAGGCTGCCACAAGCTGCTGATAGTAAACCTATTAAATTATAGTTTGGAAATAAACATTTCACATTATATTTGCTGCAGTGTTTGTCTCATTCTTTTGTGTCATTCTTTTGACTACATCTGTGTTTCTCATTTAACAACATTAGACAAATGAACTATTCTAATGTAAAGAATAAATAAAATAATAATGATGTAGCTATTAGAGTAAACCTCATTTGTAAAACATCTAGAGTATAAGCAATCATTTTTAAATGTTGATCTTATTGGAATCCTTTACCAAAATGTCAACAATTCCAACTCACAACAAAAAAGGCAAAACTAACTGTGTCACAGGGGCCCACAGCCGCTCTGTCCACAGTGGCTAGTAAAGACTGGTTAATAAAAAGTAGTCTTAGAATCAGCAGTGTCTTACCTTGGATTTCTCTCTGAAGTCGCCAAAGAGTGAAGAAGATGCAGGCAGGAATCCGTTATGCTATAGGCTCTGGCAGCACTAGGTGAGTGTGTCTCTGTGAGTGTGTGTGTCTCTCAATTATAGGGTAAAGTTTGCATAAGCCCCACCCCTCCTTGCCCCTCCCCTCCCCGCCCCCCTGCTGGTCAAGCTGCCTATCATTTAATCAGTCGAACTGGTTGAACTGGTTGGTTAAGATCCTCTAGGCTACTGTCCAGTCAGATCTACACAATGGAAATGGATTTATTTTATTTTTTAAAATTAAACACCCCAAACTAAAAATAAGGCCTGTCTGTCTGGGTTTATGGCATATAAACTCCTGTAGATTCACAATGGAAGCTCTGTGAGGTTTAAATAGACATGAAGCCAGGACATCCATCTACATCGTACAAAAGACCAAATGTCAATATCTGAATTGAATTGGGAGATCATCAATTAATGATTTATTAAGGTACTTACTACTTGTTAGTTAAGTATGTTCCGTGAGCCCATCTAAAGTGAGGACTACTCATGCCTTATAAAGCATTTATAAATGAGATGAAGCAGTGATGTAGAAAATGACCGTATTTCTAGGTTCGTGACGAAACTAAAATAATAGACCAGAGACAAGAGCTTAAATGTGAATAATAAAGATGTCAAGTTTACTGAATGAAATAATGAAGCAAAAATAGTATGCATACAATAAACTATTTACAATGATGGAGGTAGGTAGACAAAATTCTCAAAAACCATTCAACACCTTTCTTTTTTAGAGCAGGTTCTTAGGTCAGTTTTTCTATTTAGTTTACCAACTAAATATTTAATCCAGTTTATTCAAACTAAAGATAGTTTTCTATTTAGGACCGGTCAATCTTTATTATATTTTCAGCCTATTTAAACAGGTAAGACCTATTTATTTGAGCTATTTTCAGCAGGTTAAGTATGCTTTCAAAATAAAAAGTGCAGGCAAGTACCTTTAAACTCCCCTTTAACCTTAATATGACCTTTCAGTTCAACCTTTACAGAAAACTCTAAAACAAAATATCAAAAACAATCAATTATCAAAAATAGTGCAATATCAATTTTAGTCACAAAACAGTGCAATATTGTCAATATCTAACTTCCAAATGAAATGTCACTGTCTTTTCCTCTTCCTTAGATCTGTGTTCAGATAACTCAGTGGATCATCAAAACAGTTCAGTTGCTTGGTCCAAAGTCTCAGTTCAAGCAAGTTAGCTTAGCTGTTAGCCACAAAGTTCGTTTTTGCTGACTGAAGCACTGGATTATGTTGGCTCAAACTCCTGCTAACTTGGCTAGGCCTTTAAACACTCATATTGTACAAAAATAACACTTAAACTCTCGAAAATAAATGCTCAAAACTGTCTTTTGTCTGACGTTTTTTCTCTCTGTTCACTCACTGTTCTGTTGCTCATACACTCATTCTGTATCAGGAAGAGACTCTTAAAGGGGCAGTGCTCGTTTTATAGTGGAGTGCACTTAAAGGGATTTGTTCAAAGCCCGCTTTTTTAACCTCACATATAAAATGTTTCTTGTCACATTTAACTCAATACAGCATGAGTTCTCAACCTTTTTAAGCATATTTATTACTGTAGATGAACCAACTATTTATAGTTGTTTTTAAGCAAAATCATATGATGCAATGAATTAACCATTATTTAAACCTACATGACCTACATTAAATTTCCATTTAGTGTAATAGAGCCTTTTCACTGGCCTACATTGACATTGTATTTTGTATGTTGTGCAGCACTTTGGTCTACCCTTGTGGTTTTTAAATGTGCTCTAGAAATAAAATTGACTTACAATAAGGGTTCATATTTTAGATTGTAATTACAGAAAAGAATAAAAGGTTTTCATTTGCTTCATTCTATTGTTTTATCAAATTTACACACACACACACACACACACACACACACACACACACACACACACACACACACACACACAAAGAAAGGCCTCCTCTAGACCTTTGTTGTACACAGAGTAGGCTAATGGCCCAGCAGACCAAATTTACATCTCTAAAAATGTGTTGATTAGCATAATGGGCCAGCCACCTACCAGTCGAGGAAAGGAACTGGTTAAACTGGTTGGCGCACGCACACACACACACACACACACACACACACACACACACACACACTCACTCTCAAAGCAGCAACAACATTTAGTTTTTCCTATTTTGCTGTACATCGAACACCACACTGCAAATTAATCAACACATTTAGTGTTAACTTCGACCATCAAGAATAAACTCCTGTGTACACTTAATATATAGAAGAATAACACTAAACAGCATAACAGTCTTCATAACTTCTGCTCTACCTCAACTCAGAGTTAAATATTGCACTTTTTAATCTGCTGTAATTGTTTGACATGCAGCTTTAATTATTCTGCAGATTTAGATAAATTACCTCTATTTGATTTGAGCTTGTAGCTGTTTTTGAAAAGGTTTGACAACATTTGAAGAAAAGAAAATATATAATTGCCTGTGTATATGTACTCAGTAGTACAGTGCATTGCCATGCCTCTCTTCCCTAACAAATAATAGAACAGCATAACAAGAGCTTAGCTTCTGTAGACTACAGTACATGAAACAGTATAGCATGAAAGCTAACCGCTATACCAACTATAGTGAAGCTTCTGTACATGACCAGAATATGAAATTTATCTAACAGAATAATAAAGAAAGAAATATTCTTTTGCATAACCATAGATAGAGTCCTGCTGCCCAAACTCCGGTTTCTCTTCATTCCTTCTCCCACAGAGGTGGTTTTGTATCAGACTGACTTGAAAAATTGTAAGCAGCTCTGAGCTAAACAAAAAAACAACGAGTAAGTGAGGATGCTCCATAAGTTGCACTAACTTAATAAATTGCTGTTGTTGAATGAAGGCAAAAATGTCAACTCGAAATCCACACATATTTAAGTTCGGACAACTTTCTTAAATTTTTATTTGGAGCAAATTAATTTAATAAGTTACCAACTCACCAAAGGCAAAAATGTTAATTCAAAATCTAAACATATTTAAGTTCGGACAACTTTCTTCATTTCAAATTGGACCAACTTCATTAAATGACTTACCAACTCATTAAAACATGTAAATGTAACACATGTAATTGGATTAGTTGAACAAACATACCATTTTAAGCTTTTGAAACTAAAGCCAGGAATCATTTGAACAAGTGTAGCAGTACATGCCTGTCTGCATTTCATTGTTTAAGGTGAAAAATGTACCGTATGTCATGGTAGCCTGATAATTCAGTGAGTCCGCACATTACCACCCCCTGTTGGTAACAAAGTGAAACGTAGTCTTGATGGTGCTAGCCTTATTATATACTCCACTATTCACAATTTGCATTACATTAGTTTGGCAAACTATTCTGCTGGCAAGCAAGCTACTGCTCTGCTGCAGAGAGCACAGAGCTAAGGAGCAGACAGCCTTATTTGTTCATTTTTAAAAAATTGTGGAGAGCCATCATTGCCAGGAAGTCAAGTTGTATTCTGTGTCATTGTAATAGAGCTGCATGATTATGGCAAAAAATGTATCAAACAAAATCTTCTTGATGAACAAACATTTCATTATTACTAAAAGCTAAAATAAATAAATAAGGTTTCCCATTCAAAGACATAGCAGTACATACATGTCTGCATTTCATTGTTTAAGGTGAGAAATGTACCATTATCTCATGGTAGCCTGATGATTCAGTGAGTCTGCACATTACCACCCCCTGTTGGCCTACACACACAAAGACACACACACACACACACACACACACACACACACACACACACACACACACACACACACACACACACACACAAAGAAAGGCCTCCTCTAGACCTTTGTTGTACATAGAGTAGGCTAATGGCCCAGCAGACCAAATTTACATCTCTAAAAATGTGTTGATTAGCCTAATGGGCCAGCCACCTACCAGTCGAGGAAAGGAACTGGTTAAACTGGTTGGCGCGCGCACACACACACACACACACACACACACACACACACACACACACACACACACACACACACACACACACACTCACTCTCAAAGCAACAGCAAGCAACAACATTTAGTTTTTCATATTTTGCTGTACATCGAACACCACACTGCAAATTAATCAACACATTTAGTGTTAACTTCGACCATCAAGAATAAACTCCTGTGTACACTTAATATATAGAAGAATAACACTAGACAGCATAACAGTCTTCATAACTTCTGCTCTACCTCAACTCAGAGTTAAATATTGCACTTTTTAATCTGCTGTAATTGTTTGACATGAAGCTTTAGTTATTCTGCAGATTTAGATAAATTACCTCTATTTGATTTGAGCTTGTAGCTGTTTTTGAAAAGGTTTGACAACATTTGAAGAAAAGAAAATATATAATTGCCTGTGTATATGTACTCAGTAGTACAGTGCATTGCCATGCCTCTCTTCCCGAACAAATAATAGAACAGCATAACAAGAGCTTAGCTTCTGTAGACTACAGTACATGAAACAGTATAGCATGAAAGCTAACCGCTATACCAACTATAGTGAAGCTTCTGTACATGACCAGAATATGAAATTTATCTAACAGAATAATAAAGAAAGAAATATTCTTTTGCATAACCATAGATAGAGTCCTGCTGCCCAAACTCCGGTTTCTCTTCATTCCTTCTCCCACAGAGGTGGTTTTGTATCAGACTGACTTGAAAAATTGTAAGCAGCTCTGAGCTAAACAAAAAAACAACGAGTAAGTGAGGATGCTCCATAAGTTGCACTAACTTAATAAATTGCTGTTGTTGAATGAAGGCAAAAATGTCAACTCGAAATCCACACATATTTAAGTTCGGACAACTTTCTTAAATTTTTATTTGGAGCAAATTAATTTAATAAGTTACCAACTCACCAAAGGCAAAAATGTTAATTCAAAATCTAAACATATTTAAGTTTGGACAACTTTCTTCATTTCAAATTGGACCAACTTCATTAAATGACTTACCAACTCATTAAAACATGTAAATGTAACACATGTAATTGGATTAGTTGAACAAACATACCATTTTAAGCTTTTGAAACTAAAGCCAGGAATCATTTGAACAAGTGTAACAGTACATGCCTGTCTGCATTTCATTGTTTAAGGTGAAAAATGTACCGTATGTCATGGTAGCCTGATAATTCAGTGAGTCCGCACATTACCACCCCCTGTTGGTAACAAAGTGAAACGTAGTCTTGATGGTGCTAGCCTTATTATATACTCCACTATTCACAATTTGCATTACATTAGTTTGGCAAACTATTCTGCTGGCAAGCAAGCTACTGCTCTGCTGCAGAGAGCACAGAGCTAAGGAGCAGACAGCCTTATTTGTTCATTTTTAAACAATTGTGGAGAGCCATCATTGCCAGGAAGTGAAGTTGTATTCTGTGTCATTGTAATAGAGCTGCATGATTATGGCAAAAAATGTATCAAACAAAATCTTCTTGATGAACAAACATTTCATTATTACTAAAAGCTAAAATAAATAAATAAGGTTTCCCATTCAAAGACATAGCAGTACATACATGTCTGCATTTCATTGTTTAAAGTGAGAAATGTACCATTATCTCATGGTAGCCTGATGATTCAGTGAGTCCGCACATTACCACCCCCTGTTGGCCTACACACAAAAAGACACACACACACACACACACACACACACACACACACACACACACACACACACACACACAAAGAAAGGCCTCCTCTAGACCTTTATTGTACATAGAGTAGGCTAATGGCCCAGCAGACCAAATTTACATCTCTAAAAATGTGTTGATTAGCCTAATGGGCCAGCCACCTACCAGTCAAGGTAAGGAACTGGTTGAACTGGTTGGCGCGCCAGACACACACACACACACACACACACACACACACACACACACACACACACACACACACACACACACACACACACACACACACACACACACACACACTCACTCTCAAAGCAACAGCAAGCAACAACATTTAGTTTTTCCTATTTTGCTGTACATCGAACACCACACTGCAAATTAATCAACACATTTACTGTTAACTTCGACCATCAAGAATAAACTCCTGTGTACACTTAATATATAGAAGAATAACACTAGACAGCATAACAGTCTTCATAACTTCTGCTCTACCTCAACTCAGAGTTAAATATTGCACTTTTTAATCTGCTGTAATTGTTTGACATGCAGCTTTAGTTATTCTGCAGATTTAGATAAATTACCTCTATTTGATTTGAGCTTGTAGCTGTTTTTGAAAAGGTTTGACAACATTTGACGAAAAGAAAATATATAATTGCCTGTGTATATGTACTCAGTAGTACAGTGCATTGCCATGCCTCTCTTCCCTAACAAATAATAGAACAGCATAACAAGAGCTTAGCTTCTGTAGACTACAGCACATGAAACGTATAGCATGAAAGCTAACCGCCATACCAACTATAGTGAAGCTTCTGTACATGACCAGAATATGAAATCTATCTAACAGAATAATAAAGAAAGAAATATTCTTTTGCATAACCATAGATAGAGTCCTGCTGCCCAAACTCCGGTTTCTCTTCATTCCTTCTCCCACAGAGGTGGTTTTGTATCAGACTGACTTGAAAAATTGTAGGCAGCTCTGAGCTAAACACTATTCACAATTTGCATTACATTAGTTTGGCAAACTATTCTGCTGGCAAGCAAGCTACTGCTCTGCTGCAGAGAGCACAGAGCTAAGGAGCAGAAAGCCTTATTTGTTCATTTTTAAAAAATTGTGGAGATCCATCATTGCCAGGAAGTCAACTTGTATTCTGTGTCATTGTAATAGAGCTGCATGATTATGGCAAAAAATGTATCAAACAAAATCTTCTTGATGAACAAACATTTCATTATTACTAAAAGCTAAAAAGAAATAAATAAGGTTTCCCATTCGAAGACATAGCAGTACATGCATGTCTGCATTTCATTGTTTAAGGTGAGAAATGTACCATTATCTCATGGTAGCCTGATGATTCAGTGAGTCCGCACATTACCACCCCCTGTTGGCCTACACACACAAAGACACACACACACACACACACACACACACACACACACACACACACACACACACACACACACACACACACACACACAGACACACACACACTGTTTTTCAAGACTTATAAGAAAACTGCCCCCCCCCCGTGCTGTCTCAGACAACAACATGTACAACAACACTTCAGTAAAAAAAAAAAACATAAATCACTAACAAAAGGGCAAGTCACCATTGAATTTTAACCACTAGTCGCAGGTGGCTTACACAACAGATCCCCAAAAGCATTTCCACTTCGACCCGTACAGGCATCACAAGCGCGCGCAACCTAAGCCTTTCGTGCCAAAATGCGATTTTCACGGAAACGACCCTCTCACAACGAAACGCACACAACTAGGCGGATGGTCTCACGGTCCACGCCCATTTGCGTAGGGATAGATTTTCCGCCATCTTGAATTTTCTCCAAAACACACTTTTTGCTCCTTTTCCTACATATTTTCTTCAAATGTCTTAAAAACCGGTACACATGATCTATGAAGCCACGCAATAAACATAGTCAAAGGATATTTCGATAGTCCATACCGTTCGTTCGTAACGCGCTTCCAAACTTAGCGGGAGGGGCACGTTTCGCAAACAATAGCCATAAATCACAAACAATAGGTCGAGTCAACACTGAATTCCACAGGTCGGGGGCGGCATACTCAACGGATACCCAAAAGCATTTCCACTTCGACCCCTAGGGGGCGTCACAAACCCGCCAAACGAAACAGTTTCGTGCCAGAACGCGTTTTTCGAGGGGACCGACCCTCTCACAACGAAACGCGGACGACTCGGCGGACGGTCTCACGGTCCGAACCGCCGCACGAGGTCGCGCGTTTAGCGCGCTGCAGGCACACTTGTCAAAATTGACTCTGTCAATTCTAGTTAAGTGTGCCTATGCATAGCATTGGCAGACTTATTGCAATCGCTCATATTTATTTACTTATTTACTTATGTCCATGGTTTTCCTCAAAGTTTGACACGCTACTCCTCCCACAGTTTTCGCACCACACACTCGCGCCATATGTGAAATCGACCGGCTTACTCGGGAATCGTGTGCTAGTAACTTGCTAAGAGAAAGGTTCTATAGTTTAATTGATATGAATTTATTAGTGAATTAATTTCCCCCCATTGACTTATAATGGGAATGGCAAAAACTCAAATTCAATTATTTGTCTCTCGCAAACCATAGGGGCTAGAGTTTCAAGACTTGGAGAGGAGGTTCATAATGATTTCAAGGATTAAATAAAAAATAATAGTGTCATTTGGCCTCATGGTGGCGCTGTAACAGCCCACTTTACGTTTTGGCCTGTAACTCTTGAACCGTAGATCGGAAAATTAAAATTCTTTTTTCCCTGGATTCCTTGGGTCATGACGCATCTCGCCATATAGGCCACGCCCATTTGCGCCAGGATAGATTTTCCGCCATCTTGAATTTTCTCCAAAACACACTTTTTGCTCATTTTCCTAAATTTTTTCTTCAAATGTCACGAAAAGCGGTATACCTGACCTATGAAGCCATGCAATGAACATACTCAAGGGATATTTTGATCGTCCGTACCGTTCGTTCGTAACGCGCTTCTAAAGTTAGCGGGATGGGCTTGTTTGGCAAACAATAGCCATAAATCACAAACAAAAGGTCCAGTCAACACTGAATTTCAACCACAGGTCGGGGGTGGCAAACTCAACGAATCCCCAAAAGCATTTCACTTGGCCACATGGTGGCGCTATAACGGACCACTTGCCTCGTAACTCTTGAACCGTAGGTCGGAGAATTAAAATTATTTTTTCCCTGGATTCCTTGGATCACGACGCATCTCTCCATATAGGCCACGCAAATTCGAACACTGCGAGATTTTTCACCATTTTGAATTTTCTCCAAAACACACTTTTTGCTCCTTTTCCTACATATTTTCTTCAAATGTCACGAAAATGGGTACACATGATCTATGAACCCATGCAATGAACATAGTCAAGGGATATTTTGATAGTCCATACCGTTTGTTCGTAACGGGCTTCCAAATTTAGCGGGAGGGGCCCGTTTTGCAAACAATAGCCATAAATCACAAACAAAACGTTGAGTCAACACTGAATTTCTACCACAGGTTGCGGGTGGCTTACTCAACGAATCCCCAAAAGCATTTCCAATTCGACCCGTAGGGGGCGTCACAAACGCGCAAAACGTAACCGTTTCGTGCCAAAACACGTTTTTCAGAGGGAACGACCCTCTCAAACAGAAACGCAGACGACTTGGCGGATGATCTCACGGTCCAAACCGTTGCACGAGGTCGCGCATTTAGCGAGCTGCACTGCAGGCACACTTGTCAAAATTGACTCTGTCAATTCTAGTGTTGAATCTACAAGCACACTTTCCCAAAGTTTGGCACGCTACTCCTCCCACAGTTTTTGCACCACACACTCGCGCCATATGTCAAATCGACCGGCTTACACGGGAATCGTGTGCTAGTAACTTGCTAAGAGAAAGGTTCTATAGATTAATTGATATTAATTTATTAGTGAATTAATTTTTCCCATTGACTTATAATGGGAATGGCAAAAACTCACATTCAATTATTTTCCTCTCGCAAACCATAGGGGCTACAGTTTCAAGACTTGGAGAGGAGGTTCAAAATGATTTCAAGGATTAAATAAAAAATAATAGTGTCATTTGGCCTCATGGTGGCGCTATAACAGCCCAGTTTACGTTTTGGCCCGTAACTGTTGAACCGTAGGTCGGAAAATTAAAATTATTTTTCCCCTGGATTCCTTGGGTCAAGACGCATCTCCCGATATAGGCCACGCCCATTTGCGCCAGGATAGATTTTCCGCCATCTTGAATTTTCTCCAAAACACACTTTATGCTCCTTTTCCTACATATTTCCTTCAAATGTCTTAAAAACCGGTACACGTGATCTATGAAGCCATGCCATAAACATAGTCAAAGGATATTTCGATAGTCCATACCGTACGTTCGTAACGCGCTTCCAAAGTTAGCGGGAGGGGCCCGTTTCGCAAACGATAGCCATAAATCACAAACAATAGGTCGAGTCAACACTGACTTTCAACTACAGGTCGGGGGTGGCATACTCAACGAATCCCCAAAAGCATTTCCACTTCGACCCCTAGGGGGCGTCACAAACGCGCGAAACGTAACCGTTTCGTGCCGGAACGCGTTTTTCACGGGGACCGACCCTCTCACAGCGAAACACAGACAACTTGGCGGATGGTCTCACCGTCCAAACCGCTACACAAGGTCGCGCACTGCAGGCACACTTGTCAAAATTGACTCTGTCAATTCTAGTATTGACTTTACAAGCGCACTCTCTAAACTTCGGCACGCTACTCCTCCCACAGTTTTTGCACCACACACTCGCGCCATATGTCAAAACGAGCGGCTTACTCGGGAATCGTGTGCTAGTAACTTGCTAAGAGAAAGGTTCTATAGTTTAATTTATATTAATTTATTAGTGAATTAATTTTTCCCCATTGACTTATAATGGGACAATGAAAAAGTCACATTCAAGTATTTTTCTATCGCAAACCATAGGGCCTACAGTTTCAAACCTCGTAGAGCAGATTCATAATGATTTTAATAATAAATCGAAAAATAATTACACCATTCATCCTCATGGTGGCGCTATAACGGCTCACTTTACGTTTTGCCCCGTAACTCTTGAACCGTAGATCGGAAAATGAAAATTATTTTTTCCCTGGATTCCTTGGGTCAAGACGCATCTCTCCATATAGGCCACGCCCATTTGCGTATGGATAGATTTTCCGCCATCTTGAATTTTCTCCAAAACACACTTTTTGCTCCTTTTCCTACATATTTTCTTCAAATGTTTTAAAAACCGGTACACATGATCTATGAAGGCATGCAATAAACATAGTCAAAGGATATTTCGATAGTCCATACCGTTCGTTCGTAACGGCCTTCCAAAGTTAGCGGGAGGGGCCCGTTTCGCAAACGAGAGCCATAAATCACAAACAAAAGGTCAAGTCAACACTGAATTTTAAACACGGGTCGCGGGTGGCATACTCAACGTTTCCCCAAAAGCATTTCCACTTCGACCCATAGGGGGCGTCACAAACGCGCAAAACGTAACCGTTTCGTGCCAGAACGCGTTTTTCACGGGGACCGACCCTCTCACAACGAAACACGGGCTTGGCGGATTGTCTCACCGTCCAAACCGCTGCACAAGGTCGCGCACTGCAGGCACACTTGTCAAAATTGACTCTGTCAATTCTAGTATTGACTTTACAAGCGCACTCTCTAAACTTCGGCACGCTACTCCTCCCACAGTTTTTGCACCACACACTCGCGCCATATGTCAAAACGACCGGCTTACTCGGGAATCGTGTGCTAGTAACTTGCTAAGAGAAAGGTTCTATAGTTTAATTTATATTAATTTATTAGTGAATTAATTTTTCCCCATTGACTTATAATGGGACAATGAAAAAAGTCACATTCAAGTATTTTTCTATCGCAAACCATAGGGCCTACAGTTTCAAACCTCGTAGAGCAGATTCATAATGATTTTAAGAATAAATCGAAAAATAATTACACCATTCATCCTCATGGTGGCGCTATAACGGCTCACTTTACGTTTTGCCCCGTAACTCTTGAACCGTAGATCGGAAAATGAAAATTATTTTTTCCCTGGATTCCTTGGGTCAAGACGCATCTCTCCATATAGGCCACGCCCATTTGCGTAGGGATAGATTTTCCGCCATCTTGAATTTTTTCCAAAACACACTTTTTGCTCCTTTTCCTACATATTTTCTTCAAATGTTTTAAAAACCGGTACACATGATCTATGAAGGCATGCAATAAACATAGTCAAAGGATATTTCGATAGTCCATACCGTTCGTTCGTAACGGCCTTCCAAAGTTAGTGGGAGGGGCCCGTTTCGCAAACGAGAGCCATAAATCACAAACAAAAGGTCAAGTCAACACTGAATTTTAACCACAGGTCGCGGGTGGCATACTCAACGTTTCCCCAAAAGCATTTCCACTTCGACCCATAGGGGGCGTCACAAACGCGCGAAACGTAACCGTTTCGTGCCAGAACGCGTTTTTCACGGGGACCGACCCTCTCACAACGAAACACGGGCTTGGCGGATTGTCTCACCGTCCAAACCGCTGCACAAGGTCGCGCACTGCAGGCACACTTGTCAAAATTGACTCTGTCAATTCTAGTTAAGTGTGCCTATGCATAGCATGGGCAGACTTATTGTTATCACTCATACTTAAGCCAGACACACACACATGTATTTCCCCAAAGTTTGGCACGCTACTCCTCCCACAGTTTTTGCACCACACACTCGCGCCATATGTCAAATCGACCGGCTTACTCGGGAATCGTGTGCTAGTAAGTTGCTAAGAGAAAGGTTCTATAGTTTAATTGATATGAATTTATTAGTGAATTAATTAACCCTTTCCTTTCCCCATTGACTTATAATGGGAATCGCAAAAACTCACATTCAATTATTTTTCTCTCGCAAACCATAGGGGCTACAGTTTCAAGACTCGGAGAGGAGGTTCATAATGATTACAAGGAATAAATAAAAAATAATAGCGTCATTTGACCTCATGGTGGCGCTATAACAGCCCAGTGTACGTTTTGGCCTGTAACTGTTGAACCCTAGGTCGGAAACTTAAACTTATTTTTTCCCCGGATTCCTTGGGCCAAGACGCATCTCCCCATATAGGCCACGCCCATTTGCGCCAGGATAGATTTTCCGCCATCTTGAATTTTCTCCGAAACACACTTTTTGCTCCTTTTCCTACATATTTTCTTCAAATGTCTTAAAAACCGGAACACGTGATCTATGAAGCCACGCGATAAACATAGTCAAAGGATATTTTGATAGTCAATACCCTTCGTTCGTAACGCGCTTCCAAAGTTAGCGGGAGGGGCCCGTTTCGCAAACAAAAGCCATAAATCACAAACAATAGGTCGAGTCAACACTGAATTTCAACCACAGGTTGGGGGTGGCATACTCAACGAATGCCCAAAAGCATTTCCACTTCGACCCCTAGGGGGCGTCACAAACGCGAGAAACGTAACCGCTTCGTGCCAGAACGCGTTTTTCACGGGGACCGACCCTCTCACAACGAAACACAGACGACTCGGAGGATGGTCTCACAGTTTGAACTGCTTGCTTCCTTACTGTAGTGTACTGTACTGTACTGTACCTTAGTGTGCTGTACTGTACTTTACTGTACTGTACTGTACTGTATGTTATTGTACTGTGCTATACCTTACTGTGCTGTACCTTACTGCACTGTACTGTACTTAACCTTACTGTGCTGTACTTTACTGCACTGTATTGTACTGTACCGTACCTGCACTGTATTGCACTGTACCGTACCTTACTGTATTGTCAGTGTTGTACCCGAACGCGTTCAAAGAACGATCGTTCATGAACACGTTCATATTTTGGGCGAACGTGAACTGAACGTAATTGTTTTCGCTTGATGAACGATATTGTCGAACGCGGTCATTCTGACGCCCGTGAACGACGTTCGTCGGCGTTCGTCGGCCGTTCATGCGGCGGTCCGCGCCTCCGCGGTCGTCTGTCCTCTGCTCCTCTCGTCTCTCTTTTCATTCACGTGCTCCAATAGTAGGCACTGCACGCAGCAGTGCCTCGTGAACGTTCGTCGGAGGCTCCGTTGATATGCAGTGCTGTCTACTCTGCACTCTGCTCCTGCACTGTGTGTGTGTGTGTGTGTGTGTGTGTGTGTGTGTGTGTGTGTGTGTGTGTGTGTGTGTGTGTGTGTGTGTGTGTGTGTGTGTGTGTGTGTGTGTGTGAATCTCCTCCTCGTCTCGCAAGCCTGACTGACTATACTTTGTCCTATGTGTGTTGCACGGCGAGAATATCTGATCTGCAAGCTCACAACGCGTCGCATCCACGAGACAACGTGAGCTTGTAGATCAGCTATTTTAACCAACGCGGATCATGCTGTGCACGGTTTAGAAACGTCTGCCTTCTAGTGGGGTTCCTTGTACATGTAACTTTTTGTTTTTTTCTAGTGGGGTTCCCTGTACATGTAATTTTTTGTTTTCATTTCAAATGTGTGTTAAAGTTTCTTTCACTTCCAATTTGTAGATTATGGTCTATAGCACAATTTTGGTTAGAGTATCAAGACAGTAGATTGAAGAAAAATATATTTTTTGCCCTATTACCAAAATCGGAATTGTGTTTTTTGAACAATGTCTTAGTTTTCCCACAACTGCTGTGTAATATATATATTATTTTGTATTGCTATATCAAGTCAATACTGTGTGGGGAATCAATTGGAGTCAAATATTTGTTTTTGAATATTATGATATTTCACACAATGAGACAATAACATGGTTATTACATGCAGTCCTTCACAATAAGGGTGCAGGAAGACTGATGTTGTGGGCACCTCAATGTTAAGTTGGATGAAATTATTGCTGTGTGTGTTTCTATATAATATGGGTTGAGTCAATAATTTTGACAAATAATAGCATGCAGAAACGTCTAAACATTTATATAATATATAAATGTTTAGGTCTATATATATAATATATATATATATAGACCTTTATATATTTTTTCCCCTTTTTTTTGAATTGCCAAAAGTATAAAAAAAAAATATGGTTAAAAAAAGAACTAAAAAAGAACTATGTAGTTCATTTTGGGGAACCATGAACTTTAGTTCATAATGGGGAATTATGAACTAAAAATGAACTAGTTCATTTTAGAAGTTCTGAACTTGAACTTGAACTAGTTCATTTTTAAAGTGAACTTTCCCAACACTGTGTATTGTACTGTATCTTCTGTACTGTACTGTACTGTACTGTACCGTACCTTACTGTGCTGTAGTGTACAGTACCTTACTGTATTGTAGTGTACTGTATCTTCTGTACTGTTCTGTGCTGTACCTTACTGTGCCGTAGTGTACTGTACCTTGACTTGGCGGATTGTCTCACCGTCCAAACCGCTGCACAAGGTCGCGCACTGCAGGCACACTTGTCAAAATTGACTCTGTCAATTCTAGTGTTGAATTTACAAGCGCACTCTCTAAAAGTTTGGCACGCTACTCCTCCCACAGTTTTTGCACCACACACTCGCGCCATATGTCAAATCGACCGGCTTACTCGGGAATCGTGTGCTAGTAACTTGCTAAGAGAAAGGTTCTATAGTTTAATTGATATTAATTTATTAGTGAATTAATTTTCCCCATTGACTTATAATGGGAATCGCAAAAACTCACATTCAATTATTTTTCTCTCGCAAACCATAGGGGCTACAGTTTCAAGACTTGGAGAGAAGGTTCATAATGATTTCAAGGATTAACAAAATAATAATAGTGTCATTTGGCCTCATGGTGGCGCTATAACAGCCCACTTCACGTTTTGGCCTGTAACTCTTGAACCGTAGATCGGAAAATTAAAATTATTTTTTCCCTGGATTCCTTGGGTCATGACGCATCTCCCTATATAGGCCCCGCCCATTTGCGTAGGGATAGATTTTCCGCCATCTTGAATTTTCTCCAAAACACACTTTTTGCTCCTTTTCCAACATATTTTCTTCAAATGTCTTAAAAACCGGTACACATGATCTATGAAGCCACGCGATAAACATAGTCAAAGGATATTTTGATAGTTCGTACCGTTAGTTCGTAACGCGCTTCCAAAGTTAGCGGGAGGGGCCTGTTTTGCAAACAATAGCCTTAAATCACAAACAATAGGTCGAGTCAACACCGAATTTCAACCACAGGTCGGGGGTGGCATACTCAACGAATCCCCAAAAGCATTTCCACTTCCACTCCTAGGGGGCGTCACAAACGCGCAAAACGTAACCGTTTCGTGCCAAAACGCGTTTTTCGAGGGGACCGACCCTCTCACAACGAAAAACGGACGACTCGGCGGACGGTCTCACGGTCCGAACCGCCACACGAGGTCGCGCATTTATGGAGCTGCACTGCAGGCACACTTGTCAAAATTGACTCTGTCAATTCTAGTTAAGTGTGCCTATGCATAGCATGGGCAGACTTATTGTTATCGCTCATATTTACTTACTTAAGTCTGTCCATACTTTTCCCCAAAGTTTGGCACGCTACTCCTCCCACAGTTTTTGCACCACACACTCGCGCCATATGTCAAATCGACCGGCTTACTCGGGAATGGTGTGCTATCAAGTTGCTAAGAGAAAGGTTCTATAGTTTAATTGATATTAATTTATTAGTGAATTAATTTTCCCCATTGACTTATAATGGGAATCGCATTCAATTATTTTTCTCTCGCAAACCATAGGGGCTACAGTTTCAAGACTTGGAGAGGAGGTTCATAATGATTGTAAGAATTAATCAAAAAATAATGACATCACTCGGCCTCATGGTGGCGCTATAACGGCCAACTTTACGTTTTGCCCCGTAACTCTTGAACCGTAGGTCGGAAAATGAAAATTATTTTTTCCCTGGATTCCTTGGGTCATGACGCATCTCCCCATATAGGCCACGCCCATTTGCGTATGGGTAGATTTTCCGCCATCTTGAATTTTCTCCAAAACACACTTTTTGCTCCTTTTCCTACATATTTTCTTCAAATGTCTTAAAAACCGGTACACATGATCTATGAAGCCACGCGATAAACATAGTCAAAGGATATTCCGATAGTTTGTACCGTTCGTTCGTAACGCGCTTCCAAAGTTAGCGGGAGGGGCCCGTTTGGCAAAAGATTGCCCTAACTCACAAACAATAGGTCGAGTCAACACTGAATTTCAACCACAGGTCGGGGGTGGCATACTCAACAGATCCCCAAAAGCATTTCCACTTCGACCCCTAGGGGGCGTCACAAACGCGCAAAAGGTAACCGTTTCGTGCCAGAACGCGTTTTTCACGGGGACCGACCCTCTCACAACGAAACGCGGACGACTCGGCGGACGGTCTCACGGTCCGAACCGCCGCATGGGGTCGCGCATTTAGCGCGCTGCAGGCACACTTGTCAAAATTGACTCTGTCAATTCTAGTTAAGTGTGCCTATGCATAGCATTGGCAACTTATTGCAATCGCTCATATTTATGTATGTATGTCCATGCTTTTCCCCAAAGTTTGGCACGCTACTCCTCCCACAGTTTTTGCACCACACACTCGCGCCATATGTCAAATCGACCGGCTTACTCGGGAATGGTGTGCTAGTAACTTGCTAAGAGAAAGGTTCTATAGTTTAATTTATATTAATTTATTAGTGAATTAAATTGTCCCCATTGACTTATAATGGGAGAAAGCAAAAATTCACATTCAATTATTTTTCTCTCGCAAACCATAGGGGCTACAGTTTCAAGACTTGGAGAGGAGGTTCATAATGATTGTAAGAATTAATCAAAAAATAATTACATCACTCGGCCTCATGGTGGCGCTATAACAGGCCACTTTACGTTTTGGCCTGTAACTGTTGAACCGTAGGTCGGAAAATTAAAATTATTTTTTCCCTGGATTCCTTGGGTCAAGACGCATCTCCCGATATAGGCCACGCCCATTTGCGCCAGGATAGATTTTCCGCCATCTTGAATTTTCTCCAAAACACACTTTTTGTTCCTTTTCCGACATATTTTCTTCAAATTGCACAAAAAACGGTACACATGATCTATGAACCCATGCAATGAACATACTCAAGGGATATTGCGATAGTCCATTACGTTTGTTCGTAACGTGCTTCCAAAGTTAGCGAAAGGGGCCCGTTTTGCAAACAATAGCCATAAATCACAAACAAAAGGTCCAGTCAACACTGAATTTCAACCACAGGTCGGGGGTGGCATACTCAACGATCCCCAAAAGCATTTCCAATTGGCCACATGGTGGCGCTATAACGGACCACTTGCCTCGTAACTCTTGAACCATAGGTCGGAGAATTAAAATTCTTTTTTCCCTGGATTCCTTGGGTCACGACGCATCTCTCCATATAGGACACGCCAATTTGCACATGGGAAGATTTTTCACCATTTCAAATTTTCTCCAAAACACACTTTTTGCTCCTTTTCCTACATATTTTCTTCAAATGTCTTAAAAACCGGTACACATGATCTATGAAGCCACGCGATAAACATAGTCAAAGGATATTTCGATAGTCCGTACCGTTCGTTCGTAACGCGCTTCCAAAGTTAGCGGGAGGGGCCCGTTTCGCAAACGATAGCCATAAATCACAAACAATAGGTCGAGTCAACACTGAATTTCAACCACAGGTCGCGGGCGGCATACTCAACGATTCCCCAAAAGCATTTCCACTTCGACCCCTAGGGGGCGTCACAAACGCGCGAAACGTAACCGTTTCGTGCCAGAACGCGTTTTTCACGGGGACCGACCCTCTCACGACGAAACGCGGACGACTCGGCGGACGGTCTCACGGTCCGAACCGCCGCACGAGGTCGCGCATTTAGCGCGCTGCAGGCACACTTGTCAAAATTGACTCTGTCAATTCTAGTTAAGTGTGCCTATGCATAGCATTGGCAGACTTATTGCAATCGCTCATATTTAAGTCTGTCCATACTTTTCCCCAAAGTTTGGCACGCTACTCCTCCCACAGTTTTTGCACCACACACTCGCGCCATATGTCAAATCGACCGGCTTACTCGGGAATGGTGTGCTATCAAGTTGCTAAGAGAAAGGTTCTATAGTTTAATTGATATTAATTTATTAGTGAATTAATTTTCCCCATTGACTTATAATGGGAATCGCATTCAATTATTTTTCTCTCGCAAACCATAGGGGCTACAGTTTCAAGACTTGGAGAGGAGGTTCATAATGATTGTAAGAATTAATCAAAAAATAATGACATCACTCGGCCTCATGGTGGCGCTATAACGGCCAACTTTACCTTTTGCCCCGTAACTCTTGAACCGTAGGTCGGAAAATGAAAATTATTTTTTCCCTGGATTCCTTGGGTCATGACGCATCTCCCCATATAGGCCACGCCCATTTGCGTATGGATAGATTTTCCGCCATCTTGAATTTTGTCCAAAACACACTTTTTGCTCCTTTTCCTACATATTTTCTTCAAATGTCTTAAAAACCGGTACACATGATCTATGAAGCCACGCGATAAACATAGTCAAAGGATATTTTGATAGTTCGTACCGTTCGTTCGTAACGTGCTTCCAAAGTTAGCGGGAGGGGCAAGTTTCGCAAACGATAGCCATAAATCACAAACAATAGGTCGAGTCAACACTGAATTTCAACCACAGGTCGGGGGTGGCATACTCAACGAATCCCCAAAAGCATTTCCACTTCGACCCCTAGGGGGCGTCACAAACGCGCGAAACGTAACCGTTTCGTGCCAGAACGCGTTTTTCGAGGGGACCGACCCTCTCACAACGACACACGGACGACTCGGCAGACTGTCTCACAGTCCGAACCGCCGCACAAGGTCGCGCATTTAGCGCGCTGCAGGCACACTTGTCAAAATTGACTCCGTCAATTCTAGTATTGACTTTACAACCGCACTCTCTAAACTTCGGCACGCTACTCCTCCCACAGTTTTTGCACCACACACTCGCGCCATATGTCAAAACGACCGGCTTACTCGGGAATCGTGTGCTAGTAACTTGCTAAGAGAAAGGTTCTATAGTTTAATTGATATTAATTTATTAGTGAATTAATTTTTCCCCATTGACTTATAATGGGACAATGCAAAAAGTCACATTCAAGTATTTTTCTCTCGCAAACCATAGGGGCTACAGTTTCAAACCTCGGAGAGGAGATTCATAATGATTTTAAGAATAAATCGAAAAATAATTACACCACTCATCCTCATGGTGGCGCTATAACGGCTCACTTTACGTTTTGCCCCGTAACTCTTGAACCGTAGATCGGAAAATGAAAATTGTTTTTTCCCTGGATTCCTTGGGTCAAGACGCATCTCCCCATATAGGCCACGCCCATTTGCGTATGGGTAGATTTTCCGCCATCTTGAATTTTCTCCAAAACACACTTTTTGCTCCTTTTCCCACATATTTTCTTCAAATGTCTTAAAAACCGGTACACATGATCTATGCAGCCACGCGATAAACATAGTCAAAGGATATTTTGATAGTCCGTACCGTTCGTTCGTAACGCGCTTCCAAAGTTAGCGGGAGGGGCCCGTTTCGCAAACGATAGCCATAAATCACAAACAATAGGTCGAGTCAACACTGAATTTCAACCACAGGTCGGGGGTGGCATACTCAACGAATCCCCAAAAGCATTTCCACTTCGACCCCTAGGGGGCGTCACAAACGCGCGAAACGTAACCGTTTCGTGCCAAAACGCGTTTTTCACGGGGACCGACCCTCTCACAACGAAACGCAGGCGACTCGGCGGACGGTCTCACGGTCCGAACCGCCGCACAAGGTCGCGCATTCAGCGCGCTGCAGGCACACTTGTCAAAATTGACTCTGTCAATTCTAGTTAAGTGTGCCTATGCATAGCATTGGCAGACTTATTGCAATCGCTCATATTTATTTACTTATGTCCATGGTTTTCCTCAAAGTTTGACACGCTACTCCTCCCACAGTTTTCGCACCACACACTCGCGCCATATGTGAAATCGACCGGCTTACTCGGGAATCGTGTGCTAGTAACTTGCTAAGAGAAAGGTTCTATAGTTTAATTGATATTAATTTATTAGTGAATTAATTTCCCCCCATTGACTTATAATGGGAATGGCAAAAACTCAAATTCAATTATTTGTCTCTCGCAAACCATAGGGGCTAGAGTTTCAAGACTTGGAGAGGAGGTTCATAATGATTTCAAGGATTAAATAAAAAATAATAGTGTCATTTGGCCTCATGGTGGCGCTGTAACAGCCCACTTTACGTTTTGGCCTGTAACTCTTGAACCGTAGATCGGAAAATTAAAATTCTTTTTTCCCTGGATTCCTTGGGTCATGACGCATCTCGCCATATAGGCCACGCCCATTTGCGCCAGGATAGATTTTCCGCCATCTTGAATTTTCTCCAAAACACACTTTTTGCTCATTTTCCTAAATTTTTTCTTCAAATGTCACGAAAAGCGGTATACCTGACCTATGAAGCCATGCAATGAAAATACTCAAGGGATATTTTGATCGTCCGTACCGTTCGTTCGTAACGCGCTTCTAAAGTTAGCGGGATGGGCTTGTTTGGCAAACAATAGCCATAAATCACAAACAAAAGGTCCAGTCAACACTGAATTTCAACCACAGGTCGGGGGTGGCAAACTCAACGAATCCCCAAAAGCATTTCACTTGGCCACATGGTGGCGCTATAACGGACCACTTGCCTCGTAACTCTTGAACCGTAGGTCGGAGAATTAAAATTATTTTTTCCCTGGATTCCTTGGGTCATGACGCATCTCTCCATATAGGCCACGCCCATTTGCGTATGGGTAGATTTTCCGCCATCTTGAATTTTCTCCAAAACACACTTTTTGCTCCTTTTCCTACATATTTTCTTCAAATGTCTTAAAAACCGGTACACATGATCTATGAAGCCACGCGATAAACATAGTCAAAGGATATTTCGATAGTTCGTACCGTTCGTTCGTAACGCGCTTCCAAAGTTAGCGGGAGGGGCCCGTTTGGCAAAAAATTGCCCTAACTCACAAACAATAGGTCGAGTCAACACTGAATTTCAACCACAGGTCGGGGGTGGCATACTCAACAGATCCCCAAAAGCATTTCCACTTCGACCCCTAGGGGGCGTCACAAACGCGCAAAAGGTAACCGTTTCGTGCCAGAACGCGTTTTTCACGGGGACCGACCCTCTCACAACGAAACGCGGACGACTCGGCGGACGGTCTCGCGGTCCGAACCGCCGCACGGGGTCGCGCATTTAGCGCGCTGCAGGCACACTTGTCAAAATTGACTCTGTCAATTCTAGTTAAGTGTGCCTATGCATAGCATGGGGACACTTATTGTTCTCGCTCATATTTATTTAAGTCTGTCCATGCAATTCCCCAAAAGTTTGGCACGCTACTCCTCCCACAGTTTTTGCACCACACACTCGCGCCATATGTCAAATCGACCGGCTTACGCGGGAATCGTGTGCTATCAACTTGCTAAGAGAAAGGTACTATAGTTTAATTGATATTAATTTATTAGTGAATTAATTTTCCCCATTGACTTATAATGGGAATCGCATTCAATTATTTTTCTCTCGCAAACCATAGGGGCTACAGTTTCAAGACTTGGAGAGGAGGTTCATAATGATTGTAAGAATTAATCAAAAAATAATTACATCACTCGGCCTCATGGTGGCGCTATAACGGCCAACTTTATGTTTTGCCCCGTAACTCTTGAACCGTAGGTCGGAAAATTAAAATTATTTTTTCCCTGGATTCCTTGGGTCAAGACGGATCTCCCGATATAGGCCACGCCCATTTGCGTATGGGTAGATTTTCCGCCATCTTGAATTTTCTCCAAAACACACTTTTTGCTCCTTTTCCTACATATTTTCTTCAAATGTCTCAAAAACCGGTACACATGATCTATGAAGCCACGCGATAAACATAGTCAAAGGATATTTTGATAGTCCATACCGTTCGTTCGTAACGCGCTTCCAAAGTTAGCGGGAGGGGCCCGTTTGGCAAAAAATTGCCCTAACTCACAAACAAAAGGTTGAGTCGACACTAAATTTCAACCACAGGTTGCGGGTGGCATACTCAACAGATCCCCAAAAGCATTTCCACTTCGACCCCTAGGGGGCGTCACAAACATGCGAAACGTAAACATATTACTTAGACAAAATCTCTGGACTTTGAGCTTTAACTCAAAAAACACCATAATAGTTCTGTTCAATATTACAATGGGAATCCATTAAGAATGTCTTACTCTACCTCTGATAACATCTTTGTAAGATTTTACTGTACAAAAGTGGAGTAATATAGCTTTAAAGTCACAACAAAAACACATTATTTAGAAGGTGGAGTAATATAGTTTTAAAGTCACTACAAAAACATGGGACTTAGTCAAAATCTCTGGACTTTGAGATTTAACTGAAAAAACACCATAATAGTTCTGTTCACTATTACAACGACAATCCCCTCAGAACGTCCTACTGTACCTCTGATAACATCTTTGTAACATTTTACTGTACAAAATTGGCCCCTGCTCTCCCGGACGCTGCTAGGTTGAGTTACAGCATTTTATGTGCGCTGCAGTGGCAGGGGGTCCTCCACTGGGGGCGCCACCACTTTTGCATCCGTTCTGGAGCACCAGGAGTGGGTGGTCCCCGGGAAATGGCCGTGAGCAGCCCTGTTGGGGTGTTCATTTGGTCATTTTTGCACATTTGGTCATGTGTTACATCTGGGGGTCCCCCAGGGACCTGGGGGTCCCTGGGGCTCCGGGGGTCCTTGTGCATAGCATGGGGACACTTATTGTTCTCGCTCATATTTATTAAGTGTGCCTATGCATAGCATGGGCAGACTTATTGTTATCGCTCATATTTATTTACTTAAGTCTGTCCATACTTTTCCCCAAAGTTTGGCACGCTACTCCTCCCACAGTTTTTGCACCACACACTCGCGCCATATGTCAAATCGACCGGCTTACTCGGGAATGGTGTGCTATCAAGTTGCTAAGAGAAAGGTTCTATAGTTTAATTGATATTAATTTATTAGTGAATTAATTTTCCCCATTGACTTATAATGGGAATCGCATTCAATTATTTTTCTCTCGCAAACCATAGGGGCTACAGTTTCAAGACTTGGAGAGGAGGTTCATAATGATTGTAAGAATTAATCAAAAAATAATGACATCACTCGGCCTCATGGTGGCGCTATAACGGCCAACTTTACCTTTTGCCCCGTAACTCTTGAACCGTAGGTCGGAAAATGAAAATTATTTTTTCCCTGGATTCCTTGGGTCATGACGCATCTCCCCATATAGGCCACGCCCATTTGCGTATGGGTAGATTTTCCGCCATCTTGAATTTTGTCCAAAACACACTTTTTGCTCCTTTTCCTACATATTTTCTTCAAATGTCTTAAAAACCGGTACACATGATCTATGAAGCCACGCGATAAACATAGTCAAAGGATATTTCGATAGTTCGTACCGTTCGTTCGTAACGTGCTTCCAAAGTTAGCGGGAGGGGCAAGTTTCGCAAACGATAGCCATAAATCACAAACAATAGGTCGAGTCAACACTGAATTTCAACCACAGGTCGGGGGTGGCATACTCAACGAATCCCCAAAAGCATTTCCACTTCGACCCCTAGGGGGCGTCACAAACGCGCGAAACGTAACCGTTTCGTGCCAGAACGCGTTTTTCGAGGGGACCGACCCTCTCACAACGACACACGGACGACTCGGCAGACTGTCTCACAGTCCGAACCGCCGCACAAGGTCGCGCATTTAGCGCGCTGCAGGCACACTTGTCAAAATTGACTCCGTCAATTCTAGTTAAGTGTGCCTATGCATAGCATTGGCAACTTATTGCAATCGCTCATATTTATGTATGTATGTATGTATGTCCATGCTTTTCCCCAAAGTTTGGCACGCTACTCCTCCCACAGTTTTTGCACCACACACTCGCGCCATATGTCAAACCGACCGGCTCGGTCGGGAATGGTGTGCTAGTAACTTGCTAAGAGAAAGGTTCTATAGTTTAATTGATATTAATTTATTAGTGCATTAATTTTTCCCATTGACTTATAATGGGACAATGCAAAAAGTCACATTCAATTATTTGTCTCTCGCAAACCATAGGAGCTAAAGTTTCAAGACTTGGAGAGGAGGTTCATAATGATATCAAGGATTAAATAAAAAATAATAATGTCATTTGGCCACACGGTGGCGCTATAACAGCCCACTTTACGTTTTGGCCTGTAACTCTTGAACCGTAGATCGGAAAATGAAAATTCTTTTTTCCCTGGATTCCTTGGGTCAAGACGCATCTCCCCATATAGGCCACGCCCATTTGCGTAGGGATAGATTTTCCGCCATCTTGACTTTTCTCCAAAACACACTTTTTGCTCCTTTTCCTACATATTTTCTTCAAATGACACAAAAAGCGGTACACAGGATCTATGAACCCATACGATGAACATACTCAAGGGATATTTCGATAGCCCATACCGTTTTTTCGTAACACGATTCCAAAGTTAACGCAAGATAATCGCGTTTTGCTAATAATAGCCATAAATCACAAACAAAACGTCAAGTCAACACTAAATTTCAACCAAAGGTCGGGGGGGACATACTCGACAAATCCCCAAAAGCATTGCCACTTGGCCACATGGTGGCGCTATAACGGACAACTTGCCTCGTAACTCTTGAACCGTATGTCGGAAAATTAAAATTCTTTTTTCCCTGGATTCCTTGGCTCGAGACGCATCTCCCCATATAGGCCACGCCCATTTGCGTCAGGATAGATTTTCCGCCATCTTGAATTTTCTCCAAAACACAGTTTTTGCTCCCTTTCCCACATATTTTCGTCAAATGTCACAAAAAGCGGTACACATGATCTATGACCCCACCCGATGAACCTATTCAAGGGATATTTCGATAGTCCATACCGTTCGTCCGTAACAGGCTTCCAAAGTTAGCGGGAGGGGCCCGTTTCGCAAACAATAGCCATAAATCACAAACAAAAGGTCGGGTCAACACCAAATTTCAACCACAAGTCGCGGGTGGCATACTCTACGTATCCCGTAAAGCGTTTCCACTTCGACCCGTAGGGGGCGTCACAAGCGCGCGAAACGTAATCCTTTCGGCCGAAAACGCGTTTTTCACGGGGAACGACCCTCTCACAACGAAACGCGGACGACTCGGCGGACGGTCTCACGGTCCGAACCGCCGCACGAGGTCGCGCGTTCGGCGAGCTGCACTGCAGGCACACTTGTCAAAATTGACTCTGTCAATTCTAGTATTGACTTTACAAGCGCACTCTCTAAACTTCGGCACGCTACTCCTCCCACAGTTTTTGCACCACACACTCGCGCCATATGTCAAAACGACCGGCTTACTCGGGAATGGTGTGCTAGTAACTTGCTAAGAGAAAGGTTCTATAGTTTAATTGATATTAATTTATTAGTGAATTAATTTTTCCCCATCGACTTATAATGGGACAATGCAAAAAGTCACATTCAAGTATTTTTCTCTCGCAAACCATAGGGGCTACAGTTTCAAACCTCGGAGAGGAGATTCATAATGATTTTAAGAATAAATTGAAAAATAATTACACCACTCATCCTCATGGTGGCGCTATAACGGCTCACTTTACGTTTTGCCCCGTAACTCTTGAACCGTAGATCGGAAAATGAAAATTATTTTTTCCCTGGCTTCCTTGGGTCAAGACGCATCTCCCCATATAGGCCACGCCCATTTGCGTAGGGATAGATTTTCCGCCATCTTGAATTTTCTCCAAAACACACTTTTTGCTCCTTTTCCTACATATTTTCTTCAAATGTCTTAAAAACCGGTACACATGATCTATGAAGCCACGCAATAAACATAGTCAAAGGATATTTTGATAGTCCATACCGTTCGTTCGTAACGCGCTTCCAAAGTTAGCGGGAGGGGCCCGTTTGGCAAAAAATTGCCCTAACTCACAAACAATAGGTCGAGTCACCACTGAATTTCAACCACAGGTCGGGGGTGGCATACTCAACGGATCCCCAAAAGCATTTCCACTTCGACCCCTAGGGGGCGTCACAAACGCGCCAAACGAAACCGTTTCGTGCCAGAACGCGTTTTTCGAGGGGACCGACCCTCTCACGACGAAACGCGGACGACTCGGCGGACGGTCTCGCGGTCCGAACCGCCGCACGAGGTCGCGCATTTAGCGCGCTGCAGGCACACTTGTCAAAATTGACTCTGTCAATTCTAGTGTTGAACTTACAAGCACACTTTCTAAAACTTCGGCACGCTACTAGTGCCACACCATTTACGCCACCCCCACAATATATACATCAAAACGTGCGGCTCGGCCGGGAATGGTGTGCTTGTAACTTTCTTTCCAATCCGCGTTACCATGGCGAAGTAATAGGCAAAAAACTACGCTTAATTTTCCCCATTGACTTATAATGGGACAATGCAAGAAATCACATTCAAGTATTTTTCTCTCGCAAAGCATAGGAGCTACAGTTTCAAACCTCGGAGAGGAGATTCATAATGATTGTAAGAATGAATCGAAAAATAATTACATCACTCGACCTCATGGTGGCGCTATAACGACCCACTTCACGTTTTGAACCGTAACTCTTGAACCGTAGATCGGAAAATTAAAATTATTTTTTCCCTGGATTCCTTGGGTCGAGACGCATCTCCCCATATAGGCCACGCCCATTTGCGCCAGGATAGATTTTCCGCCATCTTGAATTATCTCCAAAACACACTTTTTGCTCCTTTTCCTACATATTTTCTTCAAATCTCACAAAAAGCGGTACACGTGATCTATGAAGCCATGCAATGAACATAGTAAAGGGAAATTTCGATAGTGCATACCGTTCGTTTGTAACAGGCTTCCAAAGTTAGCGGGAGGGGCCCGTTTCGCAAACGATAGCCATAAATCACAAACAAAACCTCGGGTCAACACCGAATTTTAACCACAGGTCGCGGGTGGCATACTCTACGTATCCCCAAAAGCATTTCCACTTCGACCCATAGGGGGCGTCACAAGCGCGCGAAACGTAACCCTTTCGTGCCAAAACGCGTTTTTCACAGGGAGCGACCCTCTCACAACGAAACGCAGACAACTCGGCGGATGGTCTCACGGTCCAAACCGCTGCATGAGGTCGCGCATTCAGCGAGCTGCACTGCAGGCACACTTGTCAAAATTGACTCTGTCAATTCTAGTTAAGTGTGCCTATGCATAGCATGGGCAGACTTATTGTTATCGCTCATATTTATTTACTTAAGTCTGTCCATACTTTTCCCCAAAGTTTGGCACGCTACTCCTCCCACAGTTTTTGCACCACACACTCGCGCCATATGTCAAATCGACCGGCTTACTCGGGAATGGTGTGCTATCAAGTTGCTAAGAGAAAGGTTCTATAGTTTAATTGATATTAATTTATTAGTGAATTAATTTTCCCCATTAACTTATAATGGGAATCACATTCAATTATTTTTCTCTCGCAAACCATAGGGGCTACAGTTTCAAGACTTGGAGAGGAGGTTCATAATGATTGTAAGAATTAATCAAAAAATAATGACATCACTCGGCCTCATGGTGGCGCTATAACGGCCAACTTTACGTTTTGCCCCGTAACTCTTGAACCGTAGGTCGGAAAATGAAAATTATTTTTTCCCTGGATTCCTTGGGTCATGACGCATCTCCCCATATAGGCCACGCCCATTTGCGCCAGGATAGATTTTCCACCATCTTGAATTTTCTCCAAAACACACTTTTTGCTCCTTTTCCTAAATATTTTCTTCAAATGTCTTAAAAACCGGTACACATGATCTATGAAGCCACGCGATGAACATAGTCAAAGGATATTTCGATAGTCCGTACCGTTCGTTCGTAACGCGCTTCCAAAGTTAGCGGGAGGGGCCCGTTTGGCAAAAAATTGCCCTAACTCACAAACAATAGGTCGAGTCAACACTGAATTTCAACCATGGGTCGGGGGTGGCATACTCAACCGATCCCCAAAAGCATTTCCACTTCGACCCCTAGGGGGCATCACAAACGCGCAAAACGTAACCGTTTCGTGCCGGAACGCGTTTTTCACGGGGACCGACCCTCTCACAACGAAACGCGGACGACTCGGCGGACTGTCTCACGGTCCGAACCGCCGCACGAGGTCGCGCATTTAGCGAGCTGCAGGCACACTTGTCAAAATTGACTCTGTCAATTCTAGTTAAGTGTGCCTATGCATAGCATTGGCCACTTATTGTTCTCGCTCATATTTATTTATTTATTTATGTCTGTCCATACGATTCCCCAAAGTTTGGCACGCTACTCCTCCCACAGTTTTTGCACCACACACTCGCGCCATATGTCAAATCGACCGGCTTACGCGGGAATCGTGTGCTAGTAAGTTGCTAAGAGAAAGGTTCTATAGTTTAATTGATATTAATTTATTAGTGCATTAATTTCTCCCCATTGACTTATAATGGGAATGG
Organism: Nannobrachium achirus; assembly: GCF_963921795.1. Taxonomy (NCBI): domain Eukaryota; kingdom Metazoa; phylum Chordata; class Actinopteri; order Myctophiformes; family Myctophidae; genus Nannobrachium; species Nannobrachium achirus. The sequence continues at coordinate 14,768,047 of NC_137810.1, read as the reverse complement.
CAAAAACTCACATTCAATTAATTTTCTCTCGCAAACCATAGGGCCTACAGTTTCAACACTTGGAGAGGAGGTTCATAATGATTTCAAGGATTAAATAAAAAATAATAGTGTCATTTGGCCTCATGGTGGCGCTATAACAGCCCACTTTACGTTTTGGCCTGTAACTGTTGAACCGTAGGTCGGAAAATTAAAATTATTTTTTCCCTCGATTCCTTGGGTCAAGACGCATCTCCCGATATAGGCCACGCCCATTTGCGCCAGGATAGATTTTCCGCCATCTTGAATTTTCTCCAAAACACACTTTGTGTTCCTTTTCCGACATATTTTCTTCAAATTGCACAAAAAACGGTACACATGATCTATGAACCCATGCAATGAACATACTCAAGGGATATTGCGATAGTCCATTACGTTCGTTCGTAACGCGCTTCCAAAGTTAGCGGGAGGGGCCCGTTTTGCAAACAATAGCCATAAATCACAAACAAAACGTCCAGTCAACACTGAATTTCAACCACAGGTCGGGGGTGGCATACTCAATGATCCCCAAAAGCATTTCCAATTGGCCACATGGTGGCGCTATAACGGACCACTTGCCTCATAACTCTTGAACCATAGGTCGGAGAATTAAAATTATTTTTTCCCTGGATTCCTTGGGTCACGACGCATCTCTCCATATAGGACACGCCAATTTGCACATGGGAAGATTTTTCACCATTTCGAATTTTCTCCAAAACACACTTTTTGCATTTTTTCCTACATATTTTCTTCAAATGTCTTAAAAACCGGTACACATGATCTATGAAGCCATGCGATAAACATAGTCAAAGGATATGTCGATAGTCCGTACCGTTCGTTCGTAACGCGCTTCCAAAGTTAGCGGGAGGGGCACGTTTTGCAAACGATAGCCATAAATCACAAACAATAGGTCGAGTCGACACTGAATTTCAACCACAGGTCGGGGGTGGCATACTCAACGGATCCCCAAAAGCATTTCCACTTCGACCCCTAGGGGGCGTCACAAACGCGCGAAACGTAACCGTTTCGTGCCAGAACGCGTTTTTCACGGGGACCGACCCTCTCACGACGAAACGCAGACGACTCGGCGGACGGTCTCGCGGTCCAAACCGCCGCACGAGGTCGCGCATTTAGCGAGCTGCAGGCACACTTGTCAAAATTGACTCTGTCAATTCTAGTGTTGAATTTACAAGCACACTCTGTAAACTTCGGCACGTAACTACTGCCGCACCATTTACGCCACCCCCGCAATATATACATCAAAACGTGCGGCTCGGCCAGGAATGGGGTGCTATTAACTTTCTTTCCGATCCGCGTTACTATGGCGACGTAATTGGCAAAAAACAACGCTTAATTTTCCCCATTGACTTATAATGGGACAATGCAAAAAGTCACATTCAAGTATTTTTCTCTCGCAACCCATAGGGGCTACAGTTTCAAACCTCGGAAAGGAGATTCATAATGATTTTAATAATGAATAGAAAAATAATTACATCGCTCGGCCTCATGGTGGCGCTATAACAACCCACTTTACCTTTTGCCCCGTAAAAATTCCTTATTCCCTGGATTCCTTGGGTCAAGACGCATCTCCCCATATAGGCCCCGCCCATTTGCGTCAGGATAGATTTTCCGCCATTTAGAATTTTCTCCAAAACACAATTTTTGCTCCTTTTCCTACATGTTTTCTTTAAATGTCACAAAAAGCGGTACACATGATCTATGAACCCATGCAATAAACATACTCAAGGGATATTTCGATAGTCCATACCGTTTGTTCGTAACGCTATTCCAAAGTTAGTGGGAGGGGCCCGTTTAGCAAACAATAGCCATAAATCACAAACAAAGGGTCGAGTCAACACTGAATTTCAACCACAGGTCGTGGCTGGCATATTCAACTAATCCCCAAAAGCATTTCCACTACCGTTTCGTGCCAGAAGGCGTTTTTCAGGGGGACCGACCCTCTCAAAACGAAACGCAGACGACTTGGTGGATGGTCTCACAGTCCAAACCGCTACACAAGGTCGCGCATTTAGCGAGCTGCAGGCACACTTGTAAAAATTGACTCTGTCAATTCTAGTTAAGTGTGCCTATGCATAGCATTGGCCACTTATTGTTCTCGCTCATATTTATTTATTAAGTGTGCCTATGCATAGCATGGGCAGACTTATTGTTATCGCTCATATTTACTTACTTAAGTCTGTCCATACTTTTCCCCAAAGTTTGGCACGCTACTCCTCCCACAGTTTTTCCACCACACACTCGCGCCATATGTCAAATCGACCGGCTTACTCGGGAATGGTGTGCTATCAAGTTGCTAAGAGAAAGGTTCTATAGTTTAATTGATATTAATTTATTAGTGAATTAATTTTCCCCATTGACTTATAATGGGAATCGCATTCAATTATTTTTCTCTCGCAAACCATAGGGGCTACAGTTTCAAGACTTGGAGAGGAGGTTCATAATGATTGTAAGAATTAATCAAAAAATAATGACATCACTCGGCCTCATGGTGGCGCTATAACGGCCAACTTTACGTTTTGCCCCGTAACTCTTGAACCGTAGGTCGGAAAATGAAAATTATTTTTTCCCTGGATTCCTTGGGTCATGACGCATCTCCCCATGTAGGCCACGCCCATTTGCGTATGGATAGATTTTCCGCCATCTTGAATTTTGTCCAAAACACACTTTTTGCTCCTTTTCCTACATATTTTCTTCAAATGTCTTAAAAACCGGTACACATGATCTATGAAGCCACGCGATAAACATAGTCAAAGGATATTTCGATAGTCAATACCGTTTGTTCGTAACGCGCTTCCAAAGTTAGCGGGAGGGGCCCGTTTCACAAACGATAACCATAAATCACAAACAATAAGTCGAGTCACCACCGAATTTCAACCACAGGTCGGGGGTGGCATACTCAACGAATCCCCAAAAGCATTTCCACTTCGACCCCTAGGGGGCGTCACAAACGCGCAAAATGTAACCGTTTCGTGCCAAAACATGTTTTTCAGGGGGAACAACCCTCTCACAACGAAACGCAGACAACTTGGCGGATGGTCTCACAGTCCAAACCGCTGCACGAGGTCGCGCATTTAGGAGCTGCACTGCAGGCATAGCCTGATTTCAGACTCTGCGCTGGAGCTTAAGAGTCTGAGCCTGAGCCATTGTGTTGAGATTTCAAAGGGGAGGGGATTTAAAATTTGAAATTCCCAATCACAAGCGATCTGGTGGGAGGGTTGTGTTTGACTTTTGCACACAAAACAATCCCTCCTCCCCCTCCCCTCAATGACATGCACCCAACAGGTCAGTGTCTTTGATGTTTCACTGATTAGAGAGAATCACTAACGAGCTACTCGACACTTGTATGGCTCAATCAATGCCTGCAGTTCGGAGTCCTTTTGAAGTTCAAAGGGAGCAATTAAGAACTCTGGTGAGCCACGCAGCCACCCCTCCCTCCACTGTTTCTGTAGATTTTTTTCCGTCTTGCTTTGAATTCATTGGTCGGTTCGCCAAGATACGGCTTTGAACCGAATCAAGAGACTCGTCATATAACATATCCAGACCAAGAGATGCAGTTCACTCAGAGAGTGGGCGGGTCTATTGGCTGGAGCCAGGCTACTGCAGGCACACTTGTCAAAATTGACTCTGTCAATTCTAGTTGACATTTACAAGCGCACTCTCTAAACTTCGGCACGCTACTAGTGCCGCACCATTTACGCCACCCGCGCAATATATACATCAAAACGTGCGGCTCGGCCGGGAATGGTGTGCTAGTAACTATCTTTCCGATCCGCGTTACCATGGCGACGTAATTGGCAAAAAACTATGCTTAATTTTCCCCATTGACTTATAATGGGACAATGCAAAAAGTCACATTCAATTATTTTCCTCTCGCAAACCATAGAGGCTACAGTTTCAAGACTTGGAGAGGAGGTTCATAATGATTTCAAGGATTAAATAAAAAATAATAGTGTCACTTGGCCTCATGGTGGCGCTATAACAGCCCAGTTTACGTTTTGGCCTGTAACTGTTGAACCGTAGGTCGGAAAATTAAAATTCTTTTTTCCCTGGATTCCTTGGGTCAAGACGCATCTCTCGATATAGGCCCCGCCCATTTGCGTAGGGATAGATTTTCCGCCATCTTGAATTTTCTCCAAAACACACTTTTTGCTCCTTTTCCTACATATTTTCTTCAAATGTCTTAAAAACCGGTACACATGATCTATGAAGCCACGCGATAAACACAGTCAAAGGATATTTCGATAGTCCCTACCGTTCGTTCGTAACGCGCTTCCAAAGTTAGCGGGAGGGGCACGTTTCGCAAACGATAGCCATAAATCACAAACGATAAGTCGAGTCAACACTGAATTTCAAACACAGGTGGGGGGTGGCATACTCAACGAATCCCCAAAAGCATTTCCACTTCGACCCCTAGGGGGCGTCACAAACGCGCGAAACGTAACCGTTTCGTGCCGGAACGCGTTTTTCACGGGGACCAACCCTCTCACAACGAAACGCGGGCGACTCGGCGGACGGTCTCGCGGTCCAAACCGCCGCACGAGGTCGCGCATTTATGGAGCTGCACTGCAGGCACACTTGTCAAAATTGACTCTGTCAATTCTAGTTAAGTGTGCCTATGCATAGCATGGGCAGACTTATTGTTATCACTCATACTTAAGCCAGACATGGAGACACACATGTATTTCCCCAAAGTTTGGCACGCTACTCCTCCCACAGTTTTTGCACCACACACTTGCGCCATATGTCAAATCGACCGGCTTACGCGGGAATCGTGTGCTATCAACTTGCTAAGAGAAAGGTTTTATAGTTTAATTGATATGAATTTATTAAGAAATTAATTAACCCTTACCTGTCCCCATTGACTTATAATGGGAATCGCATTCAATAATTTTTCTCTCGCAAACCATAGGGGCTACAGTTTCAAGACTCAGAGAGGAGGTTCATAATGATTACAAGGAATAAATAAAAAATAATAGCGTCATTTGGCCTCATGGTGGCGCTATAACAGCCCAGTGTACGTTTTGGCCTGTAACTGTTGAACCGTAGGTCGGAAAATTAAACTTATTTTTTCCCCGGATTCCTTGGGCCAAGACGCATCTCCCCATATAGGCCACGCCCATTTGCGCCAGGATAGATTTTCCGCCATCTTGAATTTTCTCCGAAACACACTTTTTGCTCCTTTTCCTACATATTTTCTTCAAATGTCTTAAAAACCGGTACACGTGATCTATGAAGCCACGCGATAAACATAGTCAAAGGATATTTCGATAGTCTATACCGTTCATTCGTAACGTGCTTCCAAAGTTAGCGGGAGGGGCCCGTTTTGCAAACAATAGCCATAAATCACAAACAAAAGGTCCATTCAACACTGAATTTCAACCACAGTTCGGGGGTGGCATACTCAACGAATCCCAAAAAGCATTTCCACTTGGCCACATGGTGGCGCTATAACGGACCGCTTGCCTCGTAACTCTTGAACTGTAGGTCACAGAATTACAATTCTTTTTTCCCTGGATTCCTTGGGTCACGACGCATCTCTCCATATAGGATACGCCAATTTGCACATGGGAAGATTTTCCGCCATCTTGAATTTTCTCCTAAACACACTTTTTACTCCTTTTGCTACAAATTTTCTTCAAATGTCTTAAAAACCGGTACACATGATCTTTAAAGCCATGCGATAAACATAGTCAAAGGATATCTTGATAATCCGTACCGTTCGTTCGTAACACGCTTCCAAAGTTAGCGGGAGGGGCACGTTTCGCAAACGATAGCCATAAATCACAAACAATAGGTCGAGTCGACACTGAATTTCAACCACAGGTCGGGGGTGGCATACTCAACGGATCCCCAAAAGCATTTCCACTTCGACCCCTAGGGGGCGTCACAAACGCGCGAAACGTAACCGTTTCATGCCAGAACGCGTTTTTCACGGGGACCGACCCTCTCACGACGAAACGCGGACGACTCGGCGGACGGTCTCACGGTCCGAACCGCCGCACGGGGTCGCGCATTTATCGCGCTGCAGGCACACTTGTCAAAATTGACTCTGTCAATTCTAGTGTTTAATTTACAACCGCACTCTCTAAAACTTTGGCACGCTACTCCTCCCACAGTTTTTGCACCACACACTCGCGCCATATGTCAAATCGACCGGCTTAATCGGGAATGGTGTGCTAGTAACTTGCTAAGAGAAAGGTTCTATAGTTTAATTGATATTAATTTATTAGTGAATTAATTTTTCCCCATTGACTTATAATGGGACAATGCAAAAAGTCACATTCAAGTATTTTTCTCTCGCAAACCATAGGGGCTACAGTTTCAAACCTCGGAGAGGAGATTCATAATGATTTTAAGAATAAATTGAAAAATAATTACACCACTCATCCTCATGGTGGCGCTATAACGGCTCACTTTACGTTTTGCCCCGTAACTCTTGAACCGTAGATCGGAAAATGAAAATTGTTTTTTCCCTGGCTTCCTTGGGTCAAGACGCATCTCCCCATATAGGCCACGCCCATTTGCGTATGGGTAGATTTTCCGCCATCTTGAATTTTCTCCAAAACACACTTTTTGCTCCTTTTCCCACATATTTTCTTCAAAAGTCTTAAAAACCGGTACACATGATCTATGCAGCCACGCGATAAACATAGTCAAAGGATATTTTGATAGTCCGTACCGTTCGTTCGTAACGCGCTTCCAAAGTTAGCGGGAGGGGCCCGTTTTGCAAACGATAGCCATAAATCACAAACAATAGGTCAAGTCAACACTGAATTTCAACCACAGGTCGGGGGTGGCATACTCAACGAATCCCCAAAAGCATTTCCACTTCGACCCCTAGGGGGCGTCACAAACGCGCGAAACGTAACCGTTTCGTGCCAAAACGCGTTTTTCACGGGGACCGACCCTCTCGCGACAAAACGCGTGAGACGGTCTCAAGGTCCGAACCACCGCACGAGGTCGCGCATTTAGCGAGCTGCACTGCAGGCACACTTGTCAAAATTGACCATGTCAATTCTAGTTAAGTGTGCCTATGCATAGCATTGGCAGACTTATTGCAATCGCTCATATTTATTTACTTATTTACTTATGTCCATGGTTTTCCTCAAAGTTTGACACGCTACTCCTCCCACAGTTTTCGCACCACACACTCGCGCCATATGTGAAATCGACCGGCTTACTCGGGAATCGTGTGCTAGTAACTTGCTAAGAGAAAGGTTCTATAGTTTAATTGATATGAATTTATTAGTGAATTAATTTCCCCCCATTGACTTATAATGGGAATGGCAAAAACTCAAATTCAATTATTTGTCTCTCGCAAACCATAGGGGCTAGAGTTTCAAGACTTGGAGAGGAGGTTCATAATGATTTCAAGGATTAAATAAAAAATAATAGTGTCATTTGGCCTCATGGTGGCGCTGTAACAGCCCACTTTACGTTTTGGCCTGTAACTCTTGAACCGTAGATCGGAAAATTAAAATTCTTTTTTCCCTGGATTCCTTGGGTCATGACGCATCTCGCCATATAGGCCACGCCCATTTGCGCCAGGATAGATTTTCCGCCATCTTGAATTTTCTCCAAAACACACTTTTTGCTCATTTTCCTAAATTTTTTCTTCAAATGTCACGAAAAGCGGTATACCTGACCTATGAAGCCATGCAATGAACATACTCAAGGGATATTTTGATCGTCCGTACCGTTCGTTCGTAACGCGCTTCTAAAGTTAGCGGGATGGGCTTGTTTGGCAAACAATAGCCATAAATCACAAACAAAAGGTCCAGTCAACACTGAATTTCAACCACAGGTCGGGGGTGGCAAACTCAACGAATCCCCAAAAGCATTTCACTTGGCCACATGGTGGCGCTATAACGGACCACTTGCCTCGTAACTCTTGAACCGTAGGTCGGAGAATTAAAATTATTTTTTCCCTGGATTCCTTGGATCACGACGCATCTCTCCATATAGGCCACGCAAATTCGAACACTGCGAGATTTTTCACCATTTTGAATTTTCTCCAAAACACACTTTTTGCTCCTTTTCCTACATATTTTCTTCAAATGTCACGAAAATGGGTACACATGATCTATGAACCCATGCAATGAACATAGTCAAGGGATATTTTGATAGTCCATACCGTTTGTTCGTAACGGGCTTCCAAATTTAGCGGGAGGGGCCCGTTTTGCAAACAATAGCCATAAATCACAAACAAAACGTTGAGTCAACACTGAATTTCTACCACAGGTTGCGGGTGGCTTACTCAACGAATCCCCAAAAGCATTTCCAATTCGACCCGTAGGGGGCGTCACAAACGCGCAAAACGTAACCGTTTCGTGCCAAAACACGTTTTTCAGAGGGAACGACCCTCTCAAACAGAAACGCAGACGACTTGGCGGATGATCTCACGGTCCAAACCGTTGCACGAGGTCGCGCATTTAGCGAGCTGCACTGCAGGCACACTTGTCAAAATTGACTCTGTCAATTCTAGTGTTGAATCTACAAGCACACTTTCCCAAAGTTTGGCACGCTACTCCTCCCACAGTTTTTGCACCACACACTCGCGCCATATGTCAAATCGACCGGCTTACACGGGAATCGTGTGCTAGTAACTTGCTAAGAGAAAGGTTCTATAGATTAATTGATATTAATTTATTAGTGAATTAATTTTTCCCATTGACTTATAATGGGAATGGCAAAAACTCACATTCAATTATTTTCCTCTCGCAAACCATAGGGGCTACAGTTTCAAGACTTGGAGAGGAGGTTCAAAATGATTTCAAGGATTAAATAAAAAATAATAGTGTCATTTGGCCTCATGGTGGCGCTATAACAGCCCAGTTTACGTTTTGGCCCGTAACTGTTGAACCGTAGGTCGGAAAATTAAAATTATTTTTCCCCTGGATTCCTTGGGTCAAGACGCATCTCCCGATATAGGCCACGCCCATTTGCGCCAGGATAGATTTTCCGCCATCTTGAATTTTCTCCAAAACACACTTTATGCTCCTTTTCCTACATATTTCCTTCAAATGTCTTAAAAACCGGTACACGTGATCTATGAAGCCATGCCATAAACATAGTCAAAGGATATTTCGATAGTCCATACCGTACGTTCGTAACGCGCTTCCAAAGTTAGCGGGAGGGGCCCGTTTCGCAAACGATAGCCATAAATCACAAACAATAGGTCGAGTCAACACTGACTTTCAACTACAGGTCGGGGGTGGCATACTCAACGAATCCCCAAAAGCATTTCCACTTCGACCCCTAGGGGGCGTCACAAACGCGCGAAACGTAACCGTTTCGTGCCGGAACGCGTTTTTCACGGGGACCGACCCTCTCACAGCGAAACACAGACAACTTGGCGGATGGTCTCACCGTCCAAACCGCTACACAAGGTCGCGCACTGCAGGCACACTTGTCAAAATTGACTCTGTCAATTCTAGTATTGACTTTACAAGCGCACTCTCTAAACTTCGGCACGCTACTCCTCCCACAGTTTTTGCACCACACACTCGCGCCATATGTCAAAACGAGCGGCTTACTCGGGAATCGTGTGCTAGTAACTTGCTAAGAGAAAGGTTCTATAGTTTAATTTATATTAATTTATTAGTGAATTAATTTTTCCCCATTGACTTATAATGGGACAATGAAAAAGTCACATTCAAGTATTTTTCTATCGCAAACCATAGGGCCTACAGTTTCAAACCTCGTAGAGCAGATTCATAATGATTTTAATAATAAATCGAAAAATAATTACACCATTCATCCTCATGGTGGCGCTATAACGGCTCACTTTACGTTTTGCCCCGTAACTCTTGAACCGTAGATCGGAAAATGAAAATTATTTTTTCCCTGGATTCCTTGGGTCAAGACGCATCTCTCCATATAGGCCACGCCCATTTGCGTATGGATAGATTTTCCGCCATCTTGAATTTTCTCCAAAACACACTTTTTGCTCCTTTTCCTACATATTTTCTTCAAATGTTTTAAAAACCGGTACACATGATCTATGAAGGCATGCAATAAACATAGTCAAAGGATATTTCGATAGTCCATACCGTTCGTTCGTAACGGCCTTCCAAAGTTAGCGGGAGGGGCCCGTTTCGCAAACGAGAGCCATAAATCACAAACAAAAGGTCAAGTCAACACTGAATTTTAAACACGGGTCGCGGGTGGCATACTCAACGTTTCCCCAAAAGCATTTCCACTTCGACCCATAGGGGGCGTCACAAACGCGCAAAACGTAACCGTTTCGTGCCAGAACGCGTTTTTCACGGGGACCGACCCTCTCACAACGAAACACGGGCTTGGCGGATTGTCTCACCGTCCAAACCGCTGCACAAGGTCGCGCACTGCAGGCACACTTGTCAAAATTGACTCTGTCAATTCTAGTATTGACTTTACAAGCGCACTCTCTAAACTTCGGCACGCTACTCCTCCCACAGTTTTTGCACCACACACTCGCGCCATATGTCAAAACGACCGGCTTACTCGGGAATCGTGTGCTAGTAACTTGCTAAGAGAAAGGTTCTATAGTTTAATTTATATTAATTTATTAGTGAATTAATTTTTCCCCATTGACTTATAATGGGACAATGAAAAAAGTCACATTCAAGTATTTTTCTATCGCAAACCATAGGGCCTACAGTTTCAAACCTCGTAGAGCAGATTCATAATGATTTTAAGAATAAATCGAAAAATAATTACACCATTCATCCTCATGGTGGCGCTATAACGGCTCACTTTACGTTTTGCCCCGTAACTCTTGAACCGTAGATCGGAAAATGAAAATTATTTTTTCCCTGGATTCCTTGGGTCAAGACGCATCTCTCCATATAGGCCACGCCCATTTGCGTAGGGATAGATTTTCCGCCATCTTGAATTTTTTCCAAAACACACTTTTTGCTCCTTTTCCTACATATTTTCTTCAAATGTTTTAAAAACCGGTACACATGATCTATGAAGGCATGCAATAAACATAGTCAAAGGATATTTCGATAGTCCATACCGTTCGTTCGTAACGGCCTTCCAAAGTTAGTGGGAGGGGCCCGTTTCGCAAACGAGAGCCATAAATCACAAACAAAAGGTCAAGTCAACACTGAATTTTAACCACAGGTCGCGGGTGGCATACTCAACGTTTCCCCAAAAGCATTTCCACTTCGACCCATAGGGGGCGTCACAAACGCGCGAAACGTAACCGTTTCGTGCCAGAACGCGTTTTTCACGGGGACCGACCCTCTCACAACGAAACACGGGCTTGGCGGATTGTCTCACCGTCCAAACCGCTGCACAAGGTCGCGCACTGCAGGCACACTTGTCAAAATTGACTCTGTCAATTCTAGTATTGACTTTACAACCGCACTCTCTAAACTTCGGCACGCTACTCCTCCCACAGTTTTTGCACCACACACTCGCGCCATATGTCAAAACGACCGGCTTACTCGGGAATGGTGTGCTAGTAACTTGCTAAGAGAAAGGTTCTATAGTTTAATTGATATTAATTTATTAGTGAATTATTTTTTCCCCATTGACTTATAATGGGACAATGCAAAAAGTCACATTCAAGTATTTTTCTCTCGCAAACCATAGGGGCTACAGTTTCAAACCTCGGAGAGGAGATTCATAATTATTTTAAGAATAAATTGAAAAATAATTACATCACTCATCCTCATGGTGGCGCTATAACGGCTCACTTTACGTTTTGCCCCGTAACTCTTGAACCGTAGATCGGAAAATGAAAATTATTTTTTCCCTGGCTTCCTTGGGTCAAGACGCATCTCCCCATATAGGCCACGCCCATTTGCGTAGGGATAGATTTTCCGCCATCTTGAATTTTCTCCAAAACACACTTTTTGCTCCTTTTCCTACATATTTTCTTCAAATGTCTTAAAAACCGGTACACATGATCTATGAAGCCACGCAATAAACATAGTCAAAGGATATTTTGATAGTCCATACCGTTCGTTCGTAACGCGCTTCCAAAGTTAGCGGGAGGGGCCCGTTTGGCAAAAAATTGCCCTAACTCACAAACAAAAGGTCGCGTCGACACTAAATTTCAACCACAGGTTGCGGGTGGCATACTCAACAGATCCCCAAAAGCATTTCCACTTCGACTCATAGGGGGCGTCACAAACGCGCGAAACGTAACCGTTACATGCCAGAACGCGTTTTTCAGGGGGACCGACACTCTCAAAACGAAACACGGACGACGGTGGACGGTCTCGCGGTCCGAACCGCCGCACAAGGTCGCGCATTTAGCGAGCTGCAGGCACACTTGTCAAAATTGACTCCGTCAATTCTAGTGTTGAATTTACAAGCGCACTTTCAAAACTTCGGCACGCTACTAGTGCCGCACCATTTACGCCACCCGCGCAATATATACATCAAAACGTGCGGCTCAACCGGGAATGGTGTGCTAGTAACTTTCTTTCCGATCCGCGTTACCATGGCGACGTAATTGGCAAAAAACTACGCTTAATTTTCCCCATTGACTTATAATGGGACAATGCAAAAAGTCACATTCAAGTATTTTTCTCTCGCAAACGATAGGGGCTACAGTTTCAAACCTCGGAGAGGAGATTCATAATGATTTTAAGAATGAATAGAAAAATAAATACATCACTCGTTCTCATGGTGGCGCTATAAAGGCCCACTTTACGTTTTGCCCCGTAACTCTTGAACCGTAGATCGGAAAATGAAAATTCTTTTTTCCCTGGATTCCTTGGGTCGAGACGCATCTCCCCATATAGGCCCCGCCCATTTGCGTAGGGATAGATTTTCCGCCATCTTGAATTTTCTCCAAAACACACTTTTTGCTCCTTTTCCTACATATTTTCTTCAAATGTCTTAAAAACCGGTACACATGATCTATGAAGCCACGCAATAAACATAGTCAAAGGACATTTCGCTAGTCCATACCGTTCGTTCGTAACGCGCTTCCAAAGTTAGCGGGAGGGGCACGTTTCGCAAACGATAGCCATAAATCACAAACAATAGGTCGAGTCAACACTGAATTTCAACCACAGGTCGGGGGTGGCATACTCAACGGATCTCCAAAAGCATTTCCACTTCGACCCCTAGGGGGCGGCACAAACGCGCGAAACGTAACCGTTTCGTGCCGGAACGCGTTTTTCACAGAACCGACCCTCTCACAACGAAACACAGACAACTTGGCGGATGGTCTCACCGTCCAAACCGCTACACAAGGTCGTGCATTGCAGGCACACTTGTCAAAATTGACTCTGTCAATTCTAGTATTGACTTTACAAGCGCACTCTCTAAACTTCGGCACGCTACTCCTCCCACAGTTTTTGCACCACACACTCGCGCCATATGTCAAAACGACCGGCTTACTCGGGAATCGTGTGCTAGTAACTTGCTAAGAGAAAGGTTCTATAGTTTAATTTATATTAATTTATTAGTGAATTAATTTTTCCCCATTGACTTATAATGGGACAATGAAAAAAGTCACATTCAAGTATTTTTCTATCGCAAACCATAGGGCCTACAGTTTCAAACCTCGTAGAGCAGATTCATAATGATTTTAAGAATAAATCAAAAAATAATTACACCATTCATCCTCATGGTGGCGCTATAACGGCTCACTTTACGTTTTGCCCCGTAACTCTTGAACCGTAGATCGGAAAATGAAAATTATTTTTTCCCTGGATTCCTTGGGTAAAGACGCATCTCTCCATATAGGCCACGCCCATTTGCGTATGGATAGATTTTCCGCCATCTTGAATTTTCTCCAAAACACACTTTTTGCTCCTTTTCCTACATATTTTCTTCAAATGTTTTAAAAACCGGTACACATGATCTATGAAGGCATGCAATAAACATAGTCAAAGGATATTTCGATAGTCCATACCGTTCGTTCGTAACGGCCTTCCAAAGTTAGCGGGAGGGGCCCGTTTCGCAAACGAGAGCCATAAATCACAAACAAAAGGTCAAGTCAACACTGAATTTTAACCACGGGTCGCGGGTGGCATACTCAACGTTTCCCCAAAAGCATTTCCACTTCGACCCATAGGGGGCGTCACAAACGCGCGAAACGTAACCGTTTCGTGCCAGAACGCGTTTTTCACGGGGACCGACCCTCTCACAACGAAACACGGGCTTGGCGGATTGTCTCACCGTCCAAACCGCTGCACAAGGTCGCGCACTGCAGGCACACTTGTCAAAATTGACTCTGTCAATTCTAGTTAAGTGTGCCTATGCATAGCATTGGCAGACTTATTGCAATCGCTCATATTTATTTATTTATTTATGTCCATGGTTTTCCCCAAAGTTTGACACGCTACTCCTCCCACAGTTTTCGCACCACACACTCGCGCCATATGTGAAATCGACCGGCTTACTCGGGAATCGTGTGCTAGTAACTTGCTAAGAGAAAGGTTCTATAGTTTAATTGATATTAATTTATTAGTGAATTAATTTCCCCCCATTGACTTATAATGGGAATGGCAAAAACTCAAATTCAATTATTTGTCTCTCGCAAACCATAGGGGCTAGAGTTTCAAGACTTGGAGAGGAGGTTCATAATGATTTCAAGGATTAAATAAAAAATAATAGTGTCATTTGGCCTCATGGTGGCGCTGTAACAGCCCACTTTACGTTTTGGCCTGTAACTCTTGAACCGTAGATCGGAAAATTAAAATTCTTTTTTCCCTGGATTCCTTGGGTCATGACGCATCTCGCCATATAGGCCACGCCCATTTGCGCCAGGATAGATTTTCCGCCATCTTGAATTTTCTCCAAAACACACTTTTTGCTCATTTTCCTAAATGTTTTCTTCAAATGTCACGAAAAGCGGTATACCTGACCTATGAAGCCATGCAATGAACATACTCAAGGGATATTTTGATCGTCCGTACCGTTCGTTCGTAACGCGCTTCTAAAGTTAGCGGGATGGGCTTGTTTGGCAAACAATAGCCATAAATCACAAACAAAAGGTCCAGTCAACACTGAATTTCAACCACAGGTCGGGGGTGGCAAACTCAACGAATCCCCAAAAGCATTTCACTTGGCCACATGGTGGCGCTATAACGGACCACTTGCC
The DNA here is from genome assembly GCF_963921795.1 of Nannobrachium achirus. Taxonomy (NCBI): domain Eukaryota; kingdom Metazoa; phylum Chordata; class Actinopteri; order Myctophiformes; family Myctophidae; genus Nannobrachium; species Nannobrachium achirus. The sequence continues at coordinate 14,752,956 of NC_137810.1, read as the reverse complement.
TCGTAACTCTTGAACCGTAGGTCGGAGAATTAAAATTATTTTTTCCCTGGATTCCTTGGATCACGACGCATCTCTCCATATAGGCCACGCAAATTCGAACACTGCGAGATTTTTCACCATTTTGAATTTTCTCCAAAACACACTTTTTGCTCCTTTTCCTACATATTTTCTTCACATGTCACGAAAATGGGTACACATGATCTATGAACCCATGCAATGAACATAGTCAAGGGATATTTTGATAGTCCATACCGTTTGTTCGTAACGGGCTTCCAAATTTAGCGGGAGGGGCCCGTTTTGCAAACAATAGCCATAAATCACAAACAAAACGTTGAGTCAACACTGAATTTCTACCACAGGTTGCGGGTGGCTTACTCAACGAATCCCCAAAAGCATTTCCAATTCGACCCGTAGGGGGCGTCACAAACGCACAAAACGTAACCGTTTTGTGCCAAAACGTAACCGTTTCGTGCCAGAACGCGTTCTTCACGGGGACCGACCCTCTCACGACGAAACGTGGACGACTCGGCGGACGGTCTCACGGTCCGAACCGCCGCACGAGGTCGGGCATCTAGCACGCTGCAGGCACACTTGTCAAAATTGACTCTGTCAATTCTAGTTAAGTGTGCCTATGCATAGCATGGGACACTTATTGTTCTCGCTCATATTTATTTATTTATTTATGTCTGTCCATACGATTCCCCAAAGTTTGGCACGCTACTCCTCCCACAGTTTTTGCAACACACACTCGCGCCATATGTCAAATCGACCGGCTTACTCGGGAATGGTGTGCTAGTAACTTGCTAAGAGAAAGGTTCTATAGTTTAATTGATATTAATTTATTAGTGAATTAAATTGTCCCCATTGACTTATAATGGGAGAAAGCAAAAATTCACATTCAATTATTTTTCTCTCGCAAACCATAGGGGCTACAGTTTCAAGACTTGGAGAGGAGGTTCATAATGATTGTAAGAATTAATCAAAAAATAATTACATCACTCGGCCTCATGGTGGCGCTATAACAGCCCACTTTACGTTTTGGCCTGTAACTGTTGAACCGTAGGTCGGAAAATTAAAATTATTTTTTCCCTGGATTCCTTGGGTCAAGACGCATCTCCCAATATAGGCCACGCCCATTTGCGCCTGGATAGATTTTCCGCCATCTTGAATTTTCTCCAAAACACACTTTTTGTTCCTTTTCTGACATATTTTCTTCAAATTGCACAAAAAACGGTACACATGATCTATGAACCCATGCAATGAACATACTCAAGGGATATTGCGATAGTCCATTACGTTCGTTCGTAACGCGCTTCCAAAGTTAGCGGGAGGGGCCCGTTTTGCAAACAATAGCCATAAATCACAAACAAAAGGTCCAGTCAACACTGAATTTCAACCACAGGTCGGGGGTGGCATACTCAACGATCCCCAAAAGCATTTCCAATTGGCCACATGGTGGCGCTATAACGGACCACTTGCCTCGTAACTCTTGAACCATAGGTAGGAGAATTAAAATTATTTTTTCCCTGGATTCCTTGGGTCACGACGCATCTCTCCATATAGGACACGCCAATTTGCACATGGGAAGATTTTTCACCATTTCAAATTTTCTCCAAAACACACTTTTTGCATTTTTTCCTACATATTTTCTTCAAATGTCACAAAAATGGGTACACATGATCTACTAACCCATGCAATGAACATAGTCAAGGGATATGTCTATAGTCCATACCATTCGTTCGTAACGGGCTTCCAGAGTTAGCGGGAGGGGCCCGTTTTGCAAATAATAGCCAGAAATCACAAACAAAACGTTGAGTCAGCAATGAATTTCAACCACAGGCTGCGGGTGGCTTACTCAAGGAATCCCCAAAAGCGTTTCCAATTCGACCCGTAGGGGGCGTCACAAACGCGCAAAACGTAATTGTCCCCATTGACTTATAATGGGAGAAAGCAGAAATTCACATTCAAGTATTTTTCTTTCGCAAAGCATTGGGGCTACAGTTTCAAACCTTGCAGAGGAGATTCATAATGATTTTAAGAATAAATCAAAAAATAATTACATCACTCATCCTCATGGTGGCGCTATAACGGCCCACTTTACGTTTTGCCCCGTAACTCTTGAACCGTAGATCGGAAAATTAAAATTATTTTTTCCCTGGATTTCTTGGGTCAAGACGCATCTCTCGATATAGGCCACGCCCATTTGCGTAGGGATCGATTTTCCGCCATCTTTGATTTTCTCCAAAACACACTTTTTGCTCCTTTTCCTACATATTTTCTTCAAATGTCTTAAAAACCGGTACACTTGATCTATGAAGCCACGCGGTAAACATAGTCAAAGGATATTTCGATAGTCCATACCGTTCGTTCGTAATGCGCTTCCAAACTTAGCGGGAGGGGCACGTTTCGCAAACGATAGCCATAAATCACAAACAATAGGTCGAGTCAACACCGAATTTCAACCACAGGTCGGGGGTGGCATACTCAACGGATCCCCAAAAGCATTTCCACTTCGACCCCTAGGGGGCGTCACAAACGCGCGAAACGTAACCGTTTCGTGCCAAAACGCGTTTTTCACGGGGACCGACCCTCTCACGACGAAACGCAGGCGACTCGGCGGACGGTCTCACTGTCCGAACCGCCGCACGAGGTCGCGCATTTAGCGAGTTGCAGGCACACTTGTCAAAATTGACTCTGTCAATTCTAGTTAAGTGTGCCTATGCATAGCATTGGCAACTTATTGCAATCGCTCATATTTATTAAGTGTGCCTATGCATAGCATGGGCAGACTTATTGTTATCGCTCATATTTACTTACTTAAGTCTGTCCATACTTTTCCCCAAAGTTTGGCACGCTACTCCTCCCACAGTTTTTCCACCACACACTCGCGCCATATGTCAAATCGACCGGCTTACTCGGGAATGGTGTGCTATCAAGTTGCTAAGAGAAAGGTTCTATAGTTTAATTGATATTAATTTATTAGTGAATTAATTTTCCCCATTGACTTATAATGGGAATCGCATTCAATTATTTTTCTCTCGCAAACCATAGGGGCTACAGTTTCAAGACTTGGAGAGGAGGTTCATAATGATTGTAAGAATTAATCAAAAAATAATGACATCACTCGGCCTCATGGTGGCGCTATAACAGCCCAGTTCACGTTTTGGCCTGTAACTGTTGAACCGTAGGTCGGAAAATTAAAATTCTTTTTTCCCTGGATTCCTTGGGTCAAGACGCATCTCTCGATTTAGGCCCCGCCCATTTGCGTAGGGATAGATTTTCCGCCATCTTGAATTTTCTCCAAAACACACTTTTTGCTCCTTTTCCTACATATTTTCTTCAAATGTCTTAAAAACCGGTACACTTGATCTATGAAGCCATGCGATAAACACAGTCAAAGGATATTTCGATAGTCCATACCGTTCGTTCGTAACGCGCTTCCAAAGTTAGCGGGAGGGGCCCGTTTCGCAAACGATAGCCATAAATCACAAACAATAGGTCGAGTCAACACTGAATTTCAACCACAGGTCGGGGGTGGCATACTCAACGAATCCCCAAAAGCATTTCCACTTCGACCCCTAGGGGGCGTCACAAACGCGCAAAACGTAACCGTTTCGTGCCAGAACGCGTTTTTCACGGGGACCGACCCTCTCACAACGAAACACAGACAACTTGCCGGATGGTCTCACCATCCAAACCGCTACACAAGGTCGTGCATTGCAGGCACACTTGTCAAAATTGACTCTGTCAATTCTAGTGTATGTATGTCCATGCTTTTCCCCAAAGTTTGGCACGCTACTCCTCCCACAGTTTTTGCACCACACACTCGCGCCATATGTCAAATCGACCGGCTTACTCGGGAATGGTGTGCTAGTAACTTGCTAAGAGAAAGGTTCTATAGTTTAATTTATATTAATTTATTAGTGAATTAAATTGTCCCCATTGACTTATAATGGGAGAAAGCAAAAATTCACATTCAATTATTTTTCTCTCGCAAACCATAGGGGCTACAGTTTCAAGACTTGGAGAGGAGGTTCATAATGATTGTAAGAATTAATCAAAAAATAATTACATCACTCGGCCTCATGGTGGCGCTATAACAGGCCACTTTACGTTTTGGCCTGTAACTGTTGAACCGTAGGTCGGAAAATTAAAATTATTTTTTCCCTGGATTCCTTGGGTCAAGACGCATCTCCCGATATAGGCCACGCCCATTTGCGCCAGGATAGATTTTCCGCCATCTTGAATTTTCTCCAAAACACACTTTTTGTTCCTTTTCCGACATATTTTCTTCAAATTGCACAAAAAACGGTACACATGATCTATGAACCCATGCAATGAACATACTCAAGGGATATTGCGATAGTCCATTACGTTTGTTCGTAACGTGCTTCCAAAGTTAGCGAAAGGGGCCCGTTTTGCAAACAATAGCCATAAATCACAAACAAAAGGTCCAGTCAACACTGAATTTCAACCACAGGTCGGGGGTGGCATACTCAACGATCCCCAAAAGCATTTCCAATTGGCCACATGGTGGCGCTATAACGGACCACTTGCCTCGTAACTCTTGAACCATAGGTCGGAGAATTAAAATTCTTTTTTCCCTGGATTCCTTGGGTCACGACGCATCTCTCCATATAGGACACGCCAATTTGCACATGGGAAGATTTTTCACCATTTCAAATTTTCTCCAAAACACACTTTTTGCTCCTTTTCCTACATATTTTCTTCAAATGTCTTAAAAACCGGTACACATGATCTATGAAGCCACGCGATAAACATAGTCAAAGGATATTTCGATAGTCCGTACCGTTCGTTCGTAACGCGCTTCCAAAGTTAGCGGGAGGGGCCCGTTTCGCAAACGATAGCCATAAATCACAAACAATAGGTCGAGTCAACACTGAATTTCAACCACAGGTCGCGGGCGGCATACTCAACGATTCCCCAAAAGCATTTCCACTTCGACCCCTAGGGGGCGTCACAAACGCGCGAAACGTAACCGTTTCGTGCCAGAACGCGTTTTTCACGGGGACCGACCCTCTCACGACGAAACGCGGACGACTCGGCGGACGGTCTCACGGTCCGAACCGCCGCAAGAGGTCGCGCATTTAGCGCGCTGCAGGCACACTTGTCAAAATTGACTCTGTCAATTCTAGTATTTATTAAGTGTGCCTATGCATAGCATGGGCAGACTTATTGTTATCGCTCATATATATTTATTTAAGTCTTTCTGTCCATACTTTTCCCCAAAGTTTGGCACGCTACTCCTCCCACAGTTTTGGCACCACACACTCGCGCCATATGTCAAATCGACCGGCTTCATCGGGAATCGTGTGCTATCAAGTTGCTAAGAGAAAGGTTCTATAGTTTAATTGATAATAATTTATTAGTGAATTAATTTTCCCCATTGACTTATAATGGGAATCGCAAAACTTATTTTTCTCTCGCAAACCATAGGGGCTACAGTTTCAAGACTTGGAGAGGAGGTTCATAATGATTGTAAGAATTAATCAAAAAATAATTACATCACTCGGCCTCATGGTGGCGCTATAACGGCCAACTTTACGTTTTGGCCCGTAACTGTTGAACCGTAGGTCGAAAAATAAAAATAAAAATTTCCCTGGATTCCTTGGGTCAAGACGCATCTCCCCATATAGGCCACGCCCATTTGCGCCAGGATAGATTTTCCGCCATCTTGAATTTTCTCCAAAACACACTTTTTGCTCCTTTTCCTACATATTTTCTTCAAATGTCTTAAAAACTGGTTCACATGATCTATGAAGCCACGCGATAAACATAGTCAAAGGATATTTCGATAGTCCATACCGTTCGTTCGTAACGCGCTTCCAAACTTAGCGGGAGGGGCACGTTTCGCAAACAATAGCCATAAATCACAAACAATAGGTCGAGTCAACACTGAATTTCAACCACAGGTCAGGGGTGGCATACTCAACGGATCCCCAAAAGCATTTCCACTTCGACCCCTAGGGGGCGTCACAAACGCGCGAAACGTTACCGTTTCGTGCCGGAACGCGTTTTTCACGGGGACCGACCCTCTCACGACGAAACGCAGACGACTCGGCAGACGGTCTCACGGTCCGAACCGCCGCACGAGCTCGCGCGTTTAGCGCGCTGCAGGCACACTTGTCAAAATTGACTCTGTCAATTCTAGTTAAGTGTGCCTATGCATAGCATGGGCAGACTTATTGTTATCACTCATACTTAAGCCAGACACCCACACACACATGGATTTCCCCAAAGTTTGGCACGCTACTCCTCCCACAGTTTTTGCACCACACACTCGCGCCATATGTCAAATCGACCGGCTTACGCGGGAATCGTGTGCTATCAACTTGCTAAGAGAAAGGTTCTATAGTTTAATTGATATGAATTTATTAGTGAATTAATTAACCCTTACCTGTCCCCATTGACTTATAATGGGAATCGCATTCAATTATTTTTCTCTCGCAAACCATAGGGGCTACAGTTTCAAGACTCGGAGAGGAGGTTCATAATGATTACAAGGAATAAATAAAAAATAATAGCGTCATTTGGCCTCATGGTGGCGCTATAACAGCCCAGTGTACGTTTTGGCCTGTAACTGTTGAACCGTAGGTCGGAAAATTAAACTTATTTTTTCCCCGGATTCCTTGGGCCAAGACGCATCTCCCCATATAGGCCACGCCCATTTGCGCCAGGATAGATTTTCCGCCATCTTGAATTTTCTCCGAAACACACTTTTTGCTCCTTTTCCTACATATTTTCTTCAAATGTCTTAAAAACCGGTACACGTGATCTATGAAGCCACGCGATAAACATAGTCAAAGGATATTTCGATAGTCTATACCGTTCGTTCGTAACGCGCTTCCAAAGTTAGCGGGAGGGGCCCGTTTCGCAAACAAAAGCCATAAATCACAAACAATAGGTCGAGTCAACACTGAATTTCAACCACAGGTCGGGGGTGGCATACTCAACGAATGCCCAAAAGCATTTCCACTTCGACCCCTAGGGGGCGTCACAAACGCACGAAACGTAACCGCTTCGTGCCAGAACGCGTTTTTCACGGGGACCGACCCTCTCACAACGAAACGCAGACGACTCGGAGGATAGTCTCACAGTTTGAACCGCTTGCTTCCTTACTGTAGTGTACTGTACTGTACTGTACCTTAGTGTGCTGTACTGTACTTTACTGTACTGTACTGTATGTTATTGTACTGTGCTATACCTTACTGTGCTGTACCTTACTGCACTGTGCTGTACTTTACCTTACTGTGCTGTACTTTACTGCACTGTATTGTACTGTACCGTACCTGCACTGTATTGCACTGTACCGTATCTTACTGTATTGTACTGTATCTTCTGTACTGTACTGTACTGTACCGTACCGTACCGTACCTTACTGTGCTGTAGTGTACAGTACCTTACTGTATTGTAGTGTACTGTATCTTCTGTACGGTTCTGTGCTGTACCTTACTGTGCCGTAGTGTACTGTACCTTATTGTACTGTATTGTGCTGTACCTTACTGTACCGTAGTGTACTGTATCTTCTGTAATGAACTGGATGGTAGTGTACTGTACTTTATGGTACTGTTCTGTGCCTTACTGTAGTGAACTGTAATACTGTACTGTACCTTAGTGTGCTGTACTGTACCTTACTGTACTGTACTGTACTGTATGTTATTGTACTGTGCTATACCTTACTGTAGCTTACTGTGCTGTACCTTACTGCACTGTACTGTACTTTACCTTACTGTGCTGTACTTTACTGCACTGTATTGTACTGTACCGTACCTGCACTGTATTGTACTGTACCGTACCATACTGTATTGTACTGTATCTTCTGTACTGTACTGTACTGTACTGTACTGTACTGTACCTTACTGTGCTGTAGTGTACTGTATCTTCTGTACTGTTCTGTGCTGTACCTTACTGTGCTGTAGTGTACTGTACCTTATTGTACTGTATTGTGCTGTACCTTACTGTACCGTAGTGTACTGTATCTTCTGTAATGAACTGGATGGTAGTGTACTGTACTTTATGGTACTGTTCTGTGCCTTACTGTAGTGAACTGTAAAATTGTTATGTAAATTCCAGATATTATTATTTTTACCCTTATTATTATTATTATTCCAAGATTCCAATCTTTATATTATGTATCCGTCTATGTATCCAGAAATAGCAAGTCTAGGCCCTGGCCCCTAAGCAGACAGTTGTTTGTCAGTTGTGGAACCGTCTGTGATGGAAGTATAAAACATTTGGACTATATTCGGCTCAACAGCAGCAGTTCCGCCCACGTCAGTGACTTTTTCTGATGGTCCGTGCAGTTATATAATCTGTAGCCTATGCCTTTCAAGTTTCAATTGGTACAGTGTCTAGCCTAATTAATCGACCATGCTTTTTTACCTGTTGTGTGAGGTGATGGTGTGAGTGAGTGGATAATATTAATGTGTTTGTTGGCAATTCTGATATAGTAATGAACTGGATGGTAGTGTACTGTACTTTATGGTACTGTTCTGTGCCTTACTGTAGTGAACTGTAAAAGTGTTATGTAAATTCCAGATATTATTATTTTTACCCGTATTATTATTATTATTCAAAGTTTCCAATCTTTATATTATGTATTTGTCTATGTATCCAGAAAGAGCAAGTCTAGGCCCTGGCCCATAAGCAGACAGTTGTTTGTCAGTTGTGGAACTGTTTGTGGTGGAAGTATAAAACATTTGGACTATATTTGGCTCAACAGCAGCAGTTCCGCCCACGTCAGTGACTTTTTCTAATGGTTTGTGCAGTTATGTAATCTGTAGGCTATGCCTTTCAAGTTTCAATTGGTACAGTGTCTAGCCTAATTAATGGACCATGCTTTTTTACCTGTTGTGTGAGGCGATGGTGTGAGAGAGTGGATAACATTAATGTGTTTGTTGGCGGTTCTGATATACTAGAAGTTTGCGGCCCTTCGGGCTGCTCAAGTCTAGAGTCCACGCCCGCACGAGGTCGCGCGTTTAGCGAGCTGCAGGCACACTTGTCAAAATTGACTCTGTCAATTCTAGTTAAGTGTGCCTATGCATAGCATGGGCAGACTTATTGTTATCGCTCATATTTAAGTCTGTCCATACTTTTCCCCAAAGTTTGGCACGCTACTCCTCCCACAGTTTTTCCACCACACACTCGCGCCATATGTCAAATCGACCGGCTTACTCGGGAATGGTGTGCTATCAAGTTGCTAAGAGAAAGGTTCTATAGTTTAATTGATATTAATTTATTAGTGAATTAATTTTCCCCATTGACTTATAATGGGAATCGCATTCAATTGTTTTTCTCTCGCAAACCATAGGGGCTACAGTTTCAAGACTTGGAGAGGAGGTTCATAATGATTGTAAGAATTAATCAAAAAATAATGACATCACTCGGCCTCATGGTGGCGCTATAACGGCCAACTTTACGTTTTGCCCCGTAACTCTTGAACCGTAGGTCGGAAAATGAAAATTATTTTTTCCCTGGATTCCTTGGGTCATGACGCATCTCCCCATATAGGCCACGCCCATTTGCGTATGGATAGATTTTCCGCCATCTTGAATTTTGTCCAAAACACACTTTTTGCTCCTTTTCCTACATATTTTCTTCAAATGTCTTAAAAACCGGTACACATGATCTATGAAGCCAGGCGATAAACATAGTCAAAGGATATTTTGATTGTCAATACCGTTTGTTCGTAACGCGCTTCCAAAGTTAGCGGGAGGGGCCCGTTTCACAAACGATAACCATAAATCACAAACAATAAGTCGAGTCACCACGGAATTTCAACCACAGGTCGGGGGTGGCATACTCAACGAATCCCCAAAAGCATTTCCACTTCGACCCCTAGGGGGCGTCACAAACGCGCCAAACGTAACCGTTTCGTGGCAGAACGCGTTTCAGACACAGGCATTGCGATTGAGCTGTGCTGTACTTTACTGCACTGTATTGTACTGTACCGTACCGTACTGTATTGTACTCTGTCTTCTGTACTGTACTGTACTGTACTGTACCTTACTTTGCTGTAGTGTACTGTACCTTACCGTATTGTAGTGTACTGTATCTTCTGTACTGTCTGTGCTGTAGCTTACTGTGCTGTAGTGTACTGTACCTTACCGTACTGTAGTGTGCTGTACGTTACTGTATTGTAGTGTACTGTGTCTTCTGTACTGTACTGTATGGTAGTGTACTGTACTTTTATGGTACCGTTCTGTGCCTTACTGTAGTGAACTGTAAAAGTGTTATGGAAATTCCAGATATTATTATGTATCTGTCTATGTATACCCCAAGATTCCAATCTTTATATTATGTATCCGTCTATGTATACAGAAATAGCAAGTCTAGGCCCTGGCCCCTAAGCAGACAGTTGTTTGTCAGTTGTGGAATTGTCCGTGGTGGAAGTATAAAACATTTGGACTATAGTCGGCTCAACAGCAGCAGTTCTGCCCACGTCAGTGACTTTTTCTGATGGTCCGTGCAGTTATGTAATCTGTAGCCTATGCCTTTCAAGTTTCAATTGGTACAGTGTCTAGCCTAATTAATGGACCATGCTTTTTTACCTGTTGTGTGAGGCGATGGTGTGAGTGAGTGGATAATATTAATGTGTTGGTTGGCGGTTCTGATATAGTAATGAACTGGATGGTAGTGTACTGTACTTTATGGTACTGTTCTGTGGTCACAAACGCGCCAAACGTAACCGTTTCGTGGCAGAACGCGTTTCAGACACAGGCATTGCGATTGAGCTGTGCTGTACTTTACTGCACTGTATTGTACTGTACCGTACCGTACTGTATTGTACTCTGTCTTCTGTACTGTACTGTACTGTACTGTACCTTACTTTGCTGTAGTGTACTGTACCTTACCGTATTGTAGTGTACTGTATCTTCTGTACTGTCTGTGCTGTAGCTTACTGTGCTGTAGTGTACTGTACCTTACCGTACTGTAGTGTGCTGTACGTTACTGTATTGTAGTGTACTGTGTCTTCTGTACTGTACTGTATGGTAGTGTACTGTACTTTTATGGTACCGTTCTGTGCCTTACTGTAGTGAACTGTAAAAGTGTTATGGAAATTCCAGATATTATTATGTATCTGTCTATGTATACCCCAAGATTCCAATCTTTATATTATGTATCCGTCTATGTATACAGAAATAGCAAGTCTAGGCCCTGGCCCCTAAGCAGACAGTTGTTTGTCAGTTGTGGAATTGTCCGTGGTGGAAGTATAAAACATTTGGACTATAGTCGGCTCAACAGCAGCAGTTCTGCCCACGTCAGTGACTTTTTCTGATGGTCCGTGCAGTTATGTAATCTGTAGCCTATGCCTTTCAAGTTTCAATTGGTACAGTGTCTAGCCTAATTAATGGACCATGCTTTTTTACCTGTTGTGTTTCAAGTTCTCCAAGTTTCAAGACTTGGAGAGGAGGTTCATAATGATTGTAAGAATTAATCAAAAAATAATTACATCACTCGGCCTCATGGTGGCGATATAACGGCCAACTTTACGTTTTGCCCCGTAACTTTTGAACCGTAGGTCGGAAAATTAAAATTATTTTTTCCCTGGATTCCTTGGGTCAAGACGCATCTCCTGATATAGGCCACGCCCATTTGCGTATGGGTAGATTTTCCGCCATCTTGAATTTTCTCCAAAACACACTTTTTGCTCCTTTTCCTACATATTTTCTTCAAATGTCTTAAAAACCGGTACACATGATCTATGAAGCCACGCGATAAACATAGTCAAAGGATATTTCGATAGTTCGTACCGTTCGTTCGTAACGCGCTTCCAAAGTTAGCGGGAGGGGCCCGTTTGGCAAAAAATTGCCCTAACTCACAAACAATAGGTCGAGTCAACACTGAATTTCAACCACAGGTCGGGGGTGGCATACTCAACAGATCCCCAAAAGCATTTCCACTTCGACCCCTAGGGGGCGTCACAAACGCGCAAAAGGTAACCGTTTCGTGCCAGAACGCGTTTTTCACGGGGACCGACCCTCTCACAACGAAACGCGGACAACTCGGCGGACGGTCTCGCGGTCCGAACCGCCGCACGGGGTCGCGCATTTAGCGCGCTGCAGGCACACTTGTCAAAATTGACTCTGTCAATTCTAGTGTTGAACTTACAAGCACACTTTCTAAAACTTCGGCACGCTACTAGTGCCACACCATTTACGCCACCCCCACAATATATACATCAAAACGTGCGGCTCGGCCGGGAATGGTGTGCTTGTAACTTTCTTTCCAATCAGCGTTACCATGGCGAAGTAATAGGCAAAAAACTATGCTTAATTTTCCCCATTGACTTATAATGGGACAATGCAAGAAATCACATTCAAGTATTTTTCTCTCGCAAAGCATAGGAGCTACAGTTTCAAACCTCGGAGAGGAGATTCATAATGATTGTAAGAATGAATCGAAAAATAATTACATCACTCGACCTCATGGTGGCGCTATAACGACCCACTTCACGTTTTGAACCGTAACTCTTGAACCGTAGATCGGAAAATTAAAATTATTTTTTCCCTGGATTCCTTGGGTCGAGTCGCATCTCCCCATATAGGCCACGCCCATTTGCGCCAGGATAGATTTTCCGCCATCTTGAATTATCTCCAAAACACACTTTTTGCTCCTTTTCCTACATATTTTCTTCAAATCTCACAAAAAGCGGTACACGTGATCTATGAAGCCATGCAATGAACATAGTAAAGGGAAATTTCGATAGTCCATACCGTTCGTTTGTAACAGGCTTCCAAAGTTAGCGGGAGGGGCCCGTTTCGCAAACGATAGCCATAAATCACAAACAAAACCTCGGGTCAACACCGAATTTTAACCACAGGTCGCGGGTGGCATACTCTACGTATCCCCAAAAGCATTTCCACTTCGACCCATAGGGGGCGTCACAAGCGCGCGAAACGTAACCCTTTCGTGCCAAAACGCGTTTTTCACAGGGAGCGACCCTCTCACAACGAAACGCAGACAACTCGGCGGATGGTCTCACGGTCCAAACCGCTGCATGAGGTCGCGCATTCAGCGAGCTGCACTGCAGGCACACTTGTCAAAATTGACTCTGTCAATTCTAGTTAAGTGTGCCTATGCATAGCATGGGCAGACTTATTGTTATCACTCATACTTAAGCCAGACATGGACACACACATGTATTTCCCCAAAGTTTGGCACGCTACTCCTCCCACAGTTTTTGCACCACACACTCGCGCCATATGTCAAATCGACCGGCTTACTCGGGAATCGTGTGCTAGTAACTTGCTAAGAGAAAGGTTCTATAGTTTAATTGATATTAATTTATTAGTGAATTAATTAACCCTTTCCTTTCCCCATTGACTTATAATGGGAATCGCAAAAACTCACATTCAATTATTTTTCTCTCGCAAACCATAGGGGCTACAGTTTCAAGACTTGGTGAGGAGGTTCATAATGATTTCAAGGATTAAATAAAAAATAATAGTGTCATTTGGCCTCATGGTGGCGCTATAACAGCCCAGTTTACGTTTTGGCCTGTAACTGTTGAACCGTAGGTCGGAAACTTAAAATTATTTTTTCCCTGGATTCCTTGGGTCAAGACGCATCTCCCGATATAGGCCACGCCCATTTGCGCCAGGATAGATTTTCCGCCATCTTGAATTTTCTCCAAAACACACTTTTTGCTCCTTTTCCTACATATTTTCTTCAAATGTTTTAAAAACCGGTACACATGATCTATGAAGCCACGCAATAAACATAGTCAAAGGATATTTTGATAGTCCATACCGTTCGTTCGTAACGCGCTTCCAAAGTTAGCGGGAGGGGCCCGTTTGGCAAAAAATTGCCCTAACTCACAAACAAAAGGTCGCGTCGACACCAAATTTCAACCACAGGTTGCGGGTGGCATACTCAACAGATCCCCAAAAGCATTTCCACTTTGACTCATAGGGGGCGTCACAAACGCGCGAAACGTAACCGTTACGTGCCAGAACGCGTTTTTCAGGGGGAACGACCCTCTCAAGGGCACAAAGTATCAATGAAGTATTAAAAGTAAATGTACTCATTAAGAATATAAAAGTACTCATTATGAAGTAAAACATATTTGAGTAAAAGTACTCAAAAATACCAAAGAGTAAAAGTATTGTTAAAGTATCAAAAGTAATCATTGTGAAGTAAAAGTATATTTGAGTAAATGTACTCAAAATACCAAAGAGTATAAGTAAAAATGCCAAAGAGTAAAAGTATTGTTAGTATTAAAATGTATTCATCATCTGATCCACAAGCCCACATGCAGCCTTGTAGATCGGCTGTTTTTATTGTTTTATTTTTTAAATTGTTTCCCCCTGACTTAGTCTTTTCTAGGATCACCTTTTAGTTGAGCTTGTACCAGTGACTGTACTGTCAATGACACTGTATACCTATGACAGTCATATATCAATAATTAGTTCATTCGTGAATGACTTCCCTGTGGAAATAAGCCAAAAACATTACTAGGATCTCCTTTTAGTTGAGCTTGTACCAAATCATGTTTATTACGTATCTATCTATCTATCTATCTTCCATGCATTCACATTGCACTGAACGAACGCACGCACGCACGCACGCTGCGCAGGTCAGCTCAGCAGCTGGCTTTTTTTTTGTTTGTTTTTTTTGTAAAGCTCCAGCCAGAGTCAGGCGCCGAGGTGGCGGGACGGCACCAAGCCGGACTTGCGTGCTCAGGCAGCGGCCGAAGGCCGCTGCCCCCTCTCACCCCCTGGAAGTGCGGTAGGCTGGAAGCCTCTAGAACCTATCTGTAGGTCCCCGTCCATAGATGTCGCTCTATCCAAGAAATTCTCCGTCAGTGAGTCACCTGACACACCAGGAACTGCTGCTGCTGCACATTCAATTATTTTTCTCTCGCAAACCATAGGGGCTACAGTTTCAAGACTCGGAGAGGAGGTTCATAATGATTTCAAGGATTAAATAAAAAATAATAGTTTCATTTGGCCTCATGGTGGCGCTATAACAGCCCAGTTTACGTTTTGGCCTGTAACTGTTGAACCGTAGGTCGGAAAATTAAAATTCTTTTTTCCCTGGATTCCTTGGGTCAAGACGCATCTCTCGATATAGGCCCCGCCCATTTGCGTAGGGATAGATTTTCCGCCATCTTGAATTTTCTCCAAAACACACTTTTTGCTCCTTTTCCTACATATTTTCTTCAAATGTCTTAAAAACCGGTACACATGATCTATGAAGCCACGCGATAAACACAGTCAAAGGATATTTCGATAGTCCCTACCGTTCGTTCGTAACGCGCTTCCAAAGTTAGCGGGAGGGGCCCGTTTCGCAAACGACAGCCATAAATCACAAACAATAGGTCGCGTCAACACTGAATTTCAACCACAGGTCGGGGGTGGCATACTCAACGAATCCCCAAAAGCATTTCCACTTCGACCCCTAGGGGGCGTCACAAACGCGCGAAACGTAACCGTTTCGTGCCAGAACGCGTTTTTCACGGGGACCGACCCTCTCACGACGAAACGCGGACGACTCGGTGGACGGTCTCGCGGTCCGAACCGCCGCACGAGGTCGCGCATTTAGCGCGCTGCAGGCACACTTGTCAAAATTGACTCTGTCAATTCTAGTTAAGTGTGCCTATGCATAGCATGGGCAGACTTATTGTTATCGCTCATATTTATTTATTTATTAAGTGTGCCTATGCATAGCATGGGCAGACTTATTGTTATCACTCATACTTAAGCCAGACATGGAGACACACATGTATTTCCCCAAAGTTTGGCACGCTACTCCTCCCACAGTTTTTGCACCACACACTTGCGCCATATGTCAAATCGACCGGCTTACTCGGGAATGGTGTGCTAGTAAGTTGCTAAGAGAAAGGTTCTATAGTTTAATTGATATGAATTTATTAAGAAATTAATTAACCCTTACCTGTCCCCATTGACTTATAATGGGAATCGCATTCAATAATTTTTCTCTCGCAAACCATAGGGGCTACAGTTTCAAGACTCAGAGAGGAGGTTCATAATGATTACAAGGAATAAATAAAAAATAATAGCGTCATTTGGCCTCATGGTGGCGCTATAACAGCCCAGTGTACGTTTTGGCCTGTAACTGTTGAACCGTAGGTCGGAAAATTAAACTTATTTTTTCCCCGGATTCCTTGGGCCAAGACGCATCTCCCCATATAGGCCACGCCCATTTGCGCCAGGATAGATTTTCCGCCATCTTGAATTTTCTCCGAAACACACTTTTTGCTCCTTTTCCTACATATTTTCTTCAAATGTCTTAAAAACCGGTACACGTGATCTATGAAGCCACGCGATAAACATAGTCAAAGGATATTTCGATAGTCTATACCGTTCATTCGTAACGTGATTCCAAAGTTAGCGGGAGGGGCCCGTTTTGCAAACAATAGCCATAAATCACAAACAAAAGGTCCATTCAACACTGAATTTCAACCACAGTTCGGGGGTGGCATACTCAACGAATCCCAAAAAGCATTTCCACTTGGCCACATGGTGGCGCTATAACGGACCGCTTGCCTCGTAACTCTTGAACCGTAGGTCACAGAATTACAATTCTTTTTTCCCTGGATTCCTTGGGTCACGACGCATCTCTCCATATAGGATATGCCAATTTGCACATGGGAAGATTTTCCGCCATCTTGAATTTTCTCCTAAACACACTTTTTACTCCTTTTGCTACAAATTTTCTTCAAATGTCTTAAAAACCGGTACACATGATCTTTAAAGCCATGCGATAAACATAGTCAAAGGATATCTCGATAATCCGTACCGTTCGTTCGTAACACGCTTCCAAAGTTAGCGGGAGGGGCCCGTTCGCTAACAATAGCCATAAATCACAAACAATAGGTCGAGTCAACACTGAATTTCAACCACAGGTCGGGGGTGGCATACTCAACGATTCCCCAAAAGCATTTCCACTTCGACCCCTAGGGGGCGTCACAACCGCACGAAACGTAACCGCTTCGTGCCAGAACGCGTTTTTCACGGGGACCGACCCTCTCACGACGAAACGCAGACGACTCGGAGGATGGTCTCACAGTTTGAACCGCTTGCTTCCTTACTGTAGTGTACTGTACCTTAGTGTGCTGTATTGTACTTTACTGTACTGTACTGTATGTTATTGTACTGTGCTATACCTTACTGTGCTGTACCTTACTGCACTGTGCTGTACTTTACCTTACTGTGCTGTACTTTACTGCACTGTATTGTACTGTACCGTACCTGCACTGTATTGCACTGTACCGTATCTTACTGTATTGTACTGTATCTTCTGTACTGTACTGTACTGTACTGTACTGTACCGTACCTTACTGTGCTGTAGTGTACAGTACCTTACTGTATTGTAGTGTACTGTATCTTCTGTACGGTTTTGTGCTGTACCTTACTGTGCCGTGGTTTACTGTACCTTATTGTACTGTATTGTGCTGTACCTTACTGTACCGTAGTGTACTGTATCTTCTGTAATGAACTGGATGGTAGTGTACTGTACTTTATGGTACTGTTCTGTGCCTTACTGTAGTGAACTGTAATACTGTACTGTACCTTAGTGTGCTGTACTGTACCTTACTGTACTGTACTGTACTGTATGTTATTGTACTGTACTATACCTTACTGTGCTGTACCTTACTGCATTGTACTGTACTTTACCTTACTGTGCTGTACTTTACTGCACTGTATTGTACTGTACCGTTTCGCACTGTATTGTACTGTACCGTACCATACTGTATTGTACTGTATCTTCTGTACTGTACTGTACTGTACTGTACTGTACTGTACTGTACTGTACTGTACTGTACTGTACCTTACTGTGCTGTAGTGTACTGTATCTTCTGTACTGTTCTGTGCTGTACCTTACTGTGCTGTAGTGTACTGTACCTTATTGTACTGTATTGTGCTGTACCTTACTGTACTGTAGTGTACTGTATCTTCTGTAATGAACTGGATGGTAGTGTACTGTACTTTATGGTACTGTTCTGTGCCTTACTGTAGTGAACTGTAAAAGTGTTATGTAAATTCCAGATATTATTATTTTTACCCTTATTATTATTATTATTCCAAGATTCCAATCTTTATATTATGTATCTGTCTATGTATCCAGAAATAGCAAGTCTAGGCCCTGGCCCCTAAGCAGACAGTTGTTTGTCAGTTGTGGAACCGTCTGTGATGGAAGTATAAAACATTTGGACTATATTCAACTCAACAGCAGCAGTTCCGCCCACGTCAGTGACTTTTTCTGATGGTCCGTGCAGTTATATAATCTGTAGCCTATGCCTTTCAAGTTTCAATTGGTACAGTGTCTAGCCTAATTAATCAACCATGCTTTTTTATTTGTTGTGTGAGGTGATGGTGTGAGTGAGTGGATAATATTAATGTGTTTGTTGGCGGTTCTGATATAGTAATGAACTGGATGGTAGTGTACTGTACTTTATGGTACTGTTCTGTGCCTTACTGTACTGAACTGTAAAAGTGTTATGTAAATTCCAGATATTATTATTTTTACCCGTATTATTATTATTATTATTCAAAGTTTCCAATCTTTATATTATGTATTTGTCTATGTATCCAGAAAGAGCAAGTCTAGGCCCTTGCCCATAAGCAGACAGTTGTGTGAGGCGATGGTGTGAGTGATGGTGTGAGTGAGTGGATAACATTAATGTGTTTGTTAGCGGTTCAGATATACTAGAAGTTTGCAGCGTTTCAGGCTGCTCAGGTCTATAGTCCACGCCCGCTTCCTTACTGTAGTGTACTGTACTGTACTGTACCTTAGTGTGCTGTACTGTGCCTTACTGTACTGTACTGTACCTTATTGTACTGTGCTATACCTTACTGTAGCTTACTGTGCTGTATGTTACTGCACTGTACTGTACATTACTGTATTTGACTGTGCTGTACTTTACTGTACTGTATTGTACAGTACCGTACCGTACTGTATTGTACTGTATCTTCTGTACTGTACTGTACTGTAGTGTACCTTACTCTGCTGTAGTGTACTGTACCTTACTGTTATATAGTGTACTGTATCTTCTGTACTGTCTGTGCTGTACCTTACTGTGCTGTAGTGTACTGTACAGGACTAACGTTACGTGGCTGTAATGGTTTCTTTGGGATGTACATACATGTAGATAAGTACAGTGAAAATAGACTTGTCAAGCATGTTCGTTTTTTTCTTACTGTATATTAAATGAATGAGCATAGAGATTACTTCTGCTACTTATATCCCATGTGAATCAGACAGTTTCCCCAAGAATGATTAAAGCAGTCACACACAATAAAGGAGACCACACAGTGTAAGTTGGTTTTTTCTTACTGTATATTAAGTCAATGAGCAAACAAAATAGATGTTCAGTGGTCCAGTACAAGAAACATGTTTTTCTTTCTTTCTCAATCTGAATCTGAATAGAATGTAACATCATTCGACAAATAAACGTCAATAGGTACAGTGAAAATAGACCTGTCAAGCATGTTTTTTTTTAAACTGTATATTAAATTATTGAGCATAGAGATTACTTTTGGTACTTATATCCCATGTGAATCAGACAGTTTCCCCCAGAATGATTAAAGCAGTTACACACAATAAAGGACACCACACAGTGTAAGTTTGTTTTTCTGTTACTGTATATTAAGTCAATGAGCAAACAAAATAGATGTCTAGTGGTACAGTACAAGAAACATGTTTTTCTTTCTTTCTCAATCTGAATCTGAATAGAATGTAACATCATTTTACAAATAAGCTTCAATAGCTACAGTGAAAATAGACTTGGCAAGCATTCATTGGATAGTTAAACATAACAATGAACATGAGATGGTGTCTTGAATGCGTCTCGTGGACTCATAATCAAGGACATAGAATGTTTTATTTTCCTTTAAGAAAAGTGTCTGTACACCTCGACATTTCTCCCCTCATCCTCTCTGTCCCTGTAGTGGGTCAGAGTCTCGGCACTTGTACAAGCCATAGGTTCCAAAACAGATTAACCTTGACACTGTGACATTGAAGTTGGTGTTTGAATTATAATCGATATTGAAATGTAATGTCACCCTTGGCCTTCATGCAATTGTTTAGTTCAGTTATATATATCTACTAATACCTTGTACTATTACTTTTAGTCTTTAAGTACTATTTGATACAGCAGGCAATGCAGATCGAGTGTGTGCCTTTTGGCAGCACATAGCTCTGTAAGAGATTGATATTACAGCATGTAATCATTCGCCTGATGTGCAACGATCTGCCTTACATTATAAAGTTGCAGATGGTCAACTTTTTTATGAGACCCTGATAACCCACTCATGTTAGATAACCAGTCTGCCAAAGTGCCAGGCATGTTGATGAGAGCCAAAGCAGACATTCTGTAATGGCCACAATGTGTACCCCGATGCCACACCCAAGTTTAACTCTCTTTTTTTGTGTACCCTGATGCCACACCCAACACTCTCTTTTTTATAGTGTCAGCATCACCTGAAAGCAATCCCATCAACCACATCACTCCATAATTGGTACTGCTGAAGTCAATACACAGTATACTGCATCATGGTAACTGTAGTAGGTGTGCAGTACACCCTTCTGAATGCAAGACTGTGGTTGTGATATGTAGATGTGATCAATCAGGGTTTGCTCTTGAGTTGTTGCAGTGGCAATAAGCTGGCTGTAGCCTTTGGACTCAAACAGCTCCTTAACACGTTTTCGTCCCATCTTCAAGAGGTCCTCGTTGAAATCCCCACAGACGACAATTGGTTGGCAATCCATCAAGGCCAAAGAATCTAAGAGGCGTCCAAGGTTGAGACAAAAGTCGCTGTCATTGTATCTTGGCGGTCTGTACACAGTGGCTATAAGCGCTTTGACTGGGGCCTCAACTCTGACGACTGCAAACTCAAGATCGCTGATATTGTCAATGAACCTCCCAGGGTTTGCTTGAAGACTGCTCCTGTAGTACACTGCAACTCCACCTCCCTTTTTTGTAGCAATGTGTTGAGTGTTGGCGCTGGTATAAGACATATGTCTGTTACGTGTAACCAAGTGGTATCCATCCAGCTCAACTTCTGTGAGAACGGAGGTTCCAGACAAATGAGTTTCTGTCATCAACAATACATCAGCATGTCTTAATTCGTGGTGAGCCCTCACGTCCTTAATGTGTGACATCAGTCCTTGCGTGTTGTGATGGACAATGGTTAAAGTGGGACCTCCAGAGTACTCTTGCACAAAATGCATCAGTGGTCTCGGCACTTGGAAGGAAGCACGATTCATGCTCTGCATTGCCATGTTTATGTTTGGGTTGGCGTAAATCTTCCCTTCATCAAAGTGTCTGATTTTGAGCCCTTGAAGGGAGGTTGTTCGGCTCAGGGCTACATAAGCTATTCCAGAGTTCTGCATCTTCTCCATAGACACCACTGCAGAACTGACGGTCATGCCTTGAACTTTGTGGGTGGTACACCCGAATGCCAGTTTCAGGGGGAACTGCCGTCGCACCAGTGATTTGTTGGCCAGGTTCTCCTCAACCCTTTCAATGTACACCAGGTCATCTGTTGGCCCTTGAATCTTCCTGCGGAAGTTCTGACCTGCTGTGGGACTATCCAATCTGAGGCCAAGTAAGCCCACAACCGTGCATCCGTTTGCAGTGGTTGCAACAATGTTGGCTATTGTTCCAAAAGTCCCGTTCACGATACCGTCTTCAACATCCAGATTTCTAATGACCATGACCCGCGCTCCTTCAGCAACTTCAATTGTTTGTTGCAAGTCGCTTTCAGTCCCGTTCTCGTTGGGCTTGGCCAGCGGATTCATCTGACCTGAGCATCTGTCCCTGTAGAAATCTTGGGCCATAACGCTGAAAATGGGTGTGCCAAGAGTTTTTATAGCCTTTTTGTTGTGGGTTTTGACCTCTGTATTTCTAGCAAATATATGAAGGACATCATATGGGCCGTCATCTCTTTCTGTGCAAGCTTGTGCGAGCAGAGCCCTGTCTTCAGCACTGAGACGGTCAGCCTTCCCCTTTACTCTTAGCCTGTTCAAGAGTTCGGCGAAAATGCGATCGTCTCTTTGACGCATGATTTCTGTAAGTTCGACCAGCACAAAATGTGCCCAGAGACCACGCACAGCCTCGTCAGCATTGCAGAGCGTTTTGTTAGAACCAACTGGTGGCAGCTGGTAGAAGTCTCCCACTGCAAGGACAGACATTCCACCAAAGGGTTTCCTGTTGCCTTTTATTTGCTGGAGTCTTAAGTCGACGTAGTTAAAGACATCGTTAGAGACCATGGATATCTCATCAATGATCAAGATCTCTGCAGTCCACAGTGCTCCCCTCATCCCATCCAGTGCATTTCCAAGCGATTTATACGGGCCGTGCATACCTCTTGGTAGCTTCAGCAACGAGTGCAGGGTTCTCCCAGAGATATTGAAAGCTGCCGTGCCAGTAAAGGCTGCCAGCAGAACTGCTGGCTGGGTCATGTCTGCTTCATTGAGAAAGTAGGGAAGTTGGCGCAAAATCTTGGTAGCCTCATAATATATGCACTTGATGACATGAGACTTGCCACAGCCAGCACCTCCAGAGATGAAATAGAAGAAGGGATCAGGATCCTGCTGCCAGACGCGCCTCCAACACCATTGACGGACGGTGTAGAAAATGGATGCTTGCATTTCGTTGAGGCTTTGATACATGCTCCTGACATAGTCTGGATTCAATTCAGGAGCATCTATCCCTGGCATGGCCCTACTGCTGTTGGGCTGCACTTGGTAATCTGGTATGGCGTCTTGCTCTTGTAGATCGCTGGCTTTTTGCTGCCTCAAGCAAACATCTTCTGCATCTGCATCATAATTTTTCCACGCATCAAGGATTGGTTGGTCTGCTTGCAAAATTTCCACAGCTTGATCAATTTTTTTGCCCCGGTTTTCATATTTGGCTTTGTTTTTATCGACAATGTTTTTCACAGACCACTGTGTGCTCTTTTTTTCACCAAGAAGCACGTGAGCGTTTTTGTAGAACTGCTCATAAGTGGGACAGCTCTTGCTTTTCAGTTGGGCATCTTCTCTGTGTGGCAAGTACAGTTTCAACAACCGTCTGTAAAACTTTTCTGGGTTTTTCTGCTCAGAGAAAGGTGGGTAACGTATGATGGCGACCCTATCGAGCTTAGTTCGTTTCTGAACAAAGCCCATGTCATTCAGCAGTGCTTTTGTGTTTTCACCCGGTTGTTTGTACACCACCCTGTATTCTGAGGCAAACGTGGCCATACATAAGTCTTCAAATTCTGGCTCCTGAGGCCTGTTCAGGTACTTGTCAGGAATCCCTGACATCCACACGTCTTGTGTGTCTGGGTCCATTTCATTCAGTTTGCTCATGGGCTGACTCATTCGCAGACCATCCTCGTCTGTCTGTAAGAAAATGACTTGACGGCTGCACTTTTTAAGTGGGAGACTGCATACTCGGGCCACAGATTCCTGTGCACTGACCTCTCTGTGCTGGACGTATGTGTGCATGATATGTTTCATTTCATCCATTTTGTCAACGTTCGGGTTAGACTTGCGAACCTCTTTAACCACTTCGGTAAGGAGTTGGGACATTTCATGTTCCGGCTTTGCAACATAGCCCATCATGTAGTGTGCACAACTGAAATCATCCAATATGTATTGGATGTCCATGTTGGCATTCCACACTCGCAGCAGAGGGGGATTGTACGGATTTATCCAGCATTCATCTGGATGTCGTTGCAGGTGAATGGTGGGTGCAGTTGTAAGGTTGTCCACGTTGTCCCGATATTGCTCTGCAGTCAGGTTGCATTTGCCCAAAAGGTCAGGCAAATCTTTGAATGAGGCTTTAGGGTCATTGAGCATGTCCCTCAGGGGTGCCAGCTTTTCTTTGGCTTGCATTTGTTCTTTAGTTTCTCGCCTCCTGCCCTTTTGCCTTTGCCCTTTACATTTCTCACCACCAACGTTTTCATCTTTTTTGCCCTTGTCGTCACCTTTGCTGTCATGCAATGATGATAGTGGTTGGGCACTCTGCCCACCAATGCTTTCATCTTTTTCAGCCTCGTCATCATTGTTGCCTTTGATGTCATCCAAAGGTGGAAGTGGTGGTTCAGTGATGATTGTGTTGTCCATTGGTAATTTGGGGAACCCAAATCGACAAGTGACGTTTCCTTTCTTGCATGATCTGGAGTGGCTTCGGCTGTGCATTTGAACTTCAGACACAATTTTGTGGAGCTCAGGGTCTGCGTACTGGTCAGGCATCTTGCAACTAACGTAGGTGTCTATGAACTTGATGACTCGTGGGTCATCGCACGTGGGTGCATCTTTGATCCACACCATCATGTGAACGTGGGGACTTCCCCTAGCCTGAAATTCCACCCTATAGAAGTAGTCCACAACCTCACCGATTGGCCTAGCAGGTGACTGGAGAAAATCGATGGCCTTGTCAAATCTGTGTGAAAAGATGCGCATGAGTGTGACAGGATTGGTCCGGATGATTTCACACTTTGCAACCCAGTCGAGCTGTGAATAGTCCCCTTGTTCACCTTGTTGCGCTTTTATGATATTGATGAGTTCTGGCCACCTCATCTCCGCGGCACTTAGCGTGACGAACCAATTGGGCCTGCCGATCTGTCTAGACATAGCAAGAAGGTCTCTAAGCGCTTTCTCCCAGAACGATGGAGTTCCTCTAAGGGGCTGCATGAATCGTGTTGCATCCTTGTTGCGTACAAGTCTTTCTACCTCTTCCTTGTCCTGAAGCATTTTGTTTGACAGAACCCGCCCATCTCTGGTATATTTTTTCCCCTTTCGTACCTGGATGGACATGCTATTAGTAGCCATGCGTGTTTCTGCTGCCATCTGCGCATAAAAGAGGTAAGTTTGGTCAATGGCAAAGCGGGTATCGACACAAAAGAGCCTGGCGTTGAAGTATCTACTTGGCGACAATTTTATTTCTCTGACCTCATCCAATGTGTTCCGACCGTCTGGGAAATGCCCAGGAAAGGCCATGCTCTCCAGTTTGGGGACAGTGAAAATACCTACAGGCTTGTTTCCTTGGGCTGGCGCAATGCTGAATATTCCCTCACCGTATGATAAGATCTCCTGTGCTATGTTCGGAGGCTGCATGCACGTGTCAAAGGTGAGACCGGGTCTAAGCTCCTCCTGCTGTTGCTCATCTGTTGTGACGGCAGTGGACGGACTGGGTGCAAGTTGGTCATGCACTTGAGGGTCATGTGTGATGGCACGTGAGGGTTCCTGCTGCGGCTCATCTATGATGGCAGCAGGAGTTTCCTCTGTTGCATCTTCATCAGCTGACTGCTCATCTTGGAGACGGTCAAACGAAGCATTGTCGTTTATGACAATGTCATAGTATTCAGGATGCGTTTGTTTGAGTTCTCTCAGCGCTGCCAACACATTTGTCATGTTTACCGTGTAGAAGAATTGATAGCCCTTGAAGTTGATGTGTCGCTTCAGTTTAACATGCAACAGCTGGTCATCATTGCTGGACCTTGGAAGGGCATTGACCACAGTTTCCACTTGCGACGGCACACAAATTACAGCACCATGCACTGCCTTTTGCCGTCCTCTAGGCAATGAAATTATTTTAGCAAAGGGTAAGAACTTTGCAATCATCTGCCTTTCCAGCATATTTAACAATTGCAACTCTGGCGGAACAGGTGCTACTTCGAGCTTATTAGCAGCTGCTATGGATGGCATCTTGCCGTTTTTCAAGTTGTTGTGACAGCAGTGGCAGATGTACTCGTGTCTCCTTTCTTGTGCAACGTTGCATGGGTCTGAGCATACGCTGCCGCATGTGTGCACATACTTGCCTGTTAAGCAAGCAGTTACCACGGAAGGGTTTTTCTTGTAATTGTCTCTGTTACAGCAAAGGACCTGATTGGAGAACATGGCTCTATGACACACCGTACAGACATATGTGGGCCCATATTTAACGCTTTCTCGAAATGCTGATATGGCTTCTACCATGGCAGCTTCCATTGTAATTTGCAAGTGACGGTTGACAATGTGTACGGATTTCCTCTTTATTCTCATGGCACACTGCAACTTGTGACGCATACGAAGTATGACATCCCCATCAAGTCTCTGTTTTTTGATCTCGGTACATCGTTGTATATGGCGCCGCCTGGATTCTGGGTCAGAAAGCCTATGCCACTGGTTCTTGGCCCTTTGTTGCCTATGGCGTTGTCTATATTCTGGGTCAGTAAGCCTTTCATGCTTGCTTTTTGCCTTTTGGTCCAAACGCTGGCGCCTGTATTTTGGGTCAGAAAGCCTTTTGCGCTCGCTGTTTGCGTTTTGGTCCAGACGTTGGCGCCTGTATTCTGGGTGAGTATGCCTTTTGCGCTTGCTGTTTGCCTTTTCTTGCAAACGCTGTTGGTGGTATGCTGGGTGAGTAAGCCTTTTGCGCTCACTGTTTGCCTGTTCTCGCAGACGCTGTTGGTGGTATGCTGGGTTGTTCAGCAGCCTTTCATGCTCGCGTTTGGCATTTTGCTGCAAAGACTGTTGCCTGTGTTCTGGGTTGTTGTGACGCCTTTCACGCATGTAGGCGTTCAATCTCTCTCGGTAAACAGCATCGCTGTTACGTCTCCTTCTTATTGTTTCAAGTTTCTTTAGGCGGAGTTCAGGAGTTCTATATCTCATTTTATAATATTGGACAGGATTAGAGGTTCTCAAGCCCTTGTTTGCACGAGGTACATTTTGCTCAATGCACTCATCCTGTTGCTGCATGATTTTTCGCCTGTTCTTTCTACGCCTTGATATATTTAGTTTGGAAAGCGTATATGTAGGAACAGCTGCTACATGTGTTGGTACTGCTGGTGTTGTACTGGCAATATTGTCCACTTCAAATGCAACAGGCATGAGCTCATATGAAACACCAGAGGGACGGTCTTTGAAGATTTGGTGCAAGTGACAGAGCAGAGCACTCAGGTCATTGAAAGTCAACATAATGGCCTTGCCTCCAGCAACAGACAAACCAGCTGCAGACCTCGAGTGGGAGTCAAAGAATCCATAGTGGCCTGAACTGTGGCGGAATACTCCAAAGCATTCAGGGGTTACCATCAACAAGGCATGCTTGACCCCCTCCTCTAACAGACTCTTCTGCAGTTGGTCAGCAAGGGACAAGTTCTTCCCTTTTGTGTTGTCCAGGGGACCAACTTTAAGCTTTGCCATGTCCAGTTGTACACTGTAAACATTTTGGTTGGTGGAAATATGCTTGGCATAGAGTAGCTGCTCCATGGACAATAGATAACACTGTTCCTGTAACAGTTGGTCAAACTGCAGCTGCCGTATTAAGTCTTTGTACAGCGCATCTCCCTGGTAAAGCACTTTGTCAAGTGAAGGTGTGTTGAAATCCACTCCGTCATTGTGGTAAGCAAGAAATGTGAGCGCCATGCAGCTGCACTGTTTGTTCAGGTGCTGTCCGACAATGTCCCCTTGACAAATACTGGCTCTGACTGCTTGACAACTTTGATTATCTTGCCTTCTTCCACTCCTTACACATAAGTCAAAAACTGGCAGTTTTGGCAATGCTGCTGTGATTGTCTCATTGGGTGACAGTCTAGGGGTCTGACTGGAGCTACGGTCGATTGCTGGCAGAGCAGTCACTTCGGTTGACTGCACAGGGGTGTCACTGGAGCAACAGTTGATTGCCGCTGTGCTTGTCACGTACGTTGATGGTCCAGGGGTCTCACACAGAACATGGTCAGTTGCTGCTCTAGCTGCTGACATGGACATAGCTGTTGATGGTCCAGGAGTCCCATCATCAATCCGAAATGAGACAGGCAAAAGCTCAAACATCACATGAAGAGGGCGCTCTTCAAAAAGTTTCTGCAGATGGCCAAGCAACCCACGCAGATCATTGAAAATCAGCAGTATTGCTTTTCCTTGAGGTTGTGGCAAACCTTTGGCAGATCTGGAGTGAGAGTCAAAAACTCCATAGCGGCCAGATGTGTCACGGAACAATGCAAAGCATTCAGGAGCTACTATAAGGATAGCATGGGTTACATCCTCTGATAAGCACTGCAGACTCTCCTCAAGATACGGCAAACGTTCACTAGTCCTTTCACTATTACAAGCAGAACTTTTTACAAAACCAGCCTTAATATCAGAGTTATCCCACACCGCACTATAAACATTGCTTTCAGTGAAAACCTGTTTTGGTAACTCCTCTATGGCTAAGTATGGTAGTACAGGCCTGTTGTTGTACTTATGCTGTGTTATAACACCTTTATAGAGAATATCTCCATTTGCAAGCACATTGTCAAGGGAGGGTGTGTCAAAACACATTCCCTCATGTTGTTGAGCCAGAAAAGTCAGTGCCATGCATGTGCACTGACTGTTTGACCTTTTGGAGTTGGGGTCGTTTGGGTCGTCCAATATGTTGTCCAATATCTCGCCTTGGCAAGAAGATGCTCTTATGACAGTGGGTGGTTGACCGGGAAGATGAACTTCATGGATGAAACACTCTGTCTCCATCTGTTGACAAAAAAAAAACAAAAAAAACAATGATAAATGTCAAATCAACACATCCATAATAGTGATATAGTTTTGTTATTTGTATACATGTCCAAAACAGTTACTTTTGAGTAGAACCTATGTCCCAGTGGATCCTATGTAGTGGTAATGTTATAAGCTATTGTCAATACATTGTAAAAAATCAGCCTGAAGGTGGCGTTATATGGGACAGATCCATGCTGATGTCATGAGTGTAGACATACTTGTGTACCGATTAGTCTGATTTTAGGGCAAAAACTGTAGCAGTTGTGTTCAAAAATGTGTTTTGCAAGAATCGGCCTCAGGGTGGCGCTAGAAGAGGGTCATGTGTGAATTAATGGGTGGAGGTTGTGATTTGGCAGACAAAGATTATGTGTGCACAATTTGGCATGGATCGGTGCAACCATTGGAGAGATATGAACAGGGCAAAAGTGTGACGTGTCACAGACAGATGCACTGACGAAGTAACAAGCGATTTGCTCTCACACTGAGTGAATTTACCCCCCAAAAATAAAGAATAAACACTCAAATAAAGATCAGAAAAACATTTCTTTTGTAACACTTAGAAGTCATATCTCCTCACCACAACACTAGATGACAGGGGTACGTCCAGGCTGCAGCTCACAGCATGTCCTGGAGAAGGCAGTGGTGGCCACTCAGTAGATGAGAGCGGTAAGTCCCAGCACTCATCCTATACACAAAAACAAACAATGTTCATATCATGACAATTCATAACAGTGGAAACTGTGTGTAGGTAGCAACAGATTTGACATACATGTTGCTATGCTTTAGCAGATATACTGAACCTTTTTAATTGCAATGACCCCAGCTTGACTGTGCTTGTACTGCTAATCTTTCAATGAGTACCAGTATAAGACTGTGGTTGCACTTAACTACAGCAGTAGACTGTGGTTGTACTATGCATAGCTTTGCAATTTAGAGACAACATCTTGTGAGGTTGTATATCTGATAATTTCAGACTAGCTGCATGCGCATACTGTTTGTGTAAATGTCTCAGAGCATGTCAAATAAGTAGAAACATATCACTTTCACATCCCCTTACCGTGGCACAAGGCATGTCACATCTCACAGGCAGTGTTGGGGAGAGACGCTGTGTTGTGTGTGATTTGCGCAAACACTTGCGCGGTGACTTTGGAGGGCTTGCCTGCACATTGAAACAAACAAAACCTTTATTAGGCATGACAGCGCAAATGTACATGTTCCTATGCTCCACCAAACATGCTCAACCTCTTTTATTGCAATGAGCCCCAGTCTCACTCAGAAGACTGTGGTTGTACTGCTCAAGTCTCAATGACAATCAGTATAAGACTGCGTAAAACTTAACTACAGTAGTAGACTGTGGTTGTACTATGCAATTAAGACACAAGACCTTGTGAGGTTGTACATCTGATCATTTAAGGGCTGCACTGCTTGCACAGACTGTTTCCTATCACTCTCGCATGGAGCTTTAACACATCTACATACATTATAACTTCACACCAAGCTATGTAAATGTCTCACAGCATGTCAAATACCTAGAAACATATAACTGTCACATGTCCTTACCCTGGCAGAAGGCACGTCACATCTCACAGGCAGTGTTCGGAAGAGAGGCAGTGTTGACAGTGGTCTGTGCAGATACTTCCGAGGTGATTTTGGATGGCTTGCCTGCACATAGAAACAAACAAAACCTTTGTTAGCCAGGACAGTGGAAATCTGTGTTTAGTTTCTTGCATAATTTTGATATTTTTTATGTGTCTACATTAAATAAGGCCTAAACAACAGATACACTTTGCTTTCCATTTACCTGGCTGGCCTTTGGAAAACCTCGGCACTCCACAGGGCTGTTTGAGTTGGATGGTTGGAAGGCTTCCATAGCATCCAAGACTTTAGGGCAAAACCACACAGGATTGCGGGGGATTGAACTCTCTGGTGAGCCATCCTTTTGAAAGAAGGAAGAAAGAAAGAAAGCATGAAAGCAAGAAAGAAAGACATTACAATTATTAAATGTGCCATAAATATAAATTTTCATTTTCTTTTTGTATTTCTCATGCTCTCCGCCTATAGTCAAACTCTGCAATGGGTATAATCTCGTAGAGTCATGTATGTATCCATGTCATCCGTCTGACACTGCTAGGCTATACAAAAACATAGACACACACACACTTCATGTGAGTATCTGTACAGTTCATACATCATGTGAGGCTGTCAATGGATTGCATGTTTGTGGAATAGAGCACATGTTTGGTTCAGTAGTCAAAGCTATGTGCGCAGTTGATTGAGAACAATGTTTGCTACTCCTAAATAAAACAAAGTGAGTAGAACACACACTTGACCCTAACAGTAAGTATCAAGACGGTTTTAACCTGTTGCTGCTGCTGTTGCTGCTGTAAGACCCAAGCAGAATGAGCAGGACGTACAGGATGTTGACTCAGCTGAAATGACAAATGCAGAGTGATGAGTGAAATGTGAATACTAAGAATATGTGATATTATCCTTTGACCATTAAGCCATACATCCATCTGTTCCTGTCCAATACAAATATTAACCAATACTGATATATAGTTGTTGTGGGGTGGAACCCTTGTATGTCCCAAACTGTTTGTTTGGTAATTATCATTTTGAAAATGATTTAAACTACTAAAAAGAATCACCTCAAGTAAAAATGCAATGTGTTTTTTCCAGAAAGCCCAACTGCTATTCAGACATTTGTTTTTATACAAATATCAGCCAATAATATCAAACATCCCTATTTAATAACATAACAGAGTATCCCTTTTCACAAAGCAGTGACAATATTCAACACTTACCTTCACAGTTGGTGAGCGTGGAACACGCACTTCTCGACTGACAATCACTCTTGGAGACACTGTACGTATAGGTGTTGGTGGGATGAGTGCTGGCTTGGAATGCAACTTCTTCAAAGACCCCTACACATACAAAGACAAAAAATTTTACAGACTAGAAAATAGGAACCATGTCATTTTACCTTGTATTTATGTAGTTGTAAGATGTGTGGACAAACCTGTGATGTCTGCACTGTACGCTGCAATGCGTTTTCAACTGCCATGACAATTGCAAGTGCAAAAACAGCCTGGCCAACAGAATCACTAAGATGAATCTAAGAGAGACAAAACAAATATTTACAATCCAATATACATTGTAAGATGTCATTACTCCATATGTTATGTTGTGTTCATATCATCTAAAATAATGCATAATCTTCATGTGGCTTTTTAAAACACCGATTACACTTACGTTGTCACGACACCAGAGTTCAGACTGTGTCAGTGGGAACAGATCTGCGATACCAGTGTAGGTCACACCTTAAATATAAATAGATCGTAGGTGAGATAAGCAATCATCACATCACATTCACAAACAATATTATTCAAAAAATACCCCACAACAACAAATATGGTGGTATCTACTGTACATGTAGTGTAATACACTGAAAGATGAATCTGCCCTCAAATGGTTCAAAATGCCCGCGACAACTACAACCCTTGCATCCCTATTTTTAGGGACTATTTGTCACAACTATGCGGTGTACAAGCGGACAATGACTCACATTGTTACATCAACCTAACCACACATTATCTGTTATGTATGCATTTCCATTACTCACCACAGAAATTTGCTGCACTTTTAAACGCATCGCGAAGAGCGTTCTGGTGTCCAATGGCCACATTCAAGCGCGGCGGAAAGTCAAGCACGAAAACCTATAAAAAACACAAGTGTTGAATGTCAAAAACAACTCCTTCTCAAACTTTGACAAGCATTAAAATTTGCACAATAGAAAAAAGTATTGTAACAAACCACTTACATGGTTCCAGCGCAACTTGGCTGTTTCCAGCAGCTGGCGGAAGTCATGTCCTGCCTGACTCGGACTGTGACCACTAATGTTGTTACTAGTAGCCATAATGCAGACCATGTCCGGCACATGTGGCACGTCAGCCTGGTTCACTTCAAGGTTCAACTCTGCTGCTTTTGCTCCGGGGTAGGACATGAAACCAAAGCTGACATCAGACTTTGGCATGTTGACATATCCATCAACAATCGAGCGTAGATGAGAATCCCCAATGACGAGTGCAAACTATTTCAAGGGAAGACAAGAAACAGAACCAAATCAATGCTTTTTGCTTCACAATCACATTGACTCCCCAACAATTAATACACAAATAAATGAAAGTACCTTTTTCTTTGACAAGTCTACTGGGAAGACAGACTTCCACTGCTTTCCTGTCACCTGTGAATTTTCCCACTTCCTGACGGAGTGACGTGTGCCTGTGCCACCCGGTGGTAGCTAAAAACACACAAACAGATGGAAGATGTGTTGACAGTACATTTTTGCCATTTTCACAGACATATTAATCCAAAGTGATTTACAATAAGCACCTAATACATCAATAAAAGAACCAAGATAATCTCACTAAATGAACAATCAATATAGATGACGAAAGGGGAATGAGATGTCATTGAAATGATTTTAGCAGAAGTCTGAAGGGTGAAAGTTCAGGACACAGCAAAAGCTAGGAGATGAGTCTGTTACTTGAAATGCCACTTAACCCAACAAGCAAGCAGCAGGGAGAAAAGTCTAGCCATGATTGAATTTCTGTACTGGGTGTTTAAACTAAAGTTCTGTCACCATCCCTGTGTTGTCGGAATGCACGGAACATGTGACATTGTAAGGCTGGATCACGTTTTGCTGAATAAAAGTTTGACACAGGTGTAGTGCCTTCATATTGCTCAAGCAGTCAAGTGCTCTATTAACAGAACCATCTCGCTCAAAACACAACATCAGATATCTGTGAAAAGACATGAACACAGCCAGAGTGCTTTGTCCTCTTTTCAGTGTAATGAAAAAAAGATGCACTGTGTAACATACAGTATGAAGTGGTGTTTTGACTGCCACAATAATGAAGATTCTGAAATAGCATACCTGTTCCACCATTGCAGTCTGGCTGCTCTCTCCAGGAGACTTACAAAGGCGAGCCACCTGTTTGATGGAAGCATTTATTATAAGTTCGCATAACTAACTTTTCCACTGCAAAAGTTATCCTGTAAGTTAATCCATTTCCCAACAGAAGATTTGCATAACTTCACATATTATGTGATACCCACAAATAAATCACTGCAATATACCTTGCGCGGTGGTGAGGAGGAAGGTGAAGAAGTTCTTTGTTTCACATCTACCTGGACTAATGGTTGCACAATGTTTCCCATCTACAAAACAAAACACCCAAAAAAAGAATAAGAAAACATGTCGACATATACTCTGATCCAAAATGACAACATAGAGAACTGACATAAGATCACTACTTTCTTGCTACAAACACTTTCAACATTCAGTTGTAACATTGTATTTACCTCGCCAGGCAGTGCTACTGAGCCGGTTCCAGCAGCTACACCTGCAGCCCTTATGGCATGGCTCTGCACAGCTGCTGTAGACCGCTTGCCTCGTCTCGGCATCTTTCTGCTAGTACCTGTTCACTTAGAAAGACAGAACTCAAACCAAAAGTTTTACTAACAATACATTAAGAACCTGGGACAAGCAATATATAATAAGATCAGTGAGATAGAGAAGATACTGACAAAGACTGACACAGTGACACAGACAGAAAAAGAGAGACACTCAGAGAGAGACAGAGTTAGACAGAGAGATAGAAAGTCTGTGTGTGTCTAGGTGTGTATTTTATGTTACAATATATTCTTTGATGTGTGATGCATATACCACCTAACAGCAGGCACAAGTCTGTTGAAGCAGGAGCACTCTCTGTAAAAGCAGACTGTGTCCAGGAGTCCCTAGGGATATAACACACAGAATAGAAAGACATTAAGCAAAGATCCAATGGAATTACACAATACACTTAATTTGAACATTAAATCACAGGCAAAGCTGCCACAATCTGCTGACACTGAACCTATTCACAATACTTTGTTAATAAAGATTTAACTAAATGCTTATTCCAATGACCCATGCTGGAAAGACACCTCCTATGTCTGACATAACTACACCCAGCCAGACAATATCTGGATAAAACACAGCCTGCTCACCTATCAAGAGTGTAATATGATTGCCCAGATAAAAAAAGGTGTTTTTAAACAACCTCTTATATTTCCAAAAGTTTGCAGTACAACTTCGTGAGTGGTGAAATGGCCAAAATGCTCCACAGAGTTGCACATTAAATGAACAAAAGACAGTGAGTTACAAACGTACAGATGCATGTTATAGTGAAATAAATAAGCAATGTCCCATGTTTTGTTGGCAAAGGGGGCGCAGGGACACACACACACACACACACACACACACACAAACTGTTTCTCGACCATATTCCTGGCCATTCTATGGAGGCTGCCATTTCTTTTACAGCTTCAAAAAACATCTTTTCACTTCCTCCCAAAAAGGAAGTGACAGGGAATTGTCTGTTGCCAGATTTTGCCAAAGAAATAAGCCCAACAGAAGCAACTATAGGCTATAATACTTTACATTTACATTTGAAAATAGCAGATCGGCAAGCTCACAATGTGACACATTGCTTGCATGTTTGCTATTTAAAAAATATTGATCACATATTTTCAGATGGGGCTCTGCGACTGTAGACAAATATGTTGAAGGACAACTTTGTTTTTTTTACAACAAAGGTTCATATTTTAGATTGTCATTAGAGAAAAGAAAAAGTGAATGTTAAAATGTTTTCATTTGCTTTATTCTATTGTGTTTACCATGCTAAAATGTGGGGCATGCGTACGCATGGGGGCATGTGTACAAGTGGCTTAATATGTATTTTTAGACACAATAAGCCAGCAGTTTCTTTAATGCTATTTACAGTAACACTTCTAGCCCCCATAAGTCACATCCAACCATGAAAGGTTGTGTTGTATCTTGGGAATGGGCTTATTTAGCCACTTGTACCCATGCCCCCAAACACTGAAATAAGAATCTCTAAAACAATAGAAAGAAGTAAATGAAATAATTTTGACACTCATCTAATTACAATCTAAAATATGAACCCTTGTTGTAAAAAAAAATCTTAATCTGGGGTCCTTGATATGAAAAGATTTGGGAACCACTGGTTTAAGAAATATTAGAAAGTAAGCCCAAAAAGCAACTATAGTATTTTTTAAAAGACACACATTGCTTATTATAAGCAGACATGGCAACCCAGGTACATTCAGAGCCCAGAGCCCAGAACGCCACCTACTGACACTTTAATGCAAGTACAACAGGAAACCAAATGATGTTTTTTAGGCCAGTTTTTTCAGCCTCCGCCTCTTTCAGGATATGAACAGGAAGCCAGGGGCGGGGCCAGGAATATCGTGAATACTTTGCAGTATTTCCATTGTATCCAACAGGCCCATATGATTTAAAGGTTGCCATGGGCTCTTTAACACCACACATGGATTCTAACCCAGAAGCCATTAACCCCCCTGCAGCTCATTAACATGTGTGCCTCCCAGTCATACAAAGGCGTGAATGTGGCATTCTAACAGTTGAAAGACGTTCATACGGCACTCTTTCTGTGAAACCCAGCCAGACTTCTAAAACCTCCATTTTAACCACTGATTTGAAGGTAATACTGTTAATTAATTTTCCACCTTCTCATTGATATAAAGGTGTTATGCTATGAATTTACACTTCTAACTTAATTGACATTTACACAATACATATAATTTAGACATTAAATAGAACTTAAAGCTACTGTCTTCCTGTACCACAAATACATTGCACAAAGGCATAGGCAAGGCTGCCACAAGCTGCTGATAGTAAACCTATTAAATTATAGTTTGGAAATAAACATTTCACATTATATTTGCTGCAGTGTTTGTCTCATTCTTTTGTGTCATTCTTTTGACTACATCTGTGTTTCTCATTTAACAACATTAGACAAATGAACTATTCTAATGTAAAGAATAAATAAAATAATAATGATGTAGCTATTAGAGTAAACCTCATTTGTAAAACATCTAGAGTATAAGCAATCATTTTTAAATGTTGATCTTATTGGAATCCTTTACCAAAATGTCAACAATTCCAACTCACAACAAAAAAGGCAAAACTAACTGTGTCACAGGGGCCCACAGCCGCTCTGTCCACAGTGGCTAGTAAAGACTGGTTAATAAAAAGTAGTCTTAGAATCAGCAGTGTCTTACCTTGGATTTCTCTCTGAAGTCGCCAAAGAGTGAAGAAGATGCAGGCAGGAATCCGTTATGCTATAGGCTCTGGCAGCACTAGGTGAGTGTGTCTCTGTGAGTGTGTGTGTCTCTCAATTATAGGGTAAAGTTTGCATAAGCCCCACCCCTCCTTGCCCCTCCCCTCCCCGCCCCCCTGCTGGTCAAGCTGCCTATCATTTAATCAGTCGAACTGGTTGAACTGGTTGGTTAAGATCCTCTAGGCTACTGTCCAGTCAGATCTACACAATGGAAATGGATTTATTTTATTTTTTAAAATTAAACACCCCAAACTAAAAATAAGGCCTGTCTGTCTGGGTTTATGGCATATAAACTCCTGTAGATTCACAATGGAAGCTCTGTGAGGTTTAAATAGACATGAAGCCAGGACATCCATCTACATCGTACAAAAGACCAAATGTCAATATCTGAATTGAATTGGGAGATCATCAATTAATGATTTATTAAGGTACTTACTACTTGTTAGTTAAGTATGTTCCGTGAGCCCATCTAAAGTGAGGACTACTCATGCCTTATAAAGCATTTATAAATGAGATGAAGCAGTGATGTAGAAAATGACCGTATTTCTAGGTTCGTGACGAAACTAAAAGAATAGACCAGAGACAAGAGCTTAAATGTGAATAATAAAGATGTCAAGTTTACTGAATGAAATAATGAAGCAAAAATAGTATGCATACAATAAACTATTTACAATGATGGAGGTAGGTAGACAAAATTCTCAAAAACCATTCAACACCTTTCTTTTTTAGAGCAGGTTCTTAGGTCAGTTTTTCTATTTAGTTTACCAACTAAATATTTAATCCAGTTTATTCAAACTAAAGATAGTTTTCTATTTAGGACCGGTCAATCTTTATTATATTTTCAGCCTATTTAAACAGGTAAGACCTATTTATTTGAGCTATTTTCAGCAGGTTAAGTATGCTTTCAAAATAAAAAGTGCAGGCAAGTACCTTTAAACTCCCCTTTAACCTTAATATGACCTTTCAGTTCAACCTTTACAGAAAACTCTAAAACAAAATATCAAAAACAATCAATTATCAAAAATAGTGCAATATCAATTTTAGTCACAAAACAGTGCAATATTGTCAATATCTAACTTCCAAATGAAATGTCACTGTCTTTTCCTCTTCCTTAGATCTGTGTTCAGATAACTCAGTGGATCATCAAAACAGTTCAGTTGCTTGGTCCAAAGTCTCAGTTCAAGCAAGTTAGCTTAGCTGTTAGCCACAAAGTTCGTTTTTGCTGACTGAAGCACTGGATTATGTTGGCTCAAACTCCTGCTAACTTGGCTAGGCCTTTAAACACTCATATTGTACAAAAATAACACTTAAACTCTCGAAAATAAATGCTCAAAACTGTCTTTTGTCTGACGTTTTTTCTCTCTGTTCACTCACTGTTCTGTTGCTCATACACTCATTCTGTATCAGGAAGAGACTCTTAAAGGGGCAGTGCTCGTTTTATAGTGGAGTGCACTTAAAGGGATTTGTTCAAAGCCCGCTTTTTTAACCTCACATATAAAATGTTTCTTGTCACATTTAACTCAATACAGCATGAGTTCTCAACCTTTTTAAGCATATTTATTACTGTAGATGAACCAACTATTTATAGTTGTTTTTAAGCAAAATCATATGATGCAATGAATTAACCATTATTTAAACCTACATGACCTACATTAAATTTCCATTTAGTGTAATAGAGCCTTTTCACTGGCCTACATTGACATTGTATTTTGTATGTTGTGCAGCACTTTGGTCTACCCTTGTGGTTTTTAAATGTGCTCTAGAAATAAAATTGACTTACAATAAGGGTTCATATTTTAGATTGTAATTACAGAAAAGAATAAAAGGTTTTCATTTGCTTCATTCTATTGTTTTATCAAATTTACACACACACACACACACACACACACACACACACACACACACACACACACACACACACACACACACACACACACACACACACACACACACAAAGAAAGGCCTCCTCTAGACCTTTGTTGTACACAGAGTAGGCTAATGGCCCAGCAGACCAAATTTACATCTCTAAAAATGTGTTGATTAGCCTAATGAACCAGCCACCTACCAGTCGAGGAAAGGAACTGGTTAAACTGGTTGGCGCGCGCACACACACACACACACACACACACACACACACACACACACACACACACACACTCACTCTCAAAGCAGCAACAACATTTAGTTTTTCCTATTTTGCTGTACATCGAACACCACACTGCAAATTAATCAACACATTTAGTGTTAACTTCGACCATCAAGAATAAACTCCTGTGTACACTTAATATATAGAAGAATAACACTAAACAGCATAACAGTCTTCATAACTTCTGCTCTACCTCAACTCAGAGTTAAATATTGCACTTTTTAATCTGCTGTAATTGTTTGACATGCAGCTTTAATTATTCTGCAGATTTAGATAAATTACCTCTATTTGATTTGAGCTTGTAGCTGTTTTTGAAAAGGTTTGACAACATTTGAAGAAAAGAAAATATATAATTGCCTGTGTATATGTACTCAGTAGTACAGTGCATTGCCATGCCTCTCTTCCCTAACAAATAATAGAACAGCATAACAAGAGCTTAGCTTCTGTAGACTACAGTACATGAAACAGTATAGCATGAAAGCTAACCGCTATACCAACTATAGTGAAGCTTCTGTACATGACCAGAATATGAAATTTATCTAACAGAATAATAAAGAAAGAAATATTCTTTTGCATAACCATAGATAGAGTCCTGCTGCCCAAACTCCGGTTTCTCTTCATTCCTTCTCCCACAGAGGTGGTTTTGTATCAGACTGACTTGAAAAATTGTAAGCAGCTCTGAGCTAAACAAAAAAACAACGAGTAAGTGAGGATGCTCCATAAGTTGCACTAACTTAATAAATTGCTGTTGTTGAATGAAGGCAAAAATGTCAACTCGAAATCCACACATATTTAAGTTCTGACAACTTTCTTAAATTTTTATTTGGAGCAAATTAATTTAATAAGTTACCAACTCACCAAAGGCAAAAATGTTAATTCAAAATCTAAACATATTTAAGTTCGGACAACTTTCTTCATTTCAAATTGGACCAACTTCATTAAATGACTTACCAACTCATTAAAACATGTAAATGTAACACATGTAATTGGATTAGTTGAACAAACATACCATTTTAAGCTTTTGAAACTAAAGCCAGGAATCATTTGAACAAGTGTAGCAGTACATGCCTGTCTGCATTTCATTGTTTAAGGTTAAAAATGTACCGTATGTCATGGTAGCCTGATAATTCAGTGAGTCCGCACATTACCACCCCCTGTTGGTAACAAAGTGAAACGTAGTCTTGATGGTGCTAGCCTTATTATATACTCCACTATTCACAATTTGCATTACATTAGTTTGGCAAACTATTCTGCTGGCAAGCAAGCTACTGCTCTGCTGCAGAGAGCACAGAGCTAAGGAGCAGACAGCCTTATTTGTTCATTTTTAAAAAATTGTGGAGAGCCATCATTGCCAGGAAGTCAAGTTGTATTCTGTGTCATTGTAATAGAGCTGCATGATTATGGCAAAAAATGTATCAAACAAAATCTTCTTGATGAACAAACATTTCATTATTACTAAAAGCTAAAATAAATAAATAAGGTTTCCCATTCAAAGACATAGCAGTACATACATGTCTGCATTTCATTGTTTAAGGTGAGAAATGTACCATTATCTCATGGTAGCCTGATGATTCAGTGAGTCTGCACATTACCACCCCCTGTTGGCCTACACACACAAAGACACACACACACACACACACACACACACACACACACACACACAC
Source organism: Nannobrachium achirus (assembly GCF_963921795.1). Lineage (NCBI taxonomy): Eukaryota > Metazoa > Chordata > Actinopteri > Myctophiformes > Myctophidae > Nannobrachium > Nannobrachium achirus. Next base: position 14,712,454 of record NC_137810.1, on the reverse strand, counting down.
ACACACACACACACACACACACACACACACACACACAAAGAAAGGCCTCCTCTAGACCTTTGTTGTACATAGAGTAGGCTAATGGCCCAGCAGACCAAATTTACATCTCTAAAAATGTGTTGATTAGCCTAATGGGCCAGCCACCTACCAGTCGAGGAAAGGAACTGGTTAAACTGGTTGGCGCGCGCACACACACACACACACACACACACACACACACACACACACACACACACACACACACACACACACTCACTCTCAAAGCAACAGCAAGCAACAACATTTAGTTTTTCATATTTTGCTGTACATCGAACACCACACTGCAAATTAATCAACACATTTAGTGTTAACTTCGACCATCAAGAATAAACTCCTGTGTACACTTAATATATAGAAGAATAACACTAGACAGCATAACAGTCTTCATAACTTCTGCTCTACCTCAACTCAGAGTTAAATATTGCACTTTTTAATCTGCTGTAATTGTTTGACATGCAGCTTTAGTTATTCTGCAGATTTAGATAAATTACCTCTATTTGATTTGAGCTTGTAGCTGTTTTTGAAAAGGTTTGACAACATTTGAAGAAAAGAAAATATATAATTGCCTGTGTATATGTACTCAGTAGTACAGTGCATTGCCATGCCTCTCTTCCCGAACAAATAATAGAACAGCATAACAAGAGCTTAGCTTCTGTAGACTACAGTACATGAAACAGTATAGCATGAAAGCTAACCGCTATACCAACTATAGTGAAGCTTCTGTACATGACCAGAATATGAAATTTATCTAACAGAATAATAAAGAAAGAAATATTCTTTTGCATAACCATAGATAGAGTCCTGCTGCCCAAACTCCGGTTTCTCTTCATTCCTTCTCCCACAGAGGTGGTTTTGTATCAGACTGACTTGAAAAATTGTAAGCAGCTCTGAGCTAAACAAAAAAACAACGAGTAAGTGAGGATGCTCCATAAGTTGCACTAACTTAATAAATTGCTGTTGTTGAATGAAGGCAAAAATGTCAACTCGAAATCCACACATATTTAAGTTCGGACAACTTTCTTAAATTTTTATTTGGAGCAAATTAATTTAATAAGTTACCAACTCACCAAAGGCAAAAATATTAATTCAAAATCTAAACATATTTAAGTTCGGACAACTTTCTTCATTTCAAATTGGACCAACTTCATTAAATGACTTACCAACTCATTAAAACATGTAAATGTAACACATGTAATTGGATTAGTTGAACAAACATACCATTTTAAGCTTTTGAAACTAAAGCCAGGAATCATTTGAACAAGTGTAACAGTACATGCCTGTCTGCATTTAATTGTTTAAGGTGAAAAATGTACCGTATGTCATGGTAGCCTGATAATTCAGTGAGTCCGCACATTACCACCCCCTGTTGGTAACAAAGTGAAACGTAGTCTTGATGGTGCTAGCCTTATTATATACTCCACTATTCACAATTTGCATTACATTAGTTTGGCAAACTATTCTGCTGGCAAGCAAGCTACTGCTCTGCTGCAGAGAGCACAGAGCTAAGGAGCAGACAGCCTTATTTGTTCATTTTTAAACAATTGTGGAGAGCCATCATTGCCAGGAAGTCAAGTTGTATTCTGTGTCATTGTAATAGAGCTGCATGATTATGGCAAAAAATGTATCAAACAAAATCTTCTTGATGAACAAACATTTCATTATTACTAAAAGCTAAAATAAATAAATAAGGTTTCCCATTCAAAGACATAGCAGTACATACATGTCTGCATTTCATTGTTTAAAGTGAGAAATGTACCATTATCTCATGGTAGCCTGATGATTCAGTGAGTCCGCACATTACCACCCCCTGTTGGCCTACACACAAAAAACACACACACACACACACACACACACACACACACACACACACACACACACACACACACACACAAAGAAAGGCCTCCTCTAGACCTTTATTGTACATAGAGTAGGCTAATGGCCCAGCAGACCAAATTTACATCTCTAAAAATGTGTTGATTAGCCTAATGGGCCAGCCACCTACCAGTCGAGGAAAGGAACTGGTTGAACTGGTTGGCGCGCCAGACACACACACACACACACACACACACACACACACACACACACACACACTCACTCTCAAAGCAACAGCAAGCAACAACATTTAGTTTTTCCTATTTTGCTGTACATCGAACACCACACTGCAAATTAATCAACACATTTACTGTTAACTTCGACCATCAAGAATAAACTCCTGTGTACACTTAATATATAGAAGAATAACACTAGACAGCATAACAGTCTTCATAACTTCTGCTCTACCTCAACTCAGAGTTAAATATTGCACTTTTTAATCTGCTGTAATTGTTTGACATGCAGCTTTAGTTATTCTGCAGATTTAGATAAATTACCTCTATTTGATTTGAGCTTGTAGCTGTTTTTGAAAAGGTTTGACAACATTTGACGAAAAGAAAATATATAATTGCCTGTGTATATGTACTCAGTAGTACAGTGCATTGCCATGCCTCTCTTCCCCAACAAATAATAGAACAGCATAACAAGAGCTTAGCTTCTGTAGACTACAGCACATGAAACGTATAGCATGAAAGCTAACCGCCATACCAACTATAGTGAAGCTTCTGTACATGACCAAAATATGAAATCTATCTAACAGAATAATAAAGAAAGAAATATTCTTTTGCATAACCATAGATAGAGTCCTGCTGCCCAAACTCCAATTTCTCTTCATTCCTTCTCCCACAGAGGTGGTTTTGTATCAGACTGACTTGAAAAATTGTAGGCAGCTCTGAGCTAAACACTATTCACAATTTGCATTACATTAGTTTGGCAAACTATTCTGCTGGCAAGCAAGCTACTGCTCTGCTGCAGAGAGCACAGAGCTAAGGAGCAGAAAGCCTTATTTGTTCATTTTTAAAAAATTGTGGAGATCCATCATTGCCAGGAAGTCAACTTGTATTCTGTGTCATTGTAATAGAGCTGCATGATTATGGCAAAAAATGTATCAAACAAAATCTTCTTGATGAACAAACATTTCATTATTACTAAAAGCTAAAATGAATAAATAAGGTTTCCCATTCAAAGACATAGCAGTACATGCATGTCTGCATTTCATTGTTTAAGGTGAGAAATGTACCATTATCTCATGGTAGCCTGATGATTCAGTGAGTCCGCACATTACCACCCCCTGTTGGCCTACACACACAAAGACACACACACACACACACACACAAACACACACACACACACACACACACACACACACACACACACACACACACACACACACACACACACACACACTGTTTTTCAAGACTTATAAGAAAACTGCCCCCCCCCCCGTGCTGTCTCAGACAACAACATGTACAACAACACTTCAGTTAAAAAAAAAAACATAAATCACTAACAAAAGGGCAAGTCACCACTGAATTTTAACCACTAGTCGCAGGTGGCTTACACAACAGATCCCCAAAAGCATTTCCACTTCGACCCGTAGGGGGCATCACAAGCGCGCGCAACCTAAGCCTTTCGTGCCAAAATGCGATTTTCACGGAAACGACCCTCTCACAACGAAACGCACACAACTAGGCGGATGGTCTCACGGTCCAAACCGCTGCACGAGGTCGCGCATTTAGGAGCTGCACTGCAGGCACACTTGTCAAAATTGACTCTGTCAATTCTAGTTTACTTACTTAAGTCTGTCCATACTTTTCCCCAAAGTTTGGCACGCTACTCCTCCCACAGTTTTTGCACCACACACTCGCGCCATATGTCAAATCGACCGGCTTACTCGGGAATGGTGTGCTATCAAGTTGCTAAGAGAAAGGTTCTATAGTTTAATTGATATTAATTTATTAGTTAATTAATTTTCCCCATTGGCTTATAATGGGAATCGCATTCAATTATTTTTTTCTCGCAAACCATAGGGGCTACAGTTTCAAGACTTGGAGAGGAGGTTCATAATGATTGTAAGAATTAATCAAAAAATAATGACATCACTCGGCCTCATGGTGGCGCTATAACGGCCAACTTTACGTTTTGCCCCGTAACTCTTGAACCGTAGGTCGGAAAATGAAAATTATTATTTCCCTGGATTCCTTGGGTCATGACGCATCTCCCCATATAGGCCACGCCCATTTGCGCCAGGATAGATTTTCCGCCATCTTGAATTTTGTCCAAAACACACTTTTTGCTCCTTTTCCTACATATTTTCTTCAAATGTCTTAAAAACCGGTACACATGATCTATGAAGCCACGCGATAAACATAGTCAAAGGATATTTCGATAGTTCGTACCGTTCGTTCGTAACGCGCTTCCAAAGTTAGCGGGAGGGGCCCGTATGGCAAAAAATTGCCCTAACTCACAAACAATAGGTCGAGTCAACACTGAATTTCAGCCACAGGTCGGGGGTGGCATACTCAACCAATCCCCAAAAGCATTTCCACTTCGACCCCTAGGGGGCGTCACAAACGCGTAAAACGTAACCGCTTCGTGCCGGAACACGTTTTTCACGGGGACGGACCCTCTCACAACGAAACACAGACAACTTGGCGGATGGTCTCACCGTCCAAACCGCTACACAAGGTCGTGCATTGCAGGCACACTTGTCAAAATTGACTCTGTCAATTCTAGTTAAGTGTGCCTATGCATAGCATTGGCAACTTATTGCAATCGCTCATATTTATGTATGTATGTCCATGCTTTTCCCCAAAGTTTGGCACGCTACTCCTCCCACAGTTTTTGCACCACACACTCGCGCCATATGTCAAATCGACCGGCTTACTCGGGAATGGTGTGCTAGTAACTTGCTAAGAGAAAGGTTCTATAGTTTAATTTATATTAATTTATTAGTGAATTAAATTGTCCCCATTGACTTATAATGGGAGAAAGCAAAAATTCACATTCAATTATTTTTCTCTCGCAAACCATAGGGGCTACAGTTTCAAGACTTGGAGAGGAGGTTCATAATGATTGTAAGAATTAATCAAAAAATAATTACATCACTCGGCCTCATGGTGGCGCTATAACAGGCCACTTTACGTTTTGGCCTGTAACTGTTGAACCGTAGGTCGGAAAATTAAAATTATTTTTTCCCTGGATTCCTTGGGTCAAGACGCATCTCCCGATATAGGCCACGCCCATTTGCGCCAGGATAGATTTTCCGCCATCTTGAATTTTCTCCAAAACACACTTTTTGTTCCTTTTCCGACATATTTTCTTCAAATTGCACAAAAAACGGTACACATGATCTATGAACCCATGCAATGAACATACTCAAGGGATATTGCGATAGTCCATTACGTTTGTTCGTAACGTGCTTCCAAAGTTAGCGAAAGGGGCCCGTTTTGCAAACAATAGCCATAAATCACAAACAAAAGGTCCAGTCAACACTGAATTTCAACCACAGGTCGGGGGTGGCATACTCAACGATCCCCAAAAGCATTTCCAATTGGCCACATGGTGGCGCTATAACGGACCACTTGCCTCGTAACTCTTGAACCATAGGTCGGAGAATTAAAATTCTTTTTTCCCTGGATTCCTTGGGTCACGACGCATCTCTCCATATAGGACACGCCAATTTGCACATGGGAAGATTTTTCACCATTTCAAATTTTCTCCAAAACACACTTTTTGCTCCTTTTCCTACATATTTTCTTCAAATGTCTTAAAAACCGGTACACATGATCTATGAAGCCACGCGATAAACATAGTCAAAGGATATTTCGATAGTCCGTACCGTTCGTTCGTAACGCGCTTCCAAAGTTAGCGGGAGGGGCCCGTTTCGCAAACGATAGCCATAAATCACAAACAATAGGTCGAGTCAACACTGAATTTCAACCACAGGTCGCGGGCGGCATACTCAACGATTCCCCAAAAGCATTTCCACTTCGACCCCTAGGGGGCGTCACAAACGCGCGAAACGTAACCGTTTCATGCCAGAACGCGTTTTTCACGGGGACCGACCCTCTCACGACGAAACGCAGACGACTCGGCAGACGGTCTCACAGTCCAAACACACTCGCGCCATATGTCAAACCGACCGGGTTACTCGGGAATGGTGTGCTAGTAACTTGCTAAGAGAAAGGTTCTATAGTTTAATTGATATTAATTTATTAGTGAATTAATTTTTCCCCATCGACTTATAATGGGACAATGCCAAAAGTCACATTCAAGTATTTTTCTCTCGCAAACCATAGGGGCTACAGTTTCAAGAATTGGAGAGGAGGTTCAAAATGATTTCAAGGATTAAATAAAAAATAATAGTGTCATTTGGCCTCATGGTGGCGCTATAACACCCCAGTTTACGTTTTGGCCTGTAACTGTTGAACTGTAGGTCGAAAAATTAAAATTATTTTTTCCCTGGATTCCTTGGGTCAAGACGCATCTCCCCATATAGGCCACGCCCATTTGCGCCAGGATAGATTTTCCGCCATCTTGAATTTTCTCCAAAACACACTTTTTGCTCCTTTTCCTACATATTTTCTTCAAATGTCTTAAAAACCGGTACACATGATCTATGAAGCCACGCGATGAACATAGTCAAAGGATATTTCGATAGTCCGTACCGTTCGTTCGTAACGCGCTTCCAAAGTTAGCGGGAGGGGCACGTTTCACAAAAAATTGCCCTAACTCACAAACAAAAGGTCGAGTCGGCCCAGGCCCCTAAGCACACAGTTGTCTGTCAGTTGTGGAATCGTCCGTGGTGGAAGTCTAAAACATTGGATTATATTCGGCTAAACAGCAGCAGTTCAGGTCACGTCAGTGACTTTTCTGATGGTGTGTGCACTTATGTAATCTCTAGCCTCTGCCTTTCAAGTTTCAATTGGTACAGTGTCTAGCCAAAGTAATGCGCCATGCTTTTTATTCGTTGTGTGAGGCGATGGTGTGAGTGAGTGGATAACATTAATGTGTTTGTTGGCGGTTGTGATATACTAGAAGTTCGCAGCCCTTCGGGTTGCTCACATCTAGAGTCCACGCCTGCTTCCTTACTGTAGTCTACTGTACTGTACTGTACCTTACTGTGCTGTACTGTACCTTACTGTACTGTACTGCATCTTATTGTACTGTGCTATACCTTACTGTACTGTACTGTACTGTACTGTAATGTACTGTACCTGACTGTGCTGTAGTGTACTGTGCCTTATTTATGTATTTATTTACCTTTGTCTTTCTTTCTGTCCATACGATTCCCCAAAGTTTCCCACGCTACTAGTCCCCCACCATTAACGCCACCCTTGCAATATATACAGCAACACGTGCGGCTTGGCCGGGAATGGTGTGCTAGTAACTTTCTTTCTGATCTGCCTTACAATGGCGACGTAATCGCATGAATATTTCATGAGATATAACACAGCCTTGAGAACGCCTCTGTTTAGACAACATGTTGGCTGCGTAGGGCTCCACTGGCTGCGTCGCCTTGCTCTGCGTCTTTACGGCGTCATTGACACAGCCACGTTGGCGTCCGACTGGCTCGTGAATGTGTTGATATTTCAATCAAGATCATAGGATATTCACATTATGAACTGTAGTGTTATATATGCCTAATTATAATAAGTTATGCTGTGTAAAGTGGTGGAAGAAAATAGCAGATATACAAGCTCACATGTCGAGTGCATGAATCTGTCATCATGCTGTTGTGACTGTGTCTGAGCTTTACTTTGGCTTTTTTCGGTACACCAGTCCAGCGCAGCCACAATAATGTATAGCCTAAAATCAGCCTAAAATCAGACTCAGTCACTCACTGCTGGCCTGTTTTTAGAAGGAAGAATTGAGAAAGTTGTTGCCTGTTGTGAACTTGTGATTAGCCTATATCAAGCGGGAAGACGAGGGAGACCACACAGTGTAAGTTTGTTTTTCTCTTACTGTCTATTAAGTTAATAAGCAAACAGAATAGATGTCCAGTGGTACAGTACAATAAACATGTTTTTCTTTTCATTCTCAATCTGAATGTGAATAGAATGGCACATCATTTCAAAAAGAAACTTCAATGGGTACAGTGAAGCATGTTAGTTTTTGGCATACTGTATATGAAATCAATGAGCATAGAAATTACTTTTGGTACGCTTTCAGTACTCAACAGTCCTGCGTACTGCCCGTTTCTAAACTAGTAAGACGCTCAGGGTAACAAGCAGCCTCGGCCCATGTCTTGGCTATGTGGCCAGTGATGTATATCGGACCGGTTACCCATATGGAGACCAGGGTATACTCTATATGGAGATCAATGTACTGTATATGGAAAAATGCTGTGAGAGCTCAAACATACTTATTCAATTATTTCATGTGAAACTCCTGGGATGGCTATGTTATCTGACATTATACGCTTTTATGCCTATACATGGATATTCTTGTCTGTACAGAACCAGCCACACAGATATGGGCTGTCTTGGCCGTCCGTCTTGGCCATGTATGGATTGGAATATGGCTGATGTGGCTTCCATATATGAGCATTCCCATATGAAGTCTTGTTAGATCTGGGCTTAATATTAATGACATCAGGGAACTCCATGTCTGGCCATAAAAGTGATTCTGTTAATGTGACATCACAGTGAAGTCAAAGCATGATGTCAGAGCAGCAAACCCATTCTGTTAGAGTGGTTCCCCTGACATTACAGGCCTATAGGCCTCCACACACAGTGCAGAGCATTTATTGCTGTGGAGTTCAGTCTGCAAACTGTGTGTGGATAGGACAGATCTATGGCTCAGCTCTGGTTTTCATGAGAGTTCTAAATGTTCAAGAAAATGTCGATAGAATAGAATATGTGAAATATTTGAAAAAAGATAACTGAAACCCTGACAATCTATCTCCTAGTTTAATTGTTGTATTAGCTAAGCAGATTAATGGGTGATTTCAAAAGAATCGTTCACTTTGGGATGCAAGCATGAAACTTGGTACATATACGCTTTGATTCCCACTCTTTTCAAAAATAGCGGTAGCCAAGCAAAATTTCAAGATGGCGGCCCCTGAAATCCAAGATGTCCGTCCAAAAATGTTGTTTTTCCTTTATAACTCAAATCGCATTGATTTTAAGACCCATAAATGTATTGATGTTGAATCTAAAGAAAACATTTACCCTACCTTAAGTTTAACTTTAGTTGAATATGTATTCGTATGTGACATGAGTATCTAAGCAAATGGGCCATCATGCAATTGTTTAGTTCAATTATATTTCTATGTTCTCAGACCTTGTACTTTCATTTTTCATACTTATATCCCATGTGAAACAGACCATTTCTTCAAAAATGATTAAATGCACTCCCACTCAATAAAGGAGACCACGCAGTGTAAGTCCCTTGTTGTCTTACTGTATATTAAATCAATGTAAGTTGTCTTACTGTATATTAAATCAATGAGAATTCAGAACAGATGTTCAGTGGGACAGTACAATAAACATGTTTTTCTTTTCTGCCTCATTCTGACTCTTGAGTACAATGTAACATCATTTCACAAATAATCTCATGTGAATCTGACCGTTTCCCCAAGATTTATTAAATCAGTCACACACAATAAAGGACACCACACAGTGTAAGTTTGTTTTTCTCTTACTGTATTAAGTCAATGAGCAAACAGAATAGATGGCCAGTGGTACAGTACAATAAACATGTTTTTATTTTCGTTCTCAATCTGAATAGAATGTAACATCATTTCACAAATAAACTTTAATAGGTACAGTGTAAACAGACTTCTCAAGCATGTTCATTTGTTTCTTACTGTATATTAAATCAATGAGCATAGACATGACTTTTGGTCCTTAAATACCATGTGAATCAGAAAGTTTCCTCAAGAATGATTAAAGCAGTCTCACACATTAAAGGAGATCACACAGTGTAAGTTCGTTTTTCTGTTACTGTATATTAAGTCAATGAGCAAACAGAATAGATGTCCAGTGGTACAGTACAAGAAACATGTTTTTCTTTCTTTCTCAATCTGAATCTGAATAGAATGTAACATCATTTTACAAAGAAACTTCAATAGGTACAGTGGAAATAGACCTGGCAAGCATTCATTGGATAGTTAAACATAACAATGAACATGAGATGGTGTTTTGAATGAGTCTTGTGGACTCATAATCAAGGACATAGAATGTTTTATTTTCCTTTAATAAAAGTGGTTGTACACTTCCTCATCCTCTCTGTCCTTGTAGTGGGTCACAGTCTCGGCACATGTACAAGACATAGGTTCCAAAACAGATTAACCTTGACACTGTGACATTGAAGATATTGAAATGTAATTTCACCCTTGGCCATCATGCAATTGTTTGGTTCAGTTATATGTATCTACTAATAGCTTGTACTCTTACTTTTGGTCTTTAAATAAAATTTGATACAGCAGGCAAGGCAGATCGAGTGTGTGCCATTTGGCAGCACATAGGTCTGTAAGAGATTGATATTACATCATGTAATCATTCGCAGGTAGGGCAATGCTTCAGTTGCCTGATGTGCAACGATCTGCCTTACATTATAAAGTTGCAGATGGCCAACTTTTTGCTGAGACCCTAATAACTCAATGACGTTAGATAACTGTCTGTCAAAGTGGCAGGCATGTTGATGAGAGGCAAAGCAGACATTCTGTACTGCTGACGATGTGTGCTCCAATGCTATACACAAATTTAACTCTTTATAGGGTCAGCGTCATCTGAAAGCAATCCCATCAACCACATCACTCCATAATTGGTGCTGCTGAAGTCAAGACACAGTATACTGCATCATGGTAACTGTAGTAGGTGTGCAGTACACCCTTCTGAAGGCAAGTCTGTGGTTGTGATATGTAGATGTGATCAATCAGGGTCTGCTCTTGGGTTGTTGCAGTGGCGATAAGCTGGCTGTAGCCTTTGGACTCAAACAGCTCCTTAACAGGTTTGTGTCCCATCTTGAGGAGGTCCTCATTGAAATCACCACAGACAACAATTGGTTGGCAGTCCATCAGGGCCAAAGAGTCTAAGAGACGTCCAAGGTTGAGACAAAAGTCGCTGTCCTTGTATTTTGGAGGTCTGTAGACAGTGGCTATGAGCGCTTTCACTGGGGCCTCAACTCTGACAACTGCAAACTCCACATCGCTGACATTTTCAACCAACCTACAAGGGTCTGCTTGAAGACTGCTCCTGTAGTAGACTGCAACTCCACCTCCCTTTTTTGTAGCAATGTGTTGAGTGTTGGCGCTGGTATAAGACCCATGTCTGTTATGTGTAACCAACTGGTATCCGTCCAGCTCAACTTGTGTGGGAATGGAATTACCAGACAAATGAGTTTCTGTCATCAACAACACATCAGCGTGTTTGAACTCGTGGTGAGCCTTCACGTCGTGAATGTGTGACATCAGTCCTTGTGTGTTGTGATGGACAATGGTTAATGTGGGACCCCCGGACCACTGTTCCACAAAATGCATCAGTGGTCTCGTCACTTGGAAGGAAGCGCGATTCATGTTCTGCATTGCCATTTTTATGTTTGGGTTGGCATAAATCTTGCTTTCATCAAAGTGTTTGATTCTGAGCCCTTGAAGCGAGGTTGTTCGGCTCAGTGCAACGTAAGCTATTCCAGAGTTTTGCATCATCTTCATAGACACCACTGCAGAACTGACGGTCATGCCTTGAACTTTGTGGGTTGTACACCCAAAAGCCAGTTTCAGGGGGAACTGCCGTCGCACCAGTGATTTGTTGGCCAGGTTCTCCTCAGACCTTTGAATGTACACCAAATCATCTGTTGGGCCTTGAATCTTCCTGCGGAAGTTCTGACCTGCTGTGGGACTATCCAATCTGAGGCCAAGTAAGTCCACAACCGTGCATCCGTTTGCAGTGGTTAAAACAATGTTGGCTATCGTTCCAAACGTGCCGTTCACGATCCCGTCTTCCACATCCAGATTCCTAATGACCATGACCCGCGCTCCTTCCGCAACTTCGAGAATTTCTGCCAAGTCGCTTTGGGTCCCGTTCTCGTTGGCCTTGGCCAGCGGCTTCATTTGACCTGAGCATCTGTCCTTGTAGAAATCTTGGGCCATAACGCTGAAAATGGGTGTGCCAAGAGTTGCTATAGCCTTTTTGTTGTGGGTCTTGACCTCTGAATTTCTAGCAAATATATGAAGGACATCATATGGGCCGTCTTCTCTTTCTGTGCAAGCCTGTGTGAGCAGAGCCCTGTCTTCAGCACTGAGAGGATCAGACTTTTCCTTTACTCTTAACCTGTTCAAGAGTTCGGCAAAAATGCGATCATCTCTTTGACGCATGATTTCTGTAAGTTCGGCCAGCAGAAAATTTGCCCAGACACCACGCACAACCTCATCAGCATTGCAGAGCGTTGTGTTACAAACTGGTGCCAGCTGGTAGAAGTCTCCGACCGCCAGGACAGACATTCCACCAAAGGGTTTCCTGTTGCCTTTGATTTGCTGGAGTCTTAAGTCGACGTAGTTAAAGATGTCGTTAGAAACCATGGATATCTCATCAATGATTAAGATCTCTGCAGTCCACAGTGCTGCCCTCATCCCATCCAGTGCATTTCCAAGCGATTTATACGGGCCCTTCATACTTTGTGGTAGCTTCAGCAACGAGTGCAGGGTTCTCCCAGAGATATTGAAAGCTGCGGTGCCGGTAAACGCTGCCAGCAGAACTGCCGGCTGGGTCATGTCTGCTTCATTGAGAAAGTAGGGAAGTTTGCGCAGAATCTTGGTAGCCTCATGATATATGCACTTGATGACATGAGACTTGCCACAGCCAGCACCCCCAGAGATGAAATAGTAGAACGGAGCAGGCTCCTGTCGCCAGACGCGTTTCAAACACCATTGACGCACAGTGTAGAAAATGGACGCTTGCATTTCGTTGAGGCCTTGAAACATGCTTCTGACATAGTCTGGATTCAATTCAGGAGCATCAATTCCTGGCATTGCCCTACCGTTGTTGGCCTGCACTTGGTAGTCTGGTACGGCGTCTTTCTCTTGTAGATCGCTGGCTGTTCGCTGCTTGAGGGAAACATCTTCTGCATCTGCATCAAAAGTTTTCCATGCATCAAGGATAGGTTGGTGTGCTTGCAACATTTCCAGAGCTTGGTCAATTGTTTTGCCCTGGCCTTCATATTTGGCTTTGTTTTGATCAACAATGTTTTTCACAGACCAGTGTGTCCTATGTTTTTCACCTACAAGCACGTGAGCGTTTTTGTAGAACTCCTCATAAGTGGGACAGCTCTTGCTTTTCAGTTGGGCGTCTTCTCTGTGGGGCATGTACAGTTTCAACATCCGTCTGTAAAACTTTTCTGGGGTTTTCTGCTCAGAGAAACGTGTGAAACGTATGATGGCCACCTTATCGAGCTTAGTTCGTTTCTGAACAAAGCCCATGTCATTCAGCAGTGCTTTTGTGTTTTCGCCCCCTTGTTTGTACACCACCCTGTATTCCGAGGCAAACGTGGCCATACACAACTGTTCAAATTCTGGCTCCTGAGGCCTGTTCAGGTACTTCTCAGGAATCCCTGCCATCCATACGTCTTGTGAGTCTGGGTCCAACCCATTCAGTTTGCTCATGGGCTGACTCATTCGCAGGCCATCCTCGTCTGTCTGTAAGAAAATTACTTGACGGCTGCACTTTTTAAGTGGGAGACTGCATACTCGGGCGACAGATTCCTGGGCGCTGACCTCTCTGTGCTGGACGTATGTGTGCATGATATGTTTCATTTCATCCATTTTGTTGGCGTTGGGGTTAGACTTGCGAACTTCTTTTACCACTTCGGTAAGGAGTTGGGACATTTCATGTTCCGGCTTTGCAACATACCCCATCATGTACTGTGCACAACTGTAATCATCCAGTATGTATTGGATATCCATATTTGCATCCCACACTCGCAGCAGAGGGGGATTGTACGGATTTATCCAGCATTCATCAGGACGGCGTTCCAGGTGAATGCTGCGTGCAGTGGTAAGGTTGTCCACGTTTTCCCGGTATTCCTCTGCAGTCATGTTGCATTTGCCCAACAGGTCAGGCAAATCTTTGAATGAGGCTTTTGGGTCACAGAGCATGTCCCTCAGGGGTGCCAGCTTTTCTTTGGCTTGCATTTGTTCTTTAGTTTCGAGCCTCCTGCCTTTTTGCCTTTGCCCTTTCTTGCCACCAACGTTTTCATGGTTTTGGTCCTTGTTGTCACCTTTGGCATCATTTAAAGGTGCATGTGGTTGGGCTGTCTGCCCACCACTGCTTTCAGCTTTTTCGGCCTCATCGTCACTGCCATCTTCGATGTCATGTGGCGGTTCAGTGATGATTGTCTTGTCCATTGGTAATTTGGGGAACCCAAATCTACAACTGACGTTTCCTTTCTTACATGACCTGGAGTGGCTTCGGCTGTGCATTTGAACTTCAGAAACAATTTTGTGCAGCTCTGGGTCTGCATACTGGTCAGGCATTTTGCAACTGACGTAGGTGTCTATGAACTTGATGACGCGCGGGTCATCACACGTCGGTGCGTCTTTGATCCATACCATCATGTGAACGTGGGGACTTCCCCTGGCCTGAAATTCCACCCTATAGAAGTAATCCACAACCTCACCGATTGGCCTAGCAGGTGAGTGAAGAAAATCTATGGCCCTGTCAAATCTGTGTGAAAAGATACGCATGAGTGTGACTGGATTGGTCCGGATGATTTGACATTTGGCAACCCAGTCCAGCTGTGAATAGTCCCCTTGTTCACCTTGTTGCGCTTTTATGATGTTGATGAGTTCTGGCCACCTCATCTCCGCAGCACTTAGCGTGACGAACCAATTGGGCCTGCCGATCTGTCTAGACATAGCGAGAAGGTCTCTAAGCGCTTTCTCCCAAAAGGACGGAGTTCCTCTAAGGGGCTGCATGAAGCGTGTTGCGTCCTTGTTGCGTACAAGTGTTTCTACCTCTTCCTTATCCTGAAGCATTTTGTTTGACAGAACCCGTCCATCCCTGGTATATTTTTTCCCCTTCCGTACCTGGATGGACATGCTATTAGTAGCCATGTGTGTTTCTGTTGCCATCTGCGCATAAAAGAGGTAAGTTTGGTCGGTGGCAAAGCGGGTATCGACAGAAAAGAGCCTGGCATTGAAATATCTACTTGGGGATAATTTGACTTCTCTGACCTCATGCAATGTGTTCCGACCGTCTGGGAAATGCCCAGGGAAGGCCATGCTTTCCAGGTTGCTGACAGCGAAAATACCTACCGGCCTGTTTCCTTGTGCTGGCGCAATGCTGAATATTCCCTCACCGAATGATAAGATCTCCTGTGCTATGTTTGGAGGCTGCATGCATGTGTCAAAGGTCAGACCGGGTCTAAGCTCCTGCTGCGGCTGTTCATCTGTTGTTCCAGCAGTGGACGGACTGGGTGGGAGTTCGTCATGCGCTTGAGGCTCATCTGTGATGGCATGTAAGGGTTCCTGCTGCTGGCCATCTGTGAAGGCAGCAGGGGTTTCCTCTGTTGCATCTTCATCGCCTGACTGCTCATCTTGGAAACGGTCAAACGTAGCATTATCGTTTATGACAATGTCATAGTATTCTGGATGCGTTTGTTTGAGTTCTCTCAGCGCCGCCAACACATTTGTCATGTTTACTGTGTAGAAGAATTGATAGCCCTTGAAGTTAATGTGTCGCTTCAGTTTAACATGCAACAGCTGGTCGTCATTGCTGGACCTCGGAAGAGCGTTTACCAAAGCTTCCACTTGCGACGGGACACACACCACAGCACCATGCACTGCCTTTTGCCGTCCTCTAGGCAAGGAAATGATTTTTGCAAAGGGTAAGAACTTTGCAATCATCTGCCTTTCCAGCATATTCAACAATTGCAACTCTGGGGGAACAGGTGCTGGTTCCAGCTTATTAGCAGCTGCTATGGATGGCATCTTGCCGATATCCAAGTTGTTGTGACAGCAGTGGCAGATGTACTCGTGTCTCCTCTCTTGTGCAACGTTGCATGGGTCTGAGCATTCAGTGTTGCATGTGTGCACATACTTGCCTGTTAAGCAAGCAGTTACCACGGAAGGGTTTTTCTTGTATGTGTCTCTGTTACAGCAACGGACCTGATTGGAGAACATGGCTCTGTGGCACACGGTACAGACGTATGTAGGCCCATATTTAACGCTTTCTCGAAATGCTGATATGGCTTCTTCCATGGCAGCTTCCATTGTTAATCGCAAGTGACGGTTTACAATGTGTATGGATTTCCTCTTTATTCTCATGGCACACTGCAACTTGTGACGGATTCGAAATATGACATCAACATCGCGTCTCTGTTTTTGTCTTTCGGCACATCGTTGTATATGGTGGCGCCTGAATTCTGGGTCATTAAGCCTGTCACGCTGGTTTTTGGCCTTTTGAAGCATATGCCGTTGCCTGAATTCTGGGTCATTAAGCCTGTCACGCTGGTTTTTGGCCTTTTGAAGCATATGCCGTTGCCTGAATTCTGGGTCATTAAGCCTTTCACGCTGGCGTTGGACCTTTTGCGCTATATGGCGCTGCCTGCGTTCTGGGTCATTAAGCCTTTTACGGTCACGTTGTTGTTGTTTATGGCGCCACTTGAATTCTGGGTAGTTTTGAGTCCTTTCACACCGGTAGGCTTTGACTCTAGCGCGGAAAACAGCATCGGTGATCCATCTGTTTCTTCGTGCCACAAGTGTCTTCCGGCAAACTTCAGGAATTCTATATCTCATTTTATAATATAGGAGAGGATTAGAGGTTCTCAAGCCCTTGAGAGGATTAGAGGTCTTGTTTGCACGAGGTACATTTTGCTCAATGCACTCTTCCTGTTTCTGCATGAGTTTCCGCTTGTTCTTTTTACGCCTTGATTTATTTAGTTTGGAAAGCGTATATGTGGGAACAGCTGCTGCATGTGTTGCTTCTGCTGGTGTCGTATTGCCGATATTGTCCAGTTCAAATGCAACAGGCATGAGCTCATATGAAACACCAGGGGGACGGTCTTTAAAGATTTTGTGCAAGTGACAGAGCAGAGCACTCAGGTCTTGGAAAGTCAACATAATGGCCTTGCCTCCAAGAACAAACAAACCGGCTGCAGACCTCGAGTGGGAGTCAAAGAATCCATAGCAACCTGAACTGTGGCGGAATACTCCAAAGCATTCAGGGGTTACCATCAACAAGGCATGCTTGACCCCCTCCTCTAACAGACTCTTCTGCAGTTGTTCAGCAAGTGACAAGTTTTTCCCTTTTGTGTTTTCCAGGGGACCAACTTTAAGCTTTGCCATGTCCAGTTGTACACTGTAAACATTTTGGTTGGTGGAAATATGCTTGGCATAGAGTAGCTGCTCCATGGACAATAGATAACACTGTTCCTGTAACAGTTGGTCAAACTGCAGCTGCCGTATTAAGTCTTTGTACAGCGCATCTCCCTGGTAAAGCACTTTGTCAAGTGAAGGTGTGTTGAAATCCACTCCGTCATTGTGGTAAGCAAGAAATGTGAGCGCCATGCAGCTGCACTGTTTGTTCAGGTGCTGTCCGACAATGTCCCCTTGACAAATACTGGCTCTGACTGCTTGACAACTTTGATTATCTTGCCTTCTTCCACTCCTTACACATAAGTCAAAAACTGGCAGTTTTGGCAATGCTGCTGTGATTGTCTCATTTGGTGACAGTCTAGGGGTCTGACTGGAGCTACGGTCGATTGCTGGCAGAGCAGTCACTTCGGTTGACTGCACAGGGGTGTCACTGGAGCAACAGTTGATTGCCGCTGTGCTTGTCACGTACGTTGATGGTCCAGGGGTCTCACACAGAACATGGTCAGTTGCTGCTCTAGCTGCTGACATGGACATAGCTGTTGATGGTCCAGGAGTCCCATCATCAATCCGAAATGAGACAGGCAAAAGCTCAAACATCACATCAAGAGGGCGCTCTTCAAAAAGTTTGTGCAGATGGCCAAGCAAACCACGCAGATCATTGAAAATCATCAGTATTGCTTTTCCTTGAGGTTGTGGCAAACCCATGGCACATCTGGAGTGAGAGTCAAAAAATCCATAGCGGCCTGATGTGTCACGGAACAATGCAAAGCATTCAGGAGCTACTATAAGGATAGCATGGGTTACATTCTCTGATAAGCACTGCAGACTCTCCTCAAGATACGGCAAACGTTCACTAGTCCTTTCACTTTTACAAGCAGAACTTTTTACAAAACCAGCCTTAATATCAGAGTTATCCCACAACGCACTATAAACATTGCTTTCAGTGAAAACCTGTTTTGGTAACTCCTCTATGGCTAAGTATGGTAGTACAAGCCTGTTGTCGTACTGATGCTGTGTTATAACGCCTTTATAGAGAATATCTCCATTTTCAAGCACATTGTCAAGGGAGGGTGTGTCAAAACACATTCCCTCATGTTGTTGAGCCAGAAAAGTCAGTGCCATGCATGTGCACTGACTGTTTGACCTTTTGGAGTTGGGGTCGTTTGGGTCGTCCAATATGTTGTCCAATATCTCGCCTTGGCAAGAAGATGCTCTTACAACAGTGGGTGGTTGACCGGGAAGATGAACTTCATGGATGAAACAGTCCGTCTCCATCTGTTGACAAAAAAAACAAACAAAAACAATGATAAATGTCAAATCAACACATCCATAATAGTGATATAGTTTTGTTATTTGTATACATGTCCAAAACAGTTACTTTTGAGTAGAAACTATGTCCCAGTGGATCCTATGTAGTGGTAATGTTATAAGCTATTGTCAATACATTGTAAAAAATCAGCCTGAAGGTGGCGCTATATGGGACAGATCCATGCTGATGTCATGAGTGTAGACATACTGTGTACTGATTAGTGTGATTTTAGGGCAAAAACTGTAGCAGTCGTGTTCAAAAATGTGTTTTGCAAGAATCGGCCTCAGGGTGGCGCTAGAAGAGGGTCATGTGGGAATTAATGGGTGGAGGTTGTGATTTGGCAGACAAAGATTATGTGTGCACAATTTGGCATGGATCGGTGCAACCATTGGAGAGATATGAACAGGGCAAAAGTGTGACGTGTCACAGACAGATGCACTGACGAAGTAACAAGCGATTTGCTCTCACACTGAGTGAATTTACCCCCCAAAAATAAAGAATAAACACTCAAATAAAGATCAGAAAAACATTTCTTTTGTAACACTTAGAAGTCATATCTCCTCACCACAACACTAGATGACAGGGGTACGTCCAGGCTGCAGCTCACAGCATGTCCTGGAGAAGGCAGTGGTGGCCACTCAGTAGATGAGAGCGGTAAGTCCCAGCACTCATCCTATACACAAAAACAAACAATGTTCATATCATGACAATTCATAACAGTGGAAACTGTGTGTAGGTAGCAACAGATTTGACATACATGTTGCTATGCTTTAGCAGATATACTGAACCTTTTTAATTGCAATGACCCCAGCTTGACTGTGCTTGTACTGCAAATCTTTCAATGAGTACCAGTATAAGACTGTGGTTGCACTTAACTACAGCAGTAGACTGTGGTTGTACTATGCATAGCTTTGCAATTTAGAGACAACATCTTGTGAGGTTGTATATCTGATAATTTCAGACTAGCTGCATGCGCATACTGTTTGTGTAAATGTCTCAGAGCATGTCAAATAAGTAGAAACATATCACTTTCACATCCCCTTACCGTGGCACAAGGCATGTCACATCTCACAGGCAGTGTTGGGGAGAGACGCTGTGTTGTGTGTGATTTGCGCAAACACTTGCGCGGTGACTTTGGAGAGCTTGCCTGCACATTGAAACAAACAAAACCTTTATTAGGCATGACAGCGCAAACGTACATGTTCCTATGCTCCACCAAACATGCTCAACCTCTTTTATTGCAATGAGCCCCAGTCTCACTCAGAAGACTGTGGTTGTACTGCTCAACTCTCAATGACAATCAGTATAAGACTGCGTAGAACTTAACTACAGTAGTAGACTGTGGTTGTACTATGCAATTAAGACACAAGACCTTGTGAGGTTGTACATCTGATCATTTAAGGGCTGCCCTGCTTGCACAGACTGTTTCCTATCACTCTCGCATGGAGCTTTAACACATCTACATACATTATAACTTCACACCAAGCTATGTAAATGTCTCACAGCATGTCAAATACCTAGAAACATATAACTGTCACATGTCCTTACCCTGGCAGAAGGCACGTCACATCTCACAGGCAGTGTTCGTAAGAGAGGCGGTGTTGACAGTGGTCTGTGCAGATACTTCCGAGGTGATTTTGGAGGGCTTGCCTGCACATAGAAACAAACAAAACCTTTGTTAGCCAGGACAGTGGAAACCCTGTGTGTAGTTTCTTGCATAATTTTGATATTTTGTATGTGTCTACATTAAATAAGGCCTAAACAACAGATACACTTTGCTTTCCATTTACCTGGCTGGCCTTTGGAAAACCTCGGCACTCCACAGGGCTGTTTGAGTTGGATGGTTGGAAGGTTTCCATAGCATCCAAGACTTTAGGGCAAAACCACACAGGATTGCGGGGGATTGAACTCTCTGGTGAGCCATCCTTTTGAAAGAAGGAAGAAAGAAAGAAAGCATGAAAGCAAGAAAGAAAGACATTACAATTATTAAATGTGGCATAAATATAAATTTTCATTTTCTTTTTGTATTTCTCATGCTCTCCGCCTATAGTCAAACTCTGCAATGGGTATAATCTCGTAGAGTCATGTATGTATCCATGTCATCCGTCTGACACTGCTAGGCTATACAAAAACATAGACACACACACACTTCATGTGAGTATCTGTACAGTTCATACATCATGTGAGGCTGTCAATGGATTGCATGTTTGTGGAATAGAGCACATGTTTGGTTCAGTAGTCAAAGCTATGTGCGCAGTTGATTGAGAACAATGTTTGCTACTCCTAAATAAAACAAAGTGAGTAGAACACACACTTGACCCTAACAGTAAGTATCAAGACGGTTTTAACCTGTTGCTGCTGCTGTTGCTGCTGTAAGACCCAAGCAGAATGAGCAGGACGTACAGGATGTTGACTCAGCTGAAATGACAAATGCAGAGTGATGAGTGAAATGTGATACTAAGAATATGTGATATTATCCTTTGACCATTAAGCCATACATCCATCTGTTCCTGTCCAATACAAATATTAACCAATACTGATATATAGTTGTTGTGGGGTGGAACCCTTGTATGTCCCAAACTGTTTGTTTGGTAATTATCATTTTGAAAATGATTTAAACTACTAAAAAGAATCACCTCAAGTAAAAATGCAATGTGTTTTTTCCAGAAAGCCCAACTGCTATTCAGACATTTGTTTTTATACAAATATCAGCCAATAATATCAAACATCCCTATTTAATAACATAACAGAGTATCCCTTTTCACAAAGCAGTGACAATATTCAACACTTACCTTCACAGTTGGTGAGCGTGGAACACGCACTTCTCGACTGACAATCACTCTTGGAGACACTGTACGTATAGGTGTTGGTGGGATGAGTGCTGGCTTGGAATGCAACTTCTTCGGAGACCCCTACACATACAAAGACAAAAAATTTTACAGACTAGAAAATAGGAACCATGTCATTTTACCTTGTATTTATGTAGTTGTAAGATGTGTGGACAAACCTGTGGTGTCTGCACTGTACGCTGCAATGCGTTTTCAACTGCCATGACAATTGCAAGTGCAAAAACAGCCTGGCCAACAGAATCACTAAGATGAATCTAAGAGAGACAAAACAAATATTTACAATCCAATATACATTGTAAGATGTCATTACTCCATATGTTATGTTGTGTTCATATCATCTAAAATAATGCATAATCTTCATGTGGCTTTTTAAAACACCGATTACACTTACGTTGTCACGACACCAGAGTTCAGACTGTGTCAGTGGGAACAGATCTGCGATACCAGTGTAGGTCACATCTAAATATAAACAGATCATAGGTCAGATAAGCAACCATCACATCACATTCACAAACAATATTATTCAAAAAATACCCCACAACAACAACTATGGTGGTATCTACTGTACATGTAGTGTAATACACTGAAAGATGAATCTGCCCTCAAATGGTTCAAAATGCCCGCGACAACTACAACCCTTGCATCCCTATTTTTAGGGACTATTTGTCACAACTATGCGGTGTACAAGCAGACAATGACTCACATTGTTACATCAACCTAACCACACATTATCTGTTATGTATGCATTTCCATTACTCACCACAGAAATTTGCTGCACTTTTAAACGCATCGCGAAGAGCGTTCTGGTGTCCAATGGCCACATTCAAGCGCGGCGGAAAGTCAAGCACGAAAACCTATAAAAAACACAAGTGTTGAATGTCAAAAACAACTCCTTCTCAAACTTTGACAAGCATTAAAATTAGCACAATAGAAAAAAGTATTGTAACAAACCACTTACATGGTTCCAGCGCAACTTGGCTGTTTCCAGCAGCTGGCGGAAGTCATGTCCTGCCTGACTCGGACTGTGACCACTAATGTTGTTACTAGTAGCCATAATGCAGACCATGTCCGGCACATGTGGCACGTCAGCCTGGTTCACTTCAAGGTTCAACTCTGCTGCTTTTGCTCCAGGGTAGGACATGAAACCAAAGCTGACATCAGACTTTGGCATGTTGACATATCCATCAACAATCGAGCGTAGATGAGAATCCCCAATGACGAGTGCAAACTATTTCAAGGGAAGACAAGAAACAGAACCAAATCAATGCTTTTTGCTTCACAATCACATTGACTCCCCAACAATTAATACACAAATAAATGAAAGTACCTTTTTCTTTGACAAGTCTACTGGGAAGACAGACTTCCACTGCTTTCCTGTCACCTGTGAATTTTCCCACTTCCTGACGGAGTGACGTGTGCCTGTGCCACCCGGTGGTAGCTAAAAACACACAAACAGATGGAAGATGTGTTGACAGTACATTTTTGCCATTTTCACAGACATATTAATCCAAAGTGATTTACAATAAGCACCTAATACATCAATAAAAGAACCAAGATAATCTCACTAAATGAACAATCAATATAGATGACGAAAGGGGAATGAGATGTCATTGAAATGATTTTAGCAGAAGTCTGAAGGGTGAAAGTTCAGGACACAGCAAAAGCTAGGAGATGAGTCTGTTACTTGAAATGCCACTTAACCCAACAAGCAAGCAGCAGGGAGAAAAGTCTAGCCATGATTGAATTTCTGTACTGGGTGTTTAAACTAAAGTTCTGTCACCATCCCTGTGTTGTCGGAATGCACGGAACATGTGACATTGTAAGGCTGGATCACGTTTTGCTGAATAAAAGTTTGACACAGGTGTAGTGCCTTCATATTGCTCAAGCAGTCAAGTGCTCTATTAACAGAACCATCTCGCTCAAAACACAACATCAGATATCTGTGAAAAGACATGAACACAGCCAGAGTGCTTTGTCCTCTTTTCAGTGTAATGAAAAAAAGATGCACTGTGTAACATACAGTATGAAGTGGTGTTTTGACTGCCACAATAATGAAGATTCTGAAATAGCATACCTGTTCCACCATTGCAGTCTGGCTGCTCTCTCCAGGAGACTTACAAAGGCGAGCCACCTGTTTGATGGAAGCATTTATTAAGTTCGCATAACTAACTTTTCCACTGCAAAAGTTATCCTGTAAGTTAATCCATTTCCCAACAGAAGATTTGCATAACTTCACATATTATGTGATACCCACAAATAAATCACTGCAATATACCTTGCGCGGTGGTGAGGAGGAAGGTGAAGAAGTTCTTTGTTTCACATCTACCTGGACTAATGGTTGCACAATGTTTCCCATCTACAAAACAAAACACCCAAAAAAAGAATAAGAAAACATGTCGACATATACTCTGATCCAAAATGACAACATAGAGAACTGACATAAGATCACTACTTTCTTGCTACAAACACTTTCAACATTCAGTTGTAACATTGTATTTACCTCGCCAGGCAGTGCTACTGAGCCGGTTCCAGCAGCTACACCTGCAGCCCTTATGGCATGGCTCTGCACAGCTGCTGTAGACCGCTTGCCTCGTCTCGGCATCTTTCTGCTAGTACCTGTTCACTTAGAAAGACAGAACTCAAACCAAAAGTTTTACTAACAATACAATTAAGAACCTGGGACAAGCAATATATAATAAGATCAGTGAGATAGAGAAGATACTGACAAAGACTGACACAGTGACACAGACAGAAAAAGAGAGACACTCAGAGAGAGACAGAGTTAGACAGAGAGATAGAAAGTCTGTGTGTGTCTAGGTGTGTATTTTATGTTACAATATATTCTTTGATGTGTGATGCATATACCACCTAACAGCAGGCACAAGTCTGTTGAAGCAGGAGCACTCTCTGTAAAAGCAGACTGTGTCCAGGAGTCCCTAGGGATATAACACACAGAATAGAAAGACATTAAGCAAAGATCCAATGGAATTACACAATACACTTAATTTGAACATTAAATCACAGGCAAAGCTGCCACAATCTGCTGACACTGAACCTATTCACAATACTTTGTTAATAAAGATTTAACTAAATGCTTATTCCAATGACCCATGCTGGAAAGACACCTCCTATGTCTGACATAACTACACCCAGCCAGACAATATCTGGATAAAACACAGCCTGCTCACCTATCAAGAGTGTAATATGATTGCCCAGATAAAAAAAGGTGTTTTTAAACAACCTCTTATATTTCCAAAAGTTTGCAGTACAACTTCGTGAGTGGTGAAATGGCCAAAATGCTCCACAGAGTTGCACATTAAATGAACAAAAGACAGTGAGTTACAAACGTACAGATGCATGTTATAGTGAAATAAATAAGCAATGTCCCATGTTTTGTTGGCAAAGGGGGCGCAGGGACACACACACACACACACACACACACACACACACACACACACAAACTGTTTCTCTATACTTTGCAGTATTTCCATTGTATCCAACAGGCCCATATGATTTAAAGGTTGCCATGGGCTCTTTAACACCACACATGGATTCTAACCCAGAAGCCATTAACCCCCCTGCAGCTCATTAACATGTGTGCCTCCCAGTCATACAAAGGCGTGAATGTGGCATTCTAACAGTTGAAAGACGTTCATACAGCACTCTTTCTGTGAAACCCAGCCAGACTTCTAAAACCTCCATTTTAACCACTGATTTGAAGGTAATACTGTTAATTAATTTTCCACCTTCTCATTGATATAAAGGTGTTATGCTATGAATTTACACTTCTAACTTAATTGACATTTACACAATACATATAATTTAGACATTAAATAGAACTTAAAGCTACTGTCTTCCTGTACCACAAATACATTGCACAAAGGCATAGGCAAGGCTGCCACAAGCTGCTGATAGTAAACCTATTAAATTATAGTTTGGAAATAAACATTTCACATTATATTTGCTGCAGTGTTTGTCTCATTCTTTTGTGTCATTCTTTTGACTACATCTGTGTTTCTCATTTAACAACATTAGACAAATGAACTATTCTAATGTAAAGAATAAATAAAATAATAATGATGTAGCTATTAGAGTAAACCTCATTTGTAAAACATCTAGAGTATAAGCAATCATTTTTAAATGTTGATCTTATTGGAATCCTTTACCAAAATGTCAACAATTCCAACTCACAACAAAAAAGGCAAAACTAACTGTGTCACAGGGGCCCACAGCCGCTCTGTCCACAGTGGCTAGTAAAGACTGGTTAATAAAAAGTAGTCTTAGAATCAGCAGTGTCTTACCTTGGATTTCTCTCTGAAGTCGCCAAAGAGTGAAGAAGATGCAGGCAGGAATCCGTTATGCTATAGGCTCTGGCAGCACTAGGTGAGTGTGTCTCTGTGAGTGTGTGTGTCTCTCAATTATAGGGTAAAGTTTGCATAAGCCCCACCCCTCCTTGCCCCTCCCCTCCCCGCCCCCCTGCTGGTCAAGCTGCCTATCATTTAATCAGTCAAACTGGTTGAACTGGTTGGTTAAGATCCTCTAGGCTACTGTCCAGTCAGATCTACACAATGGAAATGGATTTATTTTATTTTTTTAAATTAAACACCCCAAACTAAAAATAAGGCCTGTCTGTCTGGGTTTATGGCATATAAACTCCTGTAGATTCACAATGGAAGCTCTGTGAGGTTTAAATAGACATGAAGCCAGGACATCCATCTACATCGTACAAAAGACCAAATGTCAATATCTGAATTGAATTGGGAGATCATCAATTAATGATTTATTAAGGTACTTACTACTTGTTAGTTAAGTATGTTCCGTGAGCCCATCTAAAGTGAGGACTACTCATGCCTTATAAAGCATTTATAAATGAGATGAAGCAGTGATGTAGAAAATGACCGTATTTCTAGGTTCGTGACGAAACTAAAAGAATAGACCAGAGACAAGAGCTTAAATGTGAATAATAAAGATGTCAAGTTTACTGAATGAAATAATGAAGCAAAAATAGTATGCATACAATAAACTATTTACAATGATGGAGGTAGGTAGACAAAATTCTCAAAAACCATTCAACACCTTTCTTTTTTAGAGCAGGTTCTTAGGTCAGTTTTTCTATTTAGTTTACCAACTAAATATTTAATCCAGTTTATTCAAACTAAAGATAGTTTTCTATTTAGGACCGGTCAATCTTTATTATATTTTCAGCCTATTTAAACAGGTAAGACCTATTTATTTGAGCTATTTTCAGCAGGTTAAGTATGCTTTCAAAATAAAAAGTGCAGGCAAGTACCTTTAAACTCCCCTTTAACCTTAATATGACCTTTCAGTTCAACCTTTACAGAAAACTCTAAAACAAAATATCAAAAACAATCAATTATCAAAAATAGTGCAATATCAATTTTAGTCACAAAACAGTGCAATATTGTCAATATCTAACTTCCAAATGAAATGTCACTGTCTTTTCCTCTTCCTTAGATCTGTGTTCAGATAACTCAGTGGATCATCAAAACAGTTCAGTTGCTTGGTCCAAAGTCTCAGTTCAAGCAAGTTAGCTTAGCTGTTAGCCACAAAGTTCGTTTTTGCTGACTGAAGCACTGGATTATGTTGGCTCAAACTCCTGCTAACTTGGCTAGGCCTTTAAACACTCATATTGTACAAAAATAACACTTAAACTCTCGAAAATAAATGCTCAAAACTGTCTTTTGTCTGACGTTTTTTCTCTCTGTTCACTCACTGTTCTGTTGCTCATACACTCATTCTGTATCAGGAAGAGACTCTTAAAGGGGCAGTGCTCGTTTTATAGTGGAGTGCACTTAAAGGGATTTGTTCAAAGCCCGCTTTTTTAACCTCACATATAAAATGTTTCTTGTCACATTTAACTCAATACAGCATGAGTTCTCAACCTTTTTAAGCATATTTATTACTGTAGATGAACCAACTATTTATAGTTGTTTTTAAGCAAAATCATATGATGCAATGAATTAACCATTATTTAAACCTACATGACCTACATTAAATTTCCATTTAGTGTAATAGAGCCTTTTCACTGGCCTACATTGACATTGTATTTTGTATGTTGTGCAGCACTTTGGTCTACCCTTGTGGTTTTTAAATGTGCTCTAGAAATAAAATTGACTTACAATAAGGGTTCATATTTTAGATTGTAATTACAGAAAAGAATAAAAGGTTTTCATTTGCTTCATTCTATTGTTTTATCAAATTTACACACACACACACACACACACACACACACACACACACACACACACACACACACACACACACAAAGAAAGGCCTCCTCTAGACCTTTGTTGTACACAGAGTAGGCTAATGGCCCAGCAGACCAAATTTACATCTCTAAAAATGTGTTGATTAGCCTAATGAACCAGCCACCTACCAGTCGAGGAAAGGAACTGGTTAAACTGGTTGGCGCGCGCACACACACACACACACACACACACACACACACACACACACACACACACACTCACTCTCAAAGCAGCAACAACATTTAGTTTTTCCTATTTTGCTGTACATCGAACACCACACTGCAAATTAATCAACACATTTAGTGTTAACTTCGACCATCAAGAATAAACTCCTGTGTACACTTAATATATAGAAGAATAACACTAAACAGCATAACAGTCTTCATAACTTCTGCTCTACCTCAACTCAGAGTTAAATATTGCACTTTTTAATCTGCTGTAATTGTTTGACATGCAGCTTTAATTATTCTGCAGATTTAGATAAATTACCTCTATTTGATTTGAGCTTGTAGCTGTTTTTGAAAAGGTTTGACAACATTTGAAGAAAAGAAAATATATAATTGCCTGTGTATATGTACTCAGTAGTACAGTGCATTGCCATGCCTCTCTTCCCTAACAAATAATAGAACAGCATAACAAGAGCTTAGCTTCTGTAGACTACAGTACATGAAACAGTATAGCATGAAAGCTAACCGCTATACCAACTATAGTGAAGCTTCTGTACATGACCAGAATATGAAATTTATCTAACAGAATAATAAAGAAAGAAATATTCTTTTGCATAACCATAGATAGAGTCCTGCTGCCCAAACTCCGGTTTCTCTTCATTCCTTCTCCCACAGAGGTGGTTTTGTATCAGACTGACTTGAAAAATTGTAAGCAGCTCTGAGCTAAACAAAAAAACAACGAGTAAGTGAGGATGCTCCATAAGTTGCACTAACTTAATAAATTGCTGTTGTTGAATGAAGGCAAAAATGTCAACTCGAAATCCACACATATTTAAGTTCTGACAACTTTCTTAAATTTTTATTTGGAGCAAATTAATTTAATAAGTTACCAACTCACCAAAGGCAAAAATGTTAATTCAAAATCTAAACATATTTAAGTTCGGACAACTTTCTTCATTTCAAATTGGACCAACTTCATTAAATGACTTACCAACTCATTAAAACATGTAAATGTAACACATGTAATTGGATTAGTTGAACAAACATACCATTTTAAGCTTTTGAAACTAAAGCCAGGAATCATTTGAACAAGTGTAGCAGTACATGCCTGTCTGCATTTCATTGTTTAAGGTGAAAAATGTACCGTATGTCATGGTAGCCTGATAATTCAGTGAGTCCGCACATTACCACCCCCTGTTGGTAACAAAGTGAAACGTAGTCTTGATGGTGCTAGCCTTATTATATACTCCACTATTCACAATTTGCATTACATTAGTTTGGCAAACTATTCTGCTGGCAAGCAAGCTACTGCTCTGCTGCAGAGAGCACAGAGCTAAGGAGCAGACAGCCTTATTTGTTCATTTTTAAAAAATTGTGGAGAGCCATCATTGCCAGGAAGTCAAGTTGTATTCTGTGTCATTGTAATAGAGCTGCATGATTATGGCAAAAAATGTATCAAACAAAATCTTCTTGATGAACAAACATTTCATTATTACTAAAAGCTAAAATAAATAAATAAGGTTTCCCATTCAAAGACATAGCAGTACATACATGTCTGCATTTCATTGTTTAAGGTGAGAAATGTACCATTATCTCATGGTAGCCTGATGATTCAGTGAGTCTGCACATTACCACCCCCTGTTGGCCTACACACACAAAGACACACACACACACACACACACACACACACACACACACACACACACACACACACACACACACACACACACACACACACACACACACACACAAAGAAAGGCCTCCTCTAGACCTTTGTTGTACATAGAGTAGGCTAATGGCCCAGCAGACCAAATTTACATCTCTAAAAATGTGTTGATTAGCCTAATGGGCCAGCCACCTACCAGTCGAGGAAAGGAACTGGTTAAACTGGTTGGCGCGCGCACACACAAACACACACACACACACACACACACACACACACACACACACACACACACACACTCACTCTCAAAGCAACAGCAAGCAACAACATTTAGTTTTTCATATTTTGCTGTACATCGAACACCACACTGCAAATTAATCAACACATTTATTGTTAACTTCGACCATCAAGAATAAACTCCTGTGTACACTTAATATATAGAAGAATAACACTAGACAGCATAACAGTCTTCATAACTTCTGCTCTACCTCAACTCAGAGTTAAATATTGCACTTTTTAATCTGCTGTAATTGT
Source organism: Nannobrachium achirus (assembly GCF_963921795.1). Lineage (NCBI taxonomy): Eukaryota > Metazoa > Chordata > Actinopteri > Myctophiformes > Myctophidae > Nannobrachium > Nannobrachium achirus. Next base: position 14,682,436 of record NC_137810.1, on the reverse strand, counting down.
TTGACATGCAGCTTTAGTTATTCTGCAGATTTAGATAAATTACCTCTATTTGATTTGAGCTTGTAGCTGTTTTTGAAAAGGTTTGACAACATTTGAAGAAAAGAAAATATATAATTGCCTGTGTATATGTACTCAGTAGTACAGTGCATTGCCATGCCTCTCTTCCCGAACAAATAATAGAACAGCATAACAAGAGCTTAGCTTCTGTAGACTACAATACATGAAACAGTATAGCATGAAAGCTAACCGCTATACCAACTATAGTGAAGCTTCTGTACATGACCAGAATATGAAATTTATCTAACAGAATAATAAAGAAAGAAATATTCTTTTGCATAACCATAGATAGAGTCCTGCTGCCCAAACTCCGGTTTCTCTTCATTCCTTCTCCCACAGAGGTGGTTTTGTATCAGACTGACTTGAAAAATTGTAAGCAGCTCTGAGCTAAACAAAAAAACAACGAGTAAGTGAGGATGCTCCATAAGTTGCACTAACTTAATAAATTGCTGTTGTTGAATGAAGGCAAAAATGTCAACTCGAAATCCACACATATTTAAGTTCGGACAACTTTCTTAAATTTTTATTTGGAGCAAATTAATTTAATAAGTTACCAACTCACCAAAGGCAAAAATGTTAATTCAAAATCTAAACATATTTAAGTTCGGACAACTTTCTTCATTTCAAATTGGACCAACTTCATTAAATGACTTACCAACTCATTAAAACATGTAAATGTAACACATGTAATTGGATTAGTTGAACAAACATACCATTTTAAGCTTTTGAAACTAAAGCCAGGAATCATTTGAACAAGTGTAACAGTACATGCCTGTCTGCATTTAATTGTTTAAGGTGAAAAATGTACCGTATGTCATGGTAGCCTGATAATTCAGTGAGTCCGCACATTACCACCCCCTGTTGGTAACAAAGTGAAACGTAGTCTTGATGGTGCTAGCCTTATTATATACTCCACTATTCACAATTTGCATTACATTAGTTTGGCAAACTATTCTGCTGGCAAGCAAGCTACTGCTCTGCTGCAGAGAGCACAGAGCTAAGGAGCAGACAGCCTTATTTGTTCATTTTTAAACAATTGTGGAGAGCCATCATTGCCAGGAAGTCAAGTTGTATTCTGTGTCATTGTAATAGAGCTGCATGATTATGGCAAAAAATGTATCAAACAAAATCTTCTTGATGAACAAACATTTCATTATTACTAAAAGCTAAAATAAATAAATAAGGTTTCCCATTCAAAGACATAGCAGTACATACATGTCTGCATTTCATTGTTTAAAGTGAGAAATGTACCATTATCTCATGGTAGCCTGATGATTCAGTGAGTCCGCACATTACCACCCCCTGTTGGCCTACACACAAAAAACACACACACACACACACACACACACACACACACACACACACACACACACACACACACAAAGAAAGGCCTCCTCTAGACCTTTATTGTACATAGAGTAGGCTAATGGCCCAGCAGACCAAATTTACATCTCTAAAAATGTGTTGATTAGCCTAATGGGCCAGCCACCTACCAGTCGAGGAAAGGAACTGGTTGAACTGGTTGGCGCGCCAGACACACACACACACACACACACACACACACACACACACACACACACACACACACACCCTCACTCTCAAAGCAACAGCAAGCAACAACATTTAGTTTTTCCTATTTTGCTGTACATCGAACACCACACTGCAAATTAATCAACACATTTACTGTTAACTGCGACCATCAAGAATAAACTCCTGTGTACACTTAATATATAGAAGAATAACACTAGACAGCATAACAGTCTTCATAACTTCTGCTCTACCTCAACTCAGAGTTAAATATTGCACTTTTTAATCTGCTGTAATTGTTTGACATGCAGCTTTAGTTATTCTGCAGATTTAGATAAATTACCTCTATTTGATTTGAGCTTGTAGCTGTTTTTGAAAAGGTTTGACAACATTTGACGAAAAGAAAATATATCATTGCCTGTGTATATGTACTCAGTAGTACAGTGCATTGCCATGCCTCTCTTCCCCAACAAATAATAGAACAGCATAACAAGAGCTTAGCTTCTGTAGACTACAGCACATGAAACGTATAGCATGAAAGCTAACCGCCATACCAACTATAGTGAAGCTTCTGTACATGACCAAAATATGAAATCTATCTAACAGAATAATAAAGAAAGAAATATTCTTTTGCATAACCATAGATAGAGTCCTGCTGCCCAAACTCCGGTTTCTCTTCATTCCTTCTCCCACAGAGGTGGTTTTGTATCAGACTGACTTGAAAAATTGTAGGCAGCTCTGAGCTAAACACTATTCACAATTTGCATTACATTAGTTTGGCAAACTATTCTGCTGGCAAGCAAGCTACTGCACTGCTGCAGAGAGCACAGAGCTAAGGAGCAGAAAGCCTTATTTGTTCATTTTTAAAAAATTGTGGAGATCCATCATTGCCAGGAAGTCAACTTGTATTCTGTGTCATTGTAATAGAGCTGCATGATTATGGCAAAAAATGTATCAAACAAAATCTTCTTGATGAACAAACATTTCATTATTACTAAAAGCTAAAATGAATAAATAAGGTTTCCCATTCAAAGACATAGCAGTACATGCATGTCTGCATTTCATTGTTTAAGGTGAGAAATGTACCATTATCTCATGGTAGCCTGATGATTCAGTGAGTCCGCACATTACCACCCCCTGTTGGCCTACACACACAAAGACACACACACACACACACACACACACACACACACACACACACACACACACACACACACACGCACACACACACACACACACACACTGTTTTTCAAGACTTATAAGAAAACTGCCCCCCCCCGTGCTGTCTCAGACAACAACATGTACAACAACACTTCAGTTAAAAAAAAAAACATAAATCACTAACAAAAGGGCAAGTCACCACTGAATTTTAACCACTAGTCGCAGGTGGCTTACACAACAGATCCCCAAAAGCATTTCCACTTCGACCCGTAGGGGGCATCACAAGCGCGCGCAACCTAAGCCTTTCGTGCCAAAATGCGATTTTCACGGAAACGACCCTCTCACAACGAAACGCACACAACTAGGCGGATGGTCTCACGGTCCAAACCGCTGCACGAGGTCGCGCATTTAGGAGCTGCACTGCAGGCACACTTGTCAAAATTGACTCTGTCAATTCTAGTTAAGTGTGCCTATGCATAGCATGGGCAGACTTATTGTTATCACTCATACTTAAGCCAGACATGGAGACACACATGTATTTCCCCAAAGTTTGGCACGCTACTCCTCCCACAGTTTTTGCACCACACACTTGCGCCATATGTCAAATCGACCGGCTTACGCGGGAATCGTGTGCTATCAACTTGCTAAGAGAAAGGTTCTATAGTTTAATTGATATGAATTTATTAAGAAATTAATTAACCCTTACCTGTCCCCATTGACTTATAATGGGAATCGCATTCAATAATTTTTCTCTCGCAAACCATAGGGGCTACAGTTTCAAGACTCAGAGAGGAGGTTCATAATGATTACAAGGAATAAATAAAAAATAATAGCGTCATTTGGCCTCATGGTGGCGCTATAACAGCCCAGTGTACGTTTTGGCCTGTAACTGTTGAACCGTAGGTCGGAAAATTAAACTTATTTTTTCCCCGGATTCCTTGGGCCAAGACGCATCTCCCCATATAGGCCACGCCCATTTGCGCCAGGATAGATTTTCCGCCATCTTGAATTTTCTCCGAAACACACTTTTTGCTCCTTTTCCTACATATTTTCTTCAAATGTCTTAAAAACCGGTACACGTGATCTATGAAGCCACGCGATAAACATAGTCAAAGGATATTTCGATAGTCTATACCGTTCATTCGTAACGTGCTTCCAAAGTTAGCGGGAGGGGCCCGTTTTGCAAACAATAGCCATAAATCACAAACAAAAGGTCCATTCAACACTGAATTTCAACCACAGTTCGGGGGTGGCATACTCAACGAATCCCAAAAAGCATTTCCACTTGGCCACATGGTGGCGCTATAACGGACCGCTTGCCTCGTAACTCTTGAACCGTAGGTCACAGAATTACAATTCTTTTTTCCCTGGATTCCTTGGGTCACGACGCATCTCTCCATATAGGATACGCCAATTTGCACATGGGAAGATTTTCCGCCATCTTGAATTTTCTCCTAAACACACTTTTTACTCCTTTTGCTACAAATTTTCTTCAAATGTCTTAAAAACCGGTACACATGATCTTTAAAGCCATGCGATAAACATAGTCAAAGGATATCTCGATAATCCGTACCGTTCGTTCGTAACACGCTTCCAAAGTTAGCGGGAGGGGCCCGTTCGCTAACAATAGCCATAAATCACAAACAATAGGTCGAGTCAACACTGAATTTCAACCACAGGTCGGGGGTGGCATACTCAACGATTCCCCAAAAGCATTTCCACTTCGACCCCTAGGGGGCGTCACAACCGCACGAAACGTAACCGCTTCGTGCCAGAACGCGTTTTTCACGGGGACCGACCCTCTCACAACGAAACACGGGCTTGGCGGATTGTCTCACCGTCCAAACCGCTGCACAAGGTCGCGCACTGCAGGCACACTTGTCAAAATTGACTCTGTCAATTCTAGTTAAGTGTGCCTATGCATAGCATGGGGACACTTATTGTTCTCGCTCATATTTATTTAAGTCTGTCCATGCAATTCCCCAAAAGTTTGGCACGCTACTCCTCCCACAGTTTTTGCACCACACACTCGCGCCATATGTCAAATCGACCGGCTTACGCGGGAATCGTGTGCTATCAACTTGCTAAGAGAAAGGTACTATAGTTTAATTGATATTAATTTATTAGTGAATTAATTTTCCCCATTGACTTAGAATGGGAATCGCAAAAACTCACATTCAATTATTTGTCTCTCGCAAACCATAGGGCCTACAGTTTCAAGACTTGGAGAGGAGGTTCATAATGATTTCAAGGATTAAAGGAAAAATAATAGTGTCATTTGGCCTCATGGTGGCGCTATAACAGCCCACTTTACGTTTTGGGCTGTAACTTTTGAACCGTAGCTCGGAAAATTAAAATTCTTTTTTCCCTGGATTCCTTGGGTCATGACGCATCTCTCCATATAGGCCACGCCCATTTGCGCCAGGATAGATTTTCCGCCATCTTGAATTTTCTCCAAAACACACTTTTGGCACCTTTTCCTACATATTTTCTTCAAATGTCGCAAAAAGCGGTACACGTGATCTATGAACCCATGCCATGAACATACTCAAGGGATATTTCGATAGTCCATACCATTCGTTCGTAACGCGATTCCAAAGTTATCGCGGGAGGGGCCCGTTTTGCAAACAATAGCCATAAATCACAAACAAAACGTCGAATCAACACTGAATTTCAACCAAAGGTCTGGGGTGGCATACTTAACGAATCCCCAAAAGCGTTTCCACTTGGCCACATGGTGGCGCTATAAAGGACCACTTGCCTCGTAACTTTTGAACCGTAGGTCGAAAAATTTAAATTCTTTTTTCCCTGGATTCCTTGGGTCGAGACGCATCTCCCCATATAGGCCCCGCCCATATGCGTCAGGATAGATTTTCCGCCATCTTGAATTTTCTCCAAAACACACTTTTTGCTCCTTTTCCTACATATTTTCTTCAAATGTCTTAAAAACCGGTACACTTGATCTATGAAGCCACGCGATAAACATAGTCAAAGGATATTTCGATAGTCCGTACCGTTCGTTCGTAATGCGCTTCCAAACTTAGCGGGAGGGGCAAGTTTTGCAAACGATAGCCATAAATCACAAACAATAGGTCGAGTCAACACCGAATTTCAACCACAGGTCGGGGGTGGCATACTCAACGGATCCCCAAAAGCATTTCCACTTCGACCCCTAGGGGGCGTCACAAACGCGCGAAACGTAACCGTTTCGTGCCAGAACGCGTTTTTCACGGGGACCGACCCTCTCGCAACGAAACGCAGACGACTCGGCGGACGGTCTCACCGTCCGAACCGCCGCACGAGGTCGCGCGTTTAGCGCGCTGCAGGCACACTTGTCAAAATTGACTCTGTCAATTCTAGTTAAGTGTGCCTATGCATAGCATGGGCAGACTTATTGTTATCACTCATACTTAAGCCAGACATGGACACACACATGTATTTCCCCAAAGTTTGGCACGCTACTCCTCCCACAGTTTTTGCACCACACACTTGCGCCATATGTCAAATCGACCGGCTTACGCGGGAATCGTGTGCTATCAACTTGCTAAGAGAAAGGTTCTATAGTTTAATTGATATGAATTTATTAAGAAATTAATTAACCCTTACCTGTCCCCATTGACTTATAATGGGAATCGCATTCAATAATTTTTCTCTCGCAAACCATAGGGGCTACAGTTTCAAGACTCAGAGAGGAGGTTCATAATGATTACAAGGAATAAATAAAAAATAATAGCGTCATTTGGCCTCATGGTGGCGCTATAACAGCCCAGTGTACGTTTTGGCCTGTAACTGTTGAACCGTAGGTCGGAAAATTAAACTTATTTTTTCCCCGGATTCCTTGGGCCAAGACGCATCTCCCCATATAGGCCACGCCCATTTGCGCCAGGATAGATTTTCCGCCATCTTGAATTTTCTCCAAAACACACTTTTTGCTCCTTTTCCTACATATTTTCTTCAAATGTCTTAAAAACCGGTACACATGATCTATGAAGCCACGCGATGAACATAGTCAAAGGATATTTCCATAGTCCGTACCGTTAGTTCGTAACGCGCTTCCAAAGTTAGCGGGAGGGGCACGTTTCGCAAACAACAGCCATAAATCACAAACAATAGGTCGCGGCAACACTGAATTTCAACCACAGGTCGGGGGTGGCATACTCAAGGAATCCCCAAAAGCATTTCCACTTCGACCCCTAGGGGGCGTCACAAACGCGTGAAACGTAACCGTTTCGTGGCAGAACGCGTTTTTCACGGGGACCGACCCTCTCACAACGAAACACGGGCGACTTGGCGGATTGTCTCACCGTCCAAACCGCTGCACAAGGTCGCGCACTGCAGGCACACTTGTCAAAATTGACTCTGTCAATTCTAGTTAAGTGTGCCTATGCATAGCATTGGCAACTTATTGCAATCGCTCATATTTATGTATGTATGTATGTATGTCCATGCTTTTCCCCAAAGTTTGGCACGCTACTCCTCCCACAGTTTTCGCACCACACACTCGCGCCATATGTCAAATCGACCGGCTTACTCGGGAATGGTGTGCTAGTAACTTGCTAAGAGAAAGGTTCTATAGTTTAATTGATATGAATTTATTAGTGAATTAATTTCCCCCATTGACTTATAATGGGAATTGCCAAAACTCACATTCAATTATTTTTCGCTCGCAAACCATAGGGGCTACAGTTTCAAGACTTGGAGAGGAGGTTCATAATGATTTCAAGGATTAAATAAAAAATAATACTGTCGTTTGGCCTCATGGTGGCGCTATAACAGCCCACTTTACCTTTTGGCCTGTAACTGTTGAACCGTAGGTCGGAAAATTAAAATTCTTTTTTCCCTGGATTCCTTGGGTCAAGACACATCTCCCCATATAGGCCACGCCCATTTGCGCCAGGATAGATTTTCCGCCATCTTGAATTTTCTCCAAAACACACTTTTTGCTCCTTTTCCTACATATTTTCTTCAAATGTCTTAAAAATCGGTACACATGATCTATGAAGCCACGCGATAAACATAGTCAAAGGATATTTCGATAGTCAATACCGTTCGTTCGTAACGCGCTTCCAAAGTTAGCGGGAGGGGCCCGTTTGGCAAAAAATTGCCCTAACTCACAAACAAAAGGTCGAGTCAACACTAAATTTCAACCACAGGTCGCGGGTGGCATACTCAACAGATCCCCAAAAGCATTTCCACTTCGACCCCTAGGGGGCGTCACAAACGCGCAAAAGGTAACCGTTTCGTGCCAGAACGCGTTTTTCACGGGGATTGACCCTCTCACGACGAAACGCGGACGACTCGGCGGACGGTCTCACCCAGTTCCACACACTCGCGCCATATGTCAAACCGACCGGATTACTCGGGAATGGTGTGCTAGTAACTTGCTAAGAGAAAGGTTCTATAGTTTAATTGATATTAATTTATTAGTGAATTAATTTTCCCCATTGACTTATAATGGGAATCGCATACAATTATTTTTCTCTCGCAAACCATAGGGGCTACAGTTTCAAGACTTGGAGAGGAGGTTCATAATAATTTCAAGGATTAAATAAAAAATAATTGTGTCATTTGGCCTCATGGTGGCGCTATAACAGCCCAGTTTACGTTTTGGCCTGTAACTGTTGAACCGTAGGTCGGAAAATTAAAATTATTTTTTCCCTGGATTCCTTGGGTCAAGACGCATCTCCCGATATAGGCCACGCCCATTTGCGCCTGGATAGATTTTCCGCCATCTTGAATTTTCTCCAAAACACACTTTTTGTTCCTTTTCCGACATATTTTCTTCAAATTGCACAAAAAACGGTACACATGATCTATGAACCCATGCAATGAACATACTCAAGGGATATTGCGATAGTCCATTACATTCGTTCGTAACGCGCTTCCAAAGTTAGCGGGAGGGGCCCGTTTTGCAAACAATAGCCATAAATCACAAACAAAAGGTCCAGTCAACACTGAATTTCAACCACAGATCGGGGGTGGCATACTCAACGATCCCCAAAAGCATTTCCAATTGGCCACATGGTGGCGCTATAACGGACCACTTGCCTCGTAACTCTTGAACCATAGGTCGGAGAATTAAAATTCTTTTTTCCCTGGATTCCTTGGGTCACGACGCATCTCTCCATATAGGACACGCCAATTTGCACATGGGAAGATTTTTCACCATTTCAAATTTTCTTTAAAACACACTTTTTGCATTTTTTCCTACATATTTTCTTCAAATGTCACAAAAATGGGTACACATGATCTACTAACCCATGCAATGAACATAGTCAAGGGATATGTCTATAGTCCATACCATTCGTTCGTAACGGGCTTCCAGAGTTAGCGGGAGGGGCCCGTTTTGCAAATAATAGCCATAAATCACAAACAAAACGTTGAGTCAGCACTGAATTTCAACCACAGGCTGCGGGTGGCTTACTCAAGGAATCCCCAAAAGCGTTTCCAATTCAACCCGTAGGGGGCGTCACAAACGCGCAAAACGTAATTGTCCCCATTGACTTATAATGGGAGAAAGCAGAAATTCACATTCAAGTATTTTTCTTTCGCAAAGCATAGGGGCTACAGTTTCAAACCTTGCAGAGGAGATTCATAATGATTTTAAGAATAAATCAAAAAATAATTACATCACTCATCCTCATGGTGGCGCTATAACGGCCCACTTTACGTTTTGCCCCGTAACTCTTGAACCGTAGATCGGAAAATTAATTTTTTTTTTCCCTGGATTCCTTGGGTCAAGACGCATCTCTCGATATAGGCCACACCCATTTGCGTAGGGATAGATTTTCCGCCATCTTGAATTTTCTCCAAAACACACTTTTTGCTCCTTTTCCTACATATTTTCTTCAAATGTCTTAAAAACCGGTACACTTGATCTATGAAGCCACGCGATAAACATAGTCAAAGGATATTTCGATAGTCCATACCGTTCATTCGTAATGCGCTTCCAAACTTAGCGGGAGGGGCACGTTTCGCAAACAATAGCCATAAATCACAAACAATAGGTCGAGTCAACACCGAATTTCAACCACAGGTCGGGGGTGGCATACTCAACGGATCCCCAAAAGCATTTCCACTTCGACCCCTAGGGGGCGTCACAAACACGCGAAACGTAACCGTTTCGTGCCAAAACGCGTTCTTCACGGTGACCGACCCTCTCGCAACGAAACGCAGACGACTCGGCGGACGGTCTCACCGTCCGAACCGCCGCACGAGGTCGCGCGTTTAGCGCGCTGCAGGCACACTTGTCAAAATTGACTCTGTCAATTCTAGTGTTGAACTTACAAGCACACTTTCTAAAACTTCGGCACGCTACTAGTGCCACACCATTTACGCCACCCCCACAATATATACATCAAAACGTGCGGCTCGGCCGGGAATGGTGTGCTTGTAACTTTCTTTCCAATCAGCGTTACCATGGCGAAGTAATAGGCAAAAAACTATGCTTAATTTTCCCCATTGACTTATAATGGGACAATGCAAGAAATCACATTCAAGTATTTTTCTCTCGCAAAGCATAGGAGCTACAGTTTCAAACCTCGGAGAGGAGATTCATAATGATTGTAAGAATGAATCGAAAAATAATTACATCACTCGACCTCATGGTGGCGCTATAACGACCCACTTCACGTTTTGAACCGTAACTCTTGAACCGTAGATCGGAAAATTAAAATTATTTTTTCCCTGGATTCCTTGGGTCGAGTCGCATCTCCCCATATAGGCCACGCCCATTTGCGCCAGGATAGATTTTCCGCCATCTTGAATTATCTCCAAAACACACTTTTTGCTCCTTTTCCTACATATTTTCTTCAAATCTCACAAAAAGCGGTACACGTGATCTATGAAGCCATGCAATGAACATAGTAAAGGGAAATTTCGATAGTCCATACCGTTCGTTTGTAACAGGCTTCCAAAGTTAGCGGGAGGGGCCCGTTTCGCAAACGATAGCCATAAATCACAAACAAAACCTCGGGTCAACACCGAATTTTAACCACAGGTCGCGGGTGGCATACTCTACGTATCCCCAAAAGCATTTCCACTTCGACCCATAGGGGGCGTCACAAGCGCGCGAAACGTAACCCTTTCGTGCCAAAACGCGTTTTTCACAGGGAGCGACCCTCTCACAACGAAACGCAGACAACTCGGCGGATGGTCTCACGGTCCAAACCGCTGCATGAGGTCGCGCATTCAGCGAGCTGCACTGCAGGCACACTTGTCAAAATTGACTCTGTCAATTCTAGTTAAGTGTGCCTATGCATAGCATGGGCAGACTTATTGTTATCGCTCATATTTATTTATTTATTTACTTACTTAAGTCTGTCCATACTTTTCCCCAAAGTTTGGCACGCTACTCCTCCCACAGTTTTTGCACCACACACTCGCGCCATATGTCAAATCGACCGGCTTACTCGGGAATGGTGTGCTATCAACTTGCTAAGAGAAAGGTTCTATAGTTTAATTTATATTAATTTATTAGTGAATTAATTTTCCCCATTGACTTATAATGGGAATCGCAAAACTTATTTTTCTCTCGCAAACCATAGGGGCTACAGTTTCAAGACTCGGAGAGGAGGTTCATAATGATTTCAAGGATTAAATAATAAATAATAGTGTCATTTGGCCTCATGGTGGCGCTATAACAGCCCAGTTTACGTTTTGGCCTGTAACTGTTGAACCGTAGGTCGGAAAATGAAAATTATTTTTTCCCTGGATTCCTTGGGTCAAGACGCATCTCCCCATATAGGCCACGCCCATTTGCGTATGGGTAGATTTTCCGCCATCTTGAATTTTGTCCAAAACACACTTTTTGCTCCTTTTCCTACATATTTTCTTCAAATGTCTCAAAAACCGGTACACATGATCTATGAAGCCACGCGATAAACATAGTCAAAGGATATTTCGATAGTCCGTACCGTTCGTTCGTAACGCGCTTCCAAAGTTAGCGGGAGGGGCCTGTTTCGCAAACGAGAGCCATAAATCACAAACAAAAGGTCGAGTCAACACTGAATTTTAACCACGGGTCGCGGGTGGCATACTCAACGTTTCCCCAAAAGCATTTCCACTTCGACCCCTAGGGGGCGTCACAAACGCGCGAAACGTAAACATATTACTTAGACAAAATCTCTGGACTTTGAGCTTTAACTCAAAAAACACCATAATAGTTCTGTTCAATATTACAATGGGAATCCATTAAGAATGTCTTACTCTACCTCTGATAACATCTTTGTAAGATTTTACTGTACAAAAGTGGAGTAATATAGCTTTAAAGTCACTACAAAAACACATTATTTAGAAGGTGGAGTAATATAGCTTTAAAGTCACTACAAAAACATGTGTCTTAGTCAAAATCTCTGGACTTTGAGATTTAACTGAAAAAACACCATAATAGTTCTGTTCACTATTACAACGGCAATCCCCTAAGAACGTCCTACTGTACCTCTGATAACATTTTGGTAACATTTTACTGTACAAAAGTGGAGTAATATAGCTTTAAAGTCACTACAAAAACACATTACTTAGAGAAGTAGCAGTGTCGGAAAAGGTGTTATAAAAAGCGGCCTGAAGGTGGCGCTAGAATAGGGGCATGTGAGAAATGAGGGGTGGGGTGTCCGCGTTGCCGTGGCGGACGTGTGAGCACATGTGGTCATTTTTTACATCTGGGGGTCCCTGATCCACAAGCCCACATGCAGCCTTGTAGATCGGCTGTTTTTATTGTTTTATTTTTTAAATTGTTTCCCCCTGACTTAGTCTTTTCTAGGATCACCTTTTAGTTGAGCTTGTACCAGTGACTGTACTGTCAATGACACTGTATACCTATGACAGTCCTATATCAATAATTAGTTCATTTGTGAATGACTTCCCTGTGGAAATATCATGTGTATTACGTATCTATCTATCTTCCTAAGTCAGATGCATTCACATTGCACTGAACGCACGCACGCACGCACGCACGCAGGCTGCACAGGTCAGCGCAACTTTTTTTTTTTTTTTTTTTTGTAAAGCTCCAGCCAGAGTCAGGCGCCGAGGTGGGGGGACGGCACCAAGCCGGACTTGCGTGCTCAGGCAGCGGCCGAAGGCCGCTGCCCACCCCCACCCCCTGGAAGTGCGGTAGGCTGGAAGCCTCTAGAACCAGTCAGTAGGTCCCCGTCCATAGATGTCGCTCTATCCAAGAAATTCTCCCCCAGGAACTGCTGCTGCTGCACATTCAATTATTTTTCTCTCGCAAACCATAGGGGCTACAGTTTCAAGACTTGGAGAGGAGGTTCATAATGATTTCAAGGATTAAATAAAAAATAATAGTGTCATTTGGCCTCATGGTGGCGCTATAACAGCCCACTTTACATTTTGGCCTGTAACTGTTGAACCGTAGGTCGAAAAATTAAAATTATTTTTTCCCTGGATTCCTTGGGTCAAGACGCATCTCCCCATATAGGCCACGCCCATTTGCGCCAGGATAGATTTTCCGCCATCTTGAATTTCCTCCAAAACACACTTTTTGCTCCTTTTCCCACATATTTTCTTCAAATCTCACAAAAAGCGGTACACGTGATCTAGGAACCCACGCAATGAACATACTCAAGGGATATTTCGATAGTCCATACCGTTCGTTCGTAACGCGCTTCTAAAGTTAGCAGGAGGGGCCCGTTTCCCAAACAATAGCCATAAATCACAAACAAATCGTCGAGTCAACACTGAATTTTAAACACAAGTAGCGGGTGGCATACTCAACGAATCCCCAAAAGCATTTCCACTTCGACCCCTAGGGGGCATCACAAACGCGCGAAACGTAACCGTTTCGTGCCAGAACGCGTTTTTCACGGGGACCGACCCTCTCACGACGAAACGCAGACGACTCGGCAGACGGTCTCGCGGTCCAAACCGCCGCACGAGGTCGCGCATTTAGCGAGCTGCAGGCACACTTGTCAAAATTGACTCTGTCAATTCTAGTTAAGTGTGCCTATGCATAGCATTGGCAGACTTATTGCAATCGCTCATATTTATTTACTTATTAAGTGTGCCTATGCATAGCATTGGCAACTTATTGCAATCGCTCATATTTATGTATGTATGTCCATGCTTTTCCCCAAAGTTTGGCACGCTACTCCTCCCACAGTTTTTGCACCACACACTCGCGCCATATGTCAAATCGACCGGCTTACTCGGGAATGGTGTGCTAGTAACTTGCTAAGAGAAAGGTTCTATAGTTTAATTTATATTAATTTATTAGTGAATTAAATTGTCCCCATTGACTTATAATGGGAGAAAGCAAAAATTCACATTCAATTATTTTTCTCTCGCAAACCATAGGGGCTACAGTTTCAAGACTTGGAGAGGAGGTTCATAATGATTGTAAGAATTAATCAAAAAATAATTACATCACTCGGCCTCATGGTGGCGCTATAACAGGCCACTTTACGTTTTGGCCTGTAACTGTTGAACCGTAGGTCGGAAAATTAAAATTATTTTTTCCCTGGATTCCTTGGGTCAAGACGCATCTCCCGATATAGGCCACGCCCATTTGCGCCAGGATAGATTTTCCGCCATCTTGAATTTTCTCCAAAACACACTTTTTGTTCCTTTTCCGACATATTTTCTTCAAATTGCACAAAAAACGGTACACATGATCTATGAACCCATGCAATGAACATACTCAAGGGATATTGCGATAGTCCATTACGTTTGTTCGTAACGTGCTTCCAAAGTTAGCGAAAGGGGCCCGTTTTGCAAACAATAGCCATAAATCACAAACAAAAGGTCCAGTCAACACTGAATTTCAACCACAGGTCGGGGGTGGCATACTCAACGATCCCCAAAAGCATTTCCAATTGGCCACATGGTGGCGCTATAACGGACCACTTGCCTCGTAACTCTTGAACCATAGGTCGGAGAATTAAAATTCTTTTTTCCCTGGATTCCTTGGGTCACGACGCATCTCTCCATATAGGACACGCCAATTTGCACATGGGAAGATTTTTCACCATTTCAAATTTTCTCCAAAACACACTTTTTGCTCCTTTTCCTACATATTTTCTTCAAATGTCTTAAAAACCGGTACACATGATCTATGAAGCCACGCGATAAACATAGTCAAAGGATATTTCGATAGTCCGTACCGTTCGTTCGTAACGCGCTTCCAAAGTTAGCGGGAGGGGCCCGTTTCGCAAACGATAGCCATAAATCACAAACAATAGGTCGAGTCAACACTGAATTTCAACCACAGGTCGCGGGCGGCATACTCAACGATTCCCCAAAAGCATTTCCACTTCGACCCCTAGGGGGCGTCACAAACGCGCGAAACGTAACCGTTTCGTGCCAGAACGCGTTTTTCACGGGGACCGACCCTCTCACGACGAAACGCGGACGACTCGGCGGACGGTCTCACGGTCCGAACCGCCGCACGAGGTCGCGCATTTAGCGCGCTGCAGGCACACTTGTCAAAATTGACTCTGTCAATTCTAGTTTACTTATGTCCATGGTTTTCCTCAAAGTTTGACACGCTACTCCTCCCACAGTTTTCGCACCACACACTCGCGCCATATGTGAAATCGACCGGCTTACTCGGGAATCGTGTGCTAGTAACTTGCTAAGAGAAAGGTTCTATAGTTTAATTGATATGAATTTATTAGTGAATTAATTTCCCCCCATTGACTTATAATGGGAATGGCAAAAACTCAAATTCAATTATTTGTCTCTCGCAAACCATAGGGGCTAGAGTTTCAAGACTTGGAGAGGAGGTTCATAATGATTTCAAGGATTAAATAAAAAATAATAGTGTCATTTGGCCTCATGGTGGCGCTGTAACAGCCCACTTTACGTTTTGGCCTGTAACTCTTGAACCGTAGATCGGAAAATTAAAATTCTTTTTTCCCTGGATTCCTTGGGTCATGACGCATCTCGCCATATAGGCCACGCCCATTTGCGCCAGGATAGATTTTCCGCCATCTTGAATTTTCTCCAAAACACACTTTTTGCTCATTTTCCTAAATTTTTTCTTCAAATGTCACGAAAAGCGGTATACCTGACCTATGAAGCCATGCAATGAACATACTCAAGGGATATTTTGATCGTCCGTACCGTTCGTTCGTAACGCGCTTCTAAAGTTAGCGGGATGGGCTTGTTTGGCAAACAATAGCCATAAATCACAAACAAAAGGTCCAGTCAACACTGAATTTCAACCACAGGTCGGGGGTGGCAAACTCAACGAATCCCCAAAAGCATTTCACTTGGCCACATGGTGGCGCTATAACGGACCACTTGCCTCGTAACTCTTGAACCGTAGGTCGGAGAATTAAAATTATTTTTTCCCTGGATTCCTTGGATCACGACGCATCTCTCCATATAGGCCACGCAAATTCGAACACTGCGAGATTTTTCACCATTTTGAATTTTCTCCAAAACACACTTTTTGCTCCTTTTCCTACATATTTTCTTCAAATGTCACGAAAATGGGTACACATGATCTATGAACCCATGCAATGAACATAGTCAAGGGATATTTTGATAGTCCATACCGTTTGTTCGTAACGGGCTTCCAAATTTAGCGGGAGGGGCCCGTTTTGCAAACAATAGCCATAAATCACAAACAAAACGTTGAGTCAACACTGAATTTCTACCACAGGTTGCGGGTGGCTTACTCAACGAATCCCCAAAAGCATTTCCAATTCGACCCGTAGGGGGCGTCACAAACGCGCAAAACGTAACCGTTTCGTGCCAAAACACGTTTTTCAGAGGGAACGACCCTCTCAAACAGAAACGCAGACGACTTGGCGGATGATCTCACGGTCCAAACCGTTGCACGAGGTCGCGCATTTAGCGAGCTGCACTGCAGGCACACTTGTCAAAATTGACTCTGTCAATTCTAGTGTTGAATCTACAAGCACACTTTCCCAAAGTTTGGCACGCTACTCCTCCCACAGTTTTTGCACCACACACTCGCGCCATATGTCAAATCGACCGGCTTACACGGGAATCGTGTGCTAGTAACTTGCTAAGAGAAAGGTTCTATAGATTAATTGATATTAATTTATTAGTGAATTAATTTTTCCCATTGACTTATAATGGGAATGGCAAAAACTCACATTCAATTATTTTCCTCTCGCAAACCATAGGGGCTACAGTTTCAAGACTTGGAGAGGAGGTTCAAAATGATTTCAAGGATTAAATAAAAAATAATAGTGTCATTTGGCCTCATGGTGGCGCTATAACAGCCCAGTTTACGTTTTGGCCCGTAACTGTTGAACCGTAGGTCGGAAAATTAAAATTATTTTTCCCCTGGATTCCTTGGGTCAAGACGCATCTCCCGATATAGGCCACGCCCATTTGCGCCAGGATAGATTTTCCGCCATCTTGAATTTTCTCCAAAACACACTTTATGCTCCTTTTCCTACATATTTCCTTCAAATGTCTTAAAAACCGGTACACGTGATCTATGAAGCCATGCCATAAACATAGTCAAAGGATATTTCGATAGTCCATACCGTACGTTCGTAACGCGCTTCCAAAGTTAGCGGGAGGGGCCCGTTTCGCAAACGATAGCCATAAATCACAAACAATAGGTCGAGTCAACACTGACTTTCAACTACAGGTCGGGGGTGGCATACTCAACGAATCCCCAAAAGCATTTCCACTTCGACCCCTAGGGGGCGTCACAAACGCGCGAAACGTAACCGTTTCGTGCCGGAACGCGTTTTTCACGGGGACCGACCCTCTCACAGCGAAACACAGACAACTTGGCGGATGGTCTCACCGTCCAAACCGCTACACAAGGTCGCGCACTGCAGGCACACTTGTCAAAATTGACTCTGTCAATTCTAGTATTGACTTTACAAGCGCACTCTCTAAACTTCGGCACGCTACTCCTCCCACAGTTTTTGCACCACACACTCGCGCCATATGTCAAAACGAGCGGCTTACTCGGGAATCGTGTGCTAGTAACTTGCTAAGAGAAAGGTTCTATAGTTTAATTTATATTAATTTATTAGTGAATTAATTTTTCCCCATTGACTTATAATGGGACAATGAAAAAGTCACATTCAAGTATTTTTCTATCGCAAACCATAGGGCCTACAGTTTCAAACCTCGTAGAGCAGATTCATAATGATTTTAATAATAAATCGAAAAATAATTACACCATTCATCCTCATGGTGGCGCTATAACGGCTCACTTTACGTTTTGCCCCGTAACTCTTGAACCGTAGATCGGAAAATGAAAATTATTTTTTCCCTGGATTCCTTGGGTCAAGACGCATCTCTCCATATAGGCCACGCCCATTTGCGTATGGATAGATTTTCCGCCATCTTGAATTTTCTCCAAAACACACTTTTTGCTCCTTTTCCTACATATTTTCTTCAAATGTTTTAAAAACCGGTACACATGATCTATGAAGGCATGCAATAAACATAGTCAAAGGATATTTCGATAGTCCATACCGTTCGTTCGTAACGGCCTTCCAAAGTTAGCGGGAGGGGCCCGTTTCGCAAACGAGAGCCATAAATCACAAACAAAAGGTCAAGTCAACACTGAATTTTAAACACGGGTCGCGGGTGGCATACTCAACGTTTCCCCAAAAGCATTTCCACTTCGACCCATAGGGGGCGTCACAAACGCGCAAAACGTAACCGTTTCGTGCCAGAACGCGTTTTTCACGGGGACCGACCCTCTCACAACGAAACACGGGCTTGGCGGATTGTCTCACCGTCCAAACCGCTGCACAAGGTCGCGCACTGCAGGCACACTTGTCAAAATTGACTCTGTCAATTCTAGTATTGACTTTACAAGCGCACTCTCTAAACTTCGGCACGCTACTCCTCCCACAGTTTTTGCACCACACACTCGCGCCATATGTCAAAACGACCGGCTTACTCGGGAATCGTGTGCTAGTAACTTGCTAAGAGAAAGGTTCTATAGTTTAATTTATATTAATTTATTAGTGAATTAATTTTTCCCCATTGACTTATAATGGGACAATGAAAAAAGTCACATTCAAGTATTTTTCTATCGCAAACCATAGGGCCTACAGTTTCAAACCTCGTAGAGCAGATTCATAATGATTTTAAGAATAAATCGAAAAATAATTACACCATTCATCCTCATGGTGGCGCTATAACGGCTCACTTTACGTTTTGCCCCGTAACTCTTGAACCGTAGATCGGAAAATGAAAATTATTTTTTCCCTGGATTCCTTGGGTCAAGACGCATCTCTCCATATAGGCCACGCCCATTTGCGTAGGGATAGATTTTCCGCCATCTTGAATTTTTTCCAAAACACACTTTTTGCTCCTTTTCCTACATATTTTCTTCAAATGTTTTAAAAACCGGTACACATGATCTATGAAGGCATGCAATAAACATAGTCAAAGGATATTTCGATAGTCCATACCGTTCGTTCGTAACGGCCTTCCAAAGTTAGTGGGAGGGGCCCGTTTCGCAAACGAGAGCCATAAATCACAAACAAAAGGTCAAGTCAACACTGAATTTTAACCACAGGTCGCGGGTGGCATACTCAACGTTTCCCCAAAAGCATTTCCACTTCGACCCATAGGGGGCGTCACAAACGCGCGAAACGTAACCGTTTCGTGCCAGAACGCGTTTTTCACGGGGACCGACCCTCTCACAACGAAACACGGGCTTGGCGGATTGTCTCACCGTCCAAACCGCTGCACAAGGTCGCGCACTGCAGGCACACTTGTCAAAATTGACTCTGTCAATTCTAGTGTTGAATCTACAAGCACACTTTCCCAAAGTTTGGCACGCTACTCCTCCCACAGTTTTTGCACCACACACTCGCGCCATATGTCAAATCGACCGGCTTACTCGGGAATCGTGTGCTAGTAACTTGCTAAGAGAAAGGTTCTATAGTTTAATTGATATGAATTTATTAGTGAATTAATTTTCCCCATTGACTTATAATGGGAATGGCAAAAACTCACATTCAATTATTTTCCTCTCGCAAACCATAGGGGCTACAGTTTCAAGACTTGGAGAGGAGGCTCATAATGATTTCAAGGATTAAATAAAAAATAATAGTGTCACTTGGCCTCACGGTGGCGCTATAACAGCCCAGTTTACGTTTTGGCCTGTAACTGTTGAACCGTAGGTCAAAAAATTAAAATTATTTTTTCCCTGGATTCCTTGGGTCAAGACGCATCTCCCGATATAGGCCCCGCCCATTTGCGTAGGGATAGATTTTCCGCCATCTTGAATTCTCTCCAAAACACACTTTGTGCTCCTTTTCCTACATATTTTCTTCAAATGTCTTAAAAACCGGTACACATGATCTATGACGCCACGCGATAAACACAGTCAAAGGATATTTCGATAGTCCCTACCGTTCGTTCGTAACGCGCTTCCAAATTTAGCGGGAGGGGCACGTTTCGCAAACGATAGCCATAAATCACAAACGATAGGTCGAGTCAACACTGAATTTCAACCACAGGTGGGGGGTGGCATACTCAACGAATCCCCAAAAGCATTTCCACTTCCACCACTAGGGGGCGTCACAAACGCGCGAAACGTAACCGTTTCTTGCCAGAACGCGTTTCTCACGGGGACCGACACTCTCACGACGAAACGCAGACGACTTGACGGATGGTCTCACAGTCCAAACCGCTACACAAGGTCGCGCACTGCAGGCACACTTGTCAAAATTGACTCTGTCAATTCTAGTTAAGTGTGCCTATGCATAGCATGGGCAGACTTATTGTTATCGCTCATATTTAAGTCTGTCCATACTTTTCCCCAAAGTTTGGCACGCTACTCCTCCCACAGTTTTTCCACCACACACTCGCGCCATATGTCAAATCGACCGGCTTACTCGGGAATGGTGTGCTATCAAGTTGCTAAGAGAAAGGTTCTATAGTTTAATTGATATTAATTTATTAGTGAATTAATTTTCCCCATTGACTTATAATGGGAATCGCATTCAATTGTTTTTCTCTCGCAAACCATAGGGGCTACAGTTTCAAGACTTGGAGAGGAGGTTCATAATGATTGTAAGAATTAATCAAAAAATAATGACATCACTCGGCCTCATGGTGGCGCTATAACGGCCAACTTTACGTTTTGCCCCGTAACTCTTGAACCGTAGGTCGGAAAATGAAAATTATTTTTTCCCTGGATTCCTTGGGTCATGACGCATCTCCCCATATAGGCCACGCCCATTTGCGTATGGATAGATTTTCCGCCATCTTGAATTTTGTCCAAAACACACTTTTTGCTCCTTTTCCTACATATTTTCTTCAAATGTCTTAAAAACCGGTACACGTGATCTATGAAGCCACGCGATAAACATAGTCAAAGGATATTTTGATAGTCAATACCCTTCGTCCGTAACGCGCTTCCAAAGTTAGCGGGAGGGGCCCGTTTCGCAAACAAAAGCCATAAATCACAAACAATAGGTCGAGTCAACACTGAATTTCAACCACAGGTTGGGGGTGGCATACTCAACGAATGCCCAAAAGCATTTCCACTTCGACCCCTAGGGGGCGTCACAAACGCGAGAAACGTAACCGCTTCGTGCCAGAACGCGTTTTTCACGGGGACCGACCCTCTCACAACGAAACACAGACGACTCGGAGGATGGTCTCACAGTTTGAACTGCTTGCTTCCTTACTGTAGTGTACTGTACTGTACTGTACCTTAGTGTGCTGTACTGTACTTTACTGTACTGTACTGTACTGTATGTTATTGTACTGTGCTATACCTTACTGTGCTGTACCTTACTGCACTGTACTGTACTTAACCTTACTGTGCTGTACTTTACTGCACTGTATTGTACTGTACCGTACCTGCACTGTATTGCACTGTACCGTACCTTACTGTATTGATGTACTGTATCTTCTGTACTGTACTGTACTGTACTGTACCGTACCTTACTGTGCTGTAGTGTACAGTACCTTACTGTATTGTAGTGTACTGTATCTTCTGTACTGTTCTGTGCTGTACCTTACTGTGCCGTAGTGTACTGTACCTTGACTTGGCGGATTGTCTCACCGTCCAAACCGCTGCACAAGGTCGCGCACTGCAGGCACACTTGTCAAAATTGACTCTGTCAATTCTAGTGTATGTATGTCCATGCTTTTCCCCAAAGTTTGACACGTTTCACAGACCACAGTTTTTGCGCCACACACTCGCGCCATATGTCAAACCGACCGGGTTACTCGGGAATGGTGTGCTAGTAACTTGCTAAGAGAAAGGTTCTATAGTTTAATTGATATTAATTTATTAGTGAATTAATTTTCCCCATTGACTTATAATGGGAATGGCAAAAACTCACATTCAATTAATTTTCTCTCGCAAACCATAGGGCCTACAGTTTCAACACTTGGAGAGGAGGTTCATAATGATTTCAAGGATTAAATAAAAAATAATAGTGTCATTTGGCCTCATGGTGGCGCTATAACAGGCCACTTTACGTTTTGGCCTGTAACTGTTGAACCGTAGGGCGGAAAATTAAAATTATTTTTTCCCTGGATTCCTTGGGTCAAGACGCATCTCCCGATATAGGCCACGCCCATTTGCGCCAGGATAGATTTTCCGCCATCTTGAATTTTCTCCAAAACACACTTTTTGTTCCTTTTCCGACATATTTTCTTCAAATTGCACAAAAAACGGTACACATGATCTATGAACCCATGCAATGAACATACTCAAGGGATATTGCGATAGTCCATTACGTTTGTTCGTAACGTGCTTCCAAAGTTAGCGGGAGGGGCCCGTTTTGCAAACAATAGCCATAAATCACAAACAAAAGGTCCAGTCAACACTGAATTTCAACCACAGGCCGGGGGTGGCATACTCAACGATCCCCAAAAGCATTTCCAATTGGCCACATGGTGGCGCTATAACGGACCACTTGCCTCGTAACTCTTGAACCATAGGTCGGAGAATTAAAATTCTTTTTTCCCTGGATTCCTTGGGTCACGACGCATCTCTCCATATAGGACACGCCAATTTGCACATGGGAAGATTTTTCACCATTTCAAATTTTCTCCAAAACACACTTTTTGCATTTTTTCCTACATATTTTCTTCAAATGTCACAAAAATGGGTACACATGATCTACCAACCCATGCAATGAACATAGTCAAGGGATATGTCTATAGTCCATACCATTCGTTCGTAACGGGCTTCCAGAGTTAGCGGGAGGGGCCCGTTTTGCAAATAATAGCCATAAATCACAAACAATAGGTCGAGTCAACAATGAATTTTAACCACAGGTCAGGGGTGGCATACTCAACGGATCCCCAAAAGCATTTCCACTTCGACCCCTAGGGGGCGTCACAAACGCGCGAAACGTTACCGTTTCGTGCCGGAACGCGTTTTTCACGGGGACCGACCCTCTCACGACGAAACGCAGACGACTTGGCAGACGGTCTCACGGTCCGAACCGCCGCACGAGGTCGCGCATTTAGCGCGCTGCAGGCACACTTGTCAAAATTGACTCTGTCAATTCTAGTTTATGTCTGTCCATACGATTCCCCAAAGTTTGGCACGCTATTCCTCCCACAGTTTTTGCAACACACACTCGCGCCATATGTCAAATCGACCGGCTTACTCGGGAATGGTGTGCTATTAAGTTGCTAAGAGAAAGGTTCTATAGTTTAATTGATATTAATTTATTAGTGCATTAATTTCTCCCCATTGACTTATAATGGGAATGGCAAAAACTCACATTCAATTAATTTTCTCTCGCAAACCATAGGGCCTACAGTTTCAACACTTGGAGAGGAGGTTCATAATGATTTCAAGGATTAAATAAAAAATAATAGTGTCATTTGGCCTCATGGTGGCGCTATAACAGCCCACTTTACGTTTTGGCCTGTAACTGTTGAACCGTAGGTCAAAAAATGAAAATTCTTTTTTCCCTGGATTCCTTGGGTCAAGACGCATCTCCCGATATAGGCCACGCCCATTTGCGCCTGGATAGATTTTCCGCCATCTTGAATTTTCTCCAAAACACACTTTTTGTTCCTTTTCCGACATATTTTCTTCAAATTGCACAAAAAACGGTACACATGATCTATGAACCCATGCAATGAACATACTCAAGGGATATTGCGATAGTCCATTACATTCGTTCGTAACGCGCTCCCAAAGTTAGCGGGAGGGGCCCGTTTTGCAAACAATAGCCATAAATCACAAACAAAAGGTCCAGTCAACACTGAATTTCAACCACAGATCGGGGGTGGCATACTCAACGATCCCCAAAAGCATTTCCAATTGGCCACATGGTGGCGCTATAACGGACCACTTGCCTCGTAACTCTTGAACCATAGGTCGGAGAATTAAAATTCTTTTTTCCCTGGATTTCTTGGGTCACGACGCATCTCTCCATATAGGACACGCCAATTTGCACATGGGAAGATTTTTCACCATTTCAAATTTTCTCCAAAACACACTTTTTGCATTTTTTCCTACATATTTTCTTCAAATGTCACAAAAATGGGTACACATGATCTACTAACCCATGCAATGAACATAGTCAAGGGACATGTCTATAGTCCATACCATTCGTTCGTAACGGGCTTCCAGAGTTAGCGGGAGGGGCCCGTTTTGCAAATAATAGCCATAAATCACAAACAAAACGTTGAGTCAGCACTGAATTTCAACCACAGGCTGCGGGTGGCTTACTCAAGGAATCCCCAAAAGCGTTTCCAATTCAACCCGTAGGGGGCGTCACAAACGCGCAAAACGTAATTGTCCCCATTGACTTATAATGGGAGAAAGCAGAAATTCACATTCAAGTATTTTTCTTTCGCAAAGCATAGGGGCTACAGTTTCAAACCTTGCAGAGGAGATTCATAATGATTTTAAGAATAAATCAAAAAATAATTACATCACTCATCCTCATGGTGGCGCTATAACGGCCCACTTTACGTTTTGCCCCGTAACTCTTGAACCGTAGATCGGAAAATGAAAATTATTTTTTCCCCGGATTCCTTGGGTCAAGACGCATCTCCCCATATAGGCCACGCCCATTTGCGCCAGGATAGATTTTCCGCCATCTTGGATTTTCTCCAAAACACACTTTTTGCTCCTTTTCCTACATATTTTCTTCAAATGTCTTAAAAACCGGTACACATGATCTATGAAGCCACGCGATAAACATAGTCAAAGGATATTTCGACAGTCCATACCGTTCGTTCGTAACGCGCTTCCAAAGTTAGCGGGAGGGGCACGTTTCGCAAACGATAGCCATAAATCACAAACAATAGGTCGAGTCAACACTCAATTTCAACCACAGGTCGGGGGTGGCATACTCAACAAATCCCCAAAAGCATTTCCACTTCGACCCCTAGGGGGCGTCACAAACGCGCGAAACGTAACCGTTTCGTGCCAAAACGCATTTTTCACTGGGACCGACCCTCTCACGACGAAACGCGGACGACTCGGCGGACGGTCTCACAGTCCGAACCGCCGCACGAGGTCGCGCATTTAGCGCGCTGCAGGCACACTTGTCAAAATTGACTCTGTCAATTCTAGTTTCTATACTATACTATACTATACTATACTAGAGCAAGTTCTCCTTCAAACTTCGGTTTCCTATAACTCCTACATACTTAGTGAGAAAATGAAAATAAAAACATCAATGTGTTCAGTTTACAGTGGTGAAGTGTGCTATTACTTTTTACAGCAATCGGCCAAATGGTGGCGCTGTAGGAAGCCTTCGAAAGTGCGATCTTTGAACAGGTATAGCTCATGCTGTGTTTGAGGTACAGCCATGAAACCTGTATACACGTATGCGTCTCCTCATGCCGAACAACTTTTACCCTCTAACTTTTGACCTCTGACCTTTAGGTCTCCCACAATTCGGAATAATGTGAAAAACAGTAAAAATCTATCTCCTCCTGGGTTTCTTTCGTTACGCGCACAAAACTTTTTTCACATGAACTTTGGACCAATACGGTCAAACTGTCTGGTCGGATTTCTTTTAAAGTGAAATATAATTTTTTAATAATTCAATCAATATTGCGGTTTTATGCAAATTATTCTTCGGCCTCTAAATCATACATGCAAAGTTACACGTTCATGGCATTTGGCAAAGATGTAGACGGTTAGTCAAAGTATCACTGAAACCAATTTTATTCCAATCGGCCAAAGGGGGGCGCTATACGAAGCGTTTGAAAATTCAAACTTCAAACGGGCATAAGTCATGACTCGTTTCGTTTGAAGACATGCAACTTGTTACACGCGTGCTTTGACTCGAGCGGAAGACATCTGTGTCGTTGTTAAGTAAGCTCCGCCCTTTGATTTTCCGCCATTTTGAGCAGTTTGTAAAATGCGTAAACCCCCTTTTATTCTGGAATTTTCGCTCCACGTGCACAAATTTTTTTTTACGTGAACTTTGGACCGATATCTAAAGATCTGTCAGATCGGATTTCTTTAAAATTTAAACATGCTTTTTTAAATAATTCAATGAATATTGCAGTTTTATGCAAATTATTCTTCTGCCTCTAAATCATACATGCAAAGTAACATGTTCATGGCATTTGGCAAAGATGTAGAGTGTTAGTCCAAATATCACTAAAACCAATCTTACCCCAATTGGCCAAAGGGGGGCGCTATATCATTTTGAGCAGTTTGTGAAACGCTTAAACCCGTTAGGATTTTTTTTTGCAATTTGCATGAAACATTCTACACACAATCTAAGGACCATTGTCTAATTAAGTGTGCCTGCTATGCAATAGCAAAACACTTATTGTAATCCGCCATACTTAAGTCATTAAGTCTTTCGCCACGAATTTCTGCACGTAATAACTGCCGCACAATTTACGCCACCGCCGCAATATATACATCAAAACGTGCGGCTCGGCCGGGAATGGTGTGCTATTACTTTTCTTTCCGATCCGCGTTACCATTGCGACGTAATTCGCAAAAAACGACGCCAAAAAACCCCATTGACTTAGAATGGGGGAAACTTCGGCACGTAATAACTGCCGCACGATTTACGCCACCCCCGCAATATATACATCAAAATGTGCGGCTCGGCCGGGAATGGTGTGCTATTACTTTTCTTTCCGATCCGCTTTCCGATTGCGATGTAATTCGCAAAAAACAACGCCCAAAAACTCCATTGACTTTGAATGGGGGACTCCGAAAAAAAACCAGAAACTTTGGCGCCACATAACTCTGCCATACTTTTGCCTAGCAACGTCATTTAAAATGTAAAATGCTCACACAACTTTGGTCTTTTTCCGACCAATAGGGATGAGCTGTAATTGATTAAGCCTCGCCCCCTCTTTAACAGGAAGTGCCCTTCACCAAACAGGAAGTGCCTCTATAACTCATGAACCGTTTGTCGTACAGACTTGCGGCTGGTGTCATACCTTTTCTTTTTTTCTAAATTTTTTTTTTCTCAATTTTTTTTTTCTCAATTTTTTTTTCTCAAATTTTTTTTTCTCAATTTTTTTTTTTCTCAAAAATTTTTTTTCTCAAATTTTTTTTTCTCAAATTTTTTTTTTCTCAAATTTTTTTTCTCAAATTTTTTTTTTCTCAAAAATTTTTTTTTCTCTAATTTTTTTTTCTCAAATTTTTTTTCTCAATTTTTTTTCTCAAAAATTTTTTTTCTCAAAAAATGTTTTTTCTCAACATTTTTTTCTCAATTTTTTTTTTTCTCGAAAATTTTTTTTCTCAAATTTTTTTTCTCAAAATTTTTTTTTCTCAAATTTTTTTTTTCTCAAAATTGTTTTCTCAAAATTATTTTTTTCTCAACATTTTTTTTTCTCACATTTTTTTTTCTCAAGATTTTTTTTTCTCACAATTTTTTTTTCAAAATTTCTTTTTCTCAAAAAAGTTTTTTTCTCAAATTTTTTTTCTCACAAAACATTTTTTTCTCAAAAAACTGTCGTTAAAGTGCGACCCGTGATAACGGCCAAAAATGCTCCAAAACGCCACTAATTAGTCGAAATGGCTGACTTCCTGTTTGGTTTCTGATTGGCTGCTGGCCTTGTGACGTGGGTAGAGCTGCGAGGGCCTGGTCATCGCTGCTTGCAGCTTTAATTCATTAATCGTCCATGACCTTAATTGGGGCCTATTTCGCCAAACAGGAAGTGCCCCTCACCAAACAGGAAGTAACCCTTGATCTCGTGAACCGTTTGTCATACAGACACGCGGGTTGCGTCAAATGAAATAACGCTAATGCTAACACCAACCGCTACACAAGGTTGCACAGACTTAGCGAGCTGCAGGCACACTTAAAATTTCTTAGAAATGTTCTCTTCTAGTATGCCTATGAAGTGCACACACACACAAAAATAATAATAATAATAATAAATATAGCTGCAAGCAGCCATAAAGTGGCCAAGGCCAAAAACACATCAAATCATGAACACAGCCTGCAATGTGCGTGAAATCTTGCAAGCACATTACCAATAGGTCAAGGAACAGATACCACCCTTCTCACATTAGCCTGTTATAGCGCCACCAGCGGGTCAACTTTTGCACAACACATTTTTGGAACAAAATGGACAAATCTTTGACGTCGGTAACGTCAAAGAGATCACTGCCCGCGATCTTGACATTTTGTACTTTTATAGCCATTGTTTTCTGGCTTGAAGCGAGCCCACAATTGTTTCGAAGGAACAATATTTTCTAGTTATTTATCTATCAGGCAGGCAATCAGTAGACGGGATCTTCGGTTCCTTTCTACTCCTACATACTTAGTGAGAAAATGAAAATAAAAACATCAATGTGTTCAGCTTACAGTGGCGACGTGTGCTATTACTTTTTACAGCAATCGGCCAAATGGTGGCGCTGTAGGAAGCCTTCGAAAGTGCGAACTTTGAACAGGTATAGCTCATGCTGTGTTTGAGGTACAGGCATGAAACCTGTATACACGTATGCGTCTCCTCATGCCGAACAACTTTTACCCTCTAACTTTTGACCTCTGACCTTTAGGTCTCCCACAATTCGGAATTATATGAAAAACAGTAAAAATCTATCTCCTCCTGGGATTTTCGCGTCAAGTGCACAAAACTTTTTTCACATGAACTTTGGACCAATACGGTCAAACTGTCTGGTTGGATTTATTTTAAAGTGAAATATAATTTTTTAATAATTCAATATATATTGCGGTTTTATGCAAATTATTCTTCGGCCTCTAAATCATACATGCAAAGTTACACGTTCATGGCATTTGGCAAAGATGTGGAGGGTTAGTCAAAGTATCACTGAAACCAATTTTATTCCAATCGGCCAAAGGGGGGCGCTATACGAAGCGTCTGAAAATCCAAACTTCAAACGGGCATAAGTCATGACTCGTTTCGTTTGAAGACATGCAACTTGTTACACGCGTGCTTTGACTCAAGCGGAAGACATCTGTGTCGTTGTTAAGTAAGCTCCGCCCTTCGATTTTCCGCCACTTTGAGCAGTTTGTAAAACGCGTAAACCCGCTTTTATTCTGGAATTTTCGCGTCACGTGCACAAAACTTTTTTTACGTGAACTTTGGACCGATATCTAAAGATCTGTCAGATCGGATTTCTTTAACATTGAAACATGCTTTTTTAAATAATTCAAACAATATTGCATTTTTATGCAAATGATTCTTCTGCCTCTAAAACATACAAGCAAAGTCACATTTTCATGACAAAATAGTGTAGAGGGTTAGTTCAAATATCACTGAAACCAATCTTACCCCAAATGGCCAAAGGGGGGCGCTATATAATTTTGAGCAGTTTGTAAAACGCTTAAACCCGTTTTTATTCTAGGATTTTTTTGCAATTTGCATGAAACATTCTACACGCAATCTAAGGACCTTTATCTAACATGCCTATGAAGTGCACACAAAAAAAATATAAAATAATAATAATAAATATAGCTGCAAGCAGCGATAAAGTGTCCAAAGCCAAAAACACCTCAAATCATGAACACAGCCTGGGATGTGCGTGAAATCTTGCAAGCACATTCCCAATAGGTCAAGGAACAGATACCAACCTTCTCACATTGGCCTGTTATAGCGCCACCAGCGGGTCAACTTTTGCACAACACATTTTTGGAACAAAATGGACCAATCTTTGACGTCAGTAACGTCAAAGAGAGCACTGCCTGCGATCTTGACATTTTGTGCTTTTATAGCCATTGTTTTCTGGCTTGAAGCGAGCCCACAATTGTTTCGAAGGAACAATATTTTTCTAGTTTATCTATCAGGCAGGCAGGCAGGCAATCAGTAGACGGGAACTTCGGTTCCTTTCTACTCCTACATACTTAGTGAGAAAATGAAAATAAAAACATCAATGTGTTCAGTTTACAGTGGCGAAGTGTGCTATTATTTTCTATAGCAATCGGCCAAATGGTGGCGCTGTAGGAAGCCTTTGAATGTGTGAACTTTGAACAGATAGAGCTCATGCTCTGTTTGAGGTACAGCCATGAAACCTGTATACACGTATGCGTCTCCTCATGCCGAACAACTTTTACGCTCTGACTTTTGACCTCTGACCTTTAGATCCCCCAGAATTTTGAATTATATGAAAAACAGTAAAAATCTATCTCCTCCTGGGATTTTTGCATAACGCGCACGAAACTTTTTTCACATGAACTTTGGACCAATACGGTCAAACTGTCTGGTCGGATTTCTTTTAAAGTGAAACATTATTTTTTAATAATTCAATCAATATTGCGGTTTTATGCAAATTATTCTTCTGCCTCTAAATCATGCATGCAAAGTTACACGTTCATGGCATTTGGCAAAGATGTGGAGGGTTAGTCAAAATATCTCTGAAACCAATTTTATTCCAATCGGCCAAAGGGGGGCGCTATACAAAGCGTTTGAAAATTCAAACTTCAAACGGGCATAAGTCATGACTCGTTTCGTTTGATGACATGCAACTTGTTACACGCGTGCTTTGACTCAAGCGGAAGACATCTGTGTCGTTGTTAAGTAAGCTCCGCCCTTCGATTTTCCGCCATTTTGAGCAGTTTGTAAAACGCGTAAACCCGCTTTTATTCTGGAATTTTCGCCCCACGTGCACAAAACGTTTTTTACGTGAACTTTGGACCGATATCTAAAGATCTGTCAGATCGGATTTCTTTTAAATTGAAACATGCTTTTTTAAATAAATTCAATGAATATTGCAGTTTTATGCAAATTATTCTTCTGCCTCTAAATCATACATGCAAAGTAACATGTTCATGGCATTTGGCAAAGATGTAGAGTGTTAGTCTAAATATCACTAAAACCAATCTTACCCCAATTGGCCAAAGGGGGGCGCTATATCATTTTGAGCAGTTTGTGAAACGCTTAAACCCGTTAGGATTTATTTTTTGCAATTTGCATGAAACATTCTACACACAATCTAAGGACCTTTATCTAATATGCCTATGAAGTGCACACACACAAAAAAATAAAATAAATAATGAATATAGCTGCAAGCAGCGATAAAGTGGCCAAAGCCAAAAACACCTCAAATCATGAACACAGCCTGCAATGTGCGTGAAATTTTGCAAGCACATTCCCAATAGGTCAAGGAACAGATACCACCCTTCTTACATTGGCCTGTTATAGCGCCACCAGCGGGTCAACTTTTGCACAACACATTTTTGGAACAAAATGGACCAATCTTTGACGTCAGTAACGTCAAAGAGAGCACTGCCTGCGATCTTGACATTTTGTACTTTTATAGCCATTGTTTTCTGGCTTGAAGCGAGCCCACAATTGTTTCGAAGGAACAATATTTTTCTAGTCTATCAGTCAGACAGTTCTCCTCAAAACTTGGGTTCCTTTCTACTCCTACATACTTAGACAGAAAATGAAAATAAAAACATCAATGTGTTCAGCTTACAGTGGCGAAGTGTGCTATTACTTTTTACAGCAATCGGCCAAATGGTGGCGCTGTAGGAAGCCTTCGAAAGTGCGAACTTTGAACAGGTAGAGCTCATGCTCTGTTATACGTACAGCCTCTGACTTTTGACCTCTGACCTTTAGATCCCCCAGAATTTTGAATTATATGAAAAACAGTAAAAATCTATCTCCTCCTGGGATTTTTGCGTTACGCGCACAAAACCTTTTTCACATGAACTTTGGACCAATACGGTCAAACTGATCAACCAGATTTTTTTCAAAGTGAAACATTATTTTTTAATAATTCACTGAATATTGCACTTTTATGCAAATTATTCTTTTGCCTCTAAATCATACATACAAAGTCACACGTTCATGGCATTTGGCAAAGATGTAGAGGGTTAGTCAAAATATCACTGAAACCAATCTTATTCAAATTGGCCAAAGGGGGGTGCTATACGAAGCGTTTGAAAATTCAAACTTCAAACGGGCATAAGTCACGACTCGTTCCAAAAACATCCGGTGAGACCGATATTCTACACTTTGCCTAAAATACATAAAACTCTAGTGGAGCCTATCCCAGGGAGGCCCATAGTAGCTGGTACTGAATCATTGACAGAACCTTCGTCTAAATATATAGATTTACATATAAAAGAAATGGTTTTCAAACTGCCGTCTTTTGTTAAAGACACCACAGATTTTTTGAATAAATTAGAATCTGTTCGACATACTGACAACTCAGATTTCCTGTGTACTATGGATGTGACAAGCTTGTATACCAATGTTCCACACAGAGAAGGCCTGGACGCTCTGGCTTATTTCCTAAGCCAGAGAGAGGCTCAAACTCCTCCAACTGATTTTTTAATAGAACTGACTGAACTAGTGTTAAAAAAGAATTACTTTAAATTTGAGAATTCTTATTACTTACAATGTCAAGGAGTGAGTATGGGGAGCCTGTGTTCTCCTAACTATGCTAACCTGTTTATGGGTAAATTTGAGAGTGATTTTGTATACAACAACAACCCGTTTTCTTCTTTGTTGAAGTGTTGGTTTAGATATATTGACGATGTATTCTTCATATTCTCTGGGTCAGTTCAACAGTTGGAGGAGTTTAAGGTGTACATTAACTCCAGAATGGAGTCCATCTCCTTTACTCTAGAACACAGTAGAGAGTCGGTGTCCTTCTTAGATGTACTGGTACAAAAAGAGGTCAATGAGTTGACAACCTGTGTTTATAGAAAACAAACAGACAGGAATAACTACTTACATTTTTCAAGTTATCATCCTTCGGGATTAAAAAGAAGTTTACCTTACAGTCAATTACTGAGAACTAAAAGAATCTGTAGCACTGATGCTGCCTTTGAGAGGCAAGCAAAGGATCTCTGTGAGCGATTTAAATCCAAAGGTTACAACAATAAAGTGTTGGACTTAAATATAGAAAAAGCGAGAGGTAAAGAGAGAAAAGGCCTGTTGACTCCCAAGCCTGTTAGGCGAGGGGGTTCTAAGGTGGTTTTGGCTACAACGTTCTCCCCTTTATGTACTGAAATGAAGAATGCAGTGAAAAAACACTGGCATGTCCTCTCCAGTGACCCTAATGTTGGTCATGTTTTTAAGGAGACCCCCATTTTTGCACACAAACGTGCTAAGAGTGTAAGGGACTCCTTAGTAAGAGCAGACGTATATGTTCCACCCAAACACTTTTTGTCAGATTTAACTACAGGGAACTTCCCTTGTCACAACTGCGTGCATTGCAACGCTATGATCAAAAGTGATCACATATTACATCCTCATTCAGGGAAGAAAATATTTGTAAAGAGTGTTATCACATGTAAAACCAAGTTTGTAGTATACTTATTAAAGTGCCCTTGTGGCCTGTGTTACGTAGGAAAAACCAAAAGAGAACTTAAGATCAGAATCTCAGAACACAAAAGTAATATTAGGAACAATGATGTGAAATCGCCTGTAGCTAGGCACTTCAACACTGTGGGACATAAAATATGCGACTTACGGTTCCAGGGTATTGAGGTTGTTCAGCCCCTCAAAAGAGGAGGGGATCGGAATAAAGTTCTCCTGCAGAGAGAAGCTTGGTGGATCCATTCCCTTCAAACCGAGCACCCGAAAGGGCTCAATGAAGAACTTTTATTGGGTTGCTTTTTATAAAGCTTAGAGCTTGTTGTGAAATGAGACTTATTTGTTATTTTTCGATTAAGTGAAGCCTCTCTCTGCAAGGAGTAAGTGATAAGAAAAACACTTTGGTGTGTCTTAAATATAAATATTGTGTATTTTGTGAATGGTCTTTTCTAATAGTCTGAGTCTGTCTTTATATAGGGGTCTTTGACCTGCACAGACTGGGTGTTTGTCTTTTAAAAAAATGCTTCTGCTATTATGAATCTAATGGATGTGAATGTATTTTTATTTTATTTGTATTTTTATTGTGTTTCTTGCCTCTTGTTTAATATGAGTATGACCCCGGGGTTATTTAAAAACCTGTATAAAAAACAAAATGAAATATGATGTATGCGCTGTTGTCAGCGTTGTATCACTCGGACCGTTCTGTGTGTGGCACCAAGGTCCTCTTTATAAGTGACACAATGTGATCACGACTTCAGTTTGCACGCTGAGGAAGGCCTGTGTGGCCGAAACGTCCTTGTCCTGGCTGCTGGGGGGAAACTATTTACGAATAAACAAGAAGAAGTCTATCTAAAGTGAGTGCTGGCGTCCTTGCTAAGTTCATTGTTCACCTCCCACTAAGCAATTTGGGGGTTAAATCGCGTTCAAATG
This sequence comes from Nannobrachium achirus, assembly GCF_963921795.1. Lineage (NCBI taxonomy): Eukaryota > Metazoa > Chordata > Actinopteri > Myctophiformes > Myctophidae > Nannobrachium > Nannobrachium achirus. Next base: position 14,648,131 of record NC_137810.1, on the reverse strand, counting down.
ACGTCTTCGCCCTAACCAGACGGCTAGCTAGATCCGGTCTGTGAGGAGTTTAAATTTTAAAGTTTGTTCACCGTCTAGTATAGACTAGACATTGTATCACCGTCATTTAAACGCCTTTAGCGGCCCCTAGCGGCCGCCGAAAGTAGTGAAAATGTAGTGAAAATGTAGGCAGCCAGCAGGATTTAAAATCACTATTCCTTGGTTCTGAGAGCCGTATGCTACCTGAACCACCGCAGCTGATCGTATTTGTAATGATTTCTTGCACAGTTATTATTTCACACAGGGAGTCGACGGGGTTCGAACTCGGGACCTTCTGACAATGAGACCTGCGCGCTACCGCTGGACCACGGCAACACATTGTAACTTACATGTGTCCATGCTGCTATTAGTAGTTGATATCGCCTCCCGCTGTTCGTTTTGGGTCGGTGCATTTTGTTTGACAACACAAACTAACTTTATATTGATGGATAGCTATAAAACGATTTTATTTAATCATTATCGTATGGTGGGGGTGGGAATGTGGCCGGTCTTGTGTGTTTGTGTCTGTTGGTGTCAGAATGAATTATGTAACCCAATGGTCTGCTATAGAGAGCTTGTGGGTCATTATCTGAGTTTATTTTTTAAGTTTAGTCCACTGTCGAGCGCCGAGGCATTTAGTACGGCGTTATTTAATACCCCTTTTAAAAGGACTAATAGACGTCTGACAGACGCTAATTAGCCAGGAAACTGCTCATGTGGATCCAACTACAACTACGAGGTAGAACCGGGAGATCTAATCATTTCAAACTTCACTGTTAGCATCCGATAATGAACAACTTGATAAAAATGTATTTAAAAAAAAGATGGTCTAACACACAACGGTGATATATCGTTCAATGGAAGCGTTCAGATGACGGCTACAACTCAACTAGACTATATAGTGAAATTGGCTCTTAAAATTACTTTAGTCCAATATTTGAAAACCAGGTGTGGATATTAAAGCTGTTTTTTTAATCAACAAGTATGGAATAATGGATTAAATGTAATCAGCTACAATCGGTCTATAGACAGACTGACGATAGACGGTTCAAATGAGGGCTAAACATAACCATTGGGCTAAATGATGGCTAGTGTTTACTGGGCTGAGCCGTGCACCCTAGACGAATGTTTATGTGAACTACTTTTGACGAGTGCTCCTCTTCTCTCTTCCTGAACTGCATACATACCCCTGCCATACCCAATTGACGCCCCTGCTCTACCTTGTTCAGTTACATTGTCCAGCATAAACAGTGTATGGTTAAAGTTGCACTCCACACGACCAAAGTGCGGTTTAATTCTCAGAAAAACGAATCTCTGATCAATAAAACTACATGGTGATCATTTTCCCCACCACCTCTAAAAATGTTCCTGAATTAACTTTATGGGATCTCAAACTTTGCCATATCTGTACCCTCATTTACAAAGCCAGGATCTATTAACCCATTTAGAACGGGTACACATTATTGTGTATCATTATTTTATGCTTTAACTATTGAAAAATAGCAGATATACAAGCTCACAAGCTTGTAGGTCTGCTATTTTTTTTTTAAATCATGAAAATTAAAATTTGTACCCAATTCTATAAGTGTCTTTTGAATCCTTCTAAGGTTTTTTGGAAAAACCCTATGTTTCTATGTCAGCAATCTGGCCAGCCATCGTCAAAGAAAATGTCCTTTTCACTTAACTGGAGCTCAGTTAGCCTGTTCTTGAGAGACGACTATGTCAGTGGTTCTCAAACCTTATCATGTGAAGGATCCCCCAAAATTATATTTATTTGGCCACGGACCCCCATCTCAAAATATCTAGTTCCAGGGACCACCCAGAAGCAAAACGTGAACGTTGCAAACGTTCACTTTAAAAATACAAATATTCAAAGATTTGCACACATTTTCGCAACGTTTTCAAAAATAGCAGATCTACACGCAGATCTTGTATATATGCTATTTTTCAATAGCTAAAGCATTCAATAATTCTTCTAGGCCTAATATACCACTATGCCACGCCTCCAGGAACAACCCCTCGTGAATTATGGGCTCACATTTCTTTTTTGAATAAGTTATGAATGAATTCCAATGTAAATACTGTTACCTAGTTTTGATATAATTTGACGAAGTAGGCAGTGGTAGAATAAATGTAATTGTGTTCTGTGCAAACTTTTTGAAAAATGACTGCATGTGTTGAAAATCTGCCACATTATGTTTTTACATTGATCTACAAGCTCACAGTTCTGGCACAATTCCAATGTCCTCCCTAAGCCTTGTTGACTCACTGACTTAAAGCTGCATGAAACCCAAAATCACTTTTTCTATAAATATATATTATATAAATGAGTCACTTGTGATAGGGAGCAATGATATGGTTCAATTTGCCCATAGGCTTGTGGATTCAGAGCTTTATGCTATCTGTAGCTATTTCTGTGTTCTTCCAGTTATTATTTATGGTTTCTGAAATGCTGACGGCAAGTGCGGACAGCTCAGTCTGTGTGGCTACTTTCAGAATATAATGATATGCACGCATTACTCCGCCCCTTGCCCTCAACAACAGATAACCATGCCTACATGTTAGATTTCTTTTCATAAGCTGAATTCTGATAAAATGAACATAGAGGCGGGGTTTCAGGCTCCTTTAAGTGACGTCAACATGGTAAGGGCTTGAGGGTACATCCCCCTAGTGGTGAGCAAAAGAACTTGTGGGGACTCCGCTAGAGGGTGCAGCTCCAAAATGAGTGGAACAGCACTTTAGATGAGTGTTTCATTCATGACACTTTACATCACATTTAAAACTCTTTACTGTCCTTATTTACAGTCATTGCTTTAAAGGCTGTCAGCTGTAGCTTGTGATTGGCTACGTACAGGCATAAACACACTAGGGCATTAACGACTTGTGATTTTTGCAAGTCGACTCTACTCAGTAAAAAGTTGAGTTGAAGCCAGGGTTGTCAACATTGGACTGTCAGAATCCAGGAGATTTATTTTTTGGGGGTGCGCGGAACTCCCCAACCGGGGTCTGGGGGGTCCTCTCCCCAAAACTTATGAATAGATATATTTTCCTGTGTTTTGTTGAATTTTGTGCATGTTTGATACATTCATCAGGCTTACTTTACTAGCATGTGTACTACAATTTCAGCCTAATATGCCAAATGTAGGAGTACAGATCTGATGACAGAAGCAAAAGGACATCTTTAATAATGATTTCTCATCTTTAAGTCAAGTGAATATCTGTATGATCTTTCTTGCATGCATTGCCCCCACCCCTAAAGCGGGGGGTCTGGGGGTCCTCCCCCAGAAAATTTTTAACATAGTAGATGTAATTTCCTGTGTTCTGGTGAATTTTGGGAGTTTGATACAAAATCAAGGAGAAATCCAGGAGATTTGCCAATCCAGGAGACTCCCAGGAGAGGGGTTCAAAATCCAGGAGACTCCTGGGAGATCCAGGAGAGTTGACAAGCCTGGTGAAGCCGACTTTATCGTTTGATGATGTCATCACATCACACACGACCCCCCCCAATTATTTTGGGGGGTCCCCAGATGATTAACTTAATGTGCAACATTGTTTTCTCACTCAACAGTAAACAAACCAACATAAAGTTTAAGTGTATAAAGGGTATCTGCACATTTCTAAAGTGACAATTTAAGGACTTTTAAGGACTTTTTAATACCTCTAAAATGACAAATTAAACATTGTCCAAATTGTCAAATATATAGAGGCAGAAATTGTGAAAATAGCAGATCTACATGCTCACAACGTTGTGAGCATGTAGATCTGCTATTTTCACAATGGAATGTTTTTATTTTTTTACTTTGACTTTCGACTTATGTAATGAAGACGACTGAAGCCCGTATCAGAGTCGGGTCCGCGGTGGAAGGCTGTCCACCACGGTGTAGTGCGGTGTAGTCTTTTTGAGCGCTAACGTTGTAGTTTTATGACTCAAAAAGACTACACCGCACCGCGGACCCGACTCTGATTGAGTCAACTTGTCGACTTTTTTGTTAATGCCCTAAAACACACACAGACATGCATAGATTTGTATGACCTGCTTATGCTCCAGCAGAGCGGGCCTTGTAATTTATATCAGGCCGCACTTGTTGATGGTGACGTCACCAAGAACCGCAATGCTGGTCCCATTGAATGACGTCACTCTGCGTTCAGGGGTTTAACCCATTGGATGGGTGTAAGCGCAGACAGACAGACGGACATAGATTTGGCTAATTGTGGGCTAGCCTGAAAGGCGAGACCAGTATGTTATCTTCATTATTTATTTATTTGTGTATCAAGTTCTCCCCGACAGTACAAAGGCAGGGCCCTTAGCCAATGAGGTGCAATTGGAAATTGGTGGGAAAACATCTGGGAGTGGTGGTAGCTGGAGTATTGGTTGAGCTTTACATGACAGCACGCTGCAGAATATAGTCACGTCAGCAACCACACTTGCAAAGGGCAGATCTTTGTGCCCATACATGGTGTTACATGCGTGCCCACACTGTTTCATAGGAACAGTATTTTTGAGCGGTGCAAACCGCTCCTATAAGTGGCTGTGCGTGTGTCCGTAGCCTTTTTCCTCAGCGTTTTGCCATAGTAAAATGTGTGTGCGTAGCATCATGTTTGTCTAGTGATGTCATATGTCGTATGTCTGTAGCCTTTTTCCTCAGCGTTTTGCCATAGTAAAATGTGTGTGCGTAGCATCATGTTTGTCTAGTGATGTCATATGTCGTATGTCTGTAGCCTTTTTTCTCAGCGTTTTGCCATAGTAAAATGTGTGTGCGTAGCATCATGTTTGTCTAGTGATGTCATATGTCGTAGGCTATGTCTTAAGCCTTTTTCCTCAGCGTTTTGCCATAGCAAAATGTGTGTGTGTCCGTAGCTGTGCGTGTGTCCGTAGCCTTTTTCCTCAGCGTTTTGCCATGGCAAAATGTGTGTGCGTAGCATCATGTTTGTCTAGTGATGTCATATGATATGTCGTATGTCTGTAGCCTTTTTCCTCAGTGTTGTCTGTAGCCTTTTTCCTCAGTGTTTTGCCATAGCAAAACGTGTGTGTGTAGCATAGCCTGTACATCCTAGACTCAAATCCTAGTCTGAAGATGTTATGCAAGCACGACCACCGCTCACTTCACATTGGGTGTGATTTTTTTAGTTTATAGTTAGATAGTGTGGTTGCTATGGGCAACACACTATTGCAGGGGTCAGCAACCTTTTTGAAATGAAGTGCCATGTTTTTATTTTGTAGATAGGCAGTGTGCCACGTCATTGTCAACATAGATTTTAATGACACCCCATCAAATATTCAGACATATTTTGATTGTCAGGACATTGTTATAATGATCATTAGACTCAATTAGCAATAACCCACCTATCTCCCCGACTCCCTCCGCATGTCAAAGTTCAGAATTTGAATCAATGTAGAATTATATGCAAGATGTAATTTGTTGCAAATTAGGTGACTTCATTTAATTGACCGTTTAAAACGATATTTGATTTTAGATTCCTCCTGCCAGCAACGTGAAAACTGTTTTTGAGCGGTGGTAAACCGCTCCATAGAGTGGCTGTGCATGTGTATGTAGCCTTTTTCCTCAGCGTTTTGCCATAGCAAAATGTGTGTACGTAGCATCATGTTTGTCTAGTGATGTCATGTGTCGTATGTCTGTAGCCTTTTTCCTCAGCGTTTTGCCATAGCAAAACGTGTGTGTGTAGCACACCCTGTACATCCTAGACTCAAATCCTAGTCTGAAGACGTTATGCAAGCACGACCACCGCTCACTTCACGTTGGGTGTGATTTTTTTGTAAACATTTTGAGTAATGTTAACCAGGTTGTAAGGCTGCACAGAAAGGTTAAGCTGTTGGTCAGGCAACCACACTTGCAATTTCCCAGAATTGCAACTTTCTAACCAGAAATACTGTTCCTACGAAACAGTGTGGGCTCACATGTAACACCATGTATGGGCACAAAGATCTACCCTTTGGCTGCACCTCATTGGCTAAGGGCCCTGCCTTTGTACTGTCGAGGAGAACTTGACTGATAGATAAATAATGAAGATAACATGTGTTTATTAGTGTGGGCAACACACTATTGTTCCCTGCGTTTTTACTCATCATCCCTTGTAACCCTTCAGCCAATAAGACATCACAATCTCCCCATATATACCTTGTTATCGTGGGCATAGACGGCCCCTCTCATGGCCCTTATATATTGTATGCCTCAATATTATGACATCACCCTTTAATTCAGGGGTGGGCAACTTTGATGATGGCGAGGGCCACTATATTTCCACCTTCACTCCAGAGGGCCACATTGCTACGTTCTACTTTGTCATTCTAGTATCTTATACAAAAGAAGCAAAAATAGCAGATCTACAAGCTCAAAACGCATCGCGCTGCGGTGCGTTTTGAGCTTGTAGATCGGCTATTTTTGCTTCTTTTGAATTGGAATCCTGAATTTTTTTTTTTTTTTTTGAACAGTAATCCTGAAATCTAACCTTTTGTTTTCATTTCAAACGTTTTTAGTTATATACTCATGTTATCTTTATGAACCTAAATACAAATACATTGGACATAAAAAAATATATACATTTTAATACTACATACTAGTCATTAAGCTACTAAGATCTTCTTTCTTTTTTGTCTTTACAGAACATGAAGTTGACAAGAAGAAGTCATCTGTGCGGTGGAGATAACCAGGAAGTGGTGTTAGGATGACGACCGGAGCGTCGTTGTGCTGTTACAGGGTCCACATACACAAGGGTTCAATACAGCACTGCTCAACTGTCACTCAACTGTCACCCGGCAGTGATAGACACTAACCAATGGGACAGACCTAAATGCCGGTATAAGAACTGGCACTTTGTTGAGCCCTCCCATCAGCCGCTCAATAGTCAAAGTTCAAAGGTACGGCAGGAATTGCATCTGTACAAAGCAGAGATCCACTCTTTACAAATCTTACTGAGTGGCCGCAGCCAGAGCAAGGAGGATGTGCCACTACAGAGCGAATAAGATTTATCCACTACACCCGAGGATGCCCTTAGAGATGGAGATCTGGAGATCTCTCTCCAACCGAGGATGCCCTTAGAGATGGAGATCTGGAGATCTCTCTCCAACCGAGGATGCCCTTAGAGATGGAGATCTGGAGATCTCTCTCCAACCGAGGATGCCCTTAGAGATGGAGATCTGGAGATCTCTCTCCAACCGTGGATTGGTCTGCGTGGGAGGAGTGGAGGATTCCTCTGTGCCGCCGGTCTGGTCTTCGGTCGTTTCGTGCCCGTTGACCTTGGTGCCCACCGGGGGTTTCTTCTGAACACGGCTCTTGGTAGGACCCCCATTTAGGGCTGTCACAATTATGACGTCTGAATTGACGTTTCTCGCAAGGCTCTCGACCAGCCTCTCCCCGCGGCCGCCTCCGTAGTGGACAACGACGGGACCCGGCGTCGCCTCCTCGCGCTTATAGAATATAATTGTGTCCTCTCTATTCTTCTTATAACTCTATGCATAGGATTGCCGCTTGTTGGCCTTTTTGATCTTGCAGAATTGCATGACGCCGTCTGGAAGAATACATTGTACATACATGTACTTAGAAGACCTCAAGAATCATCCGGCCCTATGAATTCAACCCGTCATGCAATTTTAACAAATGGAAGACGGGTCTTTTTTAAAAGTACATTATATTTAACGGTTAGCCCTCAGCTACCAGCCATTGCGCAACTGTGCAAGAGGCAGTTTAGTCATTTTAGGCTTCCATTGCTTTTGCGTTTGCTCAACTGTGCAAATGCATTCTAAATTTGTGTAGCTGAGGGAATTTAAGTGTTAGCCCTCACCTACCAGCCTGTGCAAGAGGCATTTTAGTCATTTTAGGCCTCCATTACATTGGCATCATATAAAAATATCAATATATCAATATCAAATAATGCTTTACTGGCATAATATTACTCTTTGGTATGGGTGTTACATTGTGCAGTGAAGAAGCTTGTGTGGCTCTTCTGGGACAAACAACAGCCGCTAGAGGCCCATGGGCTCTGTTTCTCTACATTTGATGTTTAGCTGTAACCACAATCCTTGTGTTTGCAGTTGAAGTTCCCTGCATAGATGGCAGGTGCAGGTACGAGTGGGAGTGGCGAGTTCACATTGTCATGTCTTCAACAGATCGGCTTCCACCACCTCCTTCTAACACCTCCTTCTAACACCTCTTTCTAATCCCAACTCCTTCTAACCACTCTTTCTAACACCACCTTCTAACACCACCTTCTAACACCACCTCTTTCCATGAGGTCTTAGTGGTGGTGGTGGAAGATGGTCTGTAGAAGACACATGACAATGTGACCTGCCACTCCCACTGGTACCTGCACCTGCCATCTAGGCAGGGGACTTCAACTGCTAACACAAGGATTGGGGTCACAGCTAAACATCAAATGTAGAGAAACAGAGACCATGGGCATCTAGCGGCTGTTGTTTGACCCAAAAGAGCCCCCAAGCTTCTTCACAGCACAATGTAACACCTATACCAATCCAGACCTGGCCTATGCCGTGTCAGCAAAGGAAATAATTTGTGTAGCTGAGGTAATTTAACTGTTAGCCCTCACCTACCAGCCATTGCGCAACTGTGTAAGTGGCATTTTAGTCATTTTAGGCCTCCATTACTTAGTGAACAATGTTTTGCGGTTGTGCAACTGCGCAATTGCGTTCAAAATTTGTCTAGCTGAAGCTGAGGAAAGCAGTGCGTTGTGCAGCTTTTATTTGATATGAAAAGCAGTGCAAATGTGCTTTCTAAATTAGTTGTTTGTTGGTGTTGATTGGGGGTGGGGGGTATCCATGAGATTTCTCTTTCAGGAATCAATTTGCATGACGGGTTCATTCATAAGTAAGTCTTGTCTGGAGTATGCAGTAAGATCCTGTCATCTTTCAAACCTGTAATCAAATCCAATTTGACTCCTGCAGTGTCATTTGGCACAGCAGACATTGGACTGGCTTTGTTAAACCTCAAATCGCAAATAATATCAAACAATGCTTTACTGGCATATATTCATCTCTGGTCATTGATCCCTACTGCTTTGCATCGTAAGCCATAAGATGACTAGAACTCGAAGTCGAAGAAGAACCATCTGTGGAAGCCGTCAGCGAAAACGTTTGACCCCTGAATGACCTACTGGAATGACAATGGCCATAGATATCCGACAGAGACAGTATGGATCAGCTGTTCTCGGCAAACCAAACCTCAAGCTTGAGGAAGTCTGGACTCAAACTATGGAAGTGCACATGGAAACCATCACGGTTGCCCTCCCAAATCTCTCACATCACCCGCAACCCCCTTTCTGTACACAGAACTACCAGAAAGATGCAAGAGGAAATTTCACATCAGCATCTGCGACTTCAATGCCCAGAGAACATCATGGGCTTATGAGAACAACAACCAAGATGGAGGTGAAGTTAGACCCCTACTGCTTTGCCTCTTAAGCCATGAGATGACTAGAACTCAAAGTCGAAGAAGAACCATCTTCATTCCATCTTTCAAACCCGTAATCAAATCCAATTTGACTCCTGCAATGCATTTGGCACAACAGACCTTGGACTGGCTTTATGTTAAGCTTAAATCCCACATGTCAAAAAGGTTGACACTGTAATCAACAACTCTCTCTGAACCATAACTGGCCGCCTGAAGCCTACTCCTGTGTCCTACCTGCCAGTCCTTGCAGGAATTGCCACCTCAGACGAGAGGACAATACAGCACTGCTCAACTGTCACTCAACTGTCACCCGGCAGTGATAGACACTAACCAATGGGACAGACCTAAATGCCGGTATAAGAACTGGCACTTTGTTGAGCCCTCCCATCAGCCGCTCAATAGTCAAAGTTCAAAGGTACGGCAGGAATTGCATCTGTACAAAGCAGAGATCCACTCTTTACAAATCCTACTGAGTGGCCGCAGCCAGATCAAGGAGGATGTGCCACTACAGAGCGAATAAGATTTATCCACTACACCCGAGGATGCCCTTAGAGATGGAGATCTGGAGATCTCTCTCCAACCGAGGATGCCCTTAGAGATGGAGATCTGGAGATCTCTCTCCAACCGTGGATTGGTCTGCGTGCATCCGGCCCTATGAATTCAACCCGTCATGCAATTTTAACAAATGGAAGACGGGTCTTTTTTAAAAGTACATTATATTTAACGGTTAGCCCTCAGCTACCAGCCATTGCGCAACTGTGCAAGAGGCAGTTTAGTCATTTTAGGCTTCCATTGCTTTTGCGTTTGCTCAACTGTGCAAATGCATTCTAAATTTGTGTAGCTGAGGGAATTTAAGTGTTAGCCCTCACCTACCAGCCTGTGCAAGAGGCATTTTAGTCATTTTAGGCCTCCATTACATTGGCATCATATAAAAATATCAATATATCAATATCAAATAATGCTTTACTGGCATAATATTACTCTTTGGTATGGGTGTTACATTGTGCAGTGAAGAAGCTTGTGTGGCTCTTCTGGGACAAACAACAGCCGCTAGAGGCCCATGGGCTCTGTTTCTCTACATTTGATGTTTAGCTGTAACCACAATCCTTGTGTTTGCAGTTGAAGTTCCCTGCATAGATGGCAGGTGCAGGTACGAGTGGGAGTGGCGAGTTCACATTGTCATGTCTTCAACAGATCGGCTTCCACCACCTCCTTCTAACACCTCTTTCTAATCCCAACTCCTTCTAACCACTCTTTCTAACACCACCTTCTAACACCACCTTCTAACACCACCTCTTTCCATGAGGTCTTAGTGGTGGTGGTGGAAGATGGTCTGTAGAAGACACATGACAATGTGACCTGCCACTCCCACTGGTACCTGCACCTGCCATCTAGGCAGGGGACTTCAACTGCTAACACAAGGATTGGGGTCACAGCTAAACATCAAATGTAGAGAAACAGAGACCATGGGCATCTAGCGGCTGTTGTTTGACCCAAAAGAGCCCCCAAGCTTCTTCACAGCACAATGTAACACCCATACCAATCCAGACCTGGCCTATGCCGTGTCAGCAAAGGAAATAATTTGTGTAGCTGAGGTAATTTAACTGTTAGCCCTCACCTACCAGCCATTGCACAACTGTGTAAGTGGCATTTTAGTCATTTTAGGCCTCCATTACTTAGTGAACAATGTTTTGCGGTTGTGCAACTGCGCAATTGCGTTCAAAATTTGTCTAGCTGAAGCTGAGGAAAGCAGTGCGTTGTGCAGCTTTTATTTGATATGAAAAGCAGTGCAAATGTGTTGCTTTCTAAATTAGTTGTTTGTTGGTGTTGATTGGGGGTGGGGGGTATCCATGAGATTTCTCTTTCAGGAATCAATTTGCATGACGGGTTCATTCATAAGTAAGTCTTGTCTGGAGTATGCAGTAAGATCCTGTCATCTTTCAAACCTGTAATCAAATCCAATTTGACTCCTGCAGTGTCATTTGGCACAGCAGACATTGGACTGGCTTTGTTAAACCTCAAATCGCAAATAATATCAAACAATGCTTTACTGGCATATATTCATCTCTGGTCATTGATCCCTACTGCTTTGCATCGTAAGCCATAAGATGACTAGAACTCGAAGTCGAAGAAGAACCATCTGTGGAAGCCGTCAGCGAAAACGTTTGACCCCTGAATGACCTACTGGAATGACAATGGCCATAGATATCCGACAGAGACAGTATGGATCAGCTGTTCTCGGCAAACCAAACCTCAAGCTTGAGGAAGTCTGGACTCAAACTATGGAAGTGCACATGGAAACCATCACGGTTGCCCTCCCAAATCTCTCACATCACCCGCAACCCCCTTTCTGTACACAGAACTACCAGAAAGATGCAAGAGGAAATTTCACATCAGCATCTGCGACTTCAATGCCCAGAGAACATCATGGGCTTATGAGAACAACAACCAAGATGGAGGTGAAGTTAGACCCCTACTGCTTTGCCTCTTAAGCCATGAGATGACTAGAACTCAAAGTCGAAGAAGAACCATCTTCATTCCATCTTTCAAACCCGTAATCAAATCCAATTTGACTCCTGCAATGCATTTGGCACAACAGACCTTGGACTGGCTTTATGTTAAGCTTAAATCCCACATGTCAAAAAGGTTGACAATGTAATCAACAACTCTCTCTGAACCATAACTGGCCGCCTGAAGCCTACTCCTGTGTCCTACCTGCCAGTCCTTGCAGGAATTGCCACCTCAGACGAGAGGACAATACAGCACTGCTCAACTGTCACTCAACTGTCACCCGGCAGTGATAGACACTAACCAATGGGACAGACCTAAATGCCGGTATAAGAACTGGCACTTTGTTGAGCCCTCCCATCAGCCGCTCAATAGTCAAAGTTCAAAGGTACGGCAGGAATTGCATCTGTACAAAGCAGAGATCCACTCTTTACAAATCCTACTGAGTGGCCGCAGCCAGAGCAAGGAGGATGTGCCACTACAGAGCGAATAAGATTTATCCACTACACCCGAGGATGCCCTTAGAGATGGAGATCTGGAGATCTCTCTCCAACCGAGGATGCCCTTAGAGATGGAGATCTGGAGATCTCTCTCCAACCGTGGATTGGTCTGCGTGCATCCGGCCCTATGAATTCAACCCGTCATGCAATTTTAACAAATGGAAGACGGGTCTTTTTTAAAAGTACATTATATTTAACGGTTAGCCCTCAGCTACCAGCCATTGCGCAACTGTGCAAGAGGCAGTTTAGTCATTTTAGGCTTCCATTGCTTTTGCGTTTGCTCAACTGTGCAAATGCATTCTAAATTTGTGTAGCTGAGGGAATTTAAGTGTTAGCCCTCACCTACCAGCCTGTGCAAGAGGCATTTTAGTCATTTTAGGCCTCCATTACATTGGCATCATATAAAAATATCAATATATCAATATCAAATAATGCTTTACTGGCATAATATTACTCTTTGGTATGGGTGTTACATTGTGCATAGATGGCAGGTGCAGGTACGAGTGGGAGTGGCGAGTTCACATTGTCATGTCTTCAACAGATCGGCTTCCACCACCTCCTCCTAACACCTCCTTCTAACACCTCTTTCTAATCCCAACTCCTTCTAACCACTCTTTCTAACACCACCTTCTAACACCACCTTCTAACACCACCTCTTTCCATGAGGTCTTAGTGGTGGTGGTGGAAGATGGTCTGTAGAAGACACATGACAATGTGACCTGCCACTCCCACTGGTACCTGCACCTGCCATCTAGGCAGGGGACTTCAACTGCTAACACAAGGATTGGGGTCACAGCTAAACATCAAATGTAGAGAAACAGAGACCATGGGCATCTAGCGGCTGTTGTTTGACCCAAAAGAGCCCCCAAGCTTCTTCACAGCACAATGTAACACCCATACCAATCCAGACCTGGCCTATGCCGTGTCAGCAAAGGAAATAATTTGTGTAGCTGAGGTAATTTAACTGTTAGCCCTCACCTACCAGCCATTGCACAACTGTGTAAGTGGCATTTTAGTCATTTTAGGCCTCCATTACTTAGTGAACAATGTTTTGCGGTTGTGCAACTGCGCAATTGCGTTCAAAATTTGTCTAGCTGAAGCTGAGGAAAGCAGTGCGTTGTGCAGCTTTTATTTGATATGAAAAGCAGTGCAAATGTGTTGCTTTCTAAATTAGTTGTTTGTTGGTGTTGATTGGGGGTGGGGGGTATCCATGAGATTTCTCTTTCAGGAATCAATTTGCATGACGGGTTCATTCATAAGTAAGTCTTGTCTGGAGTATGCAGTAAGATCCTGTCATCTTTCAAACCTGTAATCAAATCCAATTTGACTCCTGCAGTGTCATTTGGCACAGCAGACATTGGACTGGCTTTGTTAAACCTCAAATCGCAAATAATATCAAACAATGCTTTACTGGCATATATTCATCTCTGGTCATTGATCCCTACTGCTTTGCATCGTAAGCCATAAGATGACTAGAACTCGAAGTCGAAGAAGAACCATCTTCATTCCATCTTTCAAACCCGTAATCAAATCCAATTTGACTCCTGCAATGCATTTGGCACAACAGACCTTGGACTGGCTTTATGTTAAGCTTAAATCCCACATGTCAAAAAGGTTGACACTGTAATCAACAACTCTCTCTGAACCATAACTGGCCGCCTGAAGCCTACCTGCCAGTCCTTGCAGGAATTGCCACCTCAGACGAGAGGATGCTACCCTCACGCTGGCAAGGAAAGCCCAGATACACAACTGGCATATCCTGCACAACACTAAAGTGGATACAAAGCCTCCAAACAGACAAGTCCTGCCACCTTTACAACAAGGCTGCACAAGAGCTGCTTCGCTCCATCCTGGAGGACTTGTCCACATCATCACCACTACATCTGGGATCCGGGAGCAGGCGTTGAAGGAGAGTACCTACCACACCGGCAATGGACTCTATTGAACTGCCTGCGCACTGGAGTCGGCTGCTTCAAATCAGCTGTGAAGAAGTGGCGCTTGGCAGACAGTGCAGCATGCAAGTGTGGCGAGCCTGAGCAGTCTGCAAAGCACATAATTAACACCTGCCCCTTGTACAGACCACCTTCTGAGGCCGGCCTCTTCCAAGTGGGACCAGAGACAAGGGCGTGGCTACACAATACTGAGTTGGACATTTGAGGATGATACACGAAAGAAGAAGAGAAGCTTAAATCGCAAATAATATCAAACAACGCTTTACTGGCATATATTACTCTTTGGTATGGGTGTTACATTGTGCAGTGAAGAAGCTTGGGGGCTCTTTTGGTTCAAACAACAGCCTCTAGAGGCCCATGGGCTCTGTTTCTCTACATTTGATGTTTAGCTGTAACCACAATCCTTGTGTTAACGGTTGAAGTTCCCTGCATAGATGGCAGGTGCAGGTACCAGAGGGAGTGGGGAGTTCACATTGGCATGTGTCTTCTCCAGATCAGCTTCCACCACCTCTTTCTAACACCTCTTTCTAACCCCAAATCTTCTAACACCTCCTTCGAACACCTCTTTCTAACACCACCTCCTTCTAACCACTCTTTCTAACACCACCTTCTAACACCACCTCCTAACACCACCTCTTTCCATGAGGTCTTAGTGGTTGTGGTGGAAGCTGATCTGTAGAAAACGCATGACAATGTGAACTCGCCACTCTCACTGGTACCTGCACCTGCCATCTATGCAGGGCACTTCAACTGCTAACACAAGGATTGGGGTTACAGCTAAACATCAAATGTAGCGATACAGAGCCCATGGGCTTCTAGCGGCTGTTGTTTGACACAAAAGAGCCCCCAAGCTTCTTCACTGCACAATGTAACACCCACACCAACCCAGACCTGGCATATGCCGTCAGCAAAGGGAATATGTTGGCATCTCAGATAATTAATCTGACTGTGCATCAAGAAAACTGATGCCTTCTCACTTATTGAATATCCTGAGCTGGCGAAATTGACCTGACAAGTAATAACAAATAATATTAAACAATAATTTACTAGCATGTATTCCTCTTTGGCCATAGATCCCTACTGCTTTGAATCGTAAGCCATGCCATGACTAAAACTCAAAGTCGAAGAAGAACCACCTGTGGAAGCTGTCAGCGAATACGTTTGACCCCCTGACTGACCTACTGGCTTTATGTTAATCTCAAATCGCAAATAATATCAAACAATGCTTTACTGGCATATATTCCTCTTTGGCCATGGATCCCTACTGCTTTGACCCCTGAATGACCTACAGGAATGAACATGTCCATAGATATCCGACAGAGACGGTATGGATCTCAAACCTCAAGGTTGAGGAAGTCTGGAAGAATACATTGCACATACAGTGGACTTAGAAGACCTCAAGAGTCATCCGGCCTTATGAATTCAACCCCCCATGCAATTTGAACAAATTATTCATTTATTTTCTTTCTTTTTTTGCATTTTGCGTGAAGAAGGGCCGGTTGGGAATAGCTGGCATCTCTCCCCCACACATCAGAAGAATGCATATTGCTCAAGATGAAGGAAGAACACAGGAGAGGGGTATTATACACGCCTTGCATTACCAGGTAGCCCCCCCACGCAGGCTCAGTTTTATGCAGACAGTCCTGCCCTCCAGACAATCAAAGAAGAAGCAAGGGCCAACATCTGGGAAGATGACTGGCAAGTCAACGACACACAAGCTCCTGAATGGTTGGACAGGGGAATCACACCAATGGAAAGCCTCGCTATAGTGGCCACAACCTTGGCTGGACAGTCTGGAAGTCACTTAATAGACTGTGTGTGAACAAGGGAGGTGCAACGCATGAAAGTCTGGAACTACACAACATGACACGTGCAGCTGTGGATCAGTGCACACAAGGTCCAACCTACTGGGAAATGCAGTCCAGAATACCTGGCAGAACCTACCCCATCAGCTGTGGCTTGTGCCCAATATTGACAGCACGTCGTCTGCGATTACTACAGACTTGAAGAAGAAGCCAGTCATCGATCTTGGACTGTTCACAAAAGGAGAGATGGGGTAGAGTCACACCGATGAAACCTGATGCAAAGCAGCTTGTCAGATTTGTACAGGACAAGCCAACGACAGCACACTGGAAGGACTTGTTTATAAGCTATGCCTCATCTGTGTGACAGACACTTAAGTTGATTGTTTTCATGATGAAGGTTGTTTGTGCGTCATTCTGTAAAGATCATTAGACATGAGATGCTCAACTCCACCTCTGGGGACATATCCAGAGATGCATGGTTGGCAGCAGCTTGGAAGCAGGAGTGGGAGCCAGCCGGGCCCTCCCGCATCCATCGCTACATCAGGGACCTAGGAGGTGGCGCCATAGGAGGAGACGACCTACCACGCCGGAAATGAACCACACTGAACTGCCTACGAACTGGGGTTGGTCGCTTTAAAACATCAATGAAGTGGGGCCTGGCGGAGAGTGCGGCATGCGAGTGCGGTGACCCTGAGCAAACTGCCGACCATATAATCACCACATGCCCCTTATACAGACCACCCTTGGAAGCAAGCCTCATCAACCTGAGATGCGGGCATGGCTATGCAACACAGAGTTGGACCTCTGACGTTACGCAAAAGAAGATTGAATAGATAATGCTGTTATTTTGTTTTCTCTACATTTGCTGATGTTTGGCTGAACTTGTCATTGTCATGTGTCTTCTACAGATCACCTTCCACAACCACCTTCTAACCCCTCTTTCTAAAACCACCTCCTTCTAACACCTCTTTCTAACACCACCTCCTTCTAACACCTCTTTCTAACACCACCCCCTCCTAACACCTCTTTCTAACACCACCTTCTAACACCACCTCCTAACACCTCCTAACTCCTCTTTCCATGAGGTCTTAGAAGGAGGTGGATGAAGATGGTCTGTAGAAGACACATGACAATGTGAACTCGCCACTCCCACTGGTACCTGCACCTGCCATCTATGCAGGAGACTTCAACTGCCAACACAAGGATTTGTGTTTCAGCCAAACATCAGCAAATGTAGAGACACAGAGCCAATGGGCTTCTAGAGGCTGTTTGACCCAAAAGAGCTCCCAAGCTCCCAAGCTTCTTCACTGCACGATGTAACACCCATACCAAGTACCAACCAAGACGGAAATACGTCATTACCTCCGAAAATCCATCTGACTGTGCACCAAGAGGACTGATCCTGCAGGAACCAGAGAGTTGGTGGCCAAATAGACCTGACAAGTTCAAATTGAAGATGACCACAAGCTGAGACAATAGGCCTACATACATGTCACACATGCAGCTGAAGACGGATGTTATGAGCAAGCTCATCAACCATTACTCCAGTTGATGCCTGTTGAGAGCTGTGGCCTGGATTCTATGTCTTGGGTCTACTTCTACAATGTTGCAGAATCATGGAGATGTTCAGACAGATCCCAGCTTTCAAAAGACAACTCTGATGGAGAAAAGACGTGACCAGTCAGCCCTGAAAAAATGCTCTTACACTTTGTTTGACTCAAGTTCGAAAAGAGGAAGTCATGCGTAGAGTCATCCATTGACGGAGCTTGGTCTAATAATACAAGATGGAGTATTGAGAGTTGGAGACCGTCTCCATGCATATGCCATGCCAACATAGAAAGCATCCAGCTATCATTCCGAAAGACTTGCACATCACAATGCTGATTCTGCAAGACATCCATGAGAAAATCAGACTTTAGGTAAGGAACTAACTATAATGCTCTCACAACTGTGTCAGAGATATATGTCCCCCTCAGCAAACTCTGTAGTGAGGAGGTTCCGGCAACCAGGATGTATTACCTGGAGAATAATCAAAGGCAAGGCACTAGGATTGAATATGGCAAACATACCTCAAGACACATTATTACCTGCATGTCACCGTTCACAAACATGGAGGTGGACTATTTTGGACCGTTAGATGTGAAGCAGCGTCACGGTACTGTGAAAGGGTGCAGAGTTCTTTTGACATGCCTCTCGGCCAGAGCAGGACATCTGGAAGTAGTGCACACATTGCACACTGATTCTTGCCTGAACGCTAGCCGTCACTTTCTGTGCAGACAAGGTAAGTATCCATCATGCTTTCTGATAATCAAACTAATCAATACCGAGTGTGAGCTGCGAGAAACCCTTCATCAGTGGAACCAGCAGAAGATCCGGGACACACTCATGATGCAAAAAGCAATACAGTGGCTGTTCAATCCTCCTGCCAGCTCTTCTGTGTTCAATCCACCTGCCAGGTATCACTTTGGAGGGATCTGGGAGAGACAGATTTGTTCTGAGAGGAAAATAATAGTATGTTCTGAAGGAGCAAAGCATCGACAATGAACGTTTATGAACATTGTTTTGCGTAGTGGAATCAATATTAAATGGCAGACCACTTACCAAGTCATCAGATCATCCAACAGATCTTGAGCCATTGACTTCTAACTATTGCTAATGAAGGAACAGACTGTCATGCCGCTTGGAATGTTCACAAAGGATGCACGCTAAAGTTGGAAGCAAGTGAAGTGTCTTGCTGACTTGTTTTGGAAGAGACAGAGTAGTCACACAGATGATACCTGATGCAAAGGGGCGTGTCAGATGTGTGCAGGATAATACAAAGACAAACCACACTGGAAAGATCCTTTGACAAGATGTGCCTCATCTGTGAGACAGCCACTTAAGTTAATTGTTTTTATTGTTTGTCTCATGCACCTTCCTTGAAATCTCATGTACATGAATGTTTGGATGGATATGTGTAAATATGTATCTTATTGTAACCATGTTGTATACATATCTGTTTCATGTTGTCTCGCCAGAGTTTGTCTTGTCTTGTCACCCCTCCCCATGTGTTCTGTCCTGTGTCCCCTCTCCCCCGTGTGTCCCCCACTCTCGGCCTGAACCTTGTCGTGGTGAGTGGGCTTTAAACCAAGACAGGCCATTTAAACGACAACATACAGTATGAGATGGTGTTGCTGTACCTTGGACCACTGATCTGCTGTAACACAAGGAATATCAGAATAACCATAGCACTAATGACCTTTAATATATTGTGATCTAATTCTCTTTAATTGTGGGCCCGCTGAAAGCGAGACCAGTATGTTCTCCCAAATATTTATATAGTAAGGTTATTCTCCTCAAAACTGGCCGACAGTACAAGGTTTAGCCAATGAGGTAGCAGCGTTCTTGGTGACATCACCACCAACAAGTGCGACCTGAGATAAACAACACCCACATGAAATCTTTTGTAGTTTTTGAAATATTTAACTTTAAGCATCCAATGCATTTCCAATCGGAAATAAGTCGGAAATCTATCAGTCAAGTTCTCCTCAAAATGACGTAATATGTCAATCAAGTTCTCCTCAAAATGATGTAAGGCACTGCCTTTGTACCGGCAGGGCCCTTAGCCAATGAGGTGCAGCGAAAGGGTAGATCTTTGTGCCCATACATGGTGTTACATGCGAGCCCACACTGTTTCGTAGGAACAGTGTTTGTGGGCTCACCTGTAAGGCGAGCACACTTTAGATATTGTCATTATTTATCTAGTAGGTCAGTCAGACAGTTCTCCTCAATATTTTGGCACCTTTCTACTCCTGTATACTTCGACAGAAAATGAAAATAAAAACATCAATGTGTTCAGCTTACAGTGGCGACGTGTGCTATTACTTTTTACAGCAATCGGCCAAATGGTGGCGCTGTAGGAAGCCTTCGAAAGTGCGAAGGTATAGATCATGCTCTGTTTTAAGTACAGCCATTAAACCTGTATACCTGTACACGTATGCGTCTCCTCATGCCGAACAACTGTTACGCTCTGACTTTTAACCTCTGACCTTTAGATCCCCCAGAATTTTGAATAATATGAAAAACTGTAAAAATCTATCTCCTCCTGGGATTTTTGCGTTAGGCGCACAAAGCTTTTTTCACATGAACTTTGGACCAATACGGTCAAACTGTCTGGTCGGATTTCTTTTAAAGCGAAAGATTATTTTTTAATAATTCAATAAATATTGCGGTTTTATGCAAATTATTCTTCTGCCTCTAAATCATACATGCAATCTTATTCCAATCGGCCAAAGGGGGGCGCTATACGAAGCATTTGAAAATTCAAACTTCAAACAGGCATAAGTCATGACTCGTTTCGTTTGAAGACATGCAACTTGCTTACACGCGTGCTTGACTCAAGCGGAAGACATCTGTGTCTTTGTTGAGTAAGCTCCGCCCTTAGATTTTCCGCCATTTTGAGCAGTTTGTAAAACGCTTAAACCCGCTTTTATTCTGGAATTTTCGCGTCACGTGCACAAAACTTTTTTTACATGAACTTTGGACCAATATCTAAAGATCTGTCAGATCGGATTTTTTTTTAAATTGAAACATGCTTTTTTAATAATTCAATAAATATTGCAGTTTTATGCAAATTATTCTTCTGCCTCTAAATCATACATGCAAAATAACATGTTCATGGCATTTGGCAAAGATGTAGAGTGTTAGTCCAAATATCACTAAAACCAATCTTACTCCAATTGGCCAAAGGGGGGCGCTATATCATTTTGAGCAGTTTGTGAAACGCTTAAACCTGTTAGGATTTTTTTTAACAATTTGCATGAAACATTCTACACACAATCTAAGGACCTTTATTGTGTGTGTGCCTATGAAGTGCACACACACAAAAAATAAATAAATAAATAAATATAGCTGCAAGCAGCGATAGTGGCCAAAGCCAAAAACACCTCAAATCATGAACACAGACTGCAATGTGCGTGAAATCTTGCAAGCACATTCCCAATAGGTCAAGGAACAGATACCACCCTTCTCACATTGGCCTGTTATAGCGCCACCAGCGGGTCAACTTTTGCACAACACATTTTTGGAACAAAATGGACCAATCTTTGACGTCAGTAACGTCAAAGAGAGCACCGCCTGCGATCTTGACATTTTGTACTTTTATAGCCATTGTTTTCTGGCTTGAAGCGAGCCCACAATTGTTTCGAAGGAACAATATTTTCTAGTGTCACATAGTGTAGCTGCCCCTCGCCCCCCAACAACAGCTGACCAGTACAGTAAGTAGTCATACAGTCAGGCTATACAGACAATTAATTTGATTGGCTTATAATTGCGCATCCCCACAATGACATCATAAAAATATTACATTTGAAGTGATGACTCAAAGAAGTGAGCAGACAGCAACTGGAAAAACTAAGACTGAAGCTGATGAATTGGTTCTCTCTCCTGATTGGCTGTAATTGGCAACCCACCTGAAAATGTTTTCTTTTTATGATTAATGCATGTTTCGCAATAATAATCTAAATCTGCAAACTAACCTGACATATAATAATAAATATTTAACTCTGAGATGTAATCAAGTGGAAGTATAAAGTATCCTAATTGACAAATAAAGTACCTCAAACTTGCACTTACAGCACAGTACTTGATTAGCGTACTTTGTTTCTTTCCACCACTGCAATAGAAAGAGGAGTACATCAGGTTGTGTTGCATAATCTTCATGTTTATTTCATATAAGACAATGTGTTTAGTGTACACAAACATTTGACGCTCAACTCCAACACACTCAAATAGACAATGACTTAACTACTGCCCATTTAAGATTGTATAAATGGGTACACCCTTATAATACACAGTTCACAGCAATCGGGTTTATATACAATGCAAAATCACATGAAGAGAAAGAAAAGGGAGCCTTACTGGTGCAGTTTGACAAAGCATAAGAAAACTTTTAGATGTGGAAGCACAAGTAAATGAAGATACGTATATGGTCATAAAGTGGGGAGATTGTTTTGTGGGGGTGATGCAAAGGCCGACAGACTATAATGTTGAAGCCGGATATGGCCAGATATTAAAATAAAAGTGACATTGAGTGACAGTAATTTATCCTATAGCATTATTGTCTACACTACTACAGGATGTGATGTCCAGTCGGGCCGAAAGTGACCATATCTGACACACTGTTGGATGGATCTATACAGCTATGTCTGACACCTACAGTATAGTTCCTTCATAAAAACCTACAATCAGTAAGGAACCAGGCAACAACACCAGTAAAATAGGCCAACACATCAATCCGGCAAAATAATTAATTTAAAATGTTCCTTTACATTCAGTGTGATATACTCCTGTGTTGCACCAACAAAACTTTGGTTGGCTGGTTTAGCCAAACAAAACAGTGACAAATATCAAAGCCCCAATCCAGATAAAAAACAACAACAACAACAACTAAATAACACTTCTCAAAGGTAAAACTTTAGCACAGGTGGTGGTCGTTTGATAACACAATTGGGCCATAATCAGACAGTGTTTGACTCGGTGACGTTCACAGCCGGGTAAGGCCTAATTTATAAGTGTCACACACCGAAAAATAGACCAATCAAACTTGAGCCTGACAATGCTGATTAAACTCTTCAAGGACACACAATCTCAGCCAAGAGTATCTGATGGACTTTGATAATTCTATTGATTGCATGAACTGTAACTGGGTTTCTGTGAAATGCCAAAATAACATGCATCGCATTTTGCTCCTTGATAATCTGCAGTTGGATTTCACAATAGGCACAGCCAGGGCTAGCTGAAGGACGACTGACGAATCAATTCATCAGAGGTGCACAGTACATAACACACAGACAGAATACCTTATTATAATCTGAAGACATTAGCATCGACAAGAACAACACACCAGGGGCTGCATAAAAATGCGGCCCTCGAGATGTATTTTTAGTGAGCACATCGAGAACTCTGTTTATTTGCGCTTTCTTGAGGCATAGAGTTCAACTATGCACACTTAGAGATTTGGTTCTGATACGCTTGTTTTTGTTTGTAGATTGGAGAGTGCTTTCGTTCTCTCAAGTGCTGTGTCAGAGCTCTGCAACATGCTCTGTAGGTTGGCTGACCTATGGCATGAGGCAAGGATCAACGGAACACTCGAATCTTCGTTCTGTTGTTTGTTGAGCTGTGAAGTATTGCTGTCGTGGAATAATGCTCTCTTGAAAACGTGGACTGTGAGGTTGTGTTTAGTAAGTCAGAAGAAGCCCAAGTATGCAACGAGTGCAGTTTCACTGCCAAACAGATCCTTATTAGTTACACTGGACTGGAGTCCTTGTAAGTAATTCTACTGAGTGATATTGTTTGTTTGAAACAAATAAAGACCTATTTATTATTTGGGTTTATGGTTGCTTTTCAAGCATATTCATTTGCTTACCAGACATGGGCATACTTTTTCTAAGGCTTGATAATAATAATATGATAATAATCAAACATTAGCATGAGTTTGTATGTATGTGGTATACTGTATTTCAAGAAAAATCGGAACAAAACTATGACAACATTGCCTCATTGCCACATTACGAATGTCACATAAACATAATACATGAAACCTTTGCATATCTTTCCGAATACATTAATAGATGATAATGTTAAGCAGGACAGTTACAGATATGTTGATGATATGGACAGACAGTTTAGATAGGTCTGTTAGCAACGCAGCAGCATGAAGGCTGTAGAGGAAAAGCAACCGGATGTACTGTACAGTATACCCCGGAGTTATACTCAGTTGCGCGCGGGTGCAGTGCACCGCAAATAGCCGCTCTACAAGCTGCACGACCTGTCATAGTGATGCACCAACGCTGGCTGAGTGAGCTTGGAGGTCTGCCATTTTTGGTGCGCGACACCAGCACGCAGCTACGTATAAATACGGCTTATGGTTGAAAAGAGAGGCACTACATAATAAATATACACACACATCATTCACAAACCCCATTTGTTCCCTAAAACAAGGAACGGTTTACATACTTTTTGCTTTATAAGGGACCTCTGTGCATCTGATTGAGCACAGAGCACCGTGATCCTCTATTTCACTGGTCCTCAACATCGGGTCTGCGGCCCACCAGAGGGTCCCAAGAAATCGACCCTTACGGTTCTGTAACTCTGAGAGTTAAATTAACACTGAGGATCGTACAGTGTAGACTGGGGTCCCAGAGATTTAAAAAAAATATGGTTCCGTTTGTACACTCTCTCAGATTTACAGAGCTGTAAGGGTTCATCTGGACCCCTGGTGGGCACTGAGAAACAGTGCTCTAATTGACCTTGTACTGTATGTAAATCGGATCGAAGGTCGCACGTGACTATCCCCATTTGGTTGCTAAGGGATAGCATAATTCAAGTAGTCTTCAGCACAAGGAAACTGGCCCATGTTTATTATCATGTAATTGTTCAAGTAGCCATAACTGCGTTGGGGACAAGGTTATGCTATCAAAACGTTTTGAAGGAACTCATAATTAAAAAGTGCGGTGTGCAGAAATTGCACTGTACTACTACTTTAGAAATATAAATGTCTTTGTAAATAAATACATGCAGAAATAAATATTAAAGCTGTTAAATATCTAAATATATCACATCTTGATACAAATAAAATTCAGGTTAAGGTTGAATTTGGGAGGATTAATTTAACAATGGTTGATTATTAAATGGGCGACAAGTAGATAGATACCCTCGAGGCTCTTGCGAGCTAAAACAACATGTTTCTTTTTTCCCCATCCTTTTCTTTTTTTTAAATCAAAACAGCTGAGGATCAATTATTGTTTGCTCAGAGTCATTCCTCTTCCCTTGCCAGACTGTGTGCGCTAAACATTCAGAGAAATTAGAAGATTGTACAGTATCCGAATTCACAAGGATGCTATGCATTCCCACGGCGGAGTCGTTAAGAATAGCGAATGGATCTACAGAGCAGCAACGTTATTTATTCGTATTGTTTTTTTTTTCTTCTCCTCTTCCTAGTTTTACTCTGAATGCAAACCAGGTGTACTTAATATAGTTCTATAGTTAAGAGAGAATCTGCAGGTTCATGTATTTTACATGACAGCTGAGATGCAGAATGTCGTAATGTGATCCCAACTGACACGGCAGCTTCTACGTAATGATTACTGTCACAGCTTTTTTTAGTTTTATTCATTTTTTTTGCTTTCTTTCTTATTTTGAGGAATAAACGCGTAAAGCTCAATGTGTCACTGACAAACAACTACATTACCAGACATACGTAATCTGAGATAGAGAAGTGGATTGCTACACCCTTGACCACTTAAACCCTATAAACTGGGCTCCAGCGGGTCGTGAACTTGTAGATCGGCTATTTTCACTGAATGTTCGGCCCCCCCCCCCCCCCCCCCCCCCAGAAAAAGGATGCTAGGGTTCATGTGGCCAAGGTTGTACGTATCTCCTCCAGCTATGAATATTATTCCAGTACAGTACCGCGTGAACGAGGTGAAGAGGTTCTTCGGACTAGTGGTTCTCAAACTTTTACATTTCAAGGTTCATCTTAGTTTCCACCTGTATACTCTCAGGCTCAGTCCAGACCAATGATTTGTGATGCAACGAAACTAAACCGTGGCGGAACGTTTCAGAGGAAAGTCGCAGCGGCCTGAATTACCCCGTTGGTTGGCGCATGCCGGCTCGTTGCGTCGCGAGTGATCCGACTCGTCCAGTAGCCGGGCAAACAAATCGCAATGCATTGCTGTGGTTGCAAGTTGCAACTGTTTGCGTTTGCAAATCATTGGCCTGGTAACCCCTTCAGAGTTACAGACCTAAAATAAGTGTCCATTTTTTGGAACCCCTTCAAGGAACCCTGTGGGGGGTCCCTGGACCCCCACTTTGAGAACCACTGGAACTAGGGGACTCACACAGCAGCAAAGCCCTGACGAGACAACAGGGGTTGAGGTGGGGTGGGGTGGGGTGTGGTGGGGTGGGTGGGAAGGGGGTCTGGAGAACACTAGTGGTCAGCTTGTGATTGACAGAGGTTGTGCAAGGGGTGGGTCGGTGGTGTTTCGTGGGAGGGGGCTTCAGCACAGGAGTAAGGTACAAAGACAGGGAACTATATACACATTAGTCTTTGTCTTCCAATTATTATGATTTTTTTCCCCGCTCCTCTGTAACGTTTTGTAGTGTCATCTTACATCCTCATCTGTCCTGCTCGTCTCCTGGACAGCTTTGACCTGCAAGGGAGGAGAAAACACACGCATCCATGATGCAAAAATGTATATTTCTATATCAGGGGTCTTCAACGTTTTCAGGCCAAGGACCCCTTAGTTGAGAGAGAGGTGAACCAGGGACCCCCACAACCTGTTCATAGCTTCCATATAGTTTCATTGTTTGACGGCACAATCATCAGTGTATTTTGGATTCATGTCAATTTGTGTTTTCAGATATTTAACCACTTGAACCGTCAATACTTAATAAACTTGACCTTTCACTCTGTACTTAGTCTGCTCTTTTTCCCCTCTACAACAAAGCTTTTTGCCAAAAATAAATAAATATAAAATAAATATTTTTGGCTAAAGTTCTCAGAATATGGACACTAGGGTTCAAGTGGTTAATATAAAAAAGGAGAAAACAAAGTTGCTATCACTCAAAGATTTGGAGAACCCCCTGTAGTAACTCTGGGGACCCCCTAGGGGTCCCGGACCCCCTGTTGAAGACCCCTGTTCTATATTATCAATAGAATCTTTGTGTTTTGCCAGTTACTTGGCGTCAGTAAGTTACCTGATAGTTCCAGCGAGGAGAGGGTTAAAGGCATACAGCCAATCATGCATCTCTTTGTCAGTGTTGGCCTGAAGCAGGATTCCGCGGTGTTCCGTACACACAGCGAAGGTGTTCGGGGTCTAGTAAAAAAAAGAAGAAAAAAAAAGAAAAGAAGAAAGAATAAAAATGAAGTACTTCTTCCACCATTGCATTAGAGGGCAGTGGTTCCCAACATGTGCAGGTTCGAGACCCAAATGAGAGATCAGACGTTTGCCCGGGACCCAAACTAGTGAAAACGCAAGATCTACGACCAGGGTTGTCGCACCAAATTCTGGGTACAAGGATTCACTGCGGGCCCCCCATGAACGCATTATTACGCATTATTTTGTGCTTCAACTATTGAATAATAGCAGATATACAATGTGTCTTTGAATATTTCAAATCCTTCTAAGGTTATTTGAAAAACCTATGTTTCTATGTCAGTGGTGCTCAAACCTTTGGGGACCCCCAAAATGATATGTATTTGGCCACGGACCACCAATCTCAAAACATTTAGTTCCAGGGACCCCCCAGAAGCAAATTTTGAGTTACAAATGTTCGCTTAAAAAAATACATATATTTAAAGATTTGCACACATTTTCACGACTTTTCAAAAATATTTTTCAATAGCTAAAAGTATACAATAATTAAGGCCACTCCCTCCACCTTGAGCCCTAGCAACTCAGTCCCACTCATAGACTGTATAAAAGATATGGACAAAGCGAAGCCATTGGTTTCTATGCAGCGCAAATGACACAATATGGGTCCTTGGCATGGGTCACGTGCAACGCAGGGATACATGGGAGAATGTGGTCGGAGCCTCCCGAAATACAGGACACGAAGAAGAACACAGCCGGCTGGTATTAGTTTAGTTGGCCACGCCCCCTGCAACTTTATCATCAATTTTAACATAAATGGGACCTTATTTTCACAAAACGCATATAATCGTGATTGAAAGGCAATTTTTAACTAGCGATAGGAACCATAAAGTATTTATGAAAATGTTAATTAAGGTTAGAAAACGAAAGGGGAAAATGAATGGGGTCCAATGGAGAACAATTCTTCTTGCGATCGGCCGGGGGGGAAAACAGCGCAACTAGCGGCCAATCATAGGAAGTTTTAGTTCCGTATTGGAGTCATTTTAAATCGGCGGAACTATGCCCCTGGTCCCACTCCCCCCCCCCCCCCCCCCCCCCTGTAACGCCCCAGTCTACGACTACAAGTGCACAGCGCGTGGCTCTGCGTGGCGTGCGACTCCGTTGCCCACCTTCAGCATGGCCTGCTGGTCCTCGCTGTACTCCACGTGGGCGGTGGAGAGGTTGAGGATGGCTCTCTCCACCGTGTCCCTCTCTGTGTTGTAGATGTAGACGTACGGCCGCCTCACCACCACGTAGCGCTTCACCCAGCCGTTGGTGTGCGGCTCCAGGAAGTGCAGGTAACCCTTCTTCGACACGATGGGGCTGCCGAGAGAAAAGACCAGGAGACGAGCGGGGTTAGAACGTTTACCGTAGGGAATACGGGGTCGACATCGGCACATCTTATGAGTCGTAAGTTTCTATTTCTAGCAGGCACGTGCACACATAGACATCAAAAGGGGGCTTGAGCCCCTGCCCTTTTATCCATCTGTAAAAAGTGCCCTCGCCAGAACATGAATGCAGTTTTTACTATGGTGAAAGACATGCCAAATGCCCTCTTTCCATGCCATACCCGAAGGCAGCATTGAAGACAATTGCCTCGTCCAAACTCTCCTGAACTTGAATGCAGCATCTTATGTTGAAATAATTGCCCTCTCTGAGTAGAAATCCATGCTGTACACACACCAAATCTCCAGTATTGACTTGATTATGCTTAGTTCAGTGTGGTATCAAGCACCGAAAATAGCCGACCTCCAAGCTCACAACGCGTCGCACTGAGCTTGGAGGTCTGCTATATTTTCGATATTTTCACCAAAAGGACCTTTTAGAAATTTCAGCCCCTGCCTCTCTAACATTCTCTGCAAGTCCCTGATTTCTAGCGTCATGTTCTACCCACTTTCTGCTCTGCTGTGCTCTGCTGTGCTGTGCAAACAATTATTTGTTTTCTATCAATCGCACGCCCCATGAAGCCTTAAATTCCTGGAGATTTCTTTGTTCTTGTCGCATTCCTAGACTCCTGTCCTCCAATTATTGGCTATAAGGAATGTGATAAAATCTGTTAAAATGTGGTTCCATTTAACCCTCAAATACCTGGAACGCGCCCGAGTCGCATTAGATTTTAACCACTTCAACCATTAATTTATGCCTTAACTATTGAAAAATAGCAGATATACAAGCTCACCCGCGCGGTGAGCTTGTAGATCTGCTGTTTTTGAAAAATCGTGAAAATATGTGCAAGTCTTTGAATATCTTTGACACGATCTTTGACCCGACTTCTAAATCCTTCCTCTAAATCAATGGTTCTCAAACCTTTTCTTGTCAAGGACGCCCAAAGTTGCAGGTATTTGGCCACGGACTCCCATCTCAAAATATGTTGTTCCAGTGACCCCCAGAAGCAAATATTTGAGTTACAAATGTTCGCTATTAAATAGATATATTCAAAGACTTGCAAAAAGAAAAAAAAAAAAAAAAATTGATTTTTCAAAAATAGCAGATCTACAAACTTGCAGCGCGGCACTCGGTGCCGCGCTGTGAGCTTGTATATCTGCTATTTTTCAATAGTTAAAGCATTCAATTATTCTAGGTCACCGTCATGGTTATGTGAGTGCTCACCTGACTCGCATCTCCTGGATATCGGGGACGTATCTGCGGATCCGAGGTTTGGTTTCAGGGGCTCCGTTGGAGGACTTCTTGGCCTCGCTGTCCTGCTGGGGTTCAGGGCAGGGGCTGGCGGCACGAGAACGGGGCGTAGGGGGTCTGGGGTACAGAAAGGACATTGGTTTGTTGTTTTTTTACCTCCCAATTTAGTTTATGAGCTATATTTTCGTCCATGCCTTTACCCCTTATCCCTAAACTTCTTTACCTTTTTTTTACTATTTTGAAAGACATTTTTAAATATTTCAAATAGCCGATCTACGTCGACACGTTGTAAGCTTGTAGATCAGCTATTTAAAATATATTTTAAAAAAAAATGTTTTTCAAAATATAAAAAAAATAATTACCCTTATCCCTAAAAGAGTTCATGGATAAGACATAAGACATGGATGAAAATAGGGCCCTTGCCAATCCCCAAATCCCAAGTGTACTGTAGTCCCTTATCAATGCTGACCCCTACTGGTTGGTTGTATATAGCAGGGGTCTTCAACAGGGGGTTCGGGACTCCTAGGGGGTCCTCAGAGTTACTATCAGGGGGTCCTCCAAATCTTTGTGTGATATGAACTTTTTTTCCCCCTCATTTTTTATATTAACCATTTGAACCCTAGTGTCCAAATTCAGAGAACTTTAGCCAAAAATTGCAGATCTACAAGCTCACAACGCCTCGCGCTGAGAGGCGTTGTGAGCTTGTAGATCAGTTATTTTCAGCAAAGAGCTTTGGTTTAGAGGGGAAAGAGAGCAGACTAAGTACAGAGAGGTTAAGTTTATTAAGTATTGACAGTTCAAGTGGTTAAATATCTGAAAACACAAATTGACATGAATCCAAAATACACTGACGATCGTGCTGTCAAACAATGAAACTATATGGAATCTATGAAAAGGTTGTGGGGTCCCTGCTTCATCTCTCTCTCAACCAAGGGGTGCTTGGACAGAAAACGTTGAAGACCCCTGGTATATAGTATTAGATCAAATAATAATCGAGGAAACTACTTCATGACACTGTGCCAACAGGCCTGCTTCAGAACAGACCTGACTTCAGTGTCGATCGGATCTACAAGCTCACACACATAGTAGGAACTAACCTCGCCCACCAGGCTTTCTGAGGGAAAGCCTGGTGATCGTTAACAACGGGCGGTTTGATCCGGTCTAGGCGGAAACCACAAGCCGAAGAAGTGGCGTCGCTTTGTTTTGGCTCCCTCCGTTTGTTTCCCCAATCCCTATTACAATGCTCGAGTAGCCTAGTGTAGTCTTGCGAGTCGCTACGAGTTGGAATAAAAGATGCATATCCCAAACAAATTTTTCAAAAGCAAAACTACGCCGCATCAAGGAGTTTATTAGGTAGGCCCTAAAAGTATGTCCTTGAGCGCAGGGGAATTATTTTGGGTCCTTTGAGTACTACAACATGACGTAAAGTGGTTTCCTCTCCCGTCCGGATCAAACCTCGAAAAGTGAAGTGATCCCAGACTAAGAAGGAACTGACCTGAGTTCAGTGTCGTCATAGCAACCCTCAACCAGTGAGGGGCACGTCGAGGAGGGTATGATGGTGTTCAGGGCAGAAGATGAGGTGGAGTCCTTCAGCGACGTCACAGACATTTCTGAGAGCTGTAACACACGCACGCACGCACGCACGCACGCACGCACACACACACACACACACACACACACACACACACACACACACACACACACACACACACACACACACACACACACACACACACACAGGTTCAAACTGACTGGAAAGACTAGAGCAGAGTTTCTCAAACTTTCAAATTCCAAGGGTCTCCCCTTAACTCTGGCGGTGTACAAATGGAGCCAAATGGGTTCATTTGGTTCCATTTGTACACTTGCAGACTTGTATGGGTCAATTTAGAACCCCCTAAAGCAGTGTTTCTCAAATGGGGGTATGTGTACCCCTAGGGGTACGCAAAGGTACTACACGGGGTACTTGAGAGAAAATGGAAACATTTATTTTACTCGTTTGATGATATTGACAAATGTATGTGAACGTGCTGCTTCATAAAGCTTTAAACCAAATTAAGCACGAATTGTAGTTACTGAATAGAAAACAGGCTACTTACTTTCAACATAGCCTATTGACATAAAAACTGGACAATTGATGTCAGTATTTTCTAGTCAAAATGTTGTTGTCGATTAAAGGGGGTACTTGGATTCAGCAATCAGGAAAGGGGGGGAACTGAAGCCCAAAAGGTTTGAGAACCACTGCCCTAAAGGAACCCATAGAGTCCCTGGAATCCACTTTGAGAACCACTGGACTAGAGGGGGAAAGGTTTGGTGGTGAAGGTGTTGGGTACTACCTTGCTCTCGCTGGCGCTGACACACACCGTGTTCTGGCTGTATTCTCTGGTGAAGGAGTGTGTGAGCAGACGGAGACACTAAAGGTAGAGAAGACAGTCAGGAGATTAAGTAGATGCCAAATGGCCACTCTACCTCCAGAGCCACTTCCGCCCCACAGCGTGTGCGTGTGTGCGTGCGTGTGTGTGTATACTTGGAAAAATAATAGACTATGCTGAGTGTGACTTCACAGGATAGAATAGAGCTGCAACTAGCTGTAACCAGCCACTGGGAAGACTTGAAGGAGGGAGGGAATAAGCTATTTGCAGGGGGGGACGTAAAATACATTTACGTAGAAAACATTTCTACATGGATTTTGTTGATTTCAATTAATTTGTCATTATTGATAGCTGTTATGACAATTCAGTATTTTTGTGAGTTTGGTCTCAGGAAGAAACCAGATTTATATAGCCTATGTGCCCAGAACGTCCCGCGAAGTTTGGACAATGCCAAGCTGTGCGGGACGGACATACAGACGGACGGACGGACATACATACCGGTACACACAAAGCCAGATGTAGGAGCGGTTAGCACCGCTCAAAAATAAACAGGAAAATAGTCTATGATACACTGTATGGCAAAATATATAAATAGACAATGACGATGTATATGACATGTATAGTGTATACCACGGGGGTCTTCAACAGGGGGTCCGGGACCCCAAGGGGGTCCTCAGAGTTACTACAGGGGGTCCTTCAAATCTTGGTTTGATAGAAACCTTTTTTCTCCTTTTTTATATTAACCACTTGAACCCTGACGTCCATATTCTGTGAACTTAGGTCGAAAATAGCTGATCTTGTGAGCTTGTAGATCTGCTATTTTCGGCTATGTTATTTGGTGTAAAGGGGAGAAAAGCACACTAAGTACAGAGTGATAGGTCAAGTTTATTAAGTATTGACGGTTCAAGTGGTTACATATCTGATAATAACACAAATTGACATGAATCCAAAATACACTGATGATTGTGCTGTCAAACGATCAAACTATATGGAATCTGGGGGTCCCTGCTTCATCTCTCTCTCAGCTAAGGGGTCCCTGGCCTGAAAACGTTGAAGACCCCTGGTGTATAGGCCCTACTTGTGGTGGGCAAGTACTTTGTCCGACAGTGACGATACGCTACCTTAGAACATGACCGTGTGTTTTTCAAAAAAGGGGTTAAAAAGAGCTGTGTCACCTTGGTAGCTAACTCCCTCTGTCTGTCGGTGATGATTTCAGGGCTGAGGTCCTGGCTGCCCTCCGAGGGTTGAGGGGATTGGTTTCTCTCCTCCTCCACTATGTTCAGCATGGACTCCTGGCTCAGCAGCAGCGTGGACTCCAGCTTCTCCCTGAGCAGGAGGTAATGTCTGGTCTTCTCCACCTGGGATGACAGGGGGTTACGTTTAGGGCTATAATAGAAGAGAGGGAGTTCCTCAGCGCGCCATCCAGGGGCGTCACACCAAATTCTGGGCCCTGGGTACAAGGATTCACTGCGGGCCCCCCATGAATGTTAACTCATTCTGTGCCGATCCCGAACTAGTTCGGCTTTATTTCAATCCAATACAATTTTTTTTTATTAATTCACTTACCCCGAGCTGCTTGTAGAGTCGTGGGTGGTCCTGGCTCGCTAGCCGCTAGCCAGTTAGCCATTCTACTCTGTCCGACGATATATTCCATTAAAAATGGTTTAAAATACATTTTTGAGCTCCCCAATGTTCACCCAATGTTCGGCGCCGCTTCCGATGAGTACACGAGTGTGCCGATCCCGAAGTAGTCCGGCTTTTTTTAATTAAATGAATAAAATGATAAGAGGCCTTCTGAAGCCTGGCCTGATTTTTCTAGCTACTAGCCGAAAGCTAGCAACCTCCCGGCCGGCCGTTATTTGCGAACGAAATCGCCAATCTCCGCCTAATCCAATGAAAGACCACATCTTTGAAGGCTTATATCTCTGGATTGTGTCTTTAGGGAAGCGGCGCAAGGTTTATTTACGGCGAAATCGCCCAAAAATGATCTTTTAGATGACAAAATGGGAATAGCCATTCTGTTAGCATTATCATCCGGGACATTTCCATGACGTGCATGAACGTGAGCACGTGAGGTCCTGGAAGGTGAGGTCCTGGAAGCTAAAGCGCTCGCCTATGAGAGATACCCTGGCATTCCTTGGCCCCTAGAGGGCGCTGGCACAGAATGAGTTAACTATTGAAAAATAGCAGATATACAAGCTCACAGCGCAGCACCGAGTGCCGCGCTGCAAGCTTGTAGATCTGCTATTTTTGAAAAAAATGTGAAAATGTGTGCAAGAAACCTATGTTTCCAAGTCAGTGATGCTCAAACTTTTTCATGTCAAGGACCCCCAAAATGATATGAATTTGGCCACGGACCCCCATCTCAAAATATTTAGTTCCAGGGACCATCCCCCAGAAGCAAAATTTGAGTTACAAATGTTCGCTTAAAAAATACATATTCAAAGATTTGCACACATTTTCACGACTTTTCAAAAATATCAGATCTACAAGCTCGCAGCGCGGCACTCGGTGCTGCGCTGTGAGCTTGTAGATCTGCTATTTTTCAATAGCTAAAGTTACTAGGGCCCCTCCACCTTGGGCCCTAGAAACTCAGTCCCACTTTCCTACCCCTTGTGACGCAATTGCAGGTCCCGACGTCCCGTGCATCACAGCAGCAGCACACATCAGCAGACAAAAGCAATGAAGCACAGGGGCGTCACAGACAATTAAAAGGTCCTGAATAACAAGAACTAACGTTTCGATTCCCAGTTCATCTTCGTTAGAGTCATTGTCACACATCAGTCATTCTTATTTAGCACCTTGTAAATATACAAATGCATTGAATTGTCCGCGATGCTCTGAGACTTCATTCCTTTTGTGTACATCTAGAGCTGTCACGACCATGACATCAATTGTCATACGAATAATTGCGATAGAGGATGTTTTGGGCATTGAACATATAAATCTAAATTACATTAATGTTTGCCTTTTAGGCTGTGTAAAAAATGTTTTGACACAGGACATATATGACAAATAACTGAAGTATATAGATTACTGTACAAAATAAGAAAGAAAAATACCAGGCCATGCATTTAATCATTATTCAAAAATATAATATCCGATCTACAACCTTGTAAGAGCCAATCTACAACCTTGTAATGTACTTGTAGTCAATATTAGCTATTTTCCAACAGATGAATTTGTGGATTATGCAAAAATAATTGCGATATATTTCCAAATAGTAGCCCGGGTGCAAATATTAACCGGGGGTCTGACCCCATTTTGCATATCAAACACCATTCAAATATACGCAAATAAATGTTGCAAATCACGCACAGGCTACCATTTGGAAATATTGCGGTAATGTAATAATAATTGTGCCAGAACTAGCGGTACATTATTATTGTGCTTCCTGCAGTGGATATACTGTAGTTACTGGTTGGTATCATTGGCCGGGTTGTCTTTAGGCCTGTCAAAATTATTACATATTGTCTAATCGCAATTATTTGACATAATCGCAATTATTTTGTCATAATCATTTCCATAAAGAGAGAGAAACCAGGTCCTGGTCAGAGGATATAATAGTAAAACCGAGTGTAATGGTGCTCTTGGATCGACGGGATCAAGTCATCAAGAAAAGAAAAAGGTGATCCAGGCACTCAGGTTTAAAAAAGGAGGAACAACTTTATTTCATTTAGTTAAAACCGACATGTTTCGACCATGAACTGGTCATCAGTACTACACGCCCTGATGATGACCAGTTCATGGTCGAAACATGTCGGTTTTAACTAAATGAAATAAAGTTGTTCCTCCTTTTTTAAACCTGAGTGCCTGGATCACCTTTTTCTTTTTTTGATAATCATTTCCATGTTGAAAAATGTTTATATATTTTCAAACATTTAAAAAAAATAGTGGAAATAGCAGATCTACAAGCTCACAACGCGCAGCATCGCGGCGCGTTGTGAGCTTGTAGATCGGCTATTTCCACTATCAATGTTCTTTTTTAAGTATAAAGTTGTCAAATATGTCAGTCATTTCTTTGTGTATTTAGGTTATGTCTTATGTGTCATATCTGCCATGTTGCAACTTCAAAGCCTACAAGCCAAACAGAAATGTAACTGTCAACGACAGAAACACAATTAAAACTAGAAGCAGTGCTCTTCCGAGCACAGGTCTCCACCAGGCCACACAAATCGGCCTGTTATAGCGCCACCATGAGGCTGATTTAAAAAATGTGGGGCAGAGGTTCTGAATTAGCATCCAGGGAGTGTGTGTGCTCAGTTTGGCAGCGATCAGGCCAACGGCGCCGGAGATTAGCTGGTAACAACCAGGCCACACAAATCGGCCTGTTATAGCGCCACCATGAGGCTGATTTGAAAAATGTGGGGCAGAGGTTCTAGATTGGCATCCAGGGAGTGTGTGTGCTCAGTTTGGCAGCGATCGGGCCAACGGTGACTGAGATTAGCTGTTCACAAACTGCGAGGACGCACACACGGACGGACGCACGCA
This sequence comes from Nannobrachium achirus, assembly GCF_963921795.1. Taxonomy (NCBI): domain Eukaryota; kingdom Metazoa; phylum Chordata; class Actinopteri; order Myctophiformes; family Myctophidae; genus Nannobrachium; species Nannobrachium achirus. The sequence continues at coordinate 14,611,537 of NC_137810.1, read as the reverse complement.
CGGACGCACGGACGGACGGACGGACGGACGGAGGGGAAAACATACTCTCCCTCAGCCTTCGGCTGGTGGAGACAAAAACAATGAATCGTCATGTAAAATGTCATAATGGTGACAGCCCTGGTACTGTAGTCTCACCTCTTGCAGGAGGCTCAGTTTCTCCAGGTCCCACTGGTGGTCCAGGATGAGGCTGTCACTGCGAGGCCGCCAGCCCGCCAGGTTCTCCTCGCCACGGACGTAGGCCACCGAGGTGTCCAGCACCCGCCTGCGTCTCCTCTGCATGCCTGGGATGAGGACAGCAAGGATGAGTATCTCAAATGGCCCTAATGTATGGAATGGGCACTTTACCCATTCTGCGGCCAGATCTCGTTTTAATGAAGTTGAGGACATAATAAACATGATGTTGGACTGTGTTTTGTGTTGTTTTTTCCTCGAATCTGTGACACCACGGGAGAGTGTTTTCTGCTGGTGTTTCAGTCCGAGTGTATCAAAGGGTGCGTTCGGAAATGTGCACCGGGTGTGTGCTCAGTGTAGTGAGTGCCTAAACCTAACCCTAATCCTAACCCTAACCTCAGTAAAACTATGCCTAAACCCAACCCTAACCCTAACCTTAACCTCAGTAAAACTATGCCTAAAAACTAACCCTAACCCTAACCCTAACCAAAACCGGTGCGCATTTCCGAACGCACCCTTTGATACACTCGGACTGAAACACCAGCAGAAAACACTCTCCCGTGACACCACAGACTTGAGCCTCCTGGACTTCCTGGACAGTCAGTGGAACACTGCAGGTTCCAGCCAGACGTCACAGGCTTGGAAATCACAATCAAAATAAAACAAAAAAACACAAAACAGACTCCAACATCATGTTTATTACTTGCGTCAGCAGAGCGCGCAAGTACTGCCACTACTGCGTTCGGCTGCGTATGTACTGTAAGTACAGTATGTCGGTGTCTGTTTGTGTTTAAGCCAATCAGGCTACGCATGTACCGGTAGGTATGTCGGTGTATGTGTGTGTTTAAGCCCGTAGCACAATCAGGGACCAGCATTTCTGGCAACGTCATCATTAACAGCCAATGAGGGACCAGCATTCCTGGTGATGCCAGTGGTGATGTCACTGGCATCACCAGTGGTGATGTCAGTGGTGAGCGCACCTCATGGCGCGCTCTGCTGATGCATAAGTCATGGCCTACTTGTGCACAAGCCGCAAGTTGGCACCTCGACAGAGTGCAGTTCTGGTTACATCCTTAACTTAATTAAAATGGGATTTGGGTGCAAAATAGGTGAAGTGTCCCATTAATGATCATCTACAAGCATCTTTTTTTTATCTTGTTCCTACCTGGGCTTCCTGCATCTGCCAGGTGAGAAAGGCTGACCTCATAGACTCCTGTCACACGGTTTCTGAAACAACACAACATTCACATAAACCAGTGGTTCTCAAACATTTAACTCTGAGAGTGTACACATTTTACACCCTCTGAGTTACAGACCCCTAACTCCTCAAGGACCCCTGGGGTTCCCCAGACCACAGTTTGAGAACAACTGCCATAAACAGCATAAAGGAAGGATGTTTATAATCGTCTATAAGAGGTAATCTCGCAAACTGTTGGAGAGATTAGTGCCAAATGTCTTGCGGACAATGCCAGTAGGCTAACATATTTTCTTTCCACGTGTTTACTTTTCAAAATATTGTATTTTAATGGAATACAATGGGGCTGAAACCTTGCTCCTTGCCCCTTGTCTGATCTCATAACAAGTCCATTATGTCAATCATCTATCTATGGCATCTACAGCATGATATAACACATTTGGACACGGTTTCAGCCTGATCTGATGGCCACTGACTTCTATTATAAAATGAAAAAACATTATGTGAAAAACAGAGAAAAAAGTTGGCGCTGATCAGTCCAGTGGTTTGCAGGATTAGCCCCGTAAAGGCAGACACACTGGGCAAAAAACATAATGTCCCCCATTGCCTTCAGGAGGTCATAATAATAATACTGTAATCTCAGTTACAGAGAGAGAAACGTAGAACACAAAATGTTTGCATTTTCTTCAGGATTGGAAACTTCAGACTCACCCCTCTGCTCCCCGCAGGCTCCCGGTGCCAAAGAGGTTGCGAATGGAACGTGAGGCGGTGAGCTTGGCATCTCGGGAGTAAAACACCATGCAGACATCTTTGGTTATAACTGCCGGCTGTGTGCACTTCTCCATCTGCAAGTGATGATGAATACAAAGAGAAAGGACTGTTAGACACCTTCATGTGGCCCAAAAAAAGGGGCCCAGCCCCCGTCCTCCCGCCCATATGTGTGAGCATGTTACCTCTAGGTAGGCCGACAGGGTCATGTAGATCTTCTCCCCGCCCGGAGTGACTCGGTTCAGCAGCAGGGAGTTGTGCATGGAGCTGTCCCACGCCGCCTCGAAGCGGTAGAAGGTCCTGGAGTTGACCAATGAGGGAGCAGGCAACCACATTCAATTAACAAACCCTATAATACTTCTCTACCTCGCTACATCCTAGGGCTGAGCAATTAACGGAAAATATATCGAAAGTGACTACTGACTGAACCAATAAATGGCTTAATCATGCTCATGTAGGTTCATCGAATAATCGAGAAGCAGGTATCTACAATCTTGAGAGTGGTGTTTATTAATTGTAATAAGGGAAAGGTTTTAAATAATTGTGATATTGTTTTGAAGTCACATCGTCCAGCCTTACTACAACCTCACATAAAGGAATAGAGCACAGTTCTATGGTTCAATTGTATTGCTATGATCGTATGCAACGATTGTATAATACCAACGGTTGGGATTGTTATCAGAGTCAACTTAGACAGTCATACTGTACAGTAGTGGTTCTTCTTAACGTGGGGTTTTAAATAAAAACAATGAATGCTCTCAGATTAGTGTCCCAGGGATAAACATTGTATCAAATGGGGATCCGTGGCCCAAAGCCTGTCCAATTGTGGCTCTCTCAAATTAAACGTGTTGAGGATCACTGCTGTACAGTATGTAAAACATGTAGCATACATTCCTGAAATTGTCAGTGTGACAAAAGGGGTGACGATGAAATGTTCGGCATGCAACAGATCCCTCTAGACTAGAGCAGTGGTTCTCAAAGTGGGGTCCTACTCCTGGAGAGGGTTCAATGGCTATTTGAAAATAGATTATCTACAATGTTGTATGTGTGCTATAAAAAAAAAGAAAAATGTGGCACAAACGTGGTACAATTTTCGAAAGGTTTTAACAACTCAAATCTTGTATGGGGGTTGTAAGTACATTCAGTGAAAAGTTATAATCCACACTCACAGAGTCTGGTTTAAGAGTCTTTTTTAATACAGAATAGCAGCAGCAGCAGCAGGCAAGCAAACAGACACGTTTCAGCGCGTTAACTGTTAACACTGATGACGGCGTAGCCGAAACGCGCCTGTTTGCTTGCCTGCTGCTGCTGCTATTCTGTATTAAAAAATCAAACCTCGGTTCGAAGTGGAGCGGTGAATCTGAGCAGCTATACCCTGTGTGTGTTGCTAAATGCCTAAACTGTAAACTGTAAACTGTGCCTGTGAGTGAGTGGTGAGTGTGCCTGGCCTGCACAAAACAGCGCCCCTCCTTTAACTAGTGTGTTGTGTGTGGCCACTCAAGGTATTGCCAGGCTACGGACACGGCCAGCCACCCAGCCACCCACCCACCCACGGACATACCCACGGACATACCTGTCTATTGGGAGCGCTTTCACCGCTCCAAAAAGACTCTTAAACCAGACACTGTGAGTGCGGATTATAACTTTTCACTGAATTATACTTTGAATCTGCACCCGGAACCCCCTCAGACAGGTTACTGAAATTGAGTTGAGCTGACCTGGCCCTGCATGAAGGTTGTAAGTACATAACATGAAACAGTTTGAGAATCACTGCTAAAGAGTCGACGTTCTGCAAGGACAAAACGCCACGGAAAACAACGAGAAGAGATGAGTTGAGTTGTCTTCATTAGTAGAAGACAGAAGGGAGATGAGAGACTAGTGGATAAAAGGAGGGACAGACTGGGCTATGAAATGCACCTATGGTCAACCACTATGGTGACTGCTCTCCATTCCGACATGTCTCCACTCCGAGAGTGACTTCTTATTGTCGGAGTGGCAGCACTTCCATAGAGGTTAGGGTTAGGGTTAGAGATAGGGTTAGTGTCGGAATGGAGACATGTCGGAAAGGAGACGTGTCGGAATGGAGACATATGAGGAGGTAGAAATCGTCAAAATGATAAAATAAGAGAGCTGTGGGAATGAAGTGTGTTGTGAGCTTTGTGGCTTGGGCGGTTCAGATTCTTTTTTGACCGATCGGATCATTCATAACGGGCCGTTCAAACCAAGCAGGATAATTATGTGAGCACCCACACTGAAGAACGCTAACATTCTGTAAACAGTGGTACCAAGAACCCTTTCCAAAACACCAAAGAGCGCAGTCCAGCTGTGTCAGAGCCCACACTGAGGGGGACAGATATCTCCGGCTCTGTGGTACTGAAAGACGCATGCAATAGGATAAATGGATAATGTGATTAATTCATTATAAGGGGACGAGATAGTTGTAGCCTAGCTGAGGTAATGTCAGCTAGCCTACCAGCAACTTTCCCAGGGTGAGTGAGACCGATTGGCTCCCAGATGTCCTTCTGATGGATTTTGATTGGCTGTCAATGTATCTAGCGTTCATAAAAACACTCTGAAAGTGATCCAAACGAGATCGTTGTCATCATAGTTCAGTTAGAACAATTTTTAAAACAACCTGTTTACAATTATTGTTATACCATGCTTGCTGGGCCTTTCCTTTTCACGATTGCAGCTTGTGTAAAGATATCCTATGTGGGCCTAAACCCTACAGTAGCTAGAGACACAATGCACCTTTCTATCACTTTCTCTCTTCTCTGTCACCGCATACATCGATAGACAAGTTTTTTATTTTGCCCTGAGCAAGCAATCACACCCTGAAACCCGCTCTGGGCCTTACATCTGACAAAAAAGAAGGATAATTCAAGCAGCGAATGTGAAAGGAACCTCATGTTTCTGTAAGTCATAAAAAAAGAGGCTGAAAGGACTGCTCATGAGGTTCAGATGTTGAAGCCCGCTGGCCTTGGCCTGAAGTGACCTTGTGGGAAAGCAAACAATGTGCTGCCCAGAGGCAGTGGTGGAAAAACTATTCTCGTTTTTCACTTAAGTAAAAATATCATGTAGCAAATGTAGAAATACTCTGTTACGAGTAAAAGTCCAGAATTAAAAACCTACTTGAGTTAAAGTACAAAGGTATCGGTATCAAAATGTACTTGAAGTACCAAAAGTAGAACGGACTCATAAAGCAGAATATACAAGTTTTCAACTGTATTACCTTTTGAAAATAGCAGATCTACAAGCTTGTAGATCGTCTATATTCAAATGTATATTGTATATAGGTAAAAGTAGGCTACAAATGTACAGTATTTAGGGCTGAAGTGGTTAATGTATGTTTTGTAATAATAATCAAAACTTTCAAAGTTACTAAGTTTTCAAATATTGTAGTGGAGTAAAAGTACAATGTTTGCCTCTGAGATAGTAGAAGTAGAGGAGTAGAAGTAAAAGTACACTGAAAATTGGAAATAGTCCACTAAAGTAAAAGCTCCAGAGATAAAACTAGGGGTCCTTGAAATGTGAAAAAAGATGTGAGAATCACTGAACTAAGCTCTACTGGAACCACAATCTACAGTGAAAGATCCTCAGTGTTGATTTAACTGGTGTGCAAATGTGGACTGGATACGGAATGTATCACATTTCAGTAGATACTGAAAGTGTCATGTTTACTAGAATATGTCACATTGTCACATGCAGTATTTGTTTTTCCTTCATATTCAGTTTCATTTTTTATGTTCACAGAATGTGCATTTGTACACTTTCAGTCACAGACCCGTAGGGTCCAAATGTTGGTCCCCAGACCCCATGTTGAGAACCAGTGTGTTTACCGCGGTAAGGTACTGACTGGCAGGGGTGTAAAGTAACTAAGTACATTTACTCAGTACTGTACTGTACTTCAGTACTGTACTTAAGTACAATTTTGACGTAATTTTACTTTAGTGGAGTGTTTCCAATTTTCAGTACTTTTACTTCTACTCCACTACATCTCAGAGGCAAATATTCTAGTTTTACTTCACTATAATTATTTGAAAACTTTAGTTACTAGTTACTTTAGGAAACCTGATTACCCACTTCAATCCTATATGCATTTAGGCCGTTTGAAAATAGCCGATCTACAAGCTCACAATGTGTTGCGATGCAACACACTGTGAGCTTGTAGATCTGCTATTTTCAAAAGATCTTTATACATTTGAAAACTTGGGAAATGGGACATTCTGCATAATGAGTACTTTTACTTTTGGTGCTTTAAGTACATTTTGATGCCAATACTTTTGTACTTTTACTCAAGTACATTTTGAATTACGGACTTTCACTCGCGACAGAGTATTTCTATATTTGCAGTACTGATACTTTTACTTTACAGTAAGTAAAAAATGTGAGTGCTTTTTCCACCACTGCCTCCTGGAACCAATAGTGAAGAGCAGCTCAGGGCTGCTCTCAGAGGCGTCAATTGGGTAAGGCAAGCTATGGCAGCTGCCATACTACAGGGGGAAATAATAAAATGTACTTTTCATCGTGCCTGTTGCTAAGGTATGGCAACATGACTGGTATCTTGCACACGCGCGAGGGCGCGCGCGCAAGACACCAGTCATGTTGCCATACCTTAGCGTTTTCTGAACTGACGCCACTGGCTGCTCTGTGGCAAAGTGACCAGGCAGTACCAGAGGAAACTTCAGCCTCTGCTTTTCAACTAGGTGCTTTACACATGCACGCACATGACCCGGGCCCACATGTGCAGTGCACCGTGTACACACATACACACACTCTGCAGTAGAGAGGCCTGTTCTCTCACACTATACTAGGAAGCAATTTTTTTCGCCCCCCTTTTCCCCCCACACTTACATGATTCGCCTCTTTTCTTTTTATGAGCTCCTTTTAAAGTGTAAAAGCCAGGTTTGAAGTCATGCTCGCTGGCAGAGCATGTGAGGAAACATTTGTTTCTGCCGTTTGGCCCCGTTTCCACCCAGGCATAAATGAGATTTAGAAATGTTCACAGCATAGCAGCAGGTTTAGGGTTTAGGGAAAATGCTACTGCTGAGGTAATGGTTTCATGGATTACATTTTAATGTTTGGGACTAGAACACCTTGCCAGCGAGGGGACTGTAAATGACGTGTTCTTCTCTGACCGGCACTTGGAGTTAATGGCGGACAACTGGTGTCCCTGCTCCCCAGAGATGTTCCAGATATCTGTGATGGGAAGCAGGGACGTGCCTGGCCCCTGATTCAGCCCGGGAAAAAGAGTTGGAGAGGCCCTCATTGCGCGCTATAGAGCGCTGCTGCTACTCAAAGAAGTGGCAAGCCAGTGGGCCAATTACATGAGTTATATTTCGTCGTTGTCGGGTGGAAACCTTGTGTGTCTAAAACCGTTTGTTTTGTATTTTTCATTTAAAAAATGAATTAAACTAGTGAAAACAGCCGATCTACAAGCACACAACGGCGTTGTGTGCTTGTAGATCTGCTGTTTTCACTACTTTTGTGCGACGGCCTTGTATGGTGAAGCAGGGCTTTGCTTTGCGAAAGAGATACGAGGTTTCTGCCCGACAGTAACGTTTACTTTGTTGGCCACCCCCAAAATGGAACGACGGCCGACATTTTATTTTTAATGTTTTCCTAATGGCAGGCCTGGACCGGCCGGGAATGAACCGGCCGTTCGGGAGTTGCCCCGCTTTTCCCAATGGCCAGCACGTCCCTGGTCACGGGCCCATGGGAAGAGAGAGACCAATCACTGGACCTTTGCCCGACAAGACAAATCAATTACATTGGAGATAGCAGGGAAATATCAATGTCACTTTGCCTGGACAATCATCTTTTAAATGTTTTACAATGGTGGAATAACTTACGTATTTCATCTTTCTCTACGCATATTGGTAGCGAGTTTTTTAGTGTGATTAGATTTCAGGAATGAATCCATGCTTTGGCTAAAGGCAAGGTGCACCTCTGTCCCATTGTTGCTTCAAATGAACAAAACAATGCATTGTTAAGAACGAACCACCACTGCCCTCTGGTGGAGAGCAGTGTTCAAGCTATTCCTCTTAAAACTATGGTTTTATGGTATTTTACTGTATACATTTCTCTATGACGGTGACACTCCGTTAATGTAGTATTGCTGTATTGTACAACAAATCAATTCCCTCTGTGCATAAATTAACATCTGTGAAAGGTAACTGTTCAACTCGGACAGAATAATGAATTGATAAGGTGTGTCCATTATACAAGCAATATTTTACCAACTATATCAGATTCCAAGATTGATTCTGTGCTGGGGCTGGGCAATATGAGCATTACAGTACTTGAAACAATTGCCTCGATTACGATTAATGAACCATTATGAAAAATATCACAGTGAAAATAGGCGATATATAAGTTCACAACGTGCCACGATGCAACACGCTGTCAGCTTGTAGATCATATATTTTCACTATTTCTGCACGGCACCATTGTACAACAAAGTACTTTATGATACAGGGCTTAAGCGGTTAATCAGAGTAATCAATGTAGTTGTTCATAAAACATATATTATATTAAATTAACTTACAGTACATGAGCAAAGTTACACTTTCTAAATATCGGTTTATATTTTAGTTTAACTCTCAAATACCTGGAACGCGCCCGCGTCGCATTAGATTTGAACCACTTTAACCATTATTTTATGCTTTAACTATTGAAAAATAGCAGATATACAAGCTTGTAGATCTGCTATTTTTGAAAAATCGTGAAAATGTGTGCAAGTCTTTGAATATCTTTGTCCCGATCTTTGACTCAACTTCTAAATCCTTCCTCTAAATCAGCTGTTCTCAAACTTGTTCATGTCAAGGACCCCCAAAATTACATTTATTCGGCCGCAGACCCCTATCTCAAAATATGTTGTTCCAGGGACCCCCCAGAAGCAGAGATTTGAGTTACAAAAGTCTGCTTTGAAAAATATATATTGAAAAATTTGCACACATTTTCACGATTTTTCAAAAATAGCAGATCTACAAGCTGTTGTATATCTGCTATTTTTCAATAGTTAAAGCATTCAATAATTGTAGGCCTAAATGGGTTAATTGCCCAGCCCTAGCCTGTGTTATGGACAGACCCGTCAGCTGCTGATGAGTGTGTGATACAGGCCCAACAACACCTCCAACAGTGACAACAGCCCAACGCACTCCACAGTCACAAAGCAAAGCCAGCCATGCAGTATACCTGACCACCCACAGCCCAACTTCAACCACTCAAACACACATCCAGCTCAGTAGGAGGAGGGGGGGGGGGGGGGGGGGGGGGGCGCATGCGGAACGACATCCCACGCAGACAAAACAGACAAGCGAGAGATAGCAGCATCCCAACGGAAATGAAGGAAAGTACAAGGCGAGGAGGGGGAGAAAAAAGCGACTGTGGGTTTACAGGGAATAATGACAGGGTACAGGGGACACTGAATAATGAAATGAGAATGTGTGTGTCTATAAATCAACAGAATCAGAGCAGCAGAGGGGAAATAATAATGTACCTAGGCATGTCCGAATCAAGAAACTGTCTGCAAAAACACAAAACAACATTCCGTTAGTGGACTGGAGGGAGAAAAAGAGCGTCAGCAAATCGGCATTTACCTCAACAATAGCGACCAACACAGGACTAAGCGGAGACCCTGCGGGACCATGCCCTGACTTGGCGCTGCTCCCCCGAACAAACAAAATAAATGAATAAACACAATAACCTACCACTAAGGGTCAACTTAGCCATTACTTTAACATTGCGTCCTTAATAGGTTTCCAGATAGTGAGATACCCGTTTGCAGTTACAGTTCATTTCCTCACAGCTTCCTTTGACTGGCTCGGCAGCGGATTTGAATAAAAAAAACATGTTTCCTACGTGACCAGTTCAAACGTTCTGCCGAGACAATCAAACGAAGCTGTGGGGAAAATTAGCCGGAACAAGAAATAAGTATGCCACCCTCATGGGAAACATGGGACAACAGTTTAACAATTTGTCACATTTTCAAATGCAGCGAAAATAACAGATCTACAAGCTCACAACACGTCGCAATACAGCGCCATTGTGAGGTTATAGTTATTTTAGCTATTGTTTAATTGTATTACTGTGTGTGTGTGTGTGTGTGTGTGTGTGTGTGTGTGTGCGTGCGTGCGTGCGTGCGCGCGTGCGTGCGTGCGCGCGTGCGTGCGTGTGTGCGTGCGTGCGTGCGTGCGTGCGTGTGTGTGTGTGTGTGTGTGTGAGCCCCAATAATGCAGCGCCACAGTCTAAAATAGGTTGGGATGGTGCAGGGTCATTGCATTCAGTCCTGCCCGGTGCCTTTAGCTTCTGTTATAATAGTAGGTTATCTGGGTTAGAAATGGTATTGTTAGGCTTTTTCTTTTTTTGGAGAGGGGAAGGTTATCAGCAAAACAAAATTAAAGCAATTAATAATAACAGCAAGTCACACAATTAAATGTAAGTAAATAAATTAAAAAGCCTTTAAACTGGGGGGAACTTAATATAAGCAGGTTTAGCTTTCCATACACTGTGAATGATTCCTGAAAATACTGTGATTCCATTTGACGACAGCGGGAGAGCAACACACATTTAACAAGTAATACAATGTAATATGTTGAAACCTTTGAAGATTCATTAAATGTAATATATTAAAACACAAGCTTATGTGACATAGTAAATGCATTTTCATGGTGCCAGTGTATTATGATAATGTTGATGATAAGTGGCTGTTCTAGGTACAGTAAAGGTTAGGTATTAGTAACCTATGCCAGAGTACAGTGAATGGTGGTTTTGAAATGAGCCATACTATGTAAACTTATGAATGTATTACATATTTAAAAGCAAAATCCTGTGGGCTCATCTCAGTAGGGTGATGATTAAATGTCCTATTCTCAATGTGACCTCATAGTGACTTGTACTATGGCTACTTTCAGGTTAGTACGTTTATAATACTAGCACTTAAATTCACTTTTTATTAGTAAATCAAATGAAACATGCATTACATTGTGTTGGTTATATACTGTAGTGTACACTAGTAATGAGGTCCAGTCCAGGATGTGTATTGTGTAATTACGTGGAACTACTGCGAAGCATGCATGATGAGTGAGATTAAAATTAAGGTGTTTCATGTTAAGTTTGTGGCATGGTGCTGGTCAGTCCATAATGTAGGTTAGTGGGGTTAATCAGGCTGGTGAGATGGTGAACAGGATGAGATGCAACATGAAGGTGCAGTGACGTTTAGACATCCAAAGCACAGGAGGGTCGAAGCAGCCAGCATGAGGTATAGCATCTTAACAAACAATTAAACAGCTTTAGTGGAATGACTTATAACAACACCCAGCTTAAGTATTCTAATTCTTGGTCGTCCTACCTACTGTATGAGGCCTTAACCTCTCGACAGATCAAAGTAGATTACATTTTTGCAAAGTAACTAAAATGTTTTGGTGATGAGGGATGGGCCGTTAAAAAGTTGTGAGTAAAAGATGGTTAAGCCAAAGTATTACACATGAAAATTGGCAGTGGTTTGTTATATATAACGTTCAATATGGGCTTCTGGGCATGCAATCTTCTGACCCATACTGTAGCTGTTTTCACTAAGCCATGCATCTGCATGGGTGCCACGGTCCAGTGCAGGAGCTGTCACTCAACAGCAGTGGCGGAGAAATGCTAGGGCGGGGTTTCTGTGACCGTTGAATGATTTAGCACGGCATGCTCTCTTCCAAATTCAGCACAGCTGCTGCAGGCGTACAATGGCCAAACATCTCTGTGGCCATCGCTGCTTTCAATTCCCGACCAGATAAAGCAACCAGATAAATTCAGACGCAAAAGGAAGGTCACCCCATTGAGTGCAGTTCTAGCTCAGTGTTTCCTAGCGGTACGTACCTGTCGTCCTGCGTGGGCCTGACATAGCCGACGGACAGGATGTTGAGAGACAGGATGTTGGGGTCGATGATGGTCTCGTCAGCCTCTGGCGTGCTGCGGAGACGACCTGCCAAAAGCACAAGGAACCTCAGTGAGGACACCTCCCAACAGAGGTTTTAAAAACCTAAGCCGCCGCACGGAACCTCGTTTCCCATGGAAAAGAATCAAAGCAAACATACCCACGACGAGCTCGCGGACATCCTTCCATTCGATGTCACCTCCTGACTCATGTACGATAGTGACAGTGATTCTCCTCTGGAGACCCTATGGAGTGTGATAGATAGATGGATGGATGGATCAATATACGGAGAGAGAAAGGGTTCAACTCAATTCAGAACCTCCAGAAAAATGGGATTATGCGATCGCAGAATTTCCCGCATAATCAGACAAATGCTGCGGGGGTCACATGCATAATCGCATATTTTCGCCCGCATATTTCGGAACTACCCGCATATTTCACTGCATTAAATCACATAAACCTCTGCATATTTCACATCTTTTCACATGTTTCATGTAATTCACAACATTTCTGCATATTTTGCATGTCCCATTTTTCGCTACTTTTCGCATATTCCGCAACTTTCCTCAATTTCACCGCATAAAATCACATAAAAACCTGCATATTTCATCGCAACATCAAGGACTTTTGTCCGCATAATCAATGATTTTAGTCTGTATAATCAATATAATATTGTTTTAGTCCACTCCAAGTGTTTGTTTGCCTATCTCATACATGGGCAACTGGCGGCCCGGGGGCCACATGCAGCCCCCACCTTCACTTAATGCGGCCCGCAGGTTAATACCGGAATACTGATATATTACTGATTTCAGCTGTTACAATTCCAAACATGACCTGCTTTAATTCCGTCAGTCAATATTAGTAGCTTAATGACTAGTATAGTATTATTAAAATGTATTTTTTTATGTCCAATGTACTTGTATTTAGGTTCATAAAGTTAATATGAGTATATAACTAAATGCGTTTGAAATTAGATAAAAAATTTACATTTCAGGATTCCAATTTAAAAACAACAAAAAATTATTCAGGATTCCAATTCAAAAGAAGCAAAAATAGCCGATCTACAAGCTCAAAACGCATCGCAGCGCGATGCGTTTTGAGCTTGTAGATCTGCTATTTTTGCTTCTTTTGTATGAGATACTAGAATGACAAAGTAGGACGTAGCAATATGCAACGTGGCCCTCTGGAGTGAAGGTGGAAATATAGTGGCCCTCGCCATCATCAAAGTTGCCCACCCCTGCCCTACCTGGTGCAGTAGGAACGTGCCATGGCAGGGCATGCCTGCCCTGTGGTCCACTGCTGCAGGGATGTAGCTGTGGAAAAGCACACACATCTCATCGATCAGCACACGCTGTGGATTTATGAACGCTATCAATATCCTCCTGAGGCAACATGCAATGTGATAGCTGTTCATGAAATATTCAATTCAGCGGAAAATAAAATACTCTGGAGCCCAATCGATTCCGAGCGTCTGCCATAATGAAACTGAACTGTGCCACTGGACGAACGCTACACTAATCCTTATCCCTGGATTTAGCCGGGGGCAGGGGCGTCACAAGGGGTAGGAAAGTGGGACTGAGTTACTAGGGCCTGGAGGGGCCCTAGTAACTTTAGCTATTGAAAAATAGCAGATATACAAGCTCACAGCGCGGCACCGAGTGCCGCGCTGTGAGCTTGTAGATCTGCTATTTTTATAAGTCGTGAAAATGTGTGCAAATCTTTGAATATATGTATTTTTTAAGCGAACGTTTGTAACTCAAATATTGCTTCTGGGGGGGGTCCCTGGAACTAAATGTTTTGAGATGGGGGACCGTGGCTAAATACATATAATTTTGGGGGTCCTTCATATGAAAAAGTTTGAGCATCACTGACATGGAAACATAGGTTTCTTGCACACATTTTCACAATTTTTCAAAAATAGCAGATCTACAAGCTCGCAGCGCGGCACTCGGTGCCGCGCTGTGAGCTTGTATATCTGCTATTTTTCAATAGCTAACATTCATGGGGGGCCCCACAATGAATCCTTGTACCCAGGGCCCAGAATTTGGTGTGACGCCCATGCCAGGGGGTGACATGGGATACTCACTCCCCGTTGGCCTCCAGCTCGCAGATCTCGAAGAGGACCATGAGGTCGTACTTGCAGTGGCACGGACCAGAAGAGGGGCGGGTCAACGCCGTTAGCTTGGTGGCGGGTACTGGGTTTCAGAAAGAGACAGAGACGGTTTAGACATCAAGATATACAGTATGGTTGAGGAAAGTACTACAAGACTATAGGCCACTGGTTCTCAAAATGGGGGTCCTTGAGGTGGTTCCAGGGGGGTCCCCAAGCTAAATGACTGATAATTAGGAACCAAATTAATCCTTTAGTGTTTGTAACTCAGAGTGTACAAATAGAATCAAATGGAGCCTTGCGGGTCCTTTTGGTTCCATTTGTACACTCTCAGAGTTATGTTAGGTCGAAAGTAAAACATTTGAGAACCACTGCTCTAGGCCAGTGGTTCTCAACCTTTTCAGCCCTCAACCCCCAAAATAAAATGATTTTAACTGGGGACCCCCCCACCCTGACGAGCAGGGTCAGGGTGGAGCAAGAGTTGAGGCATTACATTTTGTATAACACGGTTCTATTGTGAAAATAGCAGATCTGCATGTTTTCACAATTTCTGACTCTAATATTTGACAATTTGGACAATGTTAACGTTTTAGAGGTATTAAAAAGTACTTCAATTGTCACTTTAGAAATGTGCATATAGGTTACCCTCTATACACTTAAACTTTATGTTGGTTTGTTTACTGTTGAGAGAGAAAACAATCTTGCACATTAAGCTAATCATCTGGGGACCCCCCCAAAATAATGTGGGGACCCCCTGGGGGTCCCGACCCACAGGTTGAGAACCAATGCTATAGGCTACTGGCTGGCTAGCACAGGGGGAAAGCTGAGACCAACTCTGGCCCAAACAAAGGGCAGAAGAACCAGAGCCATGAAGGGAGAGAGAGAGGAAGCACTCAGACCTGTGGGAGGAGGAACTCTCTATCAGCTGGTTTAACATCAGTCCACACTTAAAGGAAAATACCATGCAAGGTTGACACGTAAATGAGTCACTTGTTTCGTGTGGAAATAGGATTATCATTTTGTTTCGAATGAAATACACCAGTGTTTCTCAAACTTGTACATTTCAAGGTTTCCCCTTAACTCTGACAGTGTACAAATGGAACCAAATGGAACCCGTTAGGGTTCCATTTGGTTCCATTAGTACACTGTCAGAGTTACAGACTTGTATGGGTCCATTTGGAACCCCATAAAGGAACCCACAGAGTCCCTGTTACCCACTTTGAGAAACACTGAAATACACCATGGAATTCAATTCTTCAATGTGTGTAAAAGGTCAAGTTAACGGTCCACAGGTTCAGGCTGTGCGTTGAACTTTGGTTGATTCTCATTTTGTTACGAGGGTTCAGGGTCGTTTTGAAGGAATGGTATTTCCCTTGAATAGCTTCACAGTTTACTATTGTCTATGCACAGTAACAACGCGGTTCTGCAAACATCACATTGTGACAACTAGATGGACACACTCTATAGTACTGTATCTCTCCATAGAACAGTTCCACAATAGCTCTAGTTCTCAACGTAGGACCGTGAGTGGGTTCCAGAGGGTTCCCAGCTAACTGATCAACAGAAAGGAACCAAATGGGCCTTTATGGGTCTGTGACTCCGAACGGAACCAAATGGACACTTATGGGTCCATTTGGTTTCCATTTGTACAATCAACAGAGTTAAATTAACACAGTGTATACAGCAGGTCTGGAATTTCATCATTTTAGGGGCATGAAGGTCACTTGGCCTTTGGTGTTGTCCATTTTCTGAGGGCACAAAGGCCAAATGCCAGGGCAGGAAGGGCATGAAAAAAAACGTGTCCATTGAAATAATTAATTGAATTTGAGGGTTACGGATGATTCAAAATTTGATGTAGACTATCTGCAGTCAAATAAATACATTATGGTATTTATCTGATCCATGCTCAGCCCTGCACCAATCAAAGTCACGTATATGGAGAGAAAGTGGTACAGTCAGCTGGGGCATTAAGGCCACTGTGGCCCCAGGGCATGCAATTTTTTTGAGGGGCACAAAGCCAAACTGAGGGGCAATGCCTTCATGGCCTCCCTGAAATTCCTGCCCTGGTATACAGTGTAGATTGAGGTCCCAGAGACACAGTAAGAGTCATATTAACTCATTTCCTGCTATCCCCGTCGAAACCGGAGATTTCCCGCTGTACCACTCTGCGATGCCTGAGGAGCTTTAATTAGCTTTAATCATTATGAAACGGTTAAAAGTATGATCGCTGATTATAGCCGATTCTGGCTCTTTAGGCCCGTCTCCTAACTGTATCCGGTCGTATTTCCGGTTTGGACCGGATCTAGTTTTATGTTTGATTCTTTTACCCGCCTGGCATATGATCTGCGCACATATCGTCTGCTATGTGCGCGAACGTGTGTTACGATAGCGCACAGCTGGCTGTTTCCAATGTTTTTTTATGTAAACACTGGCGGATACAGCAGGGATACAGCCTGGCAACGGATATGTCTATTTCAATGGGGTTTTTTTTATTCGAAAGCTGTCACCGAGTCACATCGCGCACAGATCGTGCACGATGCGTGCACGTGCCCACGTTAAAAGGTAAGGACAATTTGGCAGGAAAACAGTTCAGCCTATGTTTAAAATAGCAGCAAATGAGTTAAACGGGGGGAATGGCCTATTTATATATCAAACTGGGACAGGGAGTCCACCATATTAAAAAAGCTGAGAATCGTTGCTCTGCAGGAGTCAAGGCGAGATAAGAGTCAGTGTGACTGAAACTGAAACACTCCCACACACAGACATGGAGCTGTAAGGCTGTGTCTCCAGTCCACCAAAGCGCTTCTTCCCAGCTGAAAATACTCGCAAAACAAAAAACACTTCCAAACTCCCCAGCTGAAAATATTTAAACTCTCAGCATGCAGATAAAGACGCCACACATGAACGCATGTGTGGCGTAAACACATGGCACAGCATAAAAACATGGCGCACGCATTGAAACAATTCAAAACATACGCTGCATGTGCTCAGGAAAAAAAGTGCTTTGGTGGACATGGCCCCTTCAAGCAAAAAAAAGAAAAGTATTAGGTAGAACTCACACATAATGAATAACTTAACCAATCCTTCCTGTACTACAGAATAGTCATTGTGACCACTAGCTTAGCAGAAAAAGCCCAAGTGATCCCACATTCAAAGGTGGAGCTGTAGGGAAACTCAACCACACAAGTAGGAGTGGGCACACAAGTACACAAGAGAACCAATCCAACACTAGAATCCCCCAAACCCAAGCTTCTTCTTTTTATATCAGCTTCAATTTGGAATAGATCCATCACATCTACATTGGTCAGTAAGCAAAATTTGCAGCTAGTCAGTGAGTCTGTGCTATTGCAATGCGTTAGAGAGGTGTTCTATTATCCCTAATGTAGTGAATCTTAAACTGGGGTTCTGGTGAGAGGGTTCCAGGGGGTCCCCAGCTAGGTGATAGATAGTTAGGACCCAAATGGACCCTTACAGGTCTAAAAAGCTCCCTTTCCACTACGAGGTGGAACCAGAACTTTCCAGAAGCTGAACCTATTTTTTTTTTTGTTCTGGTTTTGTTTCCATAGCGTACGGCCTGGTTTCAGACGAGGTTCTGGGAACCTTTTTCAGGTCCTACTCTTGAGGTAGTCCTAAACTTGAGTTCTGGGAACCCATGGACGGGGCCAGCAGCGCTACTTCTCTCGATTCTGGACCTTCCCAGGTTGGGTCTGGTTGTATGGAAACGTAAGCAGAACTTGGTCTCAGAACTTCACAGGTTCTTGACAGTTCTTGGTTCTGTAAAGTTCTGGTTCTAGGTCTGGTTTGGCACTGTAGTGGAAAAGGGGCTTAACTCAGAGTGTAAAAACTGTAACCACATTTGTACACTCTCAGAGTTATGGTGGTCCGTGGTCCTAATGTAGTAGGGCATTCACTGAGAGTGATTTTTAGTATTCTAATTATTCGACCTCAAAGTATTTGAATAGGACTGGCCAAACTGTCAAATATTAAGTAAGCAAGAGGCAAAGTGCGAGGCGTTGTGAGCATGTAGATCGGCTATTTTCACAATATTTATCTGTGGAACCGAGTAACATTAATACCTACAATTCCAAGTGATTGTCAGGGTGGGGGTCCCCTGTTCAAATATGTTTATTTTGGGGGTCACGGCCTTAAAAGGTTTGAGAACCCCTGGTATAGAGCATTAACAAATTCATCCACCCAGGGGCATTGACAACTCATTCTTATGACTTCCTATCTAGCCAAGCTTTATAAACTATATATATGTTTTTAAAGAGAAAACAATAAAAATAAGCGAATATTCGACTTTGGTGAACAACGTCGAATAGTGACTTTGATATTTGAATATTTGAATATTTGGTGAATGCCCTTGTACGTGCTCCTAATGTATAGCACACTGCGGGTCCTTGAAATTAAAATGTTTCAGAACCACTGCCCTTAATGGTGCTCTCTGCAAAAGAGCTTTCCGTTGTGTGTGTGTGTGTGTGTGTGTGTGTGTGGGGGGGGGGGGGGGTGTTCAGCCTGGTATAAAAAGAGCTTTCCGTTGTGGGGGGATTCGTGTGGATTCAGCAGCAACCAAGTCAACCAACCCGGCGTCTGAGCTTTAACGACAGAACAGATAGTGATGGGCGGAGCCGTGAGCTGGGCCTGCTCCTCCAGGAAGGAGGCGGCCAGGCCCGCGGCGGACAGGGCGTGGCCCGACAGCGAGTCCACCAGCGCCCCGTTGAACACGTCGGGGACCAGGTACCGGATCAGGTCCAGAGCCTTGTCCTGCTCCCCCGGCAGGCTGTCCGAGTCCGCTGATTCACAGCCAACGACATGGAGTTATGATGACATGGACTCACAGACACACATGACATGACTTATAGGCTTAGACGTATACCCTGTTGCGAGTCAGTGTAGCACGCCGAAAATGTAAGATCAAAACTTTGCCCTGCAAAGGCAGAGTGCTGTAACTACGTACAAGAATTTCACAAAAGAATGGGTTTAAAAGTGTTACAACTGGTCAGCCAAATGAGATACAGGCATATACCGGTAAGTGATATTAAATTGATTGTATATCTGTTCTTGAGGTAATTGTTCACCCCCCAATATCATGAAGGCTAATTTGACCTTTGGGCGACACAAATTAAGTTGTTGTGTCCGAAAACGTAGTTACTGCACTCTGCCTTTGTAGGGCAGAAATAGATCTGCTGTTTTCCATATTAGCTGTATTCGAGATCAGCTACAGTATATGTGGTTCCCAACCTTTTCTGTGTCAAGGCCCGGCTTGGACAATGGAACCAACGCAGTATACACTTATAAGTTCATATTTGTTGGTATCATGATTAAAACAACATTTTCAAGGGGTTAAAGATTTCTAATTTATACTGTATGTATAGTACTATTGTATCATATTATATTAATGTTATATCATGATTAAAATCTTACTGTAAGCCAATTATTTGTTGGCCCACTTGAAAACAGGTTGGGAATCACTGTTCTAGATATATTACATTTTTGGCGCATGACACCGTCACGAAAACAAAGTATAGATTAGGCTTTACAGACACACTGCTACAGACAACACCCTGTGGCATGCAAGGCAGAGGTAAAAGCCTGTCCACAGAATAAGCATCATTTTTACAGCTAATGGTATTTTGTTCACTCTGCTTATGAAAAAGAATATATTTACCAGGCTTTGACAGGGGCATCACTTTGGGGAATTGTCTTCTGCAGGGACGTAGTGGGCTGTTTGGAGAAACAACATTGAAGCAACATGTCGTCAAAAAGAGAATATTTATTATACAGGAACTCATAAGATATCGTCACTGTCGGGAAAGTCTTTTGTGCCGGCTGCTCTCAAGTTATACAATGAGCAGGGGCGTGACAAGGGGTAGGAAAGTGGGACTGAGTTACTGGGGCCCAAGGTGGAGGGGCCCTAATAACTTTATCTATTGAAAAATAGCAGATATACAAGCTCACAGCGCGGCACCGAGTGCCGCGCTGCGAGCTTGTAGATCTGCTATTTTTGAAAAGTTGTGAAAATGTGTGAAAATCTTTGAATGTATTTTTTAAGCGAACATTTCTAACTCAAATTTTGCTTCTGGGGGTCCCTGGAACTAAATATTTTGAGATCGGGGTCCGTGGCCAAATACATATCATCTTGGGGGTCCTTGACATAGGTTTCTTGCACACATTTTCACGATTTTTCAAAAATAGCAGATATACAAGCTTGCAGCGCGGCACTGTGAGCTTGTATATCTGCTATTTTTCAATAGTTGAATCCTTGTACCCGAGGCCCAGAATTTGGTGTGACGCCCCTGACAATGAGACACACAACGGTTGCTGGACTACCTACCAGCTGTAACCTAGGACAACTGTAACCTAATGTAACTGGAACTATAGTTGTACTGACTCTGACCTCTAAGGACCTTTCCAAGGAGGGCTTTTCATGTGTGTCACCCTTTCCTTTTTATTTAGATTTTTTTGCACTGAGCATTGGACACTTTTTGTTTGGCTCTGCACTATTGGGTTGTGTTAGCAGTATTGAGTATTTTGCTTGTGTTTGACATGGTGGTGAGATACTTGTAGCACTGACTAGCATTGACTGTTATGGACACATTTGTTTGGCACTGTATTGATAAGTTGTGCTTTAAGTATTGCTTTTGAGGGGGTATATAGCGTTGACTGTTTTAACACTTTGTGTATATATTCTTCTTTTTCTTTTTTTTGGTGTACCTTGCTCTTTTACTGTGTACACTGTACACATTTATCCTTTTCATACTTCTCTGTAACCTTGTAAATAACCTCAAACTGCTGTGCTGCCTCCGGGTGACTGATTTCCCCCCTTGGGATAATATAAGTATCTATCTATCTATCTAAAAAAACACATGGATATCCCAGCCGTCCTCCTCCTACCTGATGACATCTTTACAGAGCGGAGGGAAGGGCTGTTTCTGGTAGTGACCAAACACCTCGAACACGATGGGCTGGGTCCTGATGTACTCCACGAAGGATTTAGTGACTTCCACAGCGATCTAGGAAACCAAGGAAGGAGGGAGTGGTTCAAGATAAGAACAGCCAATTCCCTCACACTGTGTGTATTATAATATGCGAATGTGGTTTACTGTTATCGCTTATGTAAAGGAGAAATATGAAGTCCAATCTGAGGTGACGAGTTTAGATGTTCGGTTTATTTAGAGACAATAGCAACAAGTCCATAATAACAGCACATGCAACTCAAGTCTAAAACCTTCCCTGCCCGCAGCCTTCTGCTTTGGTACAGACCTCCTCCCAGCAGTGTCCTGGGTATAGTACTCCCAATACAAGTCATACAGTTAGCTATATACTCTCAAGGCCAGGCCTCTTCTCTCAAGCTAAAACCCAGGAGGTCCCATGGCAACAATAGGTGTGGCATGGCATTTTACATACAGTATTCATTCAATGCTGAGGATGTAATCACAACAGAGGTAAGTGTCAGACCCCCTAGCCAGGGCCAGAGGTGCTTACGCATATGTAAATAGCATTTGTCCCAAAACACAGCTGATTAAATCAATGGATGCTCGGGAAACAGTAAAGCATTCACATGGTAGTATGACAAGACAGTCATATAGCAGTAACATTTTTGTTCATTTCATAATGTTTTACAACATACTTCATAATTTCCATGACACTTACATTCTGCACATGGTAGAAGCCGAGAGGCGGGCCGCGGCCGGTGTTTTTCAAGGGTTCGGTGGAGAAGGCCTCGTCGTGGCGGTGGATGAAACTAAATTCAGAGAAAGAGAGATGACTTCAAACAATAATGACCACCTCAAAGAAGTCATGTAGCATCACAATGGTCAATCACAATAGTATATCGTCACTGTCCGGCAGAAACCTTGTATCTCCAAGTTTCAAATTAGTATGTTTTTTTTCGTAAAGTAAAGCCCTGCTTCATCAAACAAGACTGTCGCACAAAAGCAGTGAAAATAGCAGATCTACAAGCACACAACGCCTCGCGATGCGAGGCGTTGTGTGCTTGTAGATCGGCTATTTTCACTATTTTAAATCTTTTTTTTTATTTTTTATAATAACAACAAAAGGAAGGTTTTGGACATCACCAAAACCTTCCACCAACAACAACAACAACGATATATAGGGACATGCTGTAGTTATTTAGTGTTATGGCATTTAGTGATGTGTAAATCTAGAGCAGGGGTCTTTAACAGGGGGTCTGGGATGACAGAGCAGAGGGTCCTGATACAGGGGGTCCTCCAAATCTTGTGATAGAAAGTTTGTTCTCCTTTTTATATTAACCACTTGAACCCTAGTAGTGTCCATATTCTGAGAACTTTAGCCAAAAATTGGCTATTTTTAGCAAAGAGCTTTGGTGTAGAGGGGGAAAAAAGTACAGAGTGAAAGGTTACGTTTATTAAGTATTGACGGTTCAAGTGGTTAAACATCTAGAAACACAAATTGACATGAATCCAAAATACACTGATGATTGTGCTGTCAAACAATGAAACTATGCTGTCAAACAATGAAACTATATGGAATCTATGTTAAGGTTGTGGGGGTCTCTGCTTTATCTCTTTCTCAACTAAGGGGTCCTTGGCCTGAAAACGTTGAAGACCCTTGAACTGAGTAAAGGCTAGGGTTATACAAGGTGCTGCTTACTTGAACTGGCAGAATATATCGGCGTATTCTGCAGAGATGCTGGACGCCTGCAGCACAGTGACTCTGAAGGTGAACACGTTGCCGATCCTCAGGTGCTCCATGGCGCCATCTAGAGGCCCTTCCAAACTAGCCTTCAGTGGGATCTCTGCCTCATCATCTGCACCGGCTGTGAGAGATTAGAGGGGTTAAAAACAGATACTAGCACAAAACATGTGCTGTACATGCTTGCGCTCACAAGTAGGTACAGTAGCTACTAGGGCTGGGCAATTGACCGACACTATATCAAGGGGTTAAAGTAAAAAAAAAAGAAATCCCTTGTAATTTATTTTCAAACCATGTCCCAATATGTGATTTTTGAAACACCAATATTTCCCTGATGTTCTGAACTGTGTCAATCCATGCTTCATTTTGTATTCTATTACTAGTCTGGCTAACTCAAATACTCAATACTGTTGCAGCCAATTTGATCGTTTTTATTGCAATGAATTTATTGTATGTAAATGTGCTTTTGTGGGGTTGTCATGACGACTGTTAGACCTGGGCAAAGGTGGGGTGTCGGCCAATAGCAGGGCAGAGTCTAGATTAGGGAGTCACTGGGGCACAGCTGGCTAGGGATTGGCAATCACAGTGGGAAGCCACAAAGTTTTTCTACCGTGCTCTGCGTTTGTTTGTTTTCAGTTATTTTGAGTTATTGTTTGTTTATTTTCAGTCACCAGTTAGTTGTTGATTTACAGTTAAACACCCGGCTTTTGTTCATGTTGTCATCATCATCTGGCTTCAAAATAAATGCTTTTAAATGCACTCAAGACCTGTTTTTCCAGACAACTGCACCACGCGTTGGAAAGAGCTTCACAAATTACCATATCCCTCACTGGCAAGTTTTTGTAGTCCGATTGCCTTTACATTAAGTAGAAAAACTATGCTTCCACGGATCGTTTTGGACACGGATGGACACAGGAGGACAGTGCATCATTCATTGTTTTAGTTCCAGACTGCTACGTTACGTCACGGCTCGGCCGCAAGTAGAACGCGGACCGCACTTCCACAACATCAAAGACACGGTAGGACTGTTTGTGAATGAATAAACGTTGCGGAAGAGAGTGGCCTTCACGCAACAGGATACAGGCAAATCCCACGTTTCATTCTAAAATAAATCCTCCGCGGATCGCTAAATAAGCCACTATGAGTAAGGAGGAAAATCTGGAAATTGATTCAGAAATGAATGACGCAGTCAATGAACCTGAATTGGAAAATGAACTTGGCAAACGACCCGTTAAACTCACGTATAAAGCGGCGGAAGTCAAAATACTTTCAATTCAAAAGGACAGGAATTCTGGAATAAAGCAATTGTGTAAAATGGCAAAGGAGTTGGATCAAACGATTGTTGCAAATGAAAGTTTTTCTGAAGTGAAAATTAAACATGAAATTCTGTGGAAACTGTGTGGGGAAACTGCAAAGTTGCATGAGTCGTTAAAACCGTTGTTGCCTGTGGATGAAATGTACAAACAAAATGGATGGTTTCAAAATCAAATGCACAAGGTTTATGGAGTGATAAACAAAATGGAAAAATGGATGCTTGCAAACAGGGAGCAATGCATACAGGTGGATGATGATGATGATGAAATCAATGTTGACAAGTCAAATAATGAAAATGAGGTTGTGGAAAATAATGGTTCAAATGACAATGCAAATACAACTGAGGTTTTGGAAAGCAATGGTTCAAATGGAAATGAGGCATCACATGCAAATGAGGTTCTGGAAATGGAAAACAATGGTTCAAATAATGCTGTGCCAAGTGGAATTGAGGATGTGGATACTATTGGTCCAAATGACAGTGTTTCAAATCTTGGTGGTAAAACAAATGTGTCACGTGGCAGTTCAAATCAATCAAGGTCCTCAACAGCCTCTGCACGCATCCAGGCAGAGGCTGAAAGAGCTGCACTCCTGACTATGGTGGATGCTCTAAAGGAAAAACATGAGTTGGAAGCCCAGGAGGCACAAATAAGGAAAAAGATGGAATTGCTTGAATTGAAAAGTCTGATTGCTGCTCAGACAGCAAAGGTTTCAATATTTTCCAACAGAGGGTCTGACATAGGAAGCAAAGTCACAAATGGAATGAACTCATATCTGTCAAAACAAAGGTCTGCTCTCAATCCCTCTGCTGTGAAATTTGTTCCACAAACATCAAGCTGCAATGACAATAACCCACCAACAGGAGGCAGCAAAACTGTCATGTCAATGGAACCACAGTTTATGGATTCAAGCCCTCAATACAGGAACCCACCAACAGGAGGCAGCAGGGCTGCAATACCAACCCAATCACATCTGACTAGGAATCCATATAACCAATACAACCAACCAACTGGAGCTGCTACAGCTGCAACGCCATTACAGTCTCAACAGCTACAGGCTTCACACCATCGATTCACAACTACAATGTCAAACAGAACAGGAACAAGGCCCAAGGAACCCATTTCACAAGGAACCAGACCAACACCATGTGCTTCAAACCCCAACCCAAGCATGCCTCAAAGATCTCTGCAGTCACAGATCACTGCATACAGACCACAGCAAGTCAATGAGGAGGACCAAGGCAGCATGCCACAAAGATCCGGACGTTCATACAACACTGTACATCCACCACAGCAATCCAACCAAAACAGTGAGGAACACGGAAATATTTTAAGCATCATGCAAAAGCAAAACGACATCACAGCATTACTAGTACAACAGCAATCTTCACTCTCACTACCCCCAAGGAACATCCCAATCTTCGATGGAAACCCTCTGGAGTACATGACCTTCATCAGAGCTTTTGAACATGGAGTGGAAGGAAAGGCTGCTAGCGATGTCGACTGCTTATACTACCTGGAGCAGTACACTCGAGGGCAACCTAAAGAGCTGGTTAAGAGCTGTCAACACATGCCAGCAGACAGGGGGTATCAGAGAGCAAGAATGCTTCTACAGGAACGTTTTGGAAATGAGCAAAAAATAGCCAATGCGTACATGGAGAAAGCCCTTGGATGGGCACCATTGAAATCTGAAGACATCGAAGCCTTACAAGCATTTTCATTATTCCTGCGCATCTGCTGTAATGCTATGGAGGACATCAGCTACATGTCAGAAATGAATATGCCATCAAATATGCGTGCAATAATCATGAAGTTGCCATACAAACTGAGGGAAAAATGGAGGAACATCGCCTTTGAGCATCTGGAGAAACGCCATCGCCAACCAGTGTTCAGTGACGTTGTCATTTTCATTGAGAGACAAGTGTCCATTGTTTCCGATCCATTATATGGAGACATTCAAGACACGGCTGTCTCATCTTCAAGGTTCAAAGTTGGAACTAAAGTGTCACAGGGATACACAAAGGAAAGAGGAAGCAGTTTCGCTACATCTGTGGCAGCTGTTAAATCAGAAACGCAAAAGGAGACATACTTACCCGACACACCAACAAGGGGATCTTGCCTGCTGTGTGAAGAGGGCCACAGCTTGGAAATGTGCCCCACAATGGAGAAGAAGCAGCACAGAGACAAAATTGACTTTCTAAAGAAGAAGGGTGCTTGTTTTGGATGTCTGACTGTTGGACACATGAGTAAGGACTGCCACAGTCGTCTGTCTTGCGAGTTGTGTAATCTGAAACATCCCAGCATTCTCCATATTTATGAAGAGGAATGGAAAGAAATGAAATCAAAAGACACACAGCAAGAAACAGCAGATATGAGCGAAGCCACCACTCCCAAGACATGTGGTCATATAGGGGCCGGAGCACAGGATTGCGTCTTGTCAATTGTGCCTGTAAAGATCAAGGCAAAGAAAGGCAGCACAATTTTAAAGACGTACGCATTTCTAGATCCCGGCAGTT
Source organism: Nannobrachium achirus (assembly GCF_963921795.1). Classification (NCBI taxonomy): domain Eukaryota; kingdom Metazoa; phylum Chordata; class Actinopteri; order Myctophiformes; family Myctophidae; genus Nannobrachium; species Nannobrachium achirus. The sequence goes on along the minus strand of NC_137810.1, from coordinate 14,584,869 downwards.
CATCCACTTTCTGCTCTGAGCAACTGATGAGGAAGTTAAAGGTGAGAGGAAGGAACACTACATTCCTAATGAAAACGATGAATCAAGAAAGTTTTGTCAACAGTCACGTCATCTCAGGACTAGAAATAGCCGCACTCAATGATAACATCTATATTGAGTTGCCTGATGTGTACACTCAGTTCAAGATGCCTGTGACTCGTGATAACATCCCGCGACAGGAAGACCTGTATGCTTGGCCATACTTGGACTCTGTGGAAATTCCTGCTATCAATGCAGATGTGGAGCTGTTAATTGGAACGAACGCTCCAGAAGCAATGGAGCCATGGGAAGTGATAAACAGCAGGGGTAAAGGACCCTACGCTGTTAGAACCCAATTGGGATGGGTTGTCAACGGACCATTGAGAGGAGGCAACGGGAGTGGGAGTAGCTGCCCCACAATCACAGCCAACCGAATCTCCATTGCTCCCAAAGAGGAACTGCTTGTGCAGCAATGCAACCACGACTTCAACGAGAACTCAACAGAGGACAAGCCAGCAACGTCCAAGGAAGATCCGAAGTTCATACAAGTTGTCAACGCTTCAGCTGAACTCAAAAATGGACATTGCTGCTTGAAGCTGCCTTTGAGAGAGGACAATGTTGTCATGCCTGACAACTGCCATCTGGCTGAGCAAAGTGTCCTCTGCCTGAAAGGGAAATTGAAGAGAAATCCTACCTTCGTACCTGCTGTGCTGGCGATGGGAGTTGACAGATGCTTGAAAGCAGAACTGCAACTAGAGCTGGACAACTCAAAATTCTGGAGAGTTGACAGACGCTTGAACGCAGAACTGCAACTAGAGCTGTACAACTCAACCTTCTGGACAGAGAGCACAAAAGTGTTAAAATACACAAGGAACAAAACAAAGCGCCTTCACGCCAACAAGATCTCTGCTACAAGAGAAGCCACAGACATCTCACAATGGAAGTACGTTGAAACAAAACGAAACGCAGCTGACAAGTCCTCTCACGGAGTGCAAGTTGAACACCTTCTCACTTCCAGCAGTGGACTTGACCCAGCTCAACAAAAGAACAAAGTCAAAGCCATATTGAATGACCGTTCCATTACAAAAACCTCCGAGGATCCAAATCATATCGAACCACTGACTCCAAATCACATTCACCTGTTGAAAGGCAAACCTTCTCTACTACCTGGGCTTTTCAACAAAAATGACTCTTATTCCAAACGACAGTGGAGGCTAAAGGACAAGAGGAACTTCTGTCGCTGGAGACGTCGTCATCGTAGCGGACTCTAGTGCCCCTCGCGGATCCTGGCTGTTGGGCAAGGTATTGCAGACCTTTCCCAACAGATAAGGACTTGTGCGGTCGGTTAAAGTCTGGACAAAGGACAACGTCCTGGAGCAGCCGATTACCAAGACTTGGCTTCTTCTGGAAGCTGAATAGACTGAAACCCAACTTCTATTATTGGGGTTACCAACCCTATTGGATTATGAACAATGAACAATTGAACATTACGGTTTGAAAGAACCGACGTGGACTATGAATTATTTGGCTGCAATATTGTATGATGTTGAATTGTTATGTTTTCATACAGTAACAATTAGGGGCCGGAGTGTTGCAGCCAATTTGATCGTTTTTATTGCAATGAATTTATTGTATGTAAATGTGCTTTTGTGGGGTTGTCATGACGACTGTTAGACCTGGGCAAAGGTGGGGTGTCGGCCAATAGCAGGGCAGAGTCTAGATTAGGGAGTCACTGGGGCACAGCTGGCTAGGGATTGGCAATCACAGTGGGAAGCCACAAAGTTTTTCTACCGTGCTCTGCGTTTGTTTGTTTTCAGTTATTTTGAGTTATTGTTTGTTTATTTTCAGTCACCAGTTAGTTGTTGATTTACAGTTAAACACCCGGCTTTTGTTCATGTTGTCATCATCATCTGGCTTCAAAATAAATGCTTTTAAATGCACTCAAGACCTGTTTTTCCAGACAACTGCACCACGCGTTGGAAAGAGCTTCACAAATTACCATATCCCTCACTGGCAAGTTTTTGTAGTCCGATTGCCTTTACAAATACTCATATCTTGAAATTATAACTGCTTTTTAGTTTGGAGATCACTTGACTAGCGTTTTCACGACTTTGTCATTCACGTCGCGGCCATTGCTACACCTCCCCCTTATTTATTTTTTTGCGGATCTGTACTGATCTCAGAAATACCGGTATAGCCCCTATGGAATCCTCAAGACTGAAATCAGTCCCCAGGACTGAGAACATTAACCCCTGAGTACCAGTAACTGGTTTAATTTTGCTCATGTAGGTTCATCGAATAATTGAGAAGCGGATTTTCTTTTCTTTTATATCAACAAATCGACAGGATTAAAGAAAATAATTAACCAACTAAATAGATGAATCTGAATAAGCCCTATAAGCCCTGTATTATAATTTACTTTGTTGTACAATGGTGGTGTGCAAAAAAGGCGAAAATAGCCAATCTACAAGCATTGCGACATGTTGCGTCAAAATGTTTTCCTTTTAAATAATCGTTCAGTAACAAAAGTGATATTCATTTGAAGTCATATCGCCCAGCAGTAGCAGCCACACACATAATCTTCCACGATTAAATAACAAAAACACAGGTGCGATTAAAAACGAGCCCAAGCACACAGAAGGACGTTACCCGTACATGTGTTGTTGTTGACTTCATCGGCGGAGGGTCCCATCTCTGCGTTCTGCCCCTCCCCCTCCACGAAGCGAAGCTCCTCCTGAGACGCGCCCGTACGGGACAGGCCAACGGGGGAAGACTCTGCCTGGAACTGGAGAGTCAAAGCACCGTGGGATGTTTATAAAAGTAGGGTAGACAAAGTTAGAGTGCAGGGTTTCTGCTGGTTTAGGCAAGTTAGATTCAAGACTGTTTACGACTTTTTAATGCCACTCAGAATTCAGTTTAACCACTTGAACCATGGCATCCCTATTCTGGGGGGAACATTTTGTCAAAGAAAAATGGATGTGCAGTGCTTATGAACAATTTATCAATATCAAAAAAGCAGAAATACAACAAAAATGTATCCTAAATCTTATTTTAACTGTTTTTAAGACCTTTGAACTCTGAGAGTGGCATAAGTCCTGCACTCGTTTCCTTCAGGTGCTCTTTTGGAGTATACATGTACTTTACTTGAATATAATTTGTATTTTTGGATACTTGACTTTCAGATTGCTACTTCTGACTCCACTACTTTTCTAGGAAGAGAAAGTATAAACTATAAAGTATATTATGAACCAGAACCAACCACTTAAATATATTTAAGTTTTTTGGGAAAATGTCTACATTTTAATTCATCATTGCATTGATATTAATAAAAGAAAATATACAATATAATTTGCACTTTTTAATAATAATAATAAAAACCATGTATTCCAATACCGTACTTGCAAGGGCAATTTTGATGTGGTTGAGGTACAATTTGACTCCAGTGCTATAGAGATGAATACTTTGTCCCCCCCTTTTTTACCTTCTCAAACTGCTGGTCCTCGAACGTGATCTTGGCCGTGCCCGACTGCCTGACGCCCGAGCCGTAGTCCGGTGCCTCCTCATCGGCTGGAGGGAAACACAAAGCACCTTCACTTCACTTCCTCAAGAAGTCACACGCAGTCTGGAATCTCTCTAACAGTCAGGAAGCAGTTCAGGGACGTGCTGGCCATTGGGAAAAGCGGGACAACTCCCAAACGGCCGGTTCATTCCCGGCCGCAAAGCCCTGCTTCATCATACAAGGCCGTTGCACAAAAGTAGTGAAAACAGCAGATCTAGATCGGCTGTTTTCACTAGTTTAAATCATTTTTAAAATGATAAATACAAAACAAACGGTTTTGGACATATAAGGTTTCAACCGACAACGACGAAATATAACAAAAAAAAAAAGAGAAAAAAAATGAGGGCCTCTCCAACTCTTTTTCCCGGGCTGAATCAGGGGCCCAGCACGTCCCTGAAGCAGTTTGACACGCCGGGCCTTACCTGATATGGCCTGCACCGCCACCCGAAGGAAGCCCTTCACCTCGCCCTTCTCGCTGACGATGGCCACGCGGTGAACCAGAGGCACTGGGTACAGCAGGTTGCTCAGGTAGACGAAGGCCCTTGATGGAGAGGGTGAAAGACAGAGAGAGAAAGGAGGGAGAGAGAGAGACATAGGAGAAGGATTAACGACACCACAGGCGTAGGGACAGACAAGACAAGACAAGACAAGGTCGGTGGACTGAACAAACAGAACACAGAGCCGCAAAGCAACCAAACAGAAGCTGGGACTGCTCTCTCGCGACGGCCACGGCTGCCCTTTACTATAGTTTGCTGTGCTCGTGTATATGGGAGGGGGTATTTATTATCATTAGAACAATCCCGGGATGCATGCGCTAGTGGTTAATTTTTGGTTTGTTTTTGCTGATGAAAGCTTGGTGAGGCTAAGCTAGCCCCATCTGTGACATCCCTCTTTGCTGTAGCTCTCTAGGATTTGGTCACCTAGCATTGCCACCCAGAACTGGGTTTACAGGGGGAAATGGTTTATTTTTTCTTCCTATTTTCCAACATTAGATCCAAAACGTTAAAGACATGTTCCTTCCCATGGATGTATTTTAATAACAGTGTGGTAAAATGATAATCTCCTGTGAAAACACTGTTTATTCTGCATCTAGACATGCAGTAGGCCTATATCAGGTTTTTAACAGCCGGTGCAGAATTTAACACGGAACTGTGTTTGCGACATGCTGCTGATCGATAACTGGCTACATAGGCCTACTCGATATTGGAAAATAGATCCAAAATAACTTTTGCCTTCCAACCCCAATTCTGGATAGTAACGCTACAGTATGTGACAGTAAATGCTACAGCAAAGATGGAGGTCACAGACGGGGCTAAGGAAGAGCATGTGTGCAACGCTGCGGGTGGGGGCAGGAGGGCGGCAGCGTGGGGTCTACCTGTGTTACTATGGAACGACAAGATGGGACATCAACTCAGCAATTTGCCTAAAGAACAAACGCCTAGAGGTCCATTCATGTATTGTGTTGACTGATTGCTCTCAGTGTGGAGACGACATCCTTCGATGCAAATGACACTGCCTGTGTTCACATCATGGGAACTAGCCTCTACTGTATACAACGGACACTAGCATCACATTTCACACCTGTAGACACTGTAGGCACTTGTGCTGTATTTGAAGATACTTCACCAAAGGCCTATGAGTGCTGTTAAGTTGAGAATCAGCAATGACTTGCTGTTGTAGCCAATGAACGTGGGCTAATCTTCCTTAGAACTGTTACTGTACCTTTCTTGGTAATTATGTTTAGCTAAAATAGTTGATCGTGCAGTCACAGACCACATTTCTCAAGAGCCAATGGGGTTAGGGTAACATTTAAGGGTACAGGAGTGGTTAAAATAAAGGTAACGTACGGCTTATGACAAGATTGGTGAGGTGCAAAGAAAGGCATGCTCAGGACAAAAAGGTGAACGTAAATGCTCCGGGCATCTTGACTCAAAGGAATCAATGCAAATGAAACAAAAAAATCATCATACGAAACATGGCTCAGCTTGAATCAACACTGCCAACAGCTGGACATACTGTATGCTACACCAAACTAAAAATAAATAAAATAAAAAGCCAAAAAACAAAGGATGACACCAGAAATCAAAGTCCACCTCCTGGTTTTAGTTTGTGCAAAGGACGGGCGCTAGTTCATCAGATGTATTCAAGTAAAAATTTTACAAAAAAAAAAGAAAAGATCAAAATGAAAAGACTTGTGCTCTGGCATGCCTAAAAGAGACAGCTGCGGTGGAAACCAGCTCTTTCATCTTGACATTTTGAGTCTTCCTTCATCACCGCTTTTCACAGAAATCATTTTCAGACTCTTTCATACATATTCAGTTGACGACCAAAGGCATGGCGAGAAACTGTAGCCATGGGTTTGTTGTGTTATGTAAAACCCAGTGATGGGCAGTAGCGAGCTACAAGTAGCGACGCTACATAGCTTAACTACATTTGTCAGTAGCGTCACGGTAGCGCAGCTCCTTTTGAACCAGCGTAGCTGTAGCGTAGCGTAGCTATTTTTAGACTCCAGTAGTGACGTAGCGTGCAACAAACGCTACACGTTACCATCCCGGCGAAATTTGACAGCTAAATAAAGTTTGTGAGGAAAATAATTCCCAACAGATCCCCAAACATGTTGTTCTGCACAGCGCTGCTTTCACTTCATTTCAACGAACCTCCTCTGTGTTGAGAGAAGCGACAGCCGACAGCGACTAAAGCGAGACACTTCACCCTGCAACTAGAGGGATTTATGGCTCTTTGAAGTGAGACCGAGCCAAGGATCTGTCTCACTATGCGCTCTCTACTTCTCACTCTCTACTGCGCGAACCGGATCCCATCGTTCACTTCAAAGAACCGTTCAAAAGATTCGATTCGTTCGCGAACGTCCCACCTCTGCCTGCATCGTGTTCAGGGAACGTCTGAGAACAACTGACATACAAGCTCACATCGCGTTGCAAATGCCAACATTGTGAGCTTGTAGATCTCCGGGGGCGGAGCATAAATCAGGCTTCAGCCAGAGATGGACAGTAGGCTACTCGACCCAAGTACTTGAGTAAGAGTACAGAGTACTCCTGGTCACACTCCAATCCACAGTAAACTCAGTCAAAATGTTACAAGTAAGAGTAAAAAAAGTAGGCCTACTTGCTTTTAAATAAACGTATGTATTCAAGCTTAGTGCATACCGGTACGTTAAAAATAAGCTACTTGAAGTACCAATAAAAGTAAAAGTACTCAAAGTATATTTACTCAGTTACTGTCCACCGCTGGCTGCAGCATATCAGCTGTTTCGACAGCACACAAGTCAGTGCCCTATTCTGTCCACAGCTAACTAATGACAGTGAAGTGGCAATTTAAGGACCTTTTAGACATTTTTAATACCTAAAAAAATATAAATAAAAGACCAAAACTGCATCAAAAGTTATCATCTATAAAAACATTGGCCAAATTGACTATAGTAAAAGAGGCACAAATTGTGAAAATGGCAGATCTACAAGCTCCAAACGCCTTGTGTTACGAGGCGTTGTGAGCTTGTAGATCTGCTATTTTCACAATATTTATCGGTGGAACAGACTGAAACTAAATATAATGCCTCAACTCCTAATTCCAATTGATTGTCAGGGTGGGGTCCCCAGTTCAAAAAGGATTTTTGGGGGGGTCACAGCCTGAAAAGGTACATATTTAATTTGAAAAGTAAATTAAAGAATGACACAAAAAGCCAGACATAAGGGCTTGTTTCCAGTTTTATAATAATCAATCGAACTGAGCATTTTTTGCCTGCCTATTTGTTTGGTGGAAAGTTATACTTGAGCATGCAGTTGATAAAAAAAATAAAAAAAAAGTAGCTTTGTTGTAGTTAGCTACTTTTGCCGTGTAGCTTGTAGCTTGCTTTGCTACATTTTCTGTGGGTAGCTTCGTTGTAGCTTAAGCTATATTTCATCAAGAGTAGCTTGTAGCTTAGCTTACTACATTTTCCAAGTAGCTTGCCCATCACTGCAACCGTTACCTGAACATCAACTCCATGAGACATGTCAGTGCTTTGGCTAGCAAAGTGCCTCCGTTAAAAACAAAACAAGACACTATTCTGCATCTAGACATGCAGTAGATACTGTACACAAACGTGAGACAACACATCTCAAGCAAGCCGTTGAGCATCAACATTGCTTGGAATTCTATCAAAGCAAGTGATATGAACTGTCCCATCATCCTACAGCATGATTGAGAGAAGTTGTGTGAAAGGGCAAGGAGACTAACTTTTGTTCATGAGAGGAATAAGTAAAAAGAAATAGTCAAAGACAAAGTCTTATTTGATGAGATTAGAGGTATAAAGTGCATAAAGGATTAAACATGGGCCTAAAAGTCCTGAAACGTCTACCAACTCCAACTCAGTGCTGAGTCCAGAAACAATATGAGCAATGTGGGAGATTAATCCATGAATTCACAAGTTGTTGACGTGACATTCATTCCTCGACATTATGAGAACCTTTGACAGTAATGTGAGGAATATGTTACCTGGATCAGCTAGTGGGAATGGAGACTTTAGGACCATTATACAGCATCAATACACGTCATTGTCTATTCACAGCTAGGCTCACTTCTAGGCTCATTTTCCTACTTATATTGATCCAAAATGACTGTCCATGGCACAAATGCCCCTGTTGTCCAGTTTCCCCAGCAGAACCTAGCAGCTCTCATAGCATAGGGTGGAGCCTATAAGCCTATCGCTTTTACACTATTTATTGTGGTCAAAAGTCTTTTTATTTTTCATGAATGTAGTACTAGCTGTACCATCCATGTCATCGTTGTCCCACAAAAGCCATCACACTCTGCTAAAAAGATGTTTTGCTTTTATGTGTTTTGCCAAGTCCTGGGAAAGATGCTCTGTGATTGGCCAGTACAGTTACTTTGATTGGCACTTGTGCCGAATGCTCAGCCCAAAACATTATTTATCATATTGTGTTGGCTTGTGTGGGACAACCAAGGCATGGATGTGTTTGTAATGACAACTAGTAACACATTCATGAAAAATAAAATCCCTTTTGAACACAACAAATAGTGTGAAAGTGATAGGCTTATAGGCTCCACTCTATGTTATGAGAGCTGCTGCGTTCTGCTGGGGAAACTGGACAACAGGGGCATTTGTGCCTAATAGACCCCATGGACAGTTTTTTTGGATCAATATAAGTAGGAAAATGAGCCTAGAAGTGATTTAGGGAGGAGTTGTCCTTTAAGGCCACAGTTTGAGGGCCCCAACAAAACAGGGAAAATGCTAAGAAGCCAAAAGGTAATCAGGCAAGCCAGTGTAGACATAACAGATGTGGCTGTGACAGCAAGTGATGAAATCAAAAATCCAGCATTGGAGTAGCGTAATTACATTGACTTTGTGTGTGCCTGTCGTTCCGTGTGCTTTCCCAACCCCAGGTGCTCTCGTGAGATCCGCGATGATCTCCGATGCGTTAAGGTGAGTCTGAAGACATTTCTGAACCTGCAATGCATCCTCGGGGTTCTCATCTCCGCGTGTGCGATTGCGTGTAAAGTCTAATACAGGAGGCATCAGACCCTGTGTGTCTCAGCGTGTAAAGTCTAATACAGGAGGCAGACCCTGTGTGTCTCAGTGTAAAGTCTAATACAGGAGGCAGACCCTGTGTGTAAAGTCTAATACAGGAGGCAGACCCTGTGTGTAAAGTCTAATACAGGAGGCAGACCCTGTGTGTCTCAGCGTGTAAAGTCTAATACAGGAGGCAGACCCTGTGTGTCTCAGCGTGAAAGAGCTAGTTTCCCTCCACCAGCGACGCTCCTGAAACCTCACCAACCTTCCCACTACACTGAATATTGGCGAGCGGTCGTAAAAGGGGTCCTGGCCTTCTCTGGAGCCTCGGCAGAGCCCTCGCTCATCATCATCATCATCATCATCATCATCCTCCTCCTCTGCCCCGAGCTCCGAGCACGGGTCCTCCAAAAAGATATCATCGTCCAGGTCCTCCAACTCCGCCAACTCCTCCTCCTCCTCCTCCCCACGCCCCTCCCGACGCGAGTCGACCAGCTCAGTAATTTCAGAGTTGGACAGGGTCGGGGATGGGGTAGGGTCACTCATGCGCTCGCTCATGCATGTGTTGAAAATGGGGTTGCTGGTGCAGCCAGAGACATGGGAACTCGGTTAGTACAGTTCGATAGAATCATACACTTGTTGAATCAAGAAGGGGGGGGTGGATGGGAGGGGGCAGAGGACCGGATTTTACAGGGGCCTCTGGAGGCCTCCCTTTGAACCCAAACTGACAGGGTTCTTTTTGAATAATCTTTAGTTTTCAATGTGGGAGCCGCAAGTGGTCGTCTGGGGCACTAAATCGAAAGGAAAGGGAATATAATATTTCGACATTTAAATTCAAATTCAATTCATAATATAATATAATATATTATGAACATCCATATTCTGTGCATGTCATTATTGTCGAAATGTTTTAAAACGTTTCTAAAATAATAGATGATCTATAAGCTCACAGCATGAGTGACGTTGTGACAGTGAGCTTGTAGATTGACTATTTTCTTTCTTTCTTTCTTTCTTTCTTTCTTTCTTTCTTTCTTTCATTAAACCATTTCGCAACAGGGGGACCGCAGCCAGAGGCTGTGGCTTTGTCTATTTGGGAACTCCTGTCATACAGTGTTGACAGTAGGTTGGACCAATGGGAAAGTGGGAGACAAGCTGCAGCCTGCCCAGCAACAGGATGCCCTTCTGTTAGGCTGCTTACCCTTGGAGCTGGCAGGGTAGGAGGGGGTATCCCATGGTAAAACATACATCCTTCCCAAGAGGTCAATTACATTTACTTACCAAGGGAGACAGTTTTAATGTACCTGTTGGTTTGCGTTAATGATGCAAGCTCATGTTCACCAAGAATACATTTACACTTGGCTTTCAGAAGACAAATCAAACAATTCTAAAACACGCCTTTTGGGGTTTTTCACGCATACATCTCTGTTTGAGTGAAATGATAGACGAAACACAAGCTGGTACACATTATGTGCTTGAAAGCTGATTATACAAATCGCTTGTTGCTTGATAAATGCCGAGTGAGCCCTTCAATTCAAATGGCAGCGCTTTTCAAATGTGCTGAGAATTGGTGAGGCAAGGGGATAGGAAGTGCAATGCATAAAGTCCCAGCATGGGTTAAAGATGTGAGAATGAATTCAGGAGAACACATATAGAACAGCCTCCTTCAAGACCACAATTCATGTTAAATTCGTTACAATTCTTCAGCATTCCTTAACGCCACACTGGGTAATTTGGCTGCACAACCGTCTCACAGCAGCAACATCACCCATGGGTTGCATTAAAAAAAAAAAAAGTCTGCATATTTTTCGCGCGTCATAAATTACACAACCACAGCGGGAATCAAATCAGCCTGGATTAGCATGAACGATGCTGGGAAGCTGTGTGAAACCTGTTTAGATGTTTCCCAGTAAAGAATACTCTGCGTTCATTTATCCATTTGTGACTCTGAGGAGGCTCAGAGTTCAATCAACCAACACTGAGGGGATTTTACTGTGTACTTGATCTTGCCACCATGTATGGCAAGGTCTCAAAGTGTGGTTCAGGGACTCTCAGGGTTCCTTCAGGAGGTTCTAGATCAGTGTTTCTCAACCACTGTGCCTGGGGACCTTTGGTGTGCCCCTGAGAAGGGTCAAGTGTGCCCCTTGAAACTGCTTGAAAGCCAGTATCGTATTTATCATTTTAAAAATGATTTAAACTAGTGAAAACAGCCGATCTACAAGCACACAACGCCTCTCGGTGCGAGGCGTTGTGTGCTTGTAGATCTGCTGTTTTCACTACTGTTGTGCGACAGCCTTGTATGATGAAGCAGGGCTTTACTTTGCGAAGAAACGTACAAATTTGAAACTTGGAAATACAAGGTTTCTTCCCGACAGTGACGATATTTACACCCCCGTATTATGTTGGTGTGCCCATGGATTCTTGGGACATGAAAAGTGTGCCCATGCAGAAAAAAGGTTGAGAAACACTGTTCTAGATTGACCCTGTAACCCTGACAGTATCCACCTGTTTCCGTGGGAGTTTGCTGGAGATTATTTGGATCTGTTTGGACCACACTTCCGGTTTAACAGCAGACATACAAGCTCACGTCGCGTCGCAGATGCAGCCCGTTGTGAGCTTGTAAATCACAATCGGCTGCGGCGCCGGAAGCTCGGTACAGCGTCTGCGCAATGCACTATGGGGCGTTGGAAAGTCGTGGATACAAATGGATCGACGTGGTCCATTTGGTTCCATTTGTACACTGAGAACCACTGGCGTACAGTAGGGCCACACTGGCCTCGGTCAGCATTTACCTGCCGACCAGACGGAACCAGGGGAAGCGGTCGTAGAAGGGGTCCCCTCCGGTCATAGCGCTGTCCGCGTCCTCCATGGCGGTGCCGGGGACCTCGGCCGCGCGGTCGTACATCTCTCTCATCAGGTCCAGACGCTGCCTGAGAGGAGCAGCACACATAAATGTCAGCACATGAGAACATCCATGAAACCATGAATGTGAACACAGCGCTTGTATGAAGGACCATCACACACTATGCACGCACGCACGCACGCATGCACGCACGCACACACACACACACACACACACACACACACACACACACACACACACACACACACACACACACACACACACACACATGCACAAGCACAGTGCTTGTACATTCAGCTATTTTCAAAAAGTCAAAGAAAACGTCATTTATTTAAAAACTGTTTATATAAATAAAAGATTGTCTTTATACAAAAACGTACCTGGGGTGACAGGGCTTTCTCAGTTGCAGCCCCCACCCGCTGGAACCCACTCCCACCTCACATAAAAGCCGCCCCCACCCTACTCTCCCTCTCTGCTATTTAATTTGTTCTCCCTGCTAATTCTCTTTTTAGCTTTTGGCCTTTTACAAATTTCTCTTAATAAAGGTGTTTATTACTTTTCTATTATGTTTTGTAATATAAAGCGACTTTGGGTACCATGAAAAGCGCTATATAAGTCTGATGTATTATTATTATAGACCTTACCCGTTCGAATATATGTGCTGCAAAATATGTGCAGAGTGTGGGTTATGGGGAAAGTAACTGTAACTGCATGGTGTGTGCGTGAGAATATGTCGGAGCATCATAATGTAAGGAGCAGCCCATGGAGGAGTGTATATTTATGATGGATACAAATAATTTAACAGCTAAATTAGGTGAATAGAAGTATGAGGATGTATTTGCTCCACATAATTTTTCTATACCCGTTGGAAGATGAGACACACATCACCCGTTGCATGCGTGACCCATGCAGAGAGAGAGAGAGAGAGAGAGAGAGAGAGAGAGAGAGAGAGAGAGAGAGAGAGAGAGAGAGAGAGAGAGAGACTGCAACATTCCTAACTGTGAGAGAGGTGTGTGTGGGCCCGGGGCTACAGATCCCATGGCCTGGAGGAACGGACCGTAACCCTGACAACAGGCTGTAGAGCTGTAGAGTGAAGAAACGCTAATAAATAGCTATAATTTTGGGAAAAATGAAATTCGGGCTCCGTCACCGTGTGTATAATGCTAATGGCCAATGCCATGTTAAATTTGAGATCAGTCGCTGAAGCGAGTGAATAGATAATGCATTTTGTGACCTACTGACTGACTGACTGACTGACCTCTCTCTCTAATTATAGTATGGATTATTATTATACACCAAAGTACCTCAGTTTGTCTAAGGTCCAGTAGTGGGTGGCTCCATTCTTCTGGTCCTGCACCTCCACAGCCACGATGGTCCGTGGGAAGTGTCTGGTCTCTCTGTCCTTGGCCGCCTCCACGGGCAGCATGTCCGGAGGCAGCGGGGAGTACAGTGTGTCAGTGAGCAGCACAAACTGGAACTGCACCTGCAGGGGGAGACAGAGGGCAAGGTGTGGGGTCAGAGCTAAGACTTGTGGAGCTGTGTTAATCTTGACAGCACTTTTTAGATTTAGTTTAGTCATTTAAACTTTTGAATAAAATGTCATTTTCGTCATATTTTAAGTACTGGGTTTACTGAAATACTGTACTTGGGTATTTCCAATTTTCAATTACATATCTCAGAGGCAAATATTGTACTTTTACTCCACTACAATTATTTGAAAACTTACATTATAGATTTCAATTATTATTGAAAACATAACCACTTCAGCCCTATTTAAACTTTGTCTATTTGAAAATAGTCGCTCTATAATAGATTTACTTAATACTTACACCTGCCATTTACACCAAAACGTGTTTCAGATTTTACCGCACTTGGCCACCATATATAGCCTAGTTCCAGACCCTGAATCGCTAGCCACACCTCTTTAATTTTTTTGTTTTGGCGATTCAGGTCTAGCATCGCTCTCACTGAAGAGGCCTGCCTCGGTTGAAAATCCGATCGGCGAATCAGCGTCGTGAATCAGCGTCTTGTGATCAGCGTGGGTGGGGGTTTCCCAGAACTCATGTGTGTTTCCAAGTACACCAGCGCCGCCGCCGTACCGTACCGCACATCGCGTCGCGCTAAAATGCGGTAAATTGCGGTAAAATGCGATCGTATCGATCTCGCTATGAAACACCAGTAGCAGGCATGTTATGTTGTGTTTGATTACTAGTTCGTAGTGCTCCTATTCTGACTGTTTCTTTGGTTAGCAAGTAGCACTAGCAAGCAACAGGCTAGCCACTAGCCAGCCAGTCATGTGTTGGTCGGTGAACCACTCGCTGAAGACTGCCTCTTTTTGGCAACGCCCATCCCTGCAATCGCCCTGGGGGCAAGCGAGTTCAGACTGAATAATGAAGTGAAACGAAATGTCAATTCAGGCTGAGTGTCAGGCTACACCATATACAGTAGTAGGCCAAAACGCGCAAATCTGTCTTTTCATTGTTTAATATCAGACGGCCGTCTGATACACCCCGCAGTAAAGCAGGGACTCAATTTCCCATGATCCTTCGGGAGATGAGGCCACCCGGACATCCGGCTTTCCATTCAGACCAATGGTAGAGAATTCAGAAAAGTGGATTTATCTCGGATTCTACTCCCAGATTGTGATTATCGTCCAAAGACGTTTTTTTTTTCAACGGAGCTGAGAACCACTGATGGGGTTTGAGGCCAGTAACTTGCCTTCTTTTTGAGTTCCACACTGATGGCGTTGGCCTCCTTGAGGAAGATGGCGTTGCCCCACAACAGGTCCCGCAGAGACGTGAACTGGTAGCACCTCCACTTCCTGAAGCCCCAAACCGCCAGCTCCGTTTCCCTCTCCGTCCACTGAACTGTGTGGGTCAAAGAGGATACAAGGTGACTAGTATTCACCCACTTTTTTAGTGTGGTTATCCCATTATGGAGGTACTTTTTTTGAATGACTCTACCTTCCTCTTCGGGCTCCAACTCTTCCTCAGCAGTAGCCTCTGGGTTACAGCTTCTGTCCACCTGCTTCTGAAGGGCCTCCAGCTTGCTCTCATAATCCTGTTGACCAGGCACGTGCACACATAGACATGAAAGGGGGCTTGAGCCCCTGCCCTTTTACCCATTCTCTGCAAGTCCCTGCTTTTGACAATCAATCATGCAATCACTAGCGAGGACTGACAAACAGGGTTGATCTACAGTATGTGTAACTGTGATGCACCACTGACAGGTGAAGTAAACTGGGACAGGATCACTTCACATGAGTAACCGGTCATCTCTTTTGTATTTTAGCTCCAGACGAGACTAAGTTGGTCTAGACAATGTGCTGTTTGTGAACTGCACAAGAATTCTGTCTTAAAGCGCCATCTTTAACACATCGGATGCCCACGTGGTGTCTACAAGTCAATTTCTTTGATGTCGCTGGAGGCCCACGACGCGTTTGACGCGTTGTACAGTTAACTATACTGTACTGTAGCTACTGCACTTGGCTACCGCGGTGATGAAACAAACTCCATTTCCCAACATGCAGCGCGCAATTACGTCACCCGGACGTGCTGTGTGTCTCGTTGACTTCCTGTTTAGCGGCTGCACAAAAATGCTGTTTTCTCCTAATCTAGCTTTTAAATCACTTTCATTTCAAAACGGCAGCCTCTTCTACCTGCCGTAACACAAACACTGTGGCTTAGAAATGATAAAAAACGGTCCTGACTGAAAGAAAAGATTTTCGCGAAATAAACAGGACATACTCGGATTACATTTACTCGGATTACTTTTCTCGCCAGTACTCTCGCCGGTAGGTAAAATGACGCGTTGCCATGGGCACCAGCAAATTAAGACACGTTAACCACGTGGGCGTCCGATGTGTTAACAATGCATATAAACAGCACTCTAACTTAAAGACGAGTACCTTATGTGAAAGTCTAAGTGAAAATGTTAGTTTGTTTGTCTGTTCAGTTGTGTTTACCAGTCTTTGCTGCTCCAGTAGGTTATGGGTCTCTTCTCTCTCTTTGCGGTACGTCTCCTCCAGTTCCTGCAGCCTGAAGACATTTAGAAGCACAGACGATGAGACGTGGCATTGGCATCGCAAAGTAAACATTATTTCTGGCTTCCATTCCAGTGCCCTGAGGCTTCTTCATGGATTCTTGTCTTGCATTTCAAACTGGTTTCCAATCCCCGGTAATGGGGATTATTCGTATGGTGTGACAGCTATTAAGCCTCAGGTAGTGATGACCGTGCTGGTTTCATCCTCTCCTCCCTGCCATCTGTACCTCCATTAGGGCATTAACGAAAAAGTCGACAAGTCGACTGAGTCGACTTCATTACACAAGTCGACTCCCACCAGAGAAAGTCGAAAGTCGAAGTTGAAAAAAAAAAAATCCTTCGTATTTTTTTTATCATTATTTTTGCTCCATGCGTGCATCTGTACAGCATTCAAACAGTAGGATTGCTTATTGTCAAGGACGGAATGATCCAATATTACAGTGCTACATTACATTTGGTATAACATGGTTCTATTGTGAAAATAGCAGATCTACATGCTCACAACGCCTCGCGATGCGAGGCGTTGAGAGCATGTAGATCGGCTATTTTCACAATTTCTGCCTCTATATATTTGACAATTTGGGCAATGTTTAATTTGTCATTTTAGAGGTATTAAAAAGTCCTTAAATTGGCACTTTAGAAATGTGAAGATACCCACTATATACTTAAACTTTATAAAATAATTAGGGGGTCGTGTGTGATGTGATGACGTCATCAAACGATAAAGTCGACTTCAACTCAACTTTTTACTGAGTCGAGTCGACTTGCAAAAATCACAAGTCGTTATTTAATGCCCTAACCTCCATTATGTCTGTTCTACATGTCGAGGCTGTTTTATACTTGTCTGTCGACTGTGTCGTACGGCAAAGATTATGTGGAAAAGGACCTGATTATGTGTCGTTGGTTCACTGGACCAATGATAAAGATACTACTCATCTCTTGCTAAATAAAGAAAACTAACCAGAGCTGGGCCGCTGGTTACCATGGAGATGACAGAGATGACATGCACATTGTAAAGCGCTCAGGATAAAGGTGCTATATTAATGCACTATTTATAGAGATGGACATCGGTATCGGCCAATATCAAACATCGGCAGGTATTATATCAAACCGGCCGAATCTGTGACCGGCAGGTCACTGACATAAATACCGGTTTTATGCCGATTGTGTCTATGGCACTGCGCAGCACAGCATGATGCTCTGGTCCTGTGACTAAAGTAAACATTAGCAAGTAGCAGCCAGTCTACTTAGTGGCAGCCTACAGAATACAGATGGTGCTGATTACCTTTGCAATGTAAGGATATATTCCATAATCCTGTGTCAATGTCGTCTCCAAAAAGAAGGGGAAAAAAAGCATGTGTCACCTGCTTTCCTCCTGCCTAGTCCAGACGATCATATTAGACTGGATATTGTCTGTGATTTTGGATATTGTACTATTGTGATTGATTTGGCATTAGTGTTCTTCTAGCTTATTGGTACTCAAATTGAAGTATGTCTTGTAGGCCTACTTGGCCTGAAAAAAAGGGTATTGGAGCAACCCTATTTTCTAGTTCTTAGCTAAAGAAATCGGTATCGGAAAAATCGGTTTTGGCAGGTCAGACCTTCATAAAACCGGTGGATCGGTATCAGCCAAGAATTTTGCAATTGGTCCATCTCTAACTATTTACCATTATGTGAGCATCCACCCCGATGAAGGATAAAGTTCTATAAACATGTTGAATGTGAGTCTGTTCATTCTGACTGGATGTTAATCTTTTATCGTTCATCACGGTGCTCTGAAAACGATCCCAATCATATTGTTATTTTTATGGTTATCGTTTTATAGTTATTGCCAGACCCATGAAATGGGTAGGCCTACATAAGCAAATGTCGGTCTGTCCGGGTTTTCTATATAAAGGGTATATATGATGATGACATGATGATGACATGCCTACAAAAGGCATGATGTCATAAATGATGATGACAGACAGGGGGTCTGGCACAACCAGGTTGACCTGGTCTAGTTATTATGGTTCTTGGTGTGGACAGTCGTGCATTCAGTTTTCTGTTTCCCCACTGTACACTTCATCGCATGAAGCTGTCGAGCGGCGGAAATAGCCAATCTACAATGCGACACGTTGTCATTTTGTACATCGGCTATTTGAGCTACTGTGTCTTTTTGGAGTGGTGAAAGCACTCCCAATAGACAGGTATGTCTGTGGGTGGCTGGCTATGTGGCTGGCTGGCTGGCTGGCTGGCTGGCTATGTCTGTAGCCTGGCAATACCTCTAGTGGCCACACACAACACACATGTTAAAGGAGGGGTGCAGGCCAGGCACACTCAACACGCACGCACGGACGCACGCACGCACACACGCACACGCTAACATGGTATAGCTGCTCAGATTCACCACTCCACTTCGAACCGAGGTTTGATTTTTAAAACATGACGTGCCTAAAATATAGGGACACCAAGGCTAAAAGTATATCATTCGACTCTGAGAGTGTATACAAATGGAGGTTACCTCTGGTCCATCTCTTGTTTCATGTCGATGCCCTGTTTGTCCAGCAGCTCTCGCTGGGCGAAGGCCCAGTCCACAGGCTCCACGGGGGTCTCAGGACAGGGGGCTTTCTCCCTCTCAGCCCTGGCCTGCTCTGGGTGGTTGAAGCGGAACACATGGCTCTTCCCCAGGATGATGCGATTTCCTGCGGGTGGAAGCCCAGAGATGGTCAGCAAAAAGGTCAAAAGGAGATTAAATATACAGAAATGATAGAGAGTTATGCCACGTCTTGTGAGGCAAAAAAAGAAAAGAAAAGAATTTGAGATAGGCAAAAGGAATTAATTAATCTGTGTCATTTTCGATTTTAGCGTTTCTATTCAAAAAAATAGCAGATGTACAAGCTGTGAGCTTGTACATCTGCTATTTTAGAACATTTTTGAAAAGATCTCGAAAGTGTGTGAACTATAGAGTTCACACACTCAGTTAGTGCTCAGTTAGGAGCTCAGTTAGTCTGTTCTTGAGAGACTACTATGTCAGTGGTTCTCAAAGCTTTTCATGTGAAGGACCCCCAAACTGATATTTATTTGGCCAAGGACCCGCATCTCAAAATATTTAGTTCTAGGGACCACCCAGAAGCAGAATTTGAGTTACAAACGTTCGCTCTGAAAATACATATATTCAATGATTTGCACACATTTTCACGACTGTTTTTTCAAAAATAGCAGATCTACAAGCTTGCAGCGCGGCACTCGGTGCCGCGCTGTGAGCTTGTATATCTGCTATTTTTCAATAGTTAAAGCAGTCAATAATTCTAGGCCTAAATGGGTTAAAAGGACTCACGACACAACACTACACCATTGCTGATAGTTACTGACGCTAGATCTACAGAACAGCGGAGGTAACTGACCTGATTTGAGGACTGTGGGCTCGGTGACTCTCTTTCCATTGACGTAGGTCTCTGCGTCCTCGCAGGGCTCCAGGATGACTGCTAGGAACACAGGCGGATGACAATGACATGACGGTGAGACCACACTACTTCCACAACCACCAAACACTAACCTCCCGTGTGCTGCGGATGTGAGCGGTAGCTTACTCTCTCCCATGGGACCGGTGCTACTGGTGAAGGTGCAGTGTTCGTCCTTGATGAAGTGACCGCTGAGGACTATGTCCTGACGACTGGTGGCATCCACGCGACCCACCCTGAGAAAGGAAGACATCGTCGTTGTCGGGTGAAAACCTTGTATGTCCAAAACCGCTCGTTTAGCATTTTCCATTTTAAAAAATGATTTAAACTAGTGAAAACAGCCGATCTACAAGCGCAGCGTTGTGTGCTTGTAGATCTGCTGTTTTCACTACTTTTGTGCGACGGCCTTGTACATGTACAATGAAGCAGGGCTTTACTTTGTGAAAGAACGCACACGTTTTAAACTTGGAGATACGGTATGAGGTTTCCACCCGACAACGACGATATGCAAACCACCTTACAGCATCCTACACATCGACGCATGGGCCTGTCACTATTATTACATAATCGCCGAATCGCAATTATTTGAGGTAATCGCAATTATTTCGCTTAATCGTCATAATTGTTTCCATGTTGAGAAGTGTTCATATATTTTCAAATACTTTCAAAAACTAGGAGAAATAGCAGATCTACAAGCTCACAATGCATCACAACGCGTCACATCTAGTAGCAGCTTAGATCTGCTATTTCCACTATCAAAGTTAAGTATTGTCAAATATGTGAGTCATTTCTTTGTATCTGCCATGTGCAACTTCAAAGCCTACAAGCCAAACAGAAATGTAATTGGCAATGACAAAAACACAATTAAATCCTTAATCGCAATCATTTAAGTCACATATTGTCATGTAAAATGTCATAATCGTGACAGACACACAGGCCTGCTACAATACATACTTTGATTTGGTTTTCAACATACAGTATAATGTCACTGAATCAAATATTGTACATTTGTTTCCACTGACTTTGTAATATTATGTTATGTTTAATTTATTTGACATGGACATCACAATTACAATGGACAGCCCAGAAGCATTGCTTGAGTGTTGTAGCACAAGTGATAATGTTCAACACCTGACACAAGAGGCCTTTCTAGATAGGATAACACTATAATCTAAAAAACAATCAGCGAATTAAACATCACTATAATACAAATACAAACACAATACATAAACTGTAAAACAAAGGCAATATAATGATCAGTGGGCAGAGAGTTCCAGAGTTTTGACACTTTTACTGTCCACTCCAAATGAGTTATTGCATTTTTATTATACAGTCAGTTGCTGTGGTAACAATATTTCAGCAGGTGGCGCCATTCTGCAATGAAAGGTTTTGAGGTCTTACCTGGTGATCCCATCTTTGATATAGTACAACAGGCACTCTGACATCAGAGGATCTTCATTGAGGTTCACCAGATGAGGAGTCTAATACAGAATGTATGATAAGTAACACACTGGCCATTCAAATGCATTGACATTTGTTGTTATACAGTATTTTCAATAAAAGATACACACACTGCAAAATTCTGAATGTCATTGAACTCTGAGGGTGTATCAATGGATCCTTACTGATCCATTTTACTGTAACGGTGTGGCACTGCTAGATGCTAGCCGTCTATGAGCGAGTCTGTGTGTGTGTGTGTGTGTGTGTGTGTGTGTGTGTGTGTGTGTGTGTGTGTGTGTGTGTGTGTGTGTGTGTGTGTGTGTGTGTGTGTGTGTGTGTTTTGATTGATTGAAGACTTTATTAGGAGTTTGCATAGGAAGGTACAGTTCACTGGTACAAGGTCTACTAAAAGGAGATCCTAGAAAAGACTAAGCTTATTTCCACAGGAAACCATTTAAGTATCTCATATAACATTGAATGACAGACGAATAGTGTCTGGACTCTGATCTAGTTGTAGATGTACCTCCACTATTGCCTGTAGCAGCAAAACAAATCTACATACTGTATGCTAAAATACTTAACTTAAAATGTATAATGGAAGTCAATGGGGCTTTGCTCAGGCTGTAAGCCCACGTTGTTTAATGAACACTCAGGTTTTTGCTGCTAGCCGGGGATCCAGTCACCAAAATGGGAGAGGACCTGTGATGTTCTGCCGCACTTTTTATTTCTGTTTTATCTATTAGTTTGGTCATTAAGGTCCACAGAATGAGAGGCCTGCTCTGCCGGAAACATCGCGAAAAAAAGTTATGGACATTTGTATATTACTGTCCCATTGACTCCACTAGAAATATTTAAAAAATAAAAATAAATCTGCTTTAAGTAGCATGTGAAGGGTCAAACTAGGGGTTCTTCATGATTCTGAATCCATTGCAAGCATTTGTTTTCCATGAAAAACATACCTTGGGCAAAATTTTGTCCACCCAGAACTGTGAAAAGTGGAAAAAAGTGATGACTCATCACTTTTCACAGTGTTTAGTTGCCATTATTTTGCCTAAGGAATGTTTTTCATGCAAAACAAATGCTTGCAATGGATTCAGAATGACGAAGAACCCCTAGTTTGACCCCTCACATGCTACTTAAAGCACATTTCTTTTCTTTTTTTAATATTTCTAGTGGAGTCAATGGGACAGTGAATATACTAATGTCCATAACTTTTTTTCGCGATGTTTCCGGCAGAGCAGGCCTCTCATTCTGTGGACCTTAATGACCAAACTAATAGATAAAACAGAAATAAAAAGTGCGGCAGAACATCACAGGTTCAACCCTATTCCTTGAGCTTTTGGGCATGTGGATCCCCGACTACAATGTACATAACAGATTTTCACAGCAACCCCACACAGTTGAGAAAATGAATTACAGATCAGCAGGATCATTAGCAATACTTAAAACCATGCAGACGGCTTCACCTCCCCAGCGCTCCTCAGCGTGAGCTAATGACTGTAACGTCGTCTCCGTCAAACAACATGTTGCCTCTTGGCAAACAGCCATTCATCGCTACAATAGGGGCTCCACCAGTATCTCCTTCCCCCATCGTGTTTACATCCATGGCTGCCTGGCTGCAGTGGAAGTGTTTGCAGTGAATAATGAACTGAAGTGTATTTAACACAGCACTCAGTGTAAAGGAGAGACCCTTGACTGGACAGCCCTGTGGTTCGCAGCCCTACGTGCGTTGCAGCGTTGAGAGGCTACGGTATGGTGTCTAAGCAGCAATTAAAACAAACCCTTTTAACCACATTAACCCTGGCATAGTGGCATTCCTGTTCTTATTAAAAGTGGTAAAAATGTGTCAAATCGTTGTGATGCTGCAGGTTTTGAGCTTGTGGATCAGCTATGTTCAATAGCCGGAGTATAAAATAGGGTTTAAGTGGTTAAACGTTATGTGTTTAACTACTGTTTTAGTGCTATTGCTATTGACAACTGAATTTCCCTCTGTCAGTCTGTCTGTCAGTCTGTCTGTCTGTCACTCTGTCGGACTGACTGTCTGTCTATTGACAGGAATGCTCTGCATTATTTAAGAACAGGACAGTAAAGCAGGAGCTACACAGTGTTTGTTTGCGTCTGAGAGTGCAGTAGATGGACCCGCAAACAAACGCTGAGGAATGCACCGTGTGCAGATGAGTTCAGAGGAGGAGATAGTTTGACACGCTCCACAAACTACAAACCTCGTTGGGGGAGAACAGCCCCACCGTGTCAATGAACACGGCCTCAGGCTTTCTGGGGTTGTCCGAAGGCTTCGGAGCAAACGAAACAGTCAAATATTCAATAAGTAAAGCAGGCCTTCACTTTGAGTTTATCCTCCCCATATTCAACAAGAATTTCACACGCGTTGCTTGAGTACAGCACACAGAAGGTCTACAATCGTACCTTCTTTGGGGAGAAGACGCCGACGGTTCCGCCGTCCTCTCGCATCGCCACGCCCATCTCTGCCAGCAAGGCCTCTCTGTACAGAACAATACAACCAGGTTCACTGATAGTACCGGTATATTTTATTCTAAATAAGAAAGAGAGTTTGGGCATTAGCAATGGGTTTTCTCAGTGGAGTGCTAGACCAAAAATCCAGTATACATATAAAAATCACACCCGGTGTGACTGTGAAGTGAGCGGTGCCTTTTTTTAGTTCATTTCATTAAGCGTCCCGCGAAGCTTGGCCAATGCTAAGCTCTGCAGGATGGACATACGGACATACATACACACAAAGACAGATGTAGGAGCGGTTAGCACAGCTCAAAAAGTAGGAATTGAAGAAATCCCCAAAAGCTTGCACTTCCAAAACTTTAAATCAATGGAGGACAAAATAAAATACTCACATTTCCCCTTTATTTTATTGGCACACACTAATAAATGAACGCTTCAACTATGAGCCTTCATCAGAGCGAGAGCCGAAATGTGAAGGCTCATAGCCGATAAATGTAAGCTTTCATTTATTGGTTTGTGCTAATAAAGAAAGTGGAAATGTTTTGGATGTGCTACCTTTTGGGGATTTTGACAGTTCCTACTAAGTATATTCTAATTCTACCTCTGATAAACTTTACTAAACCGGGGAGATCAAACTCACTTCCTGGCTAATGCTTAATTCATGCTCCACCGTACGACGGCGTTGCAGAAAAATAAGATCTGACAACACATCACATCCACGATGTGTTTTGAGCTTACAGATCAGCTATTTTCGGCCTGCAATGCAGTCGTAGGATAAGTATAAATCCGGCTTAAGTAAGGCGTCAGTCCTATACTCACCTTTCCATTCTAATGGCCTCTGTGCGGCGAAGCTTCTCCTCCCAAGTTTCATTGAGTTCAGCGATGATTTTCTCAGTTTCCTGATGTTTGAAATGAGAGAAACATTCCGGTAAACATTGAGATGTCGTAAGGCAAGATGAACAAATGCATGTTTGTAGTTGATATTCAAAGTTAAACACACACAAGCTCTTCTGAAAGACCACGGTCGTGGTGGCTAACCTGATCCTTGAATGTGATAGGAACGAGCACATCACAATGTTAGCATGTCATAGAAAAGATATGCTACTACAGTATCATAGGTGAATAACAGATCAAGGATGTTACGACCTGGAATTATTTTATGTTTTATGCTTTTTGAAAAATAGCAGATATACAAGCTCACAGCACGGCACCGAGAGCCACGCTGTGAGCTTGTAGATCTGCTATTTTTGAAAAGTCGTGAAAATGTGTGCAAATCTTTGAATATATGTATTTTTAGAGCGAACATTTGTAACTCAAACTTTGCTCCTGGGGGTCCCTGGAACTAAATATTTTGAGGTGGGGGTCTGTGGCCAAATACATATCATTTTGGGGGTCAATGACATGAATAGGTTTGAGCACCGTTGACATAGAAAGGTAGGTTTTTCAAAAGAAAAACCTTAGAAGGATTTAGAAGATACTTTATAGAAACGGGTCAAAATATTCAGACATGCACAAATTAGTTGCACAAAAAGAGCAGATATACAAGCTCGAGCTTGTATATCTGCTCTTTTTTAATAGTTAAAGCATAAAATAATGCGTAATAATGCGTTCCCGTTCATAATGGGTTAAAGAGGCGTAGCGTTGGCAGCTTCTCACCTTCAGCCTCTCGATGGCCTCCTCGCTGCCGGGGCTGAACATGATGCGGTCGTGGAGGCTGGCGATGGACCCGGCGCGGCTGGACAGAGCCGACAGGGACGGAGACGGACTCATCCCCGTCATGGCATTGGTCACTGTGGAGAGATCATCCCTTTGATTGACAGGTGGCGGGCGTTTATTGTTATTGGAATCGGACAGGTCTGTCAGGAAGTCGAGGGGAAGGGGGGGCACGTCGGGGTGAGGTAAGGGGCGCGTTTGGGCTGTGTACGGGGAAGGCGGGGGCGTGGTGGGGAGGCAAGAAGGGAGGGAGACGAGGAGGAAGCGGAAGGAGAAGGAGGAGAGGGAGAAGGGGATGGGGGAGACGGAGAAGAGGAAGGAAGAAGAGACGTAGCTTGAAACACAGAACAGGGTAGTGTTTAGACGTTATGTTTAGACAGTATTGTGACACAGAGCAAGAGCAGGGGGACAGAAGCAGGGGCGTCACAAGGGGTAGGAAAGTGGGACTGAGTTACCAGGGCCCAAGGTGGTGGAGGGGCCCTAGTAACTTTAGCTATTGAAAAATAGCAGATATACAAGCTCACAGCGCGGCACCGAGTGCCGCGCTGCGAGCTTGTAGATCTGCTATTTTTGAAAAGTCGTGAAAATGTGCGCAAATCTTTGAATATATGTATTTTTTTAGTGAACATTTGTAACAAAAATGTTGCTTCTGGGGGGTCCCTGGAACTAAATATTTTGAGATGGGGGGGGGGGGTCCTTCACATGAAAAAGTTTGAGCATCACTGACATGGAAACATAGGTTTCTTGGCACACATTTTCATGATTTAAAGAAAATAGCAGATCTACAAGCTCGCAGCGCGGCACTCGGTGCCGCGCTGTGAGCTTGTATATCTGCTGTTTTTCAATAGTTAACATTCATGGGGGGCCCGCAGTGAATCCTTGTACCCAGGGCCCAGAATTTGGTGTGACGCCCCTGGATAGAAGCCACGCAGCCAAGAAGGCCGAGGAGGTGCAGCATTGCCGACGCACAGCCACACAACAGGAGCAGCTTCAAAAGATGCAAACATCCAACTAATGCAGGACTGAGGAAAGGAGTGTTCATTTAACCACTTAAGCCTGATTGAGGTGCCGGCTACACGGAGCTGGATATTTTAGAGGCTAGACATTTGCCAGACATTTTTTTTATGCGGTTGGGGCTTGCAGCCACACGAAGCTGGATATTTTGGCCGCAAAGCTGGATATTTTTTAAACCAGATAAAAGTGGAGACATTGAAAAATATCCGATTCACTGGATCCGTGTGAACCCGGATATCTCTGAAGACTTTACTGTGTGTGTGCTTGTCCCCCTAGTGGAGGTCTGGGGATTATTTTAGACCTAGATATCTTTGTCATGTGGACCTAGATATTTATGTGGCTATCTGAAAAACCGGGATATATGAAATATCCAGCTCCGTCTGGCCTAGGCCTAATACTTGTAGTGACAACAGCCAAACGAAGCTCAGGACGTGTTGTGAGCTTGTAGATCTGCTATTTTTTTTTAAGATTTCTTAACATTGACTTTTGAACATTTTCGCCTATTATGACATGCCCAAAATAGGGACGCCAGCCAGGTTGAAAGTGGTTCACTCTGACGGAGTCAAATCAACACTCCTTATTTTTTTGGGGTGCAAACATCAAGCAAAGGGATTCCTGTGCAGAACCATTGGACCATTCAACTGCAGGACCATTCAACACCTGCAAGGACCATTCAATAACACTGGCAAGTTTTCCAAGCACATCCGTCACTCCGGACAGAAGTTCTACAAGTGGATTAAAGCAGTGGTTCTCAAAGTGGGGTCCAAGGACCCCCTGAAACCCCCCCAGGGACCCCTGGGAGTCCCCAGCTAAATCTGTTTAACCACTTTAACCCTATATACAAATAGCCGATCTACAATCTACCGGTAGGAGCCTGGCATCATGTTCTGTTCAGATGAGTCTAATTTCAGGGTCCTTGAAAACGATTGAGAACCACTAGATTAAAACTCTGTCAAAGAAGATTTGGGGATAAATAAATAATTCTTTATGTATTTAGAGCTGCAACTATTGATTATTTTCTTACTACTTTTTCCAATTAATCAAACAATCGAGAAGCATTTTTGTATATATTGTATGAATGGACTTAAACCTCATTTCATACTTGAAATAGGGCGGATCTACAAGTTCATAACATGTCCCATCGTGAGGTGTTGTTAGCTTGTAGATCAACTATATCAAATAAAGACGCCTATAATGACATGATCGATTACTACTTGGTTATTTTTTTTTTCGATTACTACTTGATTATTTTTAGTAAATAAACTATTATTAATATTCATAATATATTAAATCATTTACTTCGATTAATTGTTGCATCTCTAAAATGAATGTCAGAACGGCACTACATTCTTTTTCATGTTTTCCCTTTTTGTGCGTGCAGTCGACCACAAGGGGAGACGGATGCCTGCTGCCGCTGCTGCGCGTTTCCGGCTCAGAACACTAAAAAGACTGCACATCATGGAGGTCAGATTACATCTAAAAGCCTCGCTCAATTCATTTACTGCTCCGTGGGCAACCGTAAAATTACCAGGAAATCCATTTCTGTGGCAGAGTGGAAGGCTCACAGGAGGGTAACTGTGAGACAAAGACCTCTAGATGCGTTGGAAAAACGATACGATTATTATCATGGGTATATCACTGATTCTTCAAATATATATTCAGTTGAGCGAGCTACTGTACTTACGGAAGCAGCTGATTCTATACCCCCCACCCCAAATATATATCGTCGTTGGAGGGTGAAAACCTTGTATGTCCAAAACTGTTCCTTTTGCATTTATCATTTTAAAAATGATTTAAACTAGTGAAAACAGCCGATCTAGATCTGCTGTTTTCACTACTTTTGTGCGACTACCTTGTGCGATAAAGCGGGGCATTACTTTGCGAAAGAACGGACACATTTGAAACTTGGAGATACAAGGTTTCCAACCGACAACGACGATATAGTCACCAGTGAATCCCATGTTTCAATCTCTAACACACTGGTTTTCAACGTCGGATTCCAGGGACCAATTATAATGGACCCTTAACGGGCCTGTAACTCAGAGAGTGTTTCTTTTTCTTTTTTTTTTGCTCTGGCACTGCAATCTACACTGTAAAATCCTCAGTGTTAATTTAACCACGGGTCCATTTTGGTTCCATTTGTACACTCTCGGAGTTACAGGCCCATAGCAGTGTTGTTTTTGACAGCAAATTTTGATTTAGTTTTAGTCATAGTCTTTTGAATAAAATGTCATTTAGTTTTAGTCATAATTTAGTCACCTGAAAAGTTTTTGTTTTAGTCAAATTTTAGTCGACTAAATATCAAAAGATTTTTTGGCGACTAAATCTAGTTGATTTAGTCAACTGAAATTAATTTTCGCAGGCCTTGATGACATTGTAATGGCTGATTTTACACTGCTGCGACGCGTTGTGAGCTTGTAGATCTGCTATTTTCAGCACGCAACACCTGAGACCAACCAAACACCCCTAAGGTTTTAGTCTAGTTTTTATTTTGTTGACGAAATTGACAATATATTTAGTCTTAGTTTTAGTCATCACAGCTTAGTTTTTATTTAGTTTTCGTCAGTGAAAAAAATGCAGTCGACAAACATTTTTCGTCATAGTTTTAGTCGACAAAATCAACACTGCCCCGTAGGGACCCTGGACCCTACGTTGAGAAGCAATGCTCCAAGACACATAGCATGCCGGCGCTGCCATGCAGCTGCCATGGCAACGTGCAGCAGTAAAGAGGGACAGACAGTGTATCACAGCCTGGACAATCTCTGCTGTCCGCCAAAAGGCAGCATCTAATTAAAGTCCATTCATTATGTCCTGTGTTATGGCCAGAGAATAAACATTGATGAGATAAGCTCACTGGAGATGGCTACCTAATGACCTCACAATGTATCCATGGTGCGGTGGGCATTGAAGGCCATATACTATACTGTTGTTACATTATGATGTTTGAGCAGTGGTTCTCAAAGTGTGGTCTGGGGACCGCCAGGGGTCCTTGATCGGGTTCCAAGGGGGGCCCCCAGCAAAATGAGTTTAATATAGCATAAGAATCAGTTTGACCACTTTAACCTCATTTTCTTTGACGATGGCTGGCCAGAATTGCTGACATAGAAACATAGGTTTTTCAAAAAATCTTAGAAGGATTCAAAAGACACTTATAGAATCGGGTCAAAATTCTAATTTTCACAATTTTTCAAAAATAGCAGATCTACAAGTTTTGTGAGCTTGTATATCTGCTATTTTTTAATAGTTAAAGCATAAAATAATAATACTCAATAATGTGTACACGTTCTGAATGGGTTAAACCAGTGACCGCTACCGTGTTGTTAAAATCTTTCATTACTATTCAAAATGTTTCACAAATTCTTCAAGATATTTCTAAATCTTTCAAAAATAGCCATCTATTAGTGAGCTTGTAGATCGTCTATTTTCAAATAGCTGACGTACAAAATGAGGTTAAAGTGGTCAAACTGATTCTTATACTATTCATTCATTTTAGAGATGCAACAATTAATTGAAGTAACTGATTTATAGAGCCCGACCCATGTCATAGTTTTGGGTCTAATGCCGTTCCCGATTTTGGAGAGTCCTAAACTACAGATTACCAGTGGTTTTGACCCATATTTTGTAAAAAGAGTCATTTAATTTATCACTTAAGCCCTATCCAAAGATTTTCCCCAAAATAGGTAGGTGAACTAATAAGTTCACAACGTGTCGCATCGTGACATGTTGTGAGCTTGTAGATCCGCTGGGTGAAAAGACCGCGCAGAGGCCTGAACATGTAGTTGCGCTGATCAAAGCGCAACATCACACGAAGCTTGACCAATCAAATCCGAACGCTGGGTTTGTTGACCCGCTGCTTGAGAACCACTGATTTAGAAGGCATTTGTAGAATGGGCCTCAGGTCTTTAAGGACCACTCCATCCATTTTCAACCTATCTTCATATCATTGGTCCTCACTAGGGATGGGACCATGTGCGATATTATCGTTTATCGTGATAAAAAAACACGATAATCGCATCGCGAAGATTTTATTTATGGTGATATCGTCCTCCGTCATACACTGGGATCACCTTTTATTTTCCGAGTTGCATATCCGGTACCACTTAATAAACCCTCTCTAATTGGTAAAAGGTAATTATAATATACGTACTTGATACAGTCTTTTTTCACTCTCTATCAAATGTCTTAGCCAAAAAATAGCCGATCTACAAGCTCACAACGCGTCGCAAAGCGACGCGTTTTGAGCTTGTAGATCGGCTATTTTTTGGCAAATGTTCCGCCCCAGGATAATGGATTTTGATTATCGCGATAATATTGTAAATCTCGATTTCTTGTCACAATAATCGTGATATGAAATTTTCATATCATCCCATCCCTTGTCCTCACTCATGCTCATGATAATATGACACCATTTTTGTCTACTCATGTCTGTGTATCAGAGGAGGGCTGTGGACGGCTCAGAAACCCGTCTACCAGTGATATCGCCGATGGCAATCCATGCTAATAGAAACGACAGGCGTACTATTCCTGGAAAGTTAATATCGTCGCTGTCGGGTGGAAACCTCGTATCTCCAAGTTTCACATTTGTATGTTCTTCCGCAAAGTAAAGCCCTGCTCCATCATACAAGGCCGTCGCACAAAAGTAGTGAAAACAGCAGATCTACAAGCACACAACGCCTCGCACCGCGAGGCGTTGTGTGCTTGTAGATCGGCTGTTTTCACTAGTTTAAATCATTTTTTAAATGATAAATGCAAAACGAACGGTTTTGGACATACAGGGTTTTCACCCGACAACGACGATATGCTATATGG
The DNA here is from genome assembly GCF_963921795.1 of Nannobrachium achirus. Classification (NCBI taxonomy): domain Eukaryota; kingdom Metazoa; phylum Chordata; class Actinopteri; order Myctophiformes; family Myctophidae; genus Nannobrachium; species Nannobrachium achirus. Next base: position 14,553,970 of record NC_137810.1, on the reverse strand, counting down.
AGGCCATTGTTCTCGCGCTGATAGGAAATAAAATAAGAAATGTGAAATCTTGCCTAACGATGATGTCACTGGTAGGCTAGGTTTTTGAACGTCGTCTCTCATGATTGCCAGTAGCCAATGGGAGACAGTAGTGTAGTGTGGCATCACAGAGACGGACCCTCTGCCAGAGAGGAAAGACCTGAGCCAGCTACAGTACAAAGCCCTTCTCGCACAGTCATCAAGGAAGCGGAAGCATTAACTAAATTATAATATATATCTCCGCTGATCAGAACAAATTGCATTTCTTGCGTGTGTGCACTTCATTAGCGTTGCTTAAGCTCATTCGCTGTCTGATGCCAAAAAAGCTACAAAGCCAATGCACACAGAATCTCTACAGCACCACTGAACTGCATGGCACCGATAGCCAAGAACTCACAAGATCACCCAGGGGACAATATTAAATATTCAAGTTTTGGTACTTATTTGTCAATGATAAGACACAAAGACAATTCTAACATATATTTTATCATTGATTAAATTGATTACTTTGATTACCCACTTAACCCTGAATTACGCGTTGTTGCACAATGGTGGCATAATAATGGAGACATTGATTTGAAGTAATATGGCCCAGCACTAACAACGGCCATAAATCAGCATCAAGCGGATGCTTTTTAAACGGCCCCCGGTTGTTTTCTACTTTGCATTAACATTAGCAGCTCCAGGTGGGAGTCAGAAATCAATGTTGACTAATCATTCACCCCCATCTCTTTGACCGATCATTCCTCATGATGATTACATGGTGCTGGAGAGAACACTGAAAGCTGCTATTGTGCTGGAGCCGTCAAGAAGAGAGGGCCGGCAAGCCGGGATGCAAAGCCACAGAGCCATAGAAACACACATTTCAAACCCTCTATCTGAGTGCCCGACCCCCGATATGCTGAGAGAGAGAGGGAGGAGAGAAAGACAATGATGGAAAGATAGAGACAGGGAGACAGGAAAAAACAGACAAGGTAACACTTTTAGATGGAGTTATGTACAAAACAATCCTCAGTGTTATTATAACCACTTAGAGGCCTAACCCGTACACTGCAATGAATAGCGAAAATATAGCCTCTTTTCGCTACTTGGTGAATTTTTAAACTTTTGGAAATGTTTGAAATAGTTGCAGCCCTAATAGTCCAGTCATTATATGAAAAAACCTAAAACAAATTGCAATAGTAGTGAAAACGACCTACCTACCTTCGCTTACTATACACTACACTATAAAGGAAAAAATGACTCCCAAAAAATCTGCTTTAAGTGGGATGTGAGGGGTCAAACTATGGGTTTTTAATTATTCTGAATCCATTGCAAGCATTTGTTTTGCATGAAAAACATTCCTTGGGCTAAAAACGGACCCCAAAAGACTGTGAAAATTGATGACTCATCACTAAACCATCGTTTTGAGGGGCCATTTCTTGCCCAAGGAATGTTTTTCATGCAAAATAAATGCTTGCAATGGTTTCAGAATAATTAAAAACCACTAGTTTGACCCCTCACATCCCACTTAAAGCAGATTTTGTGGGAGTCATATTTTCCTTTATAGTGTAGTGTATAGTAATTGAAGGTAGGTAGGTCGTTTTCAAAACTTTCCCCTGATGGGATTCCTTGGGACTTTTTTTTCTCTCACTAAGGACATATTGAGATTACAAAATCAGTTGAGTTTGCTACTATTGCAATTTGTTTTAGGTTTAGCCTAATTTTGGCCTAAAATTACTGGACTATAACCAAATTGATTGTGTGGGGTTACAGGGTACGATTTGAGTTACAAACCGTTAAATTAACACTGAGGATTTGACAGGGAGCCAATAGCTGAAGTATATACTGTTGTGGTAGATGAAAAGCAAATTCATAAGGCATCACACAAAACAAATGTCACATGTACACTTTTTTTCCGCTGGAAATAGTCAGGAAGTAGTCTTCAGGCCAGGGCATCGCTCAGTGAATTAGCTGATGAGCGCACTCGACTGCACGCTGCAACAGCCTGGCGACTTTTCTCTTGCTAATGAATGAATCACAAGGTTCAGCCAGGAGGACAAGGGGGGGGCGCTAAGCGCCACATTCTTGCGATAGTGTTGCACACACGTGACGGGCATGAAAACAGAGAGAATAAAACAAAGTAGTGTGTCTGTGAGATGTGCTGTGTCAGCTAGGGCATTCACGAATAGAGATTTTTAGTATTCGAATTATTCGACCTCAAAGTATTCGAATTGTCGAATATTCGACAGTACTGGCCAAAATGTCAAATATTAAGTACAAGAGACGAACATTGTGAAAATAGCCGATCTACATGCTCACAACGCCTCGCGTTGCGAGGCGTTGTGAGCATGTAGATCTGCTATTTTCACAATATTTATCTGCGGAACCGAGTCACATCCAAGTGCTTGTCAGGGTGGGGGTCCCCAGTTCAAATATGTTTATTTTGGGGGTCACTGCCTAAAAAGGTTTGAGAACCCCTGGTATAGAGCATTAACAAATTCATCCACCAGGGGCATTGACAACTCATTCTTATGACTTCCTATCTCGCCAAGCTTTATAAACTATATATTTTTTAAAGAGGGAAAAAAAAAAAAAAAAAAAAAAAAGAATATTCGACTTCGGTGAACAACGTCGTATAGTGACTTTGATATTCGAATATTTGGTGAATGCCCTAGTGTGGACAGGGGGGTGGTGGGGTGGGGGGGTTGTTGTGTGTGCATTACTGTGGAGAAAGTGGTCCCTGGACAGAGCCAATAAACCAAGTGGCCCTCAGCTCCAGTGAAGAGGAGGACCCTGAGTATTGACGCTTATCCCCGGGGGAACTGGAGTTAGAGCTTGTCACTGTCGGGCGGAAACCTTTTAGTTCCAAAACCACTACTTTTCAGGAAATGGGGAAAAATAACATGGGTTCCAATATAGAAACCCACTGATACTCTTTTCAAAAATAGCAATAGTGTAGTGAGCTTGAAGATTATCTATTTTTACTGCTTTTGCATGACACTGTCAAATGATACAGTCAATGTATGAAATATACCCATATTATGCAAGGTTTCTGCCCAACAGTGACAATCTGGGTCACCAGCAGTCAATGGTCAGCCGAGAGGACCCGGAGTACTGCCGGTTCTTACCGGGGGACTGAGTTAGATCTGGGACAGTAGATGAAATGAAAGGAAAGGGGAGTATTTTATCATCCTCAGGGCGGGGAAATTACTTTCCTGCATTCACCCAGCAGATGGCTTTTGATGACTGCTCTTTGGGCAGCTGTTCTCTTAGGAGTGTATTGTTGTGTAAATTATGATTATCATGCAGCCTCTCTACCCACCCAGCTACAGTCATCCCTGAGTTCATTTAACTGGAGAACTAGCCAGCAGGACCAGAGTACGAAGCACTGCATTACCCATTTAGGCCTAGAATTATTGAATGCTTTAACCAGTGGAAAAACAGCAGATATACAAGCTCACAGCGCGGCACCGAGTGCCGCGCTGGGAGCTTGTAGATCTGCTATTTTGGAAAAAGTCATGAAAATGTGTGCAAATCTTTGAATATATGTATTTTCAAAGCGAACGTTTGTAACTCAAATTTCGCTTCTGGGTGGTCCCTGGAACTAAATATTTTGAGATGCGGGTCCGTGGCCAAATAAATATAATTTTGGGGGTCCTTCACATGAAAAGGTTTGAGAACCACTGACACAGTAGTCTCTCAAGAACAGACTAACTGAGCTCCATTTAAGTGAAAAGGACCTTTTCTTTGACGATGGCTGGCCAGATTGCTGACATATAGAAACATAGGTTTTTCCAAAAATCTTAGAAGGATTCAAAAGACACTTAAAGAATCGGGTCAAAATTCTAATTTTCACGATTTTTCAAAAATAGCAGATCTACAAGCTTGCATGTGAGCTTGTATATCTGCTATTTTTCAATAGTTAAAGCATAAAATAATGATACACAATAATGTGTACCCGTTCTAAATGGGTTAAAAGAAAGTCTGATAGTCTTGGCCCACTTACCCAAATACTGTTTGGAATTCTGTGTTCCGTGGCCGTGCTTCTCCATAAAAAGGAAATCTCTGACAGTCTTTGTAGTTGGTACAAGGCTAGACTTGATATAACATAGATACACTCATAAGAAACTCCCTTACTGTCAATGATGTCTCCCAGTCCCTGGGCATAGAGGAGCTCCTTCAGACGAGACACCTCATCCTTGAGGTTGCGCACCAGACGATGGTTGGGGTCTTCGTTGATGACGGCGTTGCAACGGATCTGCTTGGCGCGGTCGGCGTACCTGCAAGAACACGGGAGAAGGGCTGCAACTATCCATTATGTTCTTAGTGATTATTCCATACATTGCTTTTTCCATCAAAGAATCGAGAAGCACGTCGTACCGGTATATACTGTATAATATATATATATATATATATATATATATATATATATATATATATATTAGGGCTGGGACTCGATTAAAAAATGTTTATGCGTGCCAGTGACACAGTCAGTTGCAGCTGTTTATGCCATACTCATACAGTCACTTGTAGAAATGGCTGGCACAAAATAGTGAAAATAGGCAATCTACAAGCTCACAATGTGTAGCGTATTTTCACTATTAAATTAAACTATAAAATTTAGACTTTTGTTTACATGCCCAAAATAGGGATTGATTATTAATTGATTATTTTATTAAATAAATCAACTGTTTGATTAACTGTTGCACCGCTACACATTTCCATTCCCATGTGAAGGCGGAGAGAGCCAGGCACGTAAAATAAAAAATAAAAAACACCAAACCCTGCCTTCATGGCCTCCACCTATATAGCGTGCAATCTGTCCCTCGTCACTGCACACTGCAGCACGCCTTTGAAGGGCATTCAAAGGGTCATTGAGCGAAGCGTAATTCCTTTAGTATTACACAACGCTGTGGGCTTGTGCCCTACAACGTCAGTGCCCTACAACGTCCACCGTCCTCTGTGCTGTGGGAGGACGCGTGTGACTGTACCTGTACTCTGTGTCGTACCTGAGTGTGCTTAGAGTCTCATCATAGTTGATGTCCGCTGGACTGAGGGCAGCCACCATGGCCGTACGCGAATTACCCCCTGTAGGCATAGAGGGGAGAGGAGAGGTTAACCCATTTAGGCCTAGAATTATTGAATGCTTTAACTATTGAAAAGATATACAGATATACAAGCTCACAGTGAGCTTGTAGATCTGCTATTTTTGAAAAAGTTCTGAAAATGTGTGCAAATGTTTGAATATATGTATTTTTAAAGCGAACGTTTGTAACTCAAATTTTGCTTCTGGGGGATCCCTGGAACTAGATATTTTGAGATGGGGGTCCGTGGCCAAATGCATGTCATTTTGGGGGTCCTTCACATGAAAAGGTTTGAGAACCACTGACACAGTAGTCTCTCAAGAACAGACTAACTGAGCTCCATTTGTGAAAAGTGAAAAGGACCTTTTCTTTGACGATGGCTAGCAAGATTGCTGACGTAGAAACATAGGTTTTTCAAAACATCTTAGAAGGATTCAAAAGACACTTATAGAATCGGGTCAAAATTCTAATTTTCACGATTTTTCAAAAATAGCATATCTACAAGTTTGCAGCTTGTATATCTACTATTTTTCAACGGTTAAAGCATAAAATAATAATACACTGTAGTGGAACATGCTGACACATACTTTATTGTACTGATAAATATAGTATACAAATACTGCTCATACCTAAATTTTCTCTCAGCAGCCAGGTCAGCACGGAGTCTCTGTATGGGATGTGGCTCTCCACTTTTTTCTTCTTCTTATTCTGTTAAGAAACACAACACATATATCAGATAAGGACAACCGTCAGTTTATCAACAAAAGATTATATTATTGATATCTCCCGACGCTTGTAGAAAATTACCTTATTTGGTCCAGAGTCCTAAAGGAAAGTAAATAATAATAAAAGAAATATATTATTTTTTGTTCATTCCATTTTACAATTTAAACAGAAAACCACTTATAGGGAAAAGATGAATAGTTTCGTACCACTTCTGCCAGTGCAGAGATGACTTTCCCCAGCGTGGTCAGAGATTTGTTGATGTTTGCTCCTTCCTGTATCAGGGTGAGAGGCAGAAGTCATTTCTGCTGCAACTAAACGTATTGTCACTGTCGGGCTTATCTCTTTTATTTTTTTTGTAAATGTATGCCTTTCTTTGTCATACTACAGTGTCACACAAAAGTAGAAAGAATTACTGATCTAAATTCACATTGCTGTTTTAATTTAGTTTTTGGGGAAAGTGAAAGTCTTTAAATGGGTTTTATAAATATTTGAACAATGAAAAGTATTAACAAGAGCTTATTACCAGAGTCCTGCAACGGACCGGGTACCCGCATATACCCAGCGGGTACCAGCGTTAGCCCATGTTCTCACCATAACAAGGGTGGTTTAAAAGCCTATCTAAAAGAACTAAGAGTGGCAGCCAACCTGGCGTTTATGTAAATATATTGCGACGCAAACACTGAGGACGGCGTGCAGGGACGATTGAGTGCTATGCCATTTGGAAGCACACACACACACACACACGTCTGTAGTCTATTTACTTTACTGCATGTAATCGCGGGTAGCAGGGCGGGCAACAGTTCTGTATTTTGACGGAAGGGCGGTTCTGGTTTAGACTTTTATATAATCGCGGATTCGTGGGTAGCGGGTCGGTCCGCGGATCTGATTGATGACGTGCGGGGCGGACGCGGGTTGTCAAAATTGGACCCGTGCAGGACTCTGATTGTTACTAAATAATAACTACTACACATTGGATTCATTGGAACGCAGATTATTTTTTCCCTTTCCTGAAAAGTAACCGTTTTGGACATACAAGTTTTCCACCCGACAGCGACATTGTAGTATTCATGATGCTTCAATATAGAGAAAGGCACTGTTTGTCCAGTATCCAAACTAAGCTTTTAGCGTTACAAGTTGCTGACAATCACCTTCAGTCTGGTCCCTTTGGCTCCTGTGGAATCAGCCCTCTCACTTCCAGCCAAATCCACCAGGCTGATTTTGCTGACCTGCAAAAGAAAAGACTTCAGTATGAATGGGGTTGTCACAAAATAAAATAAGATATTTACTTGCAACCCATAAAAATGGGTCCCCGACCCATTGTTTGGGAACCTCTGCACTACTGTAATAATAATAATATATCAAATATATATATAGGGCTTTTCTAAGTACCCAAAGAATCGTTACATGGGGAGGAGGAAAAACGTTACCTTCTCGGACGTGTTTTCAGAGTCAGTGTCGTGGCGTTTCTGGGTGAAGATGATGTTGAAGACGGCGTGTGAGCGACTGCTGGTCTCGTTCATGTTGGTGGCGGCCACAGTCCTGTAGAGAAGAATACACTTTCAACAACACTTGAATGGTGGATCTACAGTGAAATACTGTACACTGCACTGAGGAAGGTTTTGAAAATATAAGCATTCAGCAATCACATTTACATACATGGGTACATTACCACTTTCAACCTGGGCATATCTATTTTGGATAGGTTAAACATTTTCAGGTTGAAAGTGATTCATTCTAATGACAGAGGAGATCAAGCTCTGACTGACCAGCTCAAACTATTGAGTTAAAATGTCTAAAATAGGTCATTTTGACACCTCAGTCACCCTAGTGTTAACTTGCCTTACCATAGACAATGGGGACTTTTTGGTTGCATTTCCAATACTCACAGCACAGTTATCATTTTTGGTGCTGACAAGACTGACATCCAACCAAACGTCAATGGGAAGAATATAAAGAGGAATCACGTGGTGATTATGAGCACCTACGGCATGTAGGGCAGCATGTGGGGCGGCATAGCTCAGGGGTAGAGAAACCGTTATTAGAACACGAAAGGTTCCCGAAGGGTTCCCAGTTCGAATCCGGGCTCCCCCTGAGATAATGTCGAAGGGTCCTTGGGCAAGACTCTGAACCCCACGTTGCTCCCGGTGAGCAGGTTGGTGCCTTGCATGGTTTCCTCCGCCACCGGTGTATGAATGTGTGCGTGAATGGGTGAATGTAATGCACAATCTCTGTAAAGCGCTTTGGATAAAAGCGCTATATAAATGCACCATTTACCATTTACCATTTATGTAGAGTTTGTATGTCAGCCTTTCATTGGTTTTTGTTCATCTTCCTCAGATTTACAGTCTTTAATGTATTTAGTGCTGAACTCAATGTAAACTCCATTTGTCCTTCTCCCTCACCATGAATGTTCCCATGCAGTAAATTGGGTCATTAAAACCCATTTAGGCCTAGGATTATTGAATGCTTTAACTTTTGAAAAATAGCAGATATACAAGCTCACAGCGCGGCACCGAGTGCCGCGCTGCGAGCTTGTAGATCTGCTATTTTTGAAAAAGTCGTGAAAATGTGTGCAAATCTTTGAATATATGTATTTTCAAAGCGAACGTTTGTAACTCAAATTTTTGCTTCTGGGTGGTCCTTGGAACTAAATATTTTGAGATAGGGGTCCGTGGCCAAATACATGTCATTTTGGGGGTCCTTCACATGAAAGTATGAGAACCACTGATATAGTAGTCTCTCAAGTACAGACTAACTGAGCTCCAGTTAAGTAAAAAGGACCTTTTCTTTGACGATGGCTAGCCAGATTGCTGACATAGAAACATAGGGTTTTTCAAAAAATCTTAGGATTCAAAAGACACTTATAGAATCGGGTCAAAATTCAAATTTTCACGATTTTTCAAAAATAGCAGATCTACAAGCTCGCAGCGCGGCACTCGGTGCCGCGCTGTGAGCTTGTATATCTGCTATTTTTCAATAGTTAAAGCATAAAATAATAATACACTATAACGTGTACCCGTTCTAAATGGGTTTTAATGAATCCATTCAATCGCGGCCGTGCAAGCATGGTGCACTCGCTAGTCGCTACAGCCTTTGACACAAAACTCGCCCCCACGAAAAGCAAGCAAAGAAGCGTCACCTGGCCTTGTTCCCAGAGTCCATCAGGTCGGAGATGTCGTTGTACGAGGTGACGGCCAGCTTGGACAGGTCCTCCACGTAGGGTCCCATCAGAGGGTGCTCTCGCACGCGCAGGTTGCCCTTGTTCTTGGGGTTCAGCAGGTCGCGCACTCGCTCACAGTAGATCTCCATGTAGCTCACCTGGAGGACGCATTGGTCAACGTTTAGAGTAGGGAGGGATGGGACGATATGAACATTTCATGTCACCATTAGTGTGACCAAAGACATCGTGATTTACGATATTATAGTGATAATCAAATTATCCTCAACATCCATTATCCTGGGGCAGAACATTTGCCAAAAAATAAATGATCTACAAACTCACAATATGTTGTGAGCTTGTAGATTGGCTATTTTCACTACTTCTGTGCAACGGCCTTATATGATGATGCAGGTCTTTGCTTTGCGAAAAAATGTGTAAATTTGAAACTTGGAGATACAAGGTTTCTGCCCGACAGTGACGATTTACTTTGTTGGCCGCCCAGCCCCCAAAATGGAACGAAGGCCGACATTTTATTTAATTTTTTTTCCTAAGGGCCGGCCTGGAATGAACCGGCCGTTCGGGAGTTGTCCCGCTTTTCCCAATGGCCAGCACGTCCCTGGGTGTACATATTGCTCGCAGGGGGCAGGTGGTGATGGGAGCGTACCTCGACGGAGTAGGACATGTTGTTGTCATTGTTGCTGTGGATCTTTGTGAAAAGATCTTCACACATCTGGTAGGAGAAAACCAAGACAAGCGTTAGAACCTTTTCAAACTTTTATTTCAGTCATCCTTTGATTATGCAACATTTTTTAACTTGATGTATAATTAGCTGCACTTGTGTCGCACACTGAAAATAGATCTACCGTACAACACGCCGTGAGCTTGCAGATCGGCTATTTTCAGTACGTGATACAAGTGCAACTAGTATAACTCAAGCTTAAAGGACAACTTTGTTTTTTTTACAAAACCACTTATAGGGAAAGATGAATATATATATAAAAGAAAAGCCATTTTAGCGATTTTGATTTCAGTGGTTGGGGGCATGCGTACAAGTGGCTAAATATGTATTTTTAGACACAATAAGCCAGAGATTTCTTTATTGCTATTCACAGTAACAATACTAGCTCCCATAAATCACATCTGTTCTTGAAAGATTGCGGTGTCCATCTTGGGAATGGGCTTATTGTGTCTAAAATTACATATTTAACCACTTGTATGTTGAAATCAAAATCATTAAAATCGCTAAAACGATTGGAAGCAGTAAATGAAAACATTTTAACATTCATCTTTTCTTTTCTCTAGTTACAATCTAAAATATGAACCCGTGTTGTAAAAAAACAAAGTTGTCCTTTATTAAGACACACGATAATAAGGTGTAATCTCTACCAGAGGAATGATCCCCTGCTGGTCCTTGACATCCTGAAACCCCATCATGGTGTAGGACTTGCCAGAGCCGGTCTGACCGTAAGCGAAGATGCAGACGTTGTATCCCTCGAAGGCATGCTGCAGCATCTCCACACCGATGTCTTTGTACACCTGCATCTGAGACGCAAAGTTGATGTCCTCTGGCTGTGGAGAGAGAGGGCAGGGACAGTGAGGAAAGTCTTTAACACTGTAATTCCATAAAACACCCCAAAGTATCCATTTGTTCTGCTATATATGGCGTTGTTACAGGGGTGCAACAGTTGATCAAACTAATTGATTTAATCAAATATTGCAGGTTTTATGAATCATTAATACGATTATCGATTGATAATTGATTCATAAAAGTTTGAAAGAAATTCAAAAATATATCAAAAATAGGTGAAATAGACAATTTACAAGCTCATAACATGCCACAGATCACAACCCGTTATGAGCTTGTAGATTTGATAATTGGTTAATCCATGTGTTGATATATCATTCTTTTTTATATATTAAAAAGCTTGCTTCTTGATTATTTGATGAATAAAAACATAATCGATAGAATACTCTTTACGAAATAAATCCATAGTTGTAGCCCTGACTTGTTCAACCATTTTGTGTGTTTTATGCGTGTACTGTATATACATGTGTAGCAGATTAGCCCTGCCTGTAGCATGTGTGTGTGTGTGTGTGTGTGTGTGTGTGTGTGTGTGTGTGTGTGTGTGTGTGTGTGTGTGTGTGTGTGTGTGTGTGTGTGTGTGTTAGGGCTGTCACGATTATGACATTTTACATGACGATTAATTTTCTCTCAAATCATTGCGATTAACGATTTAATTGTGTTTTTGTCGTTGACAATTACATTTCTGTTTGGATTTTAGGCTTTTAAGTTGCACATGGCAGATATGACACATAACCTAAATATACAAATAGATTACTGACATATTTGACAACTTTATATTTAAAAAAGAACATTGATAGTGGAAATAGCTGATCTACAACGGGTCGCGATGCGACGCGTTGTGAGCTTGTAGATTTGCTATTTCCACTATTTTTGACTTTTACAAAAATATACGGTATGAACATTTTTCAACATGGAAACGATTATGACGATTATGAAAAATAATCGCGATTATGTCAAATAATCACGATTAGACGATTATGTAATAATTGTGACAGCCCTATGTGTGTGTGTGTGCGTGCGTGCGTGCGTGCGTGCGTGCATGCGTGCGTGCGTGCGCGCGCCCTGTGGGGGTGCAGCAGGAGTGCTTACCGAGGTGTGCGACCAGTAGGAGTAATCAAAGTTGAAGCTCTTGTTCTCTTTGGGCGCCTTGGGGTTCACGATGGCTGAAAGACAGGACAGAGAGAACACGGGTCAGAGCGGGGCTGAGGGCTGCCCATGTGAAACAGGATCTGAGGGAGTCAGCTCAGCATCATGATGAGCTGCTAATGGGCCCAGAAAGGCCAGAGTCACCTCTCCTCTCTGTACTATTAGAGATGCTTACCCGGGGGCGTCACACCAAATTCTGGGCCCTGGGTACAAGGATTCACTGCGGGCCCCCCATGAATGTTAACTATTGAAAAATAGCAGATATACAAGCTCACAGCGCGGCACTCGGTGCCGCGCTGTGAGCTTGTAGATCTGCTATTTTTGAAAAGAAATGTGAAAATGTGTGCAAGAAACCTATGTTTCCATGTCAGTGGTGCTCAAACTTTTTCATGTCAAGGACCCCCAAGATGATATGTATTTGGTCACGGACCACCCCCCCCCCCATCTCAAAATATTTAGTTCCAGGGACACATGTTCACGACTTTTCAAAAATAGCAGATCTACAAGCTTGTATGTCTGCTATTTTTCAATAGCTAAAGTTACTAGGGCCCCTCCACCTTGGGCCCTAGTAACTCAGTCCCACTTCCCCCCCCCCCCCCCCTTGTGACGCCCCTGCCGAGACCTCTCTGAGAACAATGACCAGTCAATACAGGAGGACAGATAGGCATGATTAGAAGCCCATTAGAGTCATCAGGAAGATGACGCAGCGAGAATCCTGGGGGAAATAATCATTCTATGATAATCTGGGCGGGTTCTTCTTATTATCTTTCTATATATATCTCTCTCAAGGTTCAAGGTTGTACTTTCTTGCTACGTCTTATTGTACAGGTACATAAGAGTAAAACTTGTTTTTGTTTGGCATCCTTCATACAATGCAGTGGTATGTATAAAATAACAGCAAACAATATAATAACAGCAAACCACATCTAAAAAATTATAATAATCTAAAAAGGGTAATAATAATAATGAGAAAAATAACGAGAAAAGAAAAGAGCACCCTCAAATGTACAGTGTAAAGCTGGTTGCACACTGGACTGTGTTTTCTCGTTGCGTTTTGGAAATCCGAAATCCTCGAAAGCATTTTTCAGGCCAGGAAGAGAGAGAGAGAGCAAAGGACCCAGTGGCGACAGTTGCGGAAATCGGAAAAAATCAACCCTGGTCCGAAAATAAATACGAAACGGGCGGCAGTGTGCAAACGTGATTGACATAACGTGAGGTTGATTTATTCACGCGCTTCGAAATTCACCCCGATATTCGGCCCGAAAACCGCAGCAGTGTGCAAAGACCTTAAGTTTGGCATATTCTATACGCCAACAGCATATTTTTTCCAGAAGTTGCTACTGTACTGTACTTAACTTTTTTGTAAAAATCTTATCTATTTGTAGAGATAATTTCAATATTTATGTGTGTTTTGTATGTATGAGATTATTCTTTTGTGAAGTACACAGAATTTCCAATTGTGTTAAATGTGCTTCAAAAAAGTAATAATTGTACTGCATACAGTACCTGACACCACTGAATTCTTGTTTTAAGTAAGTTCATCATCTCTGAACCCTACAACGTGCACAAGTGTATTTTGGAATTTTCCACGGACCGCTTGAAAGCAATTGAATCAGATGTGCTGCAATGCTGCAGAAACGCTTTATATATTTTAAAGCTGCATGTATGTATGTATGTATGTATGTATGTATGTATGTATGTACGTACGTCGTACGTACGTAAGTTAGTTAGTTAGTTAGTTAGTTTTATTAGTTATTAATTTTATTAGTTTTATAGTTTTATTTTGGCTCGTGTTGCAAATAATTGTTTCAGTTCTTTCTTCTTTCTTTGTGAAAAGTGTGCATAAACTGCACAAACTGTGTTTCAGTTCTTTGTTTCTTTGTGTAAATTGTACCAATCGTGCAGTAATCATGTTTTTGTTGTCTTATAATCCCGTAAGGGACGGGTCTTAAAACAAGGTGTGAAAATAGCATTGTATTCATTCATACTGTAGATCAGGGGTGGGCAACTTTGATGATGACGAGGGCCACTATATTTCCACCTTCACTCCAGAGGGCCACATTGCATATTGCTACGTCCTACTTTGTCATTCTAGTATCTCATAAAAAAATAAGCAAAAATATCAGATATACAAGCTCAAAACAATCAGCTATTTTTGCATCTTTATAATTTGAAACCTGATTTTTTTTTAATATATTTTAATTGGAATCCTGAAATGTAACATTTTGATTTAATTTCAAACGCATTTAATTATATACTCATGTTAACTTTATGAACTTCAATACAAAAACATTTGACATAAAAATAAATACATTTTAATACTACTATACTAGTCATTAAGCTACTAACATAGACTGACGGAATTAAAGCAGGTCATGTTTGGTATTCCAGTATTAACCTGCGGGCCGCATTAAGTGAAGGCCCTCGGGCCGCCAGTTGCCCATGTATGCTGTGGATTGTACTGTAAGCATCCTTTTCAACTAAACTCCAGGGGCTAGTTTGACTTTAAAAGGCTGTCATAGCCATAGGCTACCATCAGCACAAGGAGATGTAGTTTCCCCCACCTTACACACGTATCTGTGACCTTAAGTGAGGTATTGATTTGTTTAGTAAAGTCAAGTGGCTGCAGAAGGGAGTGGGAGCCAGATTTTCTTTATCTGATAAAGGTTTACAAGCCAATTACAGTCTGGTTTCTGTTTTATCTCAACAACAGCAACCCTTTGTTCAAATGATAATGCAGCACTGCTGCATCATTACACTCGAAACAGCCAACATTACATTGTCTTTGAGACTATGCCGGATGTCTGAATTCCACCTTAAAAGGTTGGAAACGATGTCACGGCACAAATACATTAGTCAAACCCTTCGTAACTTATCTTTACGTCTCGGACGATGACAGTTTCCAATCTGCTCTGACCTAAGACATGACTGAGTCACCTCACCTCCCAACGTTGAGCACTTTGGCACCAAAGAAGCATACACTGCATTTACAAGTATAGCACTAAAAGCTGTAATTTGACGAAAATGGTATACTGTATATTTTATAAAGCAGAGCAGACTGTACTTGTATAAGCTAGCTGGATATAAAATAAAAAATGCAGGAAAGACTGCTGAGGCCAATAAATATGTGTGTGATCAGAAATAATGGCCCAGTGGACCAGGGAAAGCCGGTGAACATCAAATCTACAGTATTTGTCTGCACGAGAATAAAGACCCATATCCCTAGAAAATCAATACAGCCCAACCAATAATACAGCTTTGCACAGAAGAAAACACACAAACAACTGCAGGCCTATCCTAAAGCGATAGCATCGTAATAAACCTCATGTCGTTTTTACGAGGCCTTTTACGACCCTACGGTAAAAGCGCGCAGTTAGTGCTGCGATCACGGATGCATCAATTCAGGTGGCTCTTGTTTCTCTGAGGACACATGTCGTTGTTGTCGGGTGAAAACCTTGTTCGTTTTGCATTTATCTTTTTAGAAATGATTTAAACTAGTGAAAACAGCCGATCTACAAGCACAGGTGCGAGGCGTTGTGTGCTTGTAGATCAGCTGTTTTCACTACTTTTGTGCGACGGCCTTGTACGATGAAGCAGGGCTTTACTTTGAGAAAGAACGTAAAAATGTGAAACTTGGAGATACAAGGTTTCCACCCGACAACGACGATATGTGCCACGCATCCAAAACGAGCTTGTAGAGCTGCTATTTACGCTCTTTTTCATGACACTGTTGACACTGTTGTACGACGGAAAGTTTTAATAGGGCAGTTGCTAATCAGACTAATCAATTTAGTCGATTACTGAACACACTTCTCAATTATTTGACTAATCGTAAAAAGTACCAATAGAATAATTGCTAAGGAAATAATGGATAGTTGCAGCCCTCGCTCCCAGCGTGAGCTAACGCAGTACAAAGTGTGCCGATATGGATAAATAACCCAGAGAGGTGGATGATTTTATGATTACTTCAGCGTTAAGCGGCCCTTGCGTAGCCTGGTTGTGCCAAGGATGAAAAACTCTCTTTCTCTTATCCCAGAGAGCCCCGGCAGACACCATTTTGTCTCCTAATGCAGAGATGGGGTCGATAGCATAAGAAAAAGCCCTGGGCTAAGTACAGTACAGTACAGTACATGCTTGAACGAGAGCACACACACTTATTGCCCCCCTCTCTCTGGTTTCAGATTGTGGAATATAGGCCAGGGTGGCTGCCTGCGGTTTAGGGTTTCAGGCCCATTCCTCATCATGACAAATAGATGAGGCTTCATTCACTAGGCGTGATGTATCCCGGCACTGTCACTGGAGAAATACAACATATAACCTACGGTACGTGATATCGTCGTTGTCGGGGGAAAACCTTGTATGTCCAAAACCGTTCGTTTTGCATTTATCATTTTAAAAATGAATTAAACTAGTGAAAACAGCCGATCGGCGTTGTGTGCTTGTAGATCTGCTGTTTTCACTACTTTTGTGCCACGGCCTTGTATTATGAAGCAGGGCTTTACTTTGCGAAAGAACGTACACATTTGAAACTTGGAGATACAAGGTTTTCACCCGACAACGTGATATGTAGAATAGGGATAGGCAAATATGACTAAGCCCTTCTATAACAGCTAAGGATGGGACGATATGAACATTTCATGTCACGATTATTGTGACCAAAGAAATTGCTATTTACGATATTATCGCGATAATCAAAATATCCCCAACATCCATTATGCTAGTGGGGCATAACATTTGCCAAAAACAGCAGATCTACAAGCTCGCAACGATTTGGTAGAGAGTGAAACAAACTGTATCAAGTACGTTATTTCCAACTATAGAGGGTTTAAGTGGTACTGGATATGCAGCTCGGCAAATAAAAGGTGAATTGATCCCAGTGCATGACGGAGGATAATTTCACGATAAATTTAAACCTCCACGATACGATTATCGTCCCATCGATGATTGCTACCGATGTCAGATTTCTTCTTACAATTGTAATAGCATTGTAATTCAATCATTTTTGATTACTTCATCAAAGTAATGTAAACAGATTACCGGTACACAACATTACTTTAAACGTAAATGTTTTAAATAACCCTGTGTATGTACCCCATAAATCTGAGCTATTCAACTAAATTGTTCAGGGGGCCACGTTGTCAGCTACCCAAGGGGCCGGGGGCCGGACTAACCCTTAAACATCTTAGTATGTTGAGGTTGCCTCTACCTCCAAGCTCTATACGGAACTAGAGCTTTATTGCACAGTGGAAGACCACTGAACCCAGTCCAACAGGAAAATGTTATTACCCAAACAACAAATATTACAATAAATAAATACATTTATAATACATATAAATAATAATAAATATAAATAGCCAATATTATGTCTGCATTCTTTGCCAGAGCCAGTGTTTCTCTCAACAGTATGACTGTCTGACATACTCTCTAGTGTTCCTCATCTCCTCTGCTGCTATGATTCATACCGTAACCGGCCCTCCAGAAAGTAGGAGTGTCCTGTTTCCGGAACAAAGCAATTACCAGAGAGCAGCGCCGATTGGCGGGTCAGATGAGGGCCCAGGACCAGTGACCAGGCAGTGCTTGGTGTGCTTTAATCACATTCGGTAAGCAGGGATGACGCTTTAGAGCCGCTTTATCGGCCTCACAGAGCACGTCTCCTCCTCCATGCCTCTAACGCACTCCTGGTTCCTGTCAGCCCACCCCTGCTTTATGACAGCCAAGCTCCTTAATAGCGAGGTGTTGAGTTTATGGACGACGCCGGCTCTGGGTGCCTCGTAATTAGACAGGTTGTCTTAACAGCTTGTCTGCATGGTGACAGCAGGAGGTGTCGTCTGCTCTGTGTGTGTGTGTGTGTGTGTGTGTGTGTGTGTGTGTGTGTGTGTGTGTGTGTGTGTGTGTGTGTGTGTGTGTGTGTGTGTGTGTGTGTGTGCGTGCGTGTGTGTGTGTCTCTCTCTCTCTAACTCATCAGTCATCACTGATGTCTACAGTGCAAGGCAAACGCACACGCTGCCACCGCATGCATCTTTTACCGCCATTATAGCTCCTTTCGGAACCACTCACTCCACGGCTATGGCGCTCCGAGATGTGGTTCCTAGTCAGGGCATGCCCAAATGAGTTATTGCCGGCAATGCCGGGGGTGGTTCGCCAGGTAAACAACCGCTCTTACCGTCACCAAGCGTTATATCCAAAAAGCAATGGTCCTGTTCCGGTCTCTTGCATCTCTACTTTTTTAGCGGCGGGGGTAATCCAAGCGATTTGTTGAAGCAATACTTTAAAAACGCTCACTTTGTCAGCCCGGTCTGTGTTTTTTTGTCAGCCTGTTGCCATTTCTCGCGGGGAAATCTCGCGACAGGCTCCCATTACTCTCGCTTGAGATTAATGGCGAGTCACGTGGTTGCTTCCGTAACATTTCACTGGGAAAACACAGACCGGGCTGACAAAGTGAGCGTTTTCAAAGTATTGTTTCAACACAACGCTTGGATTACCCCCGCCGCTAAAAAAGTAGAGATGCAAGAGACCGGAACAGGACCATTGCTTTTTGGATATAACGCTTGGTGACGGTAAGAGCGGTTGTTTACCTGGCGAACCACCCCCGGCATTGCCGGCAATAACTCATTTGGGCATGCCCTGACTAGGAACCACATCTCGGAGCGGCATAGCCGTGGAGTGAGTGGTTCCGAAAAGGAGCTACCGCCATTACAATCGTGATTATGTGCTGCGATTTCCAGGTCCTCATTCAGATTCTAGACAGCATTTTAGGTTGTTTGTTTGCCACTCAGCTGGTGGTTGTTCAAACTACTGTAGGTGATGCCGATGGCTCTGTTACGGGTGACCTGCTCCAGTCAATAGCAGAGGAAATGGCTGCATCAGCAGGTCTGGCAGACGGCATGTAAACCCATTGACAAGAGTCTGTGTAGCCTGTAGCCGCTATCACACACCATGCCTAGCGCTGGGAAGGGGTTCAGATGGGGACTGCGCACAGCACTGCACTGTACTCTGTTTGACAAGTTAAACCCTATTACCCTTAAACCCTGTAGCCTTCATTGACTGGGGTCCCCCAGGGGTCTATACTGGGGCCCTTCCTTTTTTCCCTTCTACACCAAGGGGCTCTATTATGATCCAGGTCTTATGCCTTATGCCTTAACTTCTTTGCCTTTTTTTTACTATTTTGAAAAACATTTTTAAATGCTTCAAATGCTGATCTACATCTGCACGTTGTGAGCTTGCAGATCAGCTATTTGAAATATTAAAAAAAATATGTCTATATAGTAAAAAAAGGCAAAGAAGTTAAGGCATAAGGCATAATACCTGGATCATAATAGAGTCTCTTACTTGAAAATAGCTGATCTACAAGCTTGCAGCATGTCGCAATGCACTGTGAACCTGACAGTGTAGATCGGCATTCGGAGAATGTTCCCATAGTTTTGCCAAATGTTCACCTATCATGACATGCCCAGAATAGAAACGCTAGGGTTCGTGTGGGTAAAGGCAAGGGTAATGAAACCCCCATGCAGCATTGTTACCTCTTCACCCCCACCCCACCAGTAAAAAAAAAACGCAAAATAGTTTGAGAGAGGGAGAGAGTAGGGAGAAAGAGGGAGAGAGAGGGAGAAAGGAGAGAGGGAGAAAGGGGAGAAAGAGGGAGAGAGAGGGAGAAAGGAGAGAGGGAGAAAGGGGAGAAAGAGGGAGAGAGAGGGAGAAAGACGGAGAAAGAGGGAGAAAGAGAGAGAGAGGGAGAAACTGCGAGAAAAGAGGGCAAAAGAGGGAGAAAGAGGGAGAAAGAGGGTGAAAGAGAGAGGGAGAAAGAGGGAGAATGGGCAGAGAGGCTATCACCACCTGCATACATAAACTACCTGCCAAACATCCGATGGTACTCACTCTCACCCACTTTGGGGTTTAGCGCCAGAAACATAAGCACTTATTGTTAGCACTTAGTGGTAATTCCACATGTTGTTCTCTATGATCTCAAACAATAACTAGACACACCAGTGTCTAGTTGACTAGACAGGGGTCCCTGGTGACCAACATTTGGCTATTTTCAGCGAAGAGATTTGGTGTAGAGATCTAAGAGATCCCTGTGGGGCTCCAGTCAACAAGGTGTATATAGAGGTTTATAGGGGGAATGGTGGTGCATGGTGGCGCAGTGTGTATCGCTGTTGTCTCACAGCAAGAAGTTCCTGGGTTTGATTCCCGCTGGGGACGCTGTGGGTGCTGGGGGGCGTGTTCTCTCCTCCGTGTCATCAGTGCCCATACCCTAAGTGGGGTTGGCAAAAGGGCCTTTCTGTGTGGAGTTTGCATGTCTCCTAGGCAGGCATTGACACTAAGGCTTGCCCACCTGCCCCCGGCAGGTAAATAAAACCTTCGGGCAGGTGAAGTTGGCTTTTCACTCAAGATATCTGTATAAACACCCGAACGTGGCCAGCGCACTCTGTCTTCTGGTCTGTGGAATGTAACAAGTGTGAAACCATATAGATATTCAATCATAGCTATGTAGGCATTTGCATTTGAAGGTATGATTTTTTTTTAGCGCACAGCCCCATAAAGTAAAGAAATAAGTGTTAAATTGAGAGGTAATTAAAATCTTACCTACAGTATCATTTTATAATGGACAATTTACTTTTCGGGCAAGTGGGCATGACCTTCGGGCAAGTAGAACATGACCTGTACTTGCCCGATGGGCAAGTGCCTCTGAGACCTTAGTGTCAACCACTGCTAGGGTAGCTACCCTCACAAAAAACATGCATTAATCCTGGTCTCTATACTGCCTCCCCCTGGCCAGCCGGGGAGCCTGATGGAGGGGAAAGGAACTGGTTGGAATAACAGGTTTCTTTCACGCGCTACGTCCAGCTGGGGAATCTCTCCCCTGTCAGGTGAAAAGAAGCGACTTGGAATCCTCATGCATAGAAGGAAGCATGAGGTCAGTCCGTTGTCTCCCCAGGTTGGCAGAGGGAGTGTAGCGCCCAGGATTACATTAGATAATTGGCACTGGGTGAAAAATGGGTTTCAAAATCGTGGGATAAAATTAAAAAGAAAAACCCCAGAAACACGGTAGGGTTTAAGTGGTTAAAAACACCTATATTTTTTTTAATAGTGTTTCTAAGCTTGTCGTTAATCCTCAAACTTTAAACTTTCTCGCATTTACTGTAGTATGTAACCAATAACAGCTTGCTGTGATAAAGTGATCATTTCCACTCCGCCCATGAGAAGAATGTACTGTATAGCAAAAAGAGAAATTCATGTTGTCTTTAGCAATGTCATTAATCCCTGTTACAATGCATAAGAACCATTGTTAGGCAAGGAGCTGTTCCATATCCCCTTGAAGAAAGGCCCCTCATTCCCAAAGGCCTGCCTCCTGAATCTTAATCCAGGTTGGCATGGTGGTGGGGAAGATATTTCTGCCAGGCCTGCCATTCTCCTGCTTTGTGGGAACTAGGCTATTGACCCATGCATGGGTGTCATGAAGCACAAAACAGACGTGAGAAATCCCCAATGTCCCTCTTCCTCCTTCCCCGAGCGAAGCTGCTAGCTTCGAGCTACAAAAGGACAAGAGGGCCATTTATACCCCTTCTCTATACCCCCTCCAGACACTGCTACCAGTGGGCTCTTTCATGACATCACTCCGCTCACATCTCGGCGCCCACAGCCAAGCCATTGACTCTCCCCGAAAAAGCACAGTCTGTTCGGCTGAAAAGCACTGCCTAAGAGTGGCTTTGTGTGTCTGCGCTGAGCAAGGCTTGAACCAGCTGTAAAAAAGATGTCCAAGTCAAAAAGTGAAGGTTTTGTAATATTGGCTGCTTTTATGGTACACACACTTTCATCTGTGAAATGGAACTCAAATATTATCGCCACTAAGTCTAAGGGACAAATTCTGATTATATAGATTTAACAGAAGATATTGTAGAATTCTCCCTAATGTGTCATTAATAATACAAAAATATTCAACCATTTGTATTAACACAAAAACTAGAAAATTTAAATTCCCCAGAAAACAGATAAACTTGCTGGAAAAAGCTGAAAATGTATTGGATACATCATGTTCAGTCGGGTTGATCAGTAATTACAGTCCAGTACGCACACAGCATAGTCCTGTTGATCTTAACAAGACAAAACTCGTACAGTAGAAGAACAACATCGTAAAAGCATGTCAGCATAAGACCGAATTCATACCAGAAGTGGTATGCCCACATCCCACATTCTGAGAGAGTGGGGCGGTTCCTTGCATTGTCATGCTCACGGCAAGGGTCTTCAACAGGGGGTCCGGGAACCCTAGGGGGTCCTCAGAGTTACTACAGGGAGTCCTCCAAATCTTTGTGTGACAGAAGCTTTTTTTTCCTCCTTTTTTATGTTAACCACTTGAACCTGTCCATATTCGGAGAACTTTAGCTGAAAATAGCCGATCTACAAGCTCACATTTTGAGCTTGTAGATCGGCCATTTTCGGCAAAGAGGTTTGGTGTAAAGGGGAAAAAGAGAAGACTAAGTACAGAGTGAATGGTCAAGTTTATTAGGTATTGACGGTTCAAGTGGTTAAATATCTGAAAACACAAATTGACATGAATCCAAAATACACTGAAACTATATGGTATATATGGGTTGTGGGGGTCCCTGCTTCATCTCTCTCTCGACTAAGGGGTCCTTGGCCTGAAAACGTTGAAGACCCCTGCTCTATGGCAAAGAGGGACCACCACTTTTACTGCCAGGACAGGAGGCGGGGCAGCAAAAAGCGCAGCGACAAAGGTTCAACTTTTCCTCTGCCGCAGTGTGGCGAGACAGAGCAGCAGCCAAACAGAAGCGTGCTGTGGAATATGACCAGCCGCTTGCTGCTGAAATAGGCACGGACTAGGAGTTCAAACAAAAGTGATGAGGAAGTTTTAGACGTTTTGTACACACACACACACACGCACCCATTTAACGGAATAATGCAGCAGTAAAAGTCGCTCCGGTTGCTGGTGTGAATTCAGCGTACTGCAAGTCGCCTATCTTTCCAAGTTAGATACCATCAAACAATATGCTTGGGGTGTAATTAAAACTGTGGCCTCAGCCTTGCGGGGTCAGGAATCCAATTCGGCGACTAATTCGAACAGGAAGCCTCCAAGGACACCGCAAAGGTACAGTACACATGCTGTCGATGCATTCCCAGTGGACGGCCTCTGATCTAAGATTACATCACTGAAAGAGACAACGGTGGCAACAAAACACCCATCATCCACTGCTCTGGAGACAGGGGAAGAAGATGAATGCAGTGACAGACGTCAGCCACTTTTTAGGGGCGCAATCACAGGAATCCTTTGCAAACTGCACGGGAGGATGCAAATTTTAGAGAAAATAATGAAAGTTTGTTTTTCTTTTAAAGGACCACCTCACCTCTGGAACAACCAGATCTTTTATTTTATTGTTGTTTGGGACACGATCAACACAATCCTGAGTTATTTTTTGTGTTCAATCTGTGTTTTTAGCAATATCATGCTACAAAGCATCATATGACCAGTTGTAGCATGCTGAAATCCTAAAATATCTAAAAACACAGATTGAACACAAAAAAATAACTCAGGATTGTGTTGATCGTGTCTCAAACAACAATAAAATAAGATCTGGTTGTCCCAGAGGTGAGGTGGTCCTTTAACCATCTGTCTTCTCACATTGTGTTTTATAATGCAATTCCAATGGGTCCTGGCTCATGGGTGGGGATGGTCGACTTGGAGGGATTCATCCAACTGAGATGCCTGATATGTACAGGTATTTATAGACTAATAAATGGGGGGGGGGCACGCTATAAAGCCCCCCAGTGCATTGAATATGCGACAATAGGCATTCGTCAACATTGAATCTGCGGAAAAGCCGTTCAGCTTGTTGTCCCCAGTCACCCATGACATGAGGAGGGGGGGGGGGGGGTACACGAACTACGAAGGCTAAATTAGGCCGAACTGTAAATATTTCAGGAAGTCTCATTCATTATTGATGAATGGCTTTACCTTGCTGAACGGACTAGATATCACATATCTCTCCAGTCTCCTCTTAATGAAGCCCTATATGCTTCGTTGTACGACGAATGGCGAGAATAGCGGATCTACAAGCTCACAGCGATGCGTTGTTGCTTGTAGATCTGCTAGTATTATTGTCGGGGGAACATTTTAGCCTGGAATGACATGCCTAAAATTGGGCCACCGTGTTAAACATGGTTGACTAGGGAGCTCTCTTAACACGCTGGCATGCTAAGGAATGCAGGGCAGTCTGCACTGCAGTACTTTGCTACGCCTCTAGTTGCATGCACACAAACTATGCACAAGACTGTGACCATAGGAAATGAAGGCTACACAGATGTGTCTGTCTACTGTAGCAGTACCAACATTGTTATAAAAGTGGTACACTTAAAGGGATATTTCACTCTCAAAAAAACTTCTGGTCATTTTATCGTCTAATCAGGCTTTTATGAACACCCTGAACAGTTTTTAAGTTGCTTGATTCAATATTTAGATATCTATACTATAATTTTGCGAATGTCTGAGTGAGTGTCTGTCTGTCTGTCTGTCTGTCTGTCTGTCTGTCACAGCGTTTCTCCTCAGTGGCTGGAGCAATTGATCTGAAATCGCATCACCATTAGCATATGAACACACCTGACATAACTGTGAAGCCCGTTTGTCACTTTCACAAATCATATGCTGTATATTAGCATTTTTATGGTGTAACTACTATCTATTCTGCATCTAGCATGAGGCATATCTATTCTGCATCTAGCATGGGGCAACATGTTTAACAAGCTCTGTGTGTGTGTGTGTGTGTGTGTGTGTGTGTGTGTGTGTGTGTGTGTGTGTGCGTGTGTGTGCGTGTGTGTGTGTGTGTGTGTGTGTGTGTGTGGGGGGGGGGGGGGGGTGTTGGCTGGCCCTCTTTCAGATGTTGTCATGTAGATCGGTGCACAGTATCTCTGTAGCCTTTAAACGAAACGGGTATTTCTTACATTAATGCTCCTACATATTATCATGCAAGCACCAGAAAGTTACTTTCCATCCCTCATATACTGTGTGCACAGTGCACACCCCATAACCCACACACTGCACATCATTTCGGAGCTCATATCTTTGTGGGTGTGGGTGGGTGTGTGTGTGTGTGTGTGGGGGGGGGGGGGATATGTTGTCATGTAGATCGGTACACAGTATCTCTGTAGCCTTTAAACGAAACGGGTATTTCTTACATTGATGCTCCTACATTTATCATGCAAGCACCAGTTACAGTTACTTTCCATCCCTCATACTGTATGCACAGTGCACATCCCATAACCCACACACTGCACATCATTTTGGAGCTCATATCTTTGAACGGGTAAGGGCTAGTTTGATGTAAATGTTATCAGGCCCTCCAGGCCCAGGGCCTCTCCCCATACACACCCATTGTAACTTCAAACAAAGATTTTGAGCATGATAGATTCATTAAAAACACCCATTATTTTTTTATGGTGACTCATAATACCCTCCTAGTACGTGAGCAGGCCGTGTTTTTCCGATACCTTTTTTCAATTCATTTTTGTATTACATTTTATCCATTTTCCTAAGGAATTATTACAAATAAATGAAAAAAGTTATCGAAAAAACAGCCTGCTCACGTATTAGGAGGGTAGTGAGTCATCAGAAAAAATAATGGGTGTTTCAAATGAATCTATCATGGTTAAAATGGAGTTTGAAGTTACAATGTGTGCGTATGGGGAGCGGCCCTGGAGGACGAGGGCCTGGTAACATTTACATCAAATATCTAAATACTGAATGAAGCAAATTAAAAACTGTTCAGGGTGTTCATAAAAGCCTGATTAGACGATAACATGACCAGAACATTTTTTGAAAGTGGAATATCCCTTTAATATTTACTCTCTGTTATGATACAACTACTTTTTTTTAACCCCATGTACCCTGCCAATGCCATCCATATTTCCAATGCGTAACAGTGCACCACGTTGTGAGCTTGTAGATCTATTTTCAGTGAAGACTGAGAAAAGCATAGTAAGTATAGGCCTCTGGGAGACCCCAGTCAATGAAGTACAGTATATTAAATGTATATGAAAGGCTGTCATCATTTGTAAATAATCAATGGTGGAGTACTTTTACTCAAGTATTGTGTACTTAGATACCATTTTTAGGTACTTTTATTTGAGTGTTTACTTGTTTTACACCATTACATCTCAGAGGCAAATACTGTATTTCTTACAATTATTTGACAGCTTTAGTTATTACTTTGTTATTTAAAAGCCTTTCAGAACATTATTATGTCAGAATAGCACTTCTCAATATGATGATATCATAAATATAGTGACGTTATGCTTCAGTGATCAATCATTATTTGATCATGAATCAGTACTGATTAAGTTGATCAAATTAAATTTAGATGAAATTGAAGTTTAATAGATTAAAACCTTCCATGGGCTATGCAATGTTCTCACACTTGGCCGACTAGCCGTTTATTGAGGGGGTTAGCATTTAAAATGAACACAGCTGAGAATGATTAAGCTAAGTTTCACCCAGCAGCATGTCAGAAGATGAGGCTAGCAGCATAAAGTAAGTGAATTAATAGCATTTCAATAAAATAGTCAGTTGTAGCTAAGACCAGAGCTGCTGCTCGGTGATATCTTGGAGACAAGAGAGGTTAAACAAGGTAACATGTTATGCAATTCTTGCATGCTAACTGACCTAGGCTGCAGCATTGCTAAAACACCTTACACCTAATAGTCTACATCCCAAAGACGGCATTTACGGACAGTGTGAATTTAGGATTGAAGGAGGTATTAGGATAATACAAGCAGTGTTTCACTGCTGAAAGAACATATTTTACTTTAGTTAAATTTCTACTCGATTCTGGCAGAAAGGCCATTAAAGAGCCTGGTTTGAAAGCAGGAGTGGATCTGAGGGTGCCAGAGTGAATTCTAGGGGTGCCAGAGTGAATGTGGTCCCACCCAAATTGACAGCTTTCCCCACCATATGAGATCCATGAAAACGTTGGATTCCACCGGGCCGCGCTGACAGACAATGCTAGTGATTCCATGCACCAGACGCATCCCAGAAGCATCCCAGAAGCAGGGAGTGTGCCTGCTTTGCAATAACTAAGCACCCCGGTCTGTCATTTTTCCATGGAGAGCAGCCAAATAGACATCATATTGATATTATAATATCTAAGGTTTAAAAACTCAGGACCACCATGCAGATTTCACAGGGCCAGCCATTGGACATGTTCTGCATCCACCACTGATTGAAACGGTCATAGATTCAATATTGTACTGTACTGGCCTGAACCTACATGGCACTGCCGGTCTGACCAATATGTCTGAGTCATAGTGTCAGGGGCTTTGTCAGAGTACGCGTTGTACCCGTCTGTCTGTGTCTCTTTTGTGCCCAAATATGGAAATGTCTGTCTGTCTACCTGTGTCCCTTTATGCCCATATGAGATGTGGTGATACATGATGTCATCAGTATATGCTCATACCGGTATATGGGCATGCTGATATGCCCATTTTAGAAGATCTCTGTATCTATCAGTCCATGTCCCTTTTATGTCCATATATGGAGATTCCTGATGTCATACATTTATGTTGTCATAGTGAAAGAATTAAAGAGGTTGAGTTTAACAGAAAATGAGAAATATTTATAGAAATTAAGACATTGGCACTGTATAATTGTATTGTCAATTAAGTAAAAAATGCTGTATAAAAGTTTAAATAAGCAAATAGTACTGTAAACTGCATTACTAGTTGTAAACGGCAACCTCCTCTCTCCATCTGTATGGATTGATCTTATGTTTGTGTTTTACTCATGTATATATACACGATAAAGCAACAACACTAAGCGTCACACAGCTTGGATCATTTCCCTCCGGTGAATAGACAGATATCTAGTAAGATACTGTTTTAGCTGAGGTAAAAAGGTTTGGTGTTGCCATCATGTTGTTGACAGTAGGCAGTGGCACCTCCTATTTCTTAAGCAGCCTGATTGAAATGTGATGCCAAGAACTTAGCTCACATTTCCCAGCACAGGCCTTGCTCATTTCAACCTCAGGATGGAACCATTATGATTCTCATCTTCTTTGAGTTTTGACAAAATTACCATCAGTAATTACAGTGTTATTACTTAGATGTGTGAGCCCTTCGCGTTTGCTATCCTTTTGCTCTTGATACTTTTGCACCATTTACCATTATTGTCCAAAGTATTAAGTGATATTTTCCTTTTTGACAAATCAAATGTTTTGCTGTCAATAAAGAAGTCAATCCATCATTAGATATTAAGCCCTATTTTGTACCTGATCATACAATAAAAATAGCCTGCAAGTCTCCTGTACAAGCTCACAGCACATTGTGATTCGACGCGTTGTGAGCTGGTAGATCTGTTATTTTTTACATTGTGTCAACGTTTTCACCTATAACCATTTGCCCAAAATAGGGATGAGGCCAGGCTGAAAGCGGTAGTACTTACTGGTTGTGTTTCCGGACATCTGAATGATGCATTTGCTATCTTTTCCCGTCTCCCTTGAGTTGAAGGGGCGGACACGCACCGCCACCTTCACAGAGGCTGCCATGGTGCCGCCTGCCTTGCACCCTGAGGTGCCCTCTTCAATGCCTTGGTTTCAGGGCCTCCCAGCAGGAGATCTATGGAAGGAGATAGACAGTAAGTTTTAATACCTTTATGTTGAGTATAGTTTATGCCTCTCTGCGAGGCATAATGTTCATTTCATTTAGGGTACAGTACATAAGAGAAAGATATTGACTAAGGAAGGCCAAGTGTTAAAGTTGTACTATGTAACTTTTTTTATAAAACAAATCTTAAAATTCTCCTAACTATTAAATCACAAAAGTTTTAGAAGATCCGCGCCGTGAATTTCAGCCTGTAAAGCCTTCTCTATATGTAAACTGAGATCCTTGCTGTGGACCGGATCTCGCGCCAAAATTGCGTCATCACACTACCGGCCAATCACAGCGAGGGTTATACAACTGCCGGCCAATCACAGCGCATCTTGAAGTGGGGTCGCTATGGCAGCCATATTTGTTGTCGCCCGTTTGTACCATCCCTTCTCTAGGTAATTTCGCCTACCAGGCAGGGTGAAGGAGTCCGTATCTCTGGAATTACTGAACGCACAGGAACAAGGGACCCCTTAAAAGATAGATCTCAGCGAGGTGGAGGCAGACGCGGGGGTGTGAAGGTACGAAAAACGGGCGAAAGACGCGAACGCGACCGCGGTTTGCTATAGGGCTAATGACCACTAGTTGGGCATCTTACACAGTATGGCTTTAAATGAAAATATCAGATTTCCAAGAAAAGAAGAAAAAAAAACACATCACCTTACTCTCTCTATCTTTTATAATTATTATTTCATTAGTTTTACTTTTTGGTGAGTGCCACTGTTGTACAAGAAAGTTCCAACTTAGGCTTCAGAAAAAGATAGCTGGACACAGCACCATTGGACCAAGCGAAGAGCCTTGAAGTGCTATCTATGAGACACATGGTTTGTTAAAATTTGAATGAGCAGTTTAAAACCCATTTAGAACGGGTACACATTTTGTGTATCATTATTTCATGCTTTAACTATTGAAAAATAGCAGATATACAAGCTCACAGCGCGGCACCGAGTGCCGCGCTGCGAGCTTGTAGATCTGCTATTTTTGAAAAGTCGTGAACATTAGAATTTTGACCCGATTCTATAAGTGTCTTTTGAATCCTTCTAATTCTAGGCCTAAATGGGTTAATGATTGCACCTCCTGGCTGAGGCGGCCAGTACAATAGAAGAGGGCAGGGCCGCCCGCGGTGCATGGCTGGACCATGAAAGGACCATGCCTGGTCAGCTGCAGTCGGGGGAGATGGATAACCAGGCCTGCCTACAACAATGGAAGTGCAGGCACAGCTAAATGTCCCACTATTTCCCAGGATTAAGCCCTTTGCACACAGGACAGTTGCGTTTCTTTCGTTTGCGGCATGAATAAAACGCATTGGATTTGGTGTGCAAGGCTGTGCGGAATCGGCGCTGCGGATCCAAAAAGGAGTCATAAAAGGAGTGATGAGTTTTTCACCGCATGCGACAAGACGCACGAATCGAACTGGGTTCGATCGAGAAAAAAACGCACGGCGGCAGCCACTCGTCGCACGGCTAATTCGGAGCCGGTGAGCATGAGGTCATAGAGAATCATTGTTTTCTTTTCAAAAAATTATATTGTCCGTTTTATCCGTGCGGTTAAACGCGCCTGTGTGCAAAGGGCTTAAAGCGGCCTAATAACAGAGAAGCCGTCCAGGGACAACCGGCCTCAACTCTGACGGAATTCAGGAGAGCTCTCTGATATATGGATCACGTGGAGACTCATCGGACGCTTGCCATTTCTGATCCAAGTACAGTGCGTCAGCATTTATCGCTCTATGATTATAATGGAGGTACTCTGAGATTCAGGAGCATGACTCATGATCAATGGCGGTGACATCACAATCGTTTCTTAACTCTTGGTCATCGAGCACAACAACAGGGAACAAAGCGAGACGCAATTAGTCCCCTGTCTCTGCCTGGTGGCAGACTCCACTACAGTTGTATGTCACTGGAAGCAGTCACCATCCAGGGTGTGGTGTATTTAGTGACCTTTTTAAAAGCATCTGCAACGTACCTGACTGTATCCTTCAGATTTAACACGAAAGGCTTGATATTCATCAGGTAGATTGTAGTGTTTATCACATTTATATTTGATATTAAAAAAATGCTGCGTCACGCTGCTTCCTGGAAGACTGCCCAGAAATGTATGACTTTGAATGTGAGATGTAGGGGCTGACAAAGGATTGAAAGACTACTAGAACATATGGAAAAGATGCAAATAATGTGTCTGAGGGGACAGCAAGATGTTCAGCTCATATAAGATATGAGACGTAAAGGTTCTAAGTAAAACGGGAATTGAGAGAATGATTCGTGAATATGGTAGCCCAACTGTCATTGTGATTGAGACTATATCTATATCTAATCTATATTGAGACTATAGTGGGTGGTGGTTTTGGGCAAGGGTTGTTAAGTCAAGTGGACCTCGTTAAGTGTGTTCTTTTGATAATAATGCTGAAATGACTGCTTCTTTTATATAGAATTATTATATAGAAATGAAATAGAAAATTAGGAAAGTGTGCATCCATCTCACCATTGGCTATAGTGTGACAGATCAGCAGCAACTAGACAACAATAACACAATTAACTAACAATAGTTATTATAGCATAGTAGTCCACAGTAAATGGCCCTTATCTAATTAATTTCCCCAAACTTTCACGTTACTGTCTCTCCACATGCCTATAAAGAAATACAAAAATAACCCAACATATTATAATGAAGAATAACAATAGTCATTGGTCAAGCTGAGGTCCAACATAAGGATGCTCAGACAGAGCTGTCATGATGAGGATGCAGCTGGCCTGGGCAGGGGAGCCACCATTTTGACACCGGTGACAAATAGCCTACTATAATCAATAATTTAAAACAAAAAAAAGCTTCTGTGTTGTTCAGTGTAAACAATGAGTGTTTGTTAGCCTATAGGCTATTACTATATTACTGACCCCCAAAAGGAAAGGCCTGTGTGTGTACCTCTAGCTTCATCAAACCGTCACGAACGAGCAGCATAGACAACCACATCAACCACATACACATACCGTACATAAACGAATAATAGAGTAGGCCTACAAAGATGAATGAATGAAAATAATTGTAGATCACCGGTTTACAAATATCTCGATAGAAATGAGAGAATGACACTTGCCTATTTTATTTATAGGCTATTTTGTGTATAGACTAGATTGTCTTACGCTCAATGACAAGGCATTCCGTGTCACCCTGCTATTATAGCCTATCTACAATTTGACAGGCCTATATTTCCTAGTCAATCTACGCGCAACGGCATATATCCCTGTTCTTCAGAGCCTAATAGCTCAAATCACATTTATTTTCTGCTGCTTTTCAATTAACGTAAACATCGTCGGAGGAGCGCTGGCTGAGCGCTGTTCATTCAATGGCCGCACCCAGTATGTCAATCCTATCCCTGGAGATACAGCACTTAGTAAATAAATACGCTCATTAAAACTGCATCACCGCCACGCCGGACAATGGAAAAATAACGAGGAATGAACCTACCTCTGATGTCCGCAATGCCCCGATCCTGAAAGTGCAGGAGACTGTATTAGTGTTTATTTTATTTTCTCTCTCTCCACGGGGTTGGTTTCTCCTGGCAGGTCGGTAGGTATCCTTGGCCGGCCCGGCTAGCAGCGTCCCGTTTCCCTCCTCCCTTCCATCTACAGCTGGCTGCCGGAGGTCCCGAGGTAGGAGATCAGATCAGAAAAGCAAGCGTCCTGGTTTGGTTTCCTAATGCCCTCCTCCTGCACGGCCTGGTGCGAGATGTGTGAGGCAGCCGGACAGCACGAGCCTCGGGAATCTGCTTGCTTGTTTATTTGTGTTGCGTGACTCCTAACCTAGAAGCCAAAATGGCTCTGCTGTGTGTCTGTCTGTCTGTCCCCCCTGCCTTCGGCAAGGATGCTGTGCTGAGCCGGAGCGAGCCAGTGACATCATCACTGAGGGAGGTAACACAGCATCAATGCAGTGGAGGAGGAGAGAGAGAGGGGGGGGGGGGGGGGGGGGCGATGGAGGTGTGTGTGTGTGTGTGTGTGTGTGTGTGTGTGTGTGTGTGTGTGTGTGTGTGTGTGTGTGTGTGTTTGTGTGTGTGTGTGTGTGTGTGTGTGCGTGCGTGCGTGTGCGTGTGTGTATATGGCTGAATAATTTTACCGTTACTCTCAAATACATACAGTATATAGGCCTATATAGCCTACTATGAATACTGTGTAGCTTATACAGTAAAAGTAAAACAAAAACACTTTGTATTTTAAAGTTATTATTAGGATATACAAATGTTGCCATTTTACACAGCTTTGTTTAGAATTTTCTTCAACAGAGACTGAGGAAACACAGTGATAATAGCTTTGCTTTGAATCATAGTATAAGGGAATTAGTTGGAACTGTTACCCATTCGACCCGATTCCAGATAAGCGGTTGAAGATGGATGGATGGATGGATGGATGGATGGATGAATAGTATAATTTGGGGGTATAGCCTTCAGTAGCACATAATACAGCCTTTTCAGGACAATAGGCTTGTTGTGAATTAAAGCTTAGTAGGTCAAGCTAGTGATCAAGCTGTGACTGTAAAATGCTCAGAGGAGATCCAGGCACAATGCATATTAATTTACCATGAAGTTGAGCCCACAATGCTTCAAGAACACAAAGACATTGACGGGAGGTTATGACCAGCCACACAGATATGGGCTGTCTTGACCATCTGTCTTATATGGAAACGTATTCATGTGAAGGACCCCCATAGTTCCAGATATTTAGTTCCAGGGACCCCCAGAAGCAACATTTGAGTTACAAATCTTAAAAAATACATATATAGAGGGTATGCGCGTGACATCATCATCATACCCGGAAGTTATGCATCAACTCTACTGAGTGGCAAAAAACTACTTTCTAGCCTTGACAGTCCATACATCCAAACAGAAAAGTCCTATCTGATTGCATTAAACGATGTTAAACAATGTTAAACTCACTTTGCCACTCGATTTGCCACTCGATTTGCCATTCACTTTATGCATGCGCATACCCTCTATTCAAAGATTTACACACAACCTACAAGCTCGCAGCGCGGCACATGAGCTTGTATATATCTGCTATTTTTCAATAGCTAAAGTAAAATAATGAAGGCCCCTCCACCTTGGGCCCTAGTAACTCAGTCCCACTTTTCCCCCCCTTGTGACGCCCCTGGTCA
The DNA here is from genome assembly GCF_963921795.1 of Nannobrachium achirus. Classification (NCBI taxonomy): domain Eukaryota; kingdom Metazoa; phylum Chordata; class Actinopteri; order Myctophiformes; family Myctophidae; genus Nannobrachium; species Nannobrachium achirus. Next base: position 14,520,483 of record NC_137810.1, on the reverse strand, counting down.
GAGCAGCAAACCCATTCTGTTAGAGTGGTTCCCCTGACATCACAGTGATGTCAGAGCAGCAAACCCATTCTGTTAGAGTGGTTCCCCTGACATCACAATGATGACAGAGCAGCAAACCCATAGACCGTAAAACAGTGTACACGTCCAGACAGACGGAGCATGTGCCGTTTCACATACTAAACTGCGACCTTCGGTCGCCATAAGAGATTGCTTATTGAAACATGCACTATTATTGGACTATCAGTGGCAATGGTCATTAGCCATTTATTTTTAGTTGTTGTGTTTGGAATATAGCTGTGTAGGCCTCTCAGAAAGAATGTCCTTTTATGCTGTGCTATGAGGTTATTTGGGATTTGGAGAATTATTCTCTTCAAAATATGGGTGAAAATCTCCCTCTGCACTCTTTTCAGCAAATCCTATTGCAAGTCCAACCATGTAATGCACTCAATAGGGATTTCACTGTGGCATGAATGTGTGCCTCCTTATTGATTCAACGGTGGCTGAGCTGAACCCAAAGTGCTGAATAAGGACTTTAAATACATTTTGAAAAATAAAGCTGTGTACTGATTTATCTTAACTGAATCCTTCGTATCATGTTCAATGGTCTGTATTTATGCAATTGAGAAATGACCTAACCTTGACCCTTTTGCTAAACAGATTCGTGGGAAATCATGCAGACAAAAAAGGGTGGTAAATTGCTTTCATGCATCTGTGGAGAATTTTTATGAAAATGTTGGCTAGCTATGATGCAAGCAAATATTTTCACATTTGTGGCAAAAATGATTCACTCTTGAAATATATTTTGTTTAATGCCCAGAAGGTTAATGCCCCATTTCTGACCAAAATATGAACCTTTCTGAGAGTTTTTCCTTTTTTGAGCTCTGCTATGTCTCTTGTGAGAGGCATCCTCCACATGTTTGTATCCCTGCTCCCTCAAATACTTTCATGTTATCACAAACTTGTTTAAATTGTAGCCTAATGTATATTTTTTGATATTTCATATTTTGTATCATTGTTTGTTGCACTGTTGTTTGTCCAGTTGTTTGAGTGTTGAATGTTAATGGACCACAAAGATTTCCCCCGGCCACTGTTGGAGCACTAAATGTGGCCATGGCCATAAAACAAAAACAAAAAAGGGAAACAGGTCAAATAGGTCAATAAGCGTCAGTAATACATCTCTATGCTTGACCAGTTGCTTTTTGTTGAGAAATGGTGCTCATGCTATGTATATAATATATATGTACGTGACACTTGCACATTTATTTGATCGTGCTGCTTTGTACATCTATCGCACATGGACACTTTGCACAATTGGGTGAACATTGCAGTTTTGATCTGTTATGTATTGGAATTAATCATATACGCTGCTAATTATGATGATTACTGTGACTGTCTCCCTACCTAGGTATTAGGGTGTATAGTCCTATAACTGTATCTGTATACTGTACATTATATTTTTCTATTTCATTTTCTTGATTAATATCTTATTTTCTTCTTCGTTATGTAGCACAATCCAAACCATTTGCTGCGTGTGCCTGTTTAAAACTTCTTGAATATTGAATCTATTTGATTTTTCTTTTGGTGCTTGTCCAAAGAAAATCAATGTGTTATTGCATTCAGAGTCAGACTGATGCACCTTAAGACCAAATGCTAATACAGGTCAATATTTGTTTAATAGCACATTTCTTGCACCGAGTCCAGCCACAAACGCAGTACTCAGCTGGTATATATGAAAAGTTAAATGGTACATAATGATGGTTATGAAGTTGGTATAAAAGCACAGTCTATTTGTGTACATTATATTATGTCCATTGTGAGGCACTGGACTTTTCACTCGAAAATCATATTTTCGGCGAGGTAGTTATAAATCAGGCTTTACTGGCAATACTGTAGATAGCATAGAGTAACATGTATCTGGTTGCTATATGGTACATGGTAAATTCATTAGTGTTAATGAATTAATAAATAAACTCTGACCTAAACTCCAACCTAACTCAGAGAGCACACAAATGGAACCAAACCGTTTACAGGTCCATTTGGTTCCATTTGTACACTGACTCTCAGAGTTACATTTTAGTGTGCAGAATGGTCAGACTGGCTCGGTCAGATCAGGTTTCAGCCTGAGTGAAACACAATGCAATTGTTTTGTGTGACCTTGCTCTTCACACAGCCTCTATCCAGACATGTTACTGCTACAGTAGGTGCTTTCTCTCCATATACTGTACATGTAGAATCATTCAGCCTCTTCGCTCTTCCTTTTGTAAGCAATGAGTCATCTCTCTCTCTGATGCGTCTCCTCCAGTTCTCAGCTAACGGCTTTATTTAATTCATCAACATTAAACTTTTAAGCTCCAGGCTATATATACTTAAGAGCACACTGCAAATGGTAGTCGACTACACGTATGGCAGAGCCAGAGCTCTCATCTCACAAAAAAGTCAAAAATGAGGTAAGACGATGAAATCACAACAGATGATGATGAAATTATGACATCATATCTTCATGACAAGATTACGATTTGTGAACTCTTTCATCCCAAGGGCCATTAGAATCTATGATGAAGCACTGGGGGGAGAGGAGGCTGGAGGGGCCAGCTAATCTATATTTATATTGTAGTTATAGCTGTGATTTTCTTTAACCGTGTTTTTTTTTAAACGTCCTACAACTTATAGTTTATTACTGTGTTCTTTTTTCCATTGATGTAATGTTTTTTATATGTTCATCATGCTTCTTTTTTATTGACAATCTGTATGAAATATGAATGTATTGCACTGGAGCTGTTGAACAGATCACATTTCCTTCGGGACAAATAAAGTATTTTCTATGTATCTATGTATCTATCTATGTATCTATCTATGGTGGAGTCTGCTGCATTTACATGCACAGTAAAGTTCCAATATTAATGCAAATACCGTGTATTTCCAAATAGTATCCCGGGGGCAAATAGCCACCGGGCACCAAATACCCGCTGGGGGTCTGACACCATTTTGGATATCGACGCATGGGCTAATATTTGGAAATACGTATACGGTAAGTATTTCACCCTACAGATGGGTTATGGGCCTCAATTTAGACATAGTATACTCACCTTAATGGAGTTACAAGGAAACTGGGACACTTGTATTGGTCTTTATTGGTTATTTAGGGTTAGGGTTAGGGATTGAACTAGTCTCTACAGCAGAGACTATAGAGAATATAGGGGTTGAAATGGTGATAGTGGATTCAACTGGTCTTTGCAGGTGGTTTCTAATTAATGTTCTCTGATAGTTCTTTCTGCTTTTTCGTTTCAAGTGGTGTTACAACAGACTCTGGTCAATACTGTAGTCCCAGGTTTCCAGAAGGTGGCATACCTGTTGACCATTATGGATAATTTCCCCATAGCTTTGTTTGACTGGCTCAGCAGAAGATTTGAATTTACGCATGTGAATGTGTTGTGTTCACGGTTCAAACCTGCAGAGCCACTCAAATGTGTACAAGACTCAAACCACTGGATTGGAGCATTAAACAAGGCAGTGTCTAATAAAGAAATGATTGAAATAAAACAAACATTTATTGCTCAGTGGGCATAGCCTACTATTGCACTGCACTGTGAAGTTGGCAGAACCACTGTAGTGTAGTGGCTGGCATAGACAAGCACAATGCTGCCCCCTAATGTCGTATAATCTGGCAGTGTGATGTTGGTCAGACCAGCCCCCCCCCCCCCCCCAAACTCACCTCAGTGTTGTAGGGTGTTTTTCAACTGATACATTTCTTCTCTTTGATTGCTGCAAGCCACAAACACAATTGTACTGAACTGTATTTCAACGAACACTTACCTATTATGTTATTCATCCTGCAGTCTAAGTCCATATTTGTGATGTCAAGAAAGAAATGCATCTATTACCATAGATCAAAATCAATGCTGTTATGTAACCGTAACAATTACAGCACAAATATACAATCCTTTAATGTCACATCACAGTTTTACAGGTGTAAAAGTGGATTAATTGTATTCAGGCATACATTTTGGAGGTTGGCTTCTAAAATAAACGTAGGCCTACATTTATATTGCTATCCATGCTTGGCCTACGAATCCTGCATGAGGTCAAGAAACCAGAAAACCTTTACCCATTAACTAAGGGGCGGAGCTCCAATACAGTGCACTGACTGAACCACTATCATGTGAAGTGAGATCAGACAGCAGAGCTGGGACTCCTCTGTACTGTCACCAACACAGAAACAGACTGTCATGGAGCCTGGATCATCAGTTGGTGCTGTGAGGAGTAAGAGGGTACTGATTGACAATGACATCCGCCCTGCCATGATCATTATCAAGGATGGGAAAATCCATAGTATTGTTTCCGACGGCAACTTAACTGGGGATGCGCGCTGTGAGGTAGGCCCTTGATCGATGTTATGTAAACAGGGGGAAATGAAATGGTCTCATGATGGTCTGCAGGCTCAGAACACTCCCCCTGTTGGAGAAAAGAAGGAACTGATTTGTCCAGCCCTAAAAATGTTTCCAGGGGGGAAAAGATGGTGAAACTAGTAGATCTACAAGCTCACAAAGTGTTGTTTGTGACATATTGTGAGTTTGTAGATTTCACAATTTTTTTTTAAATAGGTCTTAAGTCGTTAATTCATAATGTATTTTTGTAAATCCGGGTCCCAAGGGACACCAAATTATCTTTTGCGTCTCAAACTGAAAAGGTTTGGGAATCTCATCTACAGTATAACATTTGCGGTCTCATATAGACGGATACACTCAAATCTGTCACGAATCTGTATATGTGATTATATCTGTATACCATATGAAATTATGTATTACACAATCAAAGTGTTCTACCATGGTTGTGCGGGCAGGTGCTGGATGTGGGTGAGAGCTTGGTGATGCCAGGCATCGTGGACAGCCACGTCCATGTGAACGAACCGGGCCGCACGACATGGGAGGGCTTCTGGACAGCCACCCGCGCTGCTGCTGCCGGAGGAGTGACCACCATAGTGGACATGCCCCTGTAAGGAGGACACCTTCTGCCCTCAGGCCTGGAATGTAATCATTTTAAAGGGCAGGTTTTTAGGGGAGCGTTGTGTCGATATTGCGACTTAAGATTTGTTCGACGTCCCTTTAGTTCGATGCTGGTGAATGGTAACCTGGTGAAATGCTAACCTGCCGACGCTGGTGAATGTTAACCTGGTGAATGCTACTAACTATGCCTAAACCTAACCCTAAAACCTTACCTAACTAATGGAACGTAGAAATATCGAGATTTTACCGTTTTTAGCTCCCACTTTTCTGGTAGAAAGCCTTGAGGGGAGACTTCTCGCTTTTGCCAAATCATCTGGGGCCGTGTGGGCAGGGCATCAAGCTAGGCAACTCAGGCCGCAGGACATATCCTTTTTTTGAAGTGCGGAAGGCCAAACTGACGGGCCACCTGGCCCTAATGTTAGCCACATGGTGGCATTAGATAAACAGAACAGAACAAACTGTTTGCGCTAGAACAGTGTCCCAAGGTCCACAGTTAAAGGTCACATTTACAACATAGAGACCAGTATTTTGGTTGGCAGAAAAACACAAACCCACGCATGCTCGCACACACACACTCACAAACTCTCTTCTAAACGGCTCACCCCCTATAGGAGCCAAGCCGTAAATTATGAGCTTGTAGATCAGCTATTTTCAGAAACTGCTAGAGACAAATGTTTTTTTTGTCCTCCCCCCATAGCAACAGCATCCCTCCAACCACCACGCTTGATCATTTTCATGAGAAGACACGGGAAGCCACGGGGAAGTGTTTTGTGGACACAGCTTTCTGGGGAGGTGTGATACCTGGCAACCAGGTATCTTTTTCCAAGACATAATCAAGCTGAATGACAGCCATGCACATGCATTTTCACCATGAAAATGGTGAAAATAGACGATCTACAAGCACACAAGGCCTCGCACCGCGAGGCCTTGTGTGCTTGTAGATCGTCTATTTTCACTAGTTTTGTGTTTTTCACTAGTTTTGTGGGACAGCCTGGTATGATGAAGCAAGGCTTTACTTTACGAAAAAACATACAGATTTGAAACTTGGAGATAAAAGGTTTCTGCCCGACAGTGATATATTCATACATAATTATACTTACTGACTCCGTCCTGCAGCTTGAGCTTCGGCCATTGATCCAGGCCGGAGTAGCTGGGTTCAAGTGTTTCCTGATCCACAGTGGGGTGGATGAGTTTCCCCATGTCAGCGACAGTGACCTCCACACGGCCATGAGACAGCTGCAAGGCACCGGGAGTGTTCTGCTGGTAAATTATAAATGATTATTACGTTTCATAACGTGAACCATGTCTCATGAAATTTATATCCACATCGTGGGAATAAATAACATATGTGCAAATGAAACATGCTGCCTGTCTTTGTTCAGTTCCATGCTGAGAGGGAGGTTAATCAGACAGCAGAGGCCATAGGGGGTAAGTATAGTTCAACCACATGAACCCTAGCCTCCCTATTCTAGACCAGTCATACTCAAAATAGCCAAACATTCTGAAAAATGTAAAACATTCAGCAGAAATAGCAAGTTCACAACTTATAGATTGACAAAGGGATTACATACTGCTGTAGTGGGGGATCAGGAGGGGGTCAATAGACCCCTGGGGATTTGATCAATTAAGCATAATTATCGTCACTGTCCGGCAGAAAACAGCTAAGTCCATTTTACAGTTGTTATCATAAATCAGTGCTATTGAAGTTTGAACACCCTTTCTTACGTCTGTGTTGGTTAAAAAATATTGAATCAGTAAAAAGTATTAAAAAGTGCTTCTGACAAAGCCAGCTAACTCCATTGGATCCTCAAACTGTCTGCCAAACCAGCTAACTCCACCAGAGGGGGCTGGTATAGTCCTCTCCCCTGCATGACAGAGCAGCTGCAGAGGCATACATTAGCTTGTAAATCCATTGTCAGCTGTTCTTATCAATGATGGACAAAACCTCTTGTTTTTTTTAGTTAACTGGTTTCTGCCCGACAGCAGAGGTATATACTATGGTTGACCACTTTCAACCATGTATCCCTATTTTGGAACACAATGTCCAATAGAGGAAACAACACATGCTTCTACATCAGTTATTTTTTTACTATTGTCATCTATAATCACATGCCCAAAATAGGGACGCTAGGGATCATGTGGTTAATACCCAAAAAGCCTGAGCTGACCCATGTTGTCTTTAAACAGGGCAGTGTTATGTTGCTTTTCTGTCTGCCATTTCATTAAAGAATTATTTGTACCACAGTGAACATTGCTTTGCACCATTGATCTATCTGTCCTGCTGTTAGACCCCTGTGAGTACTCCACCTTCCTGCAGTCCAGGCCAGATGTCATGGAGGTAGAGGCCATTCGCATCGTCACTGAGCTCTGTCTCCAGTACCAGTGAGCACATCACCAGTACTATGCATATTTATGCATAGTACTGTGTTTTATTTGTCTGTCATTTAATGTTGTATGACTTGAGAAAAAGGGACCCCAATTTAAAAAAGCCCAAAAGCTTTCTTTTGGTCTTTTTATCCTTTTAGTTGACCTTGTATCAGTGAACTGTACCGTCCTGTACCTTTTCCCTATGCAAACTTCTAATAAAGTATTCAATCAATCAATCAATAAATGTTAACCAGTAGAATTATGGTGGCAAGTTGCTGGCATAGAGCTGGTATACAGTTTGGCCTGTCTGATATGACTGATTCCCATGTCACCTACCTCTCCATGGTGCAGGGTGCGATGCCATATAGTTCACCTGTCCTCTGCCAAACCCCTGGAGCTGATCCAGGCAGCACGGCAGGCCGGAGCTCCTTTGACGGTGGAGACCACCCACCATTACCTGAGCCTCTCTGCAGAGCACATCCCTGCAGGGGCCACACAGTTCAAGTGCTGCCCTCCCATCAGAGGACACGCTAATCAGGCAAGCATCAATGTTTTGTATCCATCCATAGAAGTGGATCACTTTCAGTTGTGAAAGAATACAAGGATCAGCCTTATTCTGTTATCACATTGTAGTGTCATTGTCATCTTAAAGTCTTCTGCCCCACCAGGAGCAGTTATGGTCAGCTCTGAAAGCTGGCCTCATTGATATGGTTGTGTCTGATCACTCTCCCTGCACCCCTGATCTGAAGAAATTGGACAGTGGAGACTTCACTCAGGCTTGGGGTGGAATCTCTTCCCTTCAGTTTGGTAACTACTGACCAATGACATTCCTATATTGCATACAATATTCATAGTGTAGTGTTTAACCCATTAAGTCGGTTCATACTTATACTGTAGGACAGTGAACATGATTAACAATCAACACATGATTGGCTGTAGTCAACGGGACACAGGTGAAGAAGTCAGAGAGACAGTTAACAAGGAAAACAGGAAACACTCAAAACTACTACAAAATAAAGGAACACGACTGTAAAGTAAAACCGAAGTACAACAAAGAACCCAGGAAACAATCAAAAAAATGTCACTACAAAATAAGAGACACAACAAGAGAGCAAAACAGAGAGACGGATTATGACAGATATCAGGTTTGGTGCCATTTCTAAGGCACAGACCAAGGAAATGGTCAACATTATAAAACATAACATTACTGTATATTATTGAAATCTATACATCGATTTGTGCGTTTCCCCTGTGCAAAAGAAACGTGCAGATAATCCTGTCTGTCAGTGATTTCTAAAACACTCAACCCCCCTCCCTCTGATCACCCACTCACTCATTCTCTCTTGATGATCATCTACACTGGACAAAGTCCACGGGGAGGTAAATATGCATTGATTGCCAGTTTAAAGGGCAGTCTGATCAGTCTGCTTCTCACAGTGACACATTCTGTGCACTACGGTTACAGAATAATGTGCATTTTTTAAGCGACTGTATACTTTCAAAGAGCCAAGAAGAAAACTAGGTGGCTAGAATCCTGCAGAGCAACCACGTGAAAAAATGTTAAAGAATCACAATGATACTTTTGTGCCAAATTCAACTGTGAGTCATAAGACTCACATTTGTTGTTATTTCTGTCAACTCAGAATTTGTGAATGGAATATTCAGCTGTTGACTACTGTATTTCTATTGCATTCATTTTTAGGTTTGCCTCTGTTCTGGACCTCAGCCAGTAAGAGGGGCTTCACGTTGCCTGATGTGGTGAGGCTCCTCTGCCAGAAAACAGCCCAGCTTAGTAGCCTTGACAACCAGAAGGGCAGCCTTGCCCCTGGTTATGATGCTGATTTGGTCATATGGGACCCAGAGAAGGAATTCGAGGCAAGTATTAACGTTTTGGGGAAATCTCGATATTTCTACGTTTCATTATTTTGACTAAGGGTTAGGGTTAGGTTTTATGGTTAGGCATAGTTTTACTGAGGTAAGGGTTAGGGTTTGGGTTAGGTTTAGACATTAACATTAACCAGGTTAGCATTTCACCAGGTTAACATTCACCCGCGTCGAACAAATGTTATGTCGCAACATCGACATGCTCCCTAATGTTTCAAATCATTATCAAACATTGAACAGTGAATCTGACGGCTACTTCGGACTATTTTGAGTGAAGCTGTGTAAAATAGGTCTGGTGCCCCAATCTAATAAGTTAATTTGTTTCTTTCCACACTTGTCAGGTCAAAGAGGCAAGCATCCATCACAAAAACAAGGCAGGTGAACACAATCATTGACACTTACTTGGACATAGGATGTTAGAAGTTATGTTTGTATTAATTTCTCACTCTGTGACTCTCTCTACAGGTCACTCCCTACCTCGGCCTTACTTTAAAAGGAGAGGTGTGTGCCACCATCGTAAGAGGAAGGCTGGTGTACAGCCAAAGCGCTTTCTCTCCTCAGCCTCTGGGGAAGCACCTCCTCATCCCCCAAGGGAGGCCTCACGCGCAACTATAGACACACTACTGAAGTGCAATAAAGCTCATGAGATTTTCTTTTAAATATCTATTTTTCTGATAACAACAGTACACAAGGTTTATATCGTCTAATAAAGACTGAATGGTCAGATGGAGATTTGAATGCAGAGCTCTTGGTGTAATACATATGGGGTATGGGGGGGTCAGTGACTGTTGTACAGACATGTCTCCCTCACCTTACAAGAGGCTGCTGGGGGAGAAAGGAAAGCAAGTGTGTTTAGGTTTCTGACAACTTGACTCAGCAGCAGTGAAGTGAAACGGTCCACCTGGGTCTCTGGTAACTGGTCTGGCACTGCAAATTAAAGGAGCAGTTGAAAAATTTGATTATAGTAAATTTACCCTGATGGTTTCCCCATCCAGTGCCATGCATTTGGGTCCCCATCCAGGGCCATGCATTTGGGTCCCCATCCAGGGCCATGCATTTGGGTCCCCATCCAGGGCCATGCATTTGGGTCCCCATCCGGAATCAATGGGAGTAAATTTACTAAAATCATTATTGTCTTACGCGACAAATACAAAAAAATTATTGAACTCATGGCAAAAAAAAGTCATTTTGGGGGTGAACTACTCCTTTAAACGGACTCTATCAACTCTCCTGAATAAAAATCTAATAATACAAATCATTGTCTCACAGATCCTGTCTGGCTGCCATTTTTCTATTTTCCTTTTTTTACTTAAGGCAAATTTTGTATATTCACTGAAAACCTTTTAAGCTCAGGTCTAAGAACTGATTGACCAAAATTCAGCCTAGCTCAGCCTGGTCAATAATTAACATTAGTTGTAGGTGAAATAGACCACATTTTGCAAAACTAAGTAAATAGGCTTTAAATAGGCTAATTGTAGGCCTACCCTACTTGTACCATAGACTGTACCCTACAGTAGCCTATATAGCCCTAAACATGTCATACTACAGTTATTACAACACTTGACCTGTAGCCTACAACAACTAGACAAAACATGTGCAACCCCAATAGAAAGAGGAGGAAGAAAACTAAATGTGTGATGATGATAATGCAGAAAAGCAACACTGGACTTTAGGGCCAGAAGGGCCTCACTTGTCAAACAGAGGGGTGTGCGCAACCGTACCGTCTACCGTGGTAGTTTGTTTGTCCTGTTCAGCGACTTGCAGGAGTGTGTCATCTCATCTGTCTGTCTGTCAGACTCGTCCCGCACCAGCAATATGTCGTCTTTGGTTGTGCCGCCGCCGAAATGCCTGCAGAGACCGTTCGTTGTTCCTCACCGCTACATGTTCGGACCGGGGCCGTCCAATGTGCCTCAACGCATCCTGGACGCCGGGGCGAACCCTATCATCGGTCATATGCACCCAGAAATGTTTGAGGTAAGAAATATGTCACGTCAGATAAATGTCATGCTCGAATATCCTAGATAGGCTACCTATCCTTGATGTTCTAAACTAGAAAAGCTGATCTACATTCTCTACAAAGCGTGAGCTTGTAAATCTGCTCAACAATCTGCTACTTGAATAATACCTGACGAAACATTTCCAAAATGAAATGGGGACGCAGCCTCTGCAGGGTTAAAGTGGTTTAAATGATTTTGTAAACGGTGAATGAAAGGATGCAGACTTTGACCTGTAGGCCTATGGTGAATACAGCAATGCATTCACTTTGTTTTAAATGCACATCTCTTCTCGTGTAAAAGTCTTGCAGTTGTTGTAGGCTATTATATTCGAATAGTGGTGTCACTAGTTGTTATATTGTTGTTGATGTTCTGACGTACTATATTGCTTATTAGTGATGTCTGCTTATTGTAAATTTGCCTAAACTGTAAACTGTCAGTTGCCTAACTAAAGCCTCTGGCAGACTGGCCAACAACCACATTTTATTATGTCAACAGAACAGAAACTGTCATTTTGTAAATAGTAAATGTTTAACTGCACTAGTTGTTGAGCAAGAACTTCCTGCTAAGCATTAGCCTATAATATATAAATAAAATCATTCATTAAACTAGAAGCAGTGCTCTTCCGAGCACAGGTCTCCACCAGGCCACACAAATCGGCCTGTTATAGCGCCACCATGAGGATGATTTGAAAAATGTGGGGCAGAGGTTCTGATTTGGCATCCAGGGAGTGTGTGTGCTCAGTTTGGCAGCGATCGGGCCAACGGCGCCAGAGATTAGCTGGTAACAACCAGGCCACACAAATCGGCCTGTTATAGCGCCACCATGAGGCTGATTTGAAAAATGTGGGGCAGAGGTTCTGAATTGGCATCCAGGGAGTGTGTGTGCTAATTTTGGCAGCGACCGGGCCAACGGCGCCGGAGATTAGCTGCTCACAAACTGCGAGGACGCACGGACGGACGCCACGGACGCACGCACGGACGGATGGACGGAGGGGAAAACATACTCTCCCTCAGCCTTCGGCTGGTGGAGACAATGATTGATGATGTCTGCTTGCAATATGGCCATATTTTTAGTGGTCAGTCAGCTTCATGTCATCTAATCTCTGATGTCTTATTATATCACAGATAATGAGTGACATCAAGAGTGGGATCCAGTATGCTTTCCAAACTCAGAACAACATGACCCTGGCTGTGAGCGGCACCGGCCACACTGCCATGGAGTGTGCCATCTTCAACGCAGTGGAGCCGGGGGAGAGTGTTCTGACTGCTGTCAATGGCATATGGGGAGAACGAGCTGCAGAAATGGCTGAGAGGATAGGTAATTCATTTTGTCCTCCCTCTCCCCACCCCACATACACACAATTCAATTCAATTTCAATTTCAATTCAAAGGGCTTTATTGGCATGAGAAAACATACGTTTACATTGCCAAAGCAGAAGTGTACACAATACAATACAATCAGAACAAAATATGTACAGGTGAAAACAGTTTTCATGCATCACGGTAATGTGCAGGCAGAGCAGTGATATATATACACAATGGTTTTTAAGGAGTTTGGGTTCCATTTGATATCCTTCTCTTATCACAGCAGCTCACGAATCTTGCTGCTGTGTTTGCACATTGTTTTACTTCCCCCAGCAGGTATGGGAGTTTTTCATCATTGGTCATATTTTGAAACTCTCCTTGGGTGGATATGATCTGTGGGAAGTATGTGTCTCTGATGTCTTGGTACAGCGGACAGGTGGTTAGAAAGTGTAGCTCAGTTTCCACTTCATTTTGTGTGCAGTGGGTGCAAAGTCTGTTTTCTCTAGGGAGCCAGGTATGCCTGTGACACACACCCACCCACATGACAGGAGTCCTTGAAGGGGTTCCAGGTGGTCTCCAGCTAAATAACTGATAGACCATCTTCACCATCATTATTATTACATGTATAACTTGAGAACATTAAAGGATGACCATTTTGATGACAGAGTTTCATTTTCAGTTATCTTTATACCGGCTACAGTACACAATACACATAAACAGTAAAGGAATTCTGGACCAAAGGACAGACCATACTGTAACTGTATACAGTATAGAATAACAGTACCATACATGGTACCAAGTCATACCAAGAAATGTCTAACAATAAAACATTTTCTACCAGAGATCTTCGCTCCATGGCTTAATGCATATCACGTTTTCTTTCTTGAAATTAAAAAGCCTGAGAATCACTGTTTTGGTCTATTTGCAGTAGAATTGTGTTTGTTTTTAACAGGTGCCAGAGTAAATACCATAGTAGCAACTCCTGGAGGCTGCTTCACTAATGAGGAAATTGAGAAGGTAATAGTAGGCTATTTTAAAGAGCATCCTTTTTTATTTTTTTACAACATACAAAATGCTTTTATTATTGACACAACATTCAGTTTGGTTTGGTTGTTTGGCTGTAGGCTTTGTCAAAGCACAGGCCTGTGTTGTTGTTCGTCACCCACGGAGAGTCATCCACAGGTGTCCTGCATCCTTTAGACGGCATCGCAGACCTGTGCCACAAGTAAGATACCGCGTTCACTCACCTCACAGCTAGAAGGTCCTGGGTTCGATTCCCGCCAGGGGATGCTGTGGGTGCTGGGGGCGTGTTTCTCCCTCCGCGTCATCAGCGCCCACACCCTAGGTGGGGTCGGCGATAGGGCCTTTCTGTGTGGAGTTTGCATGTTCTCCCCGTGTCTCCTAGGGTTGATACCCTCACAAAAACATGCAGTAATCCTGGTCTCAATAATGCCTCCCCCTGGCCAGCCGGGGCGCTTGATGGAGGGGAAAGGAACTGGTTGGAATAACGTGTTCCTTCCACGCGCTACGTCCATCCGGGGAAATCCCCCCTGTCAGGTGAAAAGAAACAACTTGGACTACTCATGCAATGAAGGAAGCATGAGGTCAGTCCGTTGTCTCCCCAGGCGCGGCAGAGGGAGAGCAGAGCCCAGGATTACATAGACAATTCGCACTGGGTGAAAAATGGGTTGCAAAATCGTGGGATAAAAAGAATTAAAAAAAAAAAAAGATACCGCGTTCACTTCAACTGCCACGGATAACAGACAGACAGTGTTGTGAACTTGTGATTATGTCTGTGTCCTGAATCTGTCCTGTTAGGTATGACTGCTTGTTACTCGTGGACTCTGTTGCGTCAATGGGAGGAGCTCCTCTGTTCATGGACAAGCAAGGTTTGCTATTGAGTCAGATCAGATGTCTTTATTTGTGTGGTAGCTGTGTGTGCAATATGCCTTACTTTGAGACTAGGGCTGTCACAATTATTACATAATAATCGTCTAATCGCAATTATTTGAGGTAATCGCAATTATTTTGCATAAACGTCATAATCGTTTCCATGTTGAGAAATGTTAATATAGTTTCAAACACTTTAAAAAGCTCACAACACGTCGCATCGCGGCAGGTTGTGCGCTTATAGATCGGCCATTTCCACTATCAATGTTCTTTTTGGAGCTGTGTGCAGCTCCCTATACGTGGCTGTGTGGGTCTGTCTGTGTGTCTGTCTGTGTGTCTGTCTGTGTGTGTGTATGTAGCCTGACTTCGGCGCGTAACTAGTGCCGCACCATTTACGCCACTCGCGCAATATATACATCAAAATGTGCGGCTCGGCCGGGAATGGTGTTCTATTACCTTTCGTTCCGATCCGCCTTACCATGCCGACGTAATCGGCAAAAAACGACGCTTAATTGTCCCCATTGACTTATAATGGGACAATGCAAGAAATCACTTTCAAGTATTTTTCTCTCGTAAACCATAGGAGCTACAGTTTCAAACCTCGGAGAGGAGATTCATAATGATTTTAAGAATGAATCGAAAAATAATTACATCACTCGGCCTCATGGTGGCGCTATAACGGCCCACTTTACGTTTTGCCCCGTAACTCTTGAACCGTGGATCGGAAAATTAAAATTCTTTTTTCCCTGGATTCCTTGGGTCAAGACGCATCTCCCCATATAGGCCACGCCCATTTGCGCCAGGATAGATTTTCCGCCATCTTGAATTTTGTCCAAAACACACCTTTTGCTCCTTTTCCTACATATTTTCTTCAAATGTCACAAAAATCGGTACACATGATCTACACACACACACACACACACACACACACACACACACACAGCTCCACTTCACACGGGTGTGATTTTTAATTATAAAGTTGTCAAATACGTCAGTAATTTCTTTGTATATTTAAGTTATGCGTCATAATTGCCATGCGCAATCGCAATTATGTGAGTGACAATTAATCGTCATGTAAAATGTTAAATGAGTTAAATGAACACATAACCTCACTTGAACTATGGCACCAAAAAATGCATGTTGTCATTTCTCATCATTGTATTTGCAGGGATTGACATCCTGTACACCGGCTCACAGAAGGTCCTGAACGCTCCTCCTGGTACAGCACCAATATCCTTCAGTGAGAGAGCCTGGTGAGCAATGTGTACAACCAGTTAAAAAAGGTTGCTAAATCATACACAGATTTGGTTCGGGCCGGTATAGTTGACTCACTGTATTGATTCCTCTAGGTCAGGGGTCTTCAACAGGGGGTCCGGGACCCTTATGGCTAAATGTCTGAAACACAAATCCAACATAGACTGATGACAGTGCTGTCAAACACGTGGATGAAACTCTGCATAACGCATTTATACAATATGTAGAGGGGGTCCCTACTTCATCTCTCTTTCAGTTAAGGGGACCTTGGCCTGAAATGTTGAAGACCCCTGCTCTACGTATTCCGCTGTTGACCTGCTGTGTATACGTATGAACTCAGGCTGAGCTTCCTCTCTCAATACTCCACTATCTAATACAACAATAACTGCATTACTGCCATACTGTCGCTGTCAAGTGGAAACCTTGTATGTCCATGACCAATACTTTTCAGGAAAAATGGATCTGTGTTCAAATTGATACAACATAGTTATTATTCACAAAATGTGTCACAAGCTCATGTTAACACTTTTCATTGGATAATGTATAAAACCCAAAGACAGACTTGAACATTTTCAACCATGCATCCCTTCCCCATGCAAGTCTTCATTACTGGTGAAAGTTGTTTTTTAAAAGCGAAAATAGCTGCTCTACAATGACATATCACGTCACTTCACACAACTTTATGAGCTTGTAGATCGGCTATTTTCACTACTTTTGTGTGACACTGTTATATGATGAAGTATAAAATAGGGCTTTCATTTATGGAAAATATAAACATTAAAATGGAGGGTAAAGGTTTTCCCGACAGCAAGAATATTTACAGGACATTTTTGTTATGCTTTTAACCGTAATGTCTGACTGTAACACGTGCTGTTTACACCTCTTTAATAATAAAATATTCGATCAATCAAAAACTGTATTTAAAACTTTACATTTACTTTACGTATCTCCAGTCAGAAAATATTCAACCGGAAGACAAAGCCAGTGTCATTCTTCTTGGATTTGAGCTGGCTGGCAAACTACTGGGGCTGTGATGGCAAGGCGGCGAGAATGTAAGTCAACCTAAAGGATGATTGATCAGTGCAACTTCTCTTAGTAGTGTGATTTTTTTACGTTCAAAACATCACCCGTGACAAGAAAACAGTGCAGGTTATTCTGTATTACAGATACCATCACACAGGACCAGTTTCTGCATTTTACTCTCTAAGGGAGAGCCTGTCCATTCTTGCTGAAGAGGTGGGAGATGTATTACAACCAGTAGATTTGAGCAGAAAGATCTGCTGGTACTCAAATGTATTTTTGGGAATCCAGCATCCATTGTATTGGACTTTGGGAAGTGAATGTCTTTTTCTCCTTCTCTCTTCTTAAGGGAGTAGTTCACCCCCAAAATGATGTTTTCTTCCTATTGATTACTCACCTCATGGAGACTTGAGTTCAATAATGTTTTTTTATTTTTTTTTATTTGTCGCATTCCTAAGACAATAATTTGATTACAATACATTTACCACTGTCCACCATTGATTCCGGATGGGGACCCAAATGCATTTGCAATAGAAAAAGAGTCGTTTTGGGGGTGAACTACTCCTTTAACCACATGATCCCTAGTGTCCATTTGCCAAACATAGCAGATCTACAGAGATTTTAGTTAAATAATATAAGTGGTGGAGTTAAAAATAATCTAGTATAGAACCCTGGGAAACCCTGTTCAACTAAGTATATGGGGGCCATTTTTTATGTTGCATCAGTCCAAGAGTGTGTAGTTGACTTCTGTGTTTTTGTCTTGTCCTTGCTCCAAGGGTCTGGAGAACTCCTGGGAAAGACACAGAGAAGCAGCAGAGTATTTCCACAATGGCCTAGAGGGCATGGGTCTCAAACTTTTTGTCAAGGACAAAGTAAGTTTAAAATATTGACTATATAGTACATAGTAAAACATCTTCTTTGAACTTGGCTACATTGCCAAAAATTCTTTAACAATCTTTAACATTGTAATTACAGAGCGCAAGGCTGCCCACAGTCACAACTATTGTTGCTCCTCCGGGATATGAATGGAAGGAAATTACAAGTTACATAATGAAAACACACAATGTAGAAATCTCCGGAGGACTTGGACCATCGGTTGGCTTGGTAAGAAAAGGGACTTGACAATTACCGGTAGCTACTCAAATATAAACTGGGATTTTATTACTTAATGTTACTTGACATTTAAGTGTCATAATCCTATATAAACCAATATGTTTTTTGTTCTTCTCAGGTGCTGCGTGTTGGACTTATGGGTTGCAACAGCAGCAAGGCCAATGTTGACATGGTACTTGGAGCATTGAAAGATGCTCTTAAACACTGCCATAAGAGTAAAGTGTAAACCCTGCTGTTATATGATGCCAAAATCATCCTGAATTATCATTTTGTGAGAAAGACACAAATGTCTAATAAAATATGTGTTTTTTTTGTCTATAAAAATGTTTTGTGCTTTATTTAATTATTAATTTAAATACAAATAAATGCCTTTTTGTTGCCTAGTTGCACAACAACAAACAATCTCTTTGATGGATATATAATGTAGGTCTACGTATAATGGAAATTAATGGTCAAATGAAAACGTCGTAGTAGGACTTTCACAGTGACATAACTGAGTAAGCATGTTTGGGCTCTCACAGCATATCTCCATATACAGTACATGGATCTCCATTTATGGGTACCAGGGGTCTCCATTTATGGGTAACTGGTCCGATATACATCACTGGCCAGATGTCCAAGACATGCGCGCGTCGCTTGTCATCCTGAGACATCTTACTACTAGTACTACGATGTTAAGTAAATGTACTTTACACCACTGGCAGAGAGCAATGTATGTAATGCACAAACAAACATATTAATAATAATGTACTTTCAGTATTCATAGATTTGTAGAGCAAGAGTGGATACATTTTAGATAGGTGTACATCTCCAAGTTATCCAATCGACTCCTGCAGACAGACCTGACTCACAAGGACTTTGATTTTGGAGCCAGCAGTGCAGCAGTGTCCACAGAAAGCGTTTATGAACAGAGGTGCAATTTGTTTGGATATCATGTCTGACCATAGCGCTCTGTCACCACCTAGTGGACAAATATCTAAGCTGTTAAAATCTGTTTTGAAATGGACACTGGTAATGCAGTGTTGTACCTGCTGTACCCATGTGTCTCTACTCTATACCTTTTATGTAAAAAGGGGATGTCCACACATTATGTAGATTACTGCTCTAAAGATTTATTTACATATTTACATTAATTAACCAACAAGAACACTGGACCATGCAAGGTTCACAAGGTTACAGGAGTATGGTCTATTTTAGAATTTAGGTTTATCATCATCACTTAATCAATTCATTAAAAAGGTAGGCTATTCAAATGGGTAACCGGTAAACTCACCCTCAAACCATCTCACCTGGCTGGAACTCTCGCAGCTGGGAATAACTCACCTGGGGTTAGGAATACTCACCAACGAATCCTCACCCAGAGCGGCTGACCGAACTTTGTAGATTGATTGTTATTACAAAACATACATAATAAAACATAGAACATACATAATACATCCCCCTCCCTAGTCATAGAGATTCTCTGGTATTCTCTTAACGAGGTTCCCCTCCCATGAAAAGGATAAACGTGTCCCTATAGAGATCTCTGTATCTGTCTCTCTGTCGTGTCCATATTTGTGAGCAGACTCAGCAGAGACCTCTTTCTCTGTCTTTTATGCCCATTTATGGAGATCTTATGCTCTTCGACTGGCTTTCATACACTTGAACAAGTCCAGGAATGCCACGAACAATCGGCGTGGTGGAGTAAATAATCTTCCAATTCGAGTCTTTTTTCCTGTTTTTAGGTTGCTGTTGTTGGTTGTCATGGCTGAAAGTTCGAACCTGATGTCACGTGGGAGGCCTGACTGCTCCAGACCATGCTGAACAACTAACAGCATGCATAACGACTTGAGACTTGGACTTAGGTCTAAGATGTACAGGTCATCAGATCTATGTCCTCCAAAAAAGATGATCTGATTTCCCACCATGCAACAGCACATCCTTGACATCGGACCGCTGAAGTACCCTTTTGCCCAAGGGGACTCCCCATTGGGCTCAACCAGCGTCCAGGAGCAGGTCTTTGGATTGTATTTCCAAAAATCATCGAAGTGCCGGTACATATTAATTCCACCAAATATATAGAGCTCTCCCTTGTAGGCAAAGGCTGAATGCCCCCAACGTCTCTCTAGAAGCTGTGCATCCGGTGTGGGCAGCCAGCAGTTGGTCTCTGTGTCAAATACACTGCAGTTGTTGCCAAAGTAGTCGGAGCTGTAGCCCCCGAATACAAAGATCCTTGTCCCGATGATGGTGGCAGTGTGTTCAGATGCCGGTGTTCCTTGGGCGTCGATTAAGGACCAGACCATCGTGGTGGTGTCCAACTTGTGAAGGTCATTGTAGCTGTGCCCGGGAGCTCCAGATCCTCCATAGATGTACATGTCCTTCCCCAAGACGCAGGCCGAGTGCAGGCACCTCGCCGCCGGAACAGGCCCAGATATTTTGGGCTTGGACCACGTGTGGGTGTCGACGTCAAAGGCATAGAGCTTGTTGTTGTAATCGTTGGAATACTTCCCTGTGTACATACGCCCGCCCCAGATGTAGATGGTATCCTCTATCAGAACAGCTGTGTGGCCATAGCGCTGTGAAGGAACCACCTCAAGGGAGTCGTTATCCTCTTCTCCAGCTGCCACTACCGGGGGCAACTTCACCCAGAGCGATGACACTGTGTTGTAGACGTGTACATCAATCTGACCGTCGAGGGTCTCCTTGGTTCCTCCAAAGGAATACACCTTGTGCCCAACTGCCACAGCAGCATGGTAGTCCCTCTTGAAGCCTCCTCCTTTCTGATGCCGTGTCCACTGCATCTCAGAGATCGGTATTGAAGAGTCTTGAGAACGCCGAGGCACTTTGTAGTCGGTTACTGTCTGCGCTGGAAACTAGCTGGGAACCGTTGGCTGGTTCTGTTCTGTAGCTCTGCTTGCTCCGTGCTGATCTGATCGCTTGCTGACAGAAGAGTGCGCTGGAAAGACGGCGCTGGGAACGTTTTTTGTGTGTTGAGCGAAGCACGCGCGGCTCAAATGGGCCAATCCGCGGCGCGGATAGGCTCTGACGTATCAGCAGAAGCCACGCCCATGCACGCATGTCTTAAAGGTAAACACAAACACCGGCATTCTTTCTGCAGTGTGATCCGGTTTCCGGTTTGTTTGTTTGTTGGGGGCTAAACTAATGCGAAAAACAATTAGTTTTAATACATCAAACGATTATTAATTATACTCCAAAAGAAAGGGAAACGATTCCACCAAACCAACCCCATTTTAAACTAGGGGAATCATTTTGGAGGTGCACGACGCCGGAGGTTCTGTTCGTATGTTCCGGCCGGTAATTAGCATTCATGGAAAACAAACTACTGCAAAGGCAGCGCATTTATTTATGAACAGTGACACTGCCGTTAGCTTGCAAAGATAACTCACCATGTTTATGTTTCAAGCGAGAATTGCCCTGCTGACAAGTTTTGTTTACATTCAAACGTCATAACGTTACACAATTTCCCAATGTTGCCATCTCGTGGTTACTGTTGGTATTGCTTCGAGAGGTCACCTGGGGTAGAACAAAGTAATAAATAAGTCTAACCATCTCATGGTAACTAACCACTGCTGGATAGGCAGACTCTACAACTGAACTCTTGTTCAAAATTAATTTGTGAATAATTAGGATAATTAAGGGTGTCACAATTCCCCAAATCAATGTAAGATTTGATTCCATTTTCTAACAAAACATTTTAATCCTGGTGGCTTTTTGCAGGTGATGAAACTTGAGCTGTTGTACCTTCACATAACGGATTTAAACCACTGACCATAGTTGTGGGGTGTGCATGGGTTCCCTGACATTGTTTGGGAATTTGATTTCTTTGTAAATTACTTCATCATAACCATGTCATACTAGCACATATCAGTTGGTCCTGTCTTGGTTAGTGGTGGACTTCTAGCAGCACCTTGAGATCAATGTTGCACTGAATGGAGTGTTGCAGGATGCCAGTCATGTGCCAGTCATGCCCATCAGCAACGACATCCACCAGAAGTCAAGAATGCTGCATTGTGACACTGTAAGTGTGAGCTTTGAGGCCATTACACACCAGGAGTGATGCGAATAAACTATTCCAAAATGTTTTTTTGGGGGAAATGAAAAGAATTAAACAATTATTAAAAATAAAGGAAATGGCTAATTGAAAAAACATGGCACGCATTAGAAGGACAATATCAGTCACCAGAACCAAGAACGGGTGTTTGGTTCAAATGGAGTTTGAAGTGGTTGTAAAGGAAGGGGCTGGTTCTGATAAAATGAATATCAAATATCTAAATACTGATATTTTACTAAATACTGGATAATTTAAAAACTTCTTGGTTGGTCACAAAAGCTTGTGTAAACAATAAAATGGCCAAAAATGTTTTTGAACGTGAAATATCCAGTAACCACTTTTCATTTATGTCATTTATTTATTTATTTTTTCAAAAATATTTATATGTTAACGCAAAATATGGACTCTTGTTTTGTGTTTAAGCATAATGTTGTTGCAGAAATGTGCTCAAATATACATCCATTTCAGATGGACACTTGACAACAATTACGTTACAAACTAATCTCCAATACATTTTGGCTGTGTTTCTCCCTCCTCGCAGAAATGTGATGAGATCATTGTGCTCCATCTGGGCTACCTGAACTACACCCAGTACCAGATCATGGTCAGCTTCAAAGGTCTAGAAAACATCACATATGACATCAAAGTTAACTTTGCGGTAAGCAACTTCCACACACTTGCAACTTCAATTCAAAACGGCTGTCATTTAGGGATGGGACGATACAGTCCCGGCCAAACCAGGACGTCTGGTCACCCTATGCATGGGGTATTTAGTGTTTTATTGACAGCACATGGTAGGCTAGTTTGACTTGTTTGCTCTGTAAGACAATTACGTGTGTTTATTCATGTGTTGACTGTAATAATATCAGGGATATCTGTGTCACTGAAGTATTGTAGCACAGTGTAGCCTAATCCCTAATGCCCAGAACTTCTGATGTAGAAAATGTACTATTTAGAGATGGTGAGATTGTAGATCTGATATTTTCAATGAAAGTTCCCCCATGCTCATTCATGCTGCTATAGGCCTAAAGCTAGGATCCAACTCCAAGAGTTTTAAGTTACATTTATCACCACCAAAACAAGTGAAAGTGGGTCTGTGCCGTCTATATGTCGACCGGGATGAAGTTTATAATGTAATCTTCACAATCAAAACGTAATTTAAAGTTATCTGAGCGTTAACATCGTTTTGGCGACTAGGGTGTGTGTACGTGTCAAAAATATCCAATTACAAACGTTAAACTAATACCTAGTATATCGATCTAGATGGATTACCGGATAGTAGAATTATTCCATTGCATTGTAGTGACTCATGACTCGAGTGGACTCGTGGGGGAAGTCCCCACGGCCGAGTCCCTTGGTCCGAGACAGAGTCAAGTCCAAGTCAAATTAAGGGGGCGAGACCGAGTAAATGAGTTGTATGTTGCCAAAGCAAATTCCTATGTGTGATACACAATGGTAAATAAAGGAATCTGAATCTGAATCTGAAATGAGACCGGACTCGAGACGAGTCAATGACTTGAGTAGCCTACTACAACACTAATAATGGCATTCTCAAAATAGGGACACCAGGTTGGCTTCCTTTCCATGCTTAAATGCTTGTGAGACCACATTACACTCAACACTACCAGGCACAACACAATTTATTTCCAAATGGAATTTAATTGAAATTCAGAAGGTCTTCCGTACGGGGAAAAAAGATTGTAGGCCTTTTCCTCATTCTAAACAACTCTTAGCTACTCTATGAAGCAAAATGAAAACAGATTGTGTCCTGAGCTGCAGACAATCCTGATCTCCTCAAAGGCTGTAGACTTGAATATAGAAATTGAGTTATTTCGGCTTGTGACAGGATCTAAGACAAGAAATAATAAATCCTCAACAGTGATCACCTCATAAGGGTTGTAGCCTAACTGTTAGTCGTTACGGGTGTAATTTAGTGATTAATTAGCATAAATGTCATGAATATCAATGAAATTATATATCACCAGTTTACCTGTTTTTAAAACAGATCAGTCTCATAAATTGATTTTTTTTAACAGGATTTTGAATTCTTGACTGAGGCAGGGTCATGGTCATCATCCAACAATATACAAAAGACAAACAAGAGTTATTTCTAATCAAGGATGTTTGTTAACTAAAACACATGCCATAGGCAATATTAATGTTCCAATACAGCCAAACAAGATGTAATTTCTGCTGTGGTCCCTGATTAGAACGTATGTGCTATAGGCTATACTTCTTTGTTGTTGACTGTGGAGATTGAAAGAGAGGGTAAGATAGGTGATAGTTGACAAGAAATAGAGATAGTAGTTAACAGAACCCTGTCAATAGGCTGAGGAAAACACTCCTAATACACATCCTATTGCCATTACACATCAGATGATGGGAACCAGACCTTTGATTGACAGGGGTCACGTTCCAGGTAAGCTTTTGGAGCTTGTTGGTCTTTGTCGCCTGCCAGGTGGAACAACCTTCCTCGACACTAAAATACAGATTCCACAAGGACATATCGTCGGTGTCGGGTGGAAACCTTGTATGTCCAAAACCTTTCGTTTTGTATTTATTGTTTTAAAAATGAACTAAACCAGTGAAAATAGCAGATCTACAAGCACACAACGCCTCGCACCGCGAGGCGTTGTGTGCTTGCAGATCGGCTGTTTTCACTACTTTTGTGCAACAGCCTTGTATGATGAAGCAGGGCTTTACTTGTAAAAAAAACATACAAACTTGAAACTTGGAGATCCGAGGTTTCTGCCCGACAGTGACGATATACACATTGTTAGGATAATTCTGAGGACTGACATTTTGTCTGACCAAAAGATGTGTTCTCAGCACTTGAGTATGGAAGGTCAATTCTGCCTGACTATGAAATATGATGCTCTATGCTTGGCATCCGAGAGTGGCAACACTACCCTGACCAAACTACTGCATGAACATGTGTTCCGTTCTTATCGACTGAGAATGGAAGGCCAACTGCTTTATGCCGAGGCCATAGTCACTGCCCTAGCCAGAATACTGACGCCTGATACAAGTAACATTCTCTTTGCATTCATAAAATCGTATAACTTGTCGTCTTGCTGTCTGGGTCTGAAGTTTGCCTACAGAGGAATAGCTATACTGTACTTGACCTTGCTGTATGAGCCTGCTGCTTAATAACACAGTACAATGAGGGTGTACTAAACTCAAAAGGCATATTATCAGATGAATTTACTTCCCTTGCTAGGACTAGATTCAGACACTTCAGCATACAGTCATATATTAATATGAAGTAAGATGAATACTATATATTTTTTTATTTAACCTTTATTTAACCAGATAAAAACACATTGAGACATGATCTCTTTTTCGAGTGTGACCTGGCCAAGAGGCAGAAATAAAAATGTACACAATCCTTGCTTACATACAAGACATCACAGCAAAAATAGAACATCCATGATACACAAACAGATACCTAAGAACTCCAAAAATACAAAATGTACACTAAATAATAAACTAGTTTGCAATTCACAGGTAGCAGTACACGCACAGTGTGCCCAATGTACCCAAAGGAAGAGATCAACAGAGCAAATTAATTACAGGTCTGAAGTGCAAGCGTTTGTAGATCAGTGATTCTCTTAAAACTTTTCAAAGGAATTAACACAGCCAATTTGAGTCTGGACTGAAGGTCATTCCATGACCAGGGGCCAAAAAAGGAGAGCCTCTTTTTTTTCTTTTCTTTTTTTTATATATCTTTATATATATATTTATTGCGACCGTAGGTCGCAGTTACTTGCACACTATCCAAACCTCCACCGGCTGTCCCTCCGTCACTCCCTCCGTCACTCCCTCTGTCACACGTCACACGTCACACTTTTGCCCTGCTCATATCTCTGCAACCGTTGCCCCGATCCATGCCAGATTTTGCACACACACTCCTTGCCTGCCAAACTACAACCTCCAAGGACCCCCGGAGTTTCGGGGACCCCCAGGTCCCTGGGGGACCCCCAGGTGTAAAAAATTACCAAATGTGCAAAAATGACCAAATGACCACCCCAACGGGGCTGCTCTCTCTGTGTCACACACACACACACACACACACACACACACACACACACACACACACACTCTCTCTCTCTCTCTCAAACATAATGTGTGACCTGCCAAGTGGCAAGGAATGTTGCCACTGTCCTCTCTCTCTCTCACACACACACACACACACACACACACACACACACACACACACACACACACACACACACACACACACACACACACACACACACACACACACACACACACACACACACACACACACACACACACACACACACACACACCCCTTCACACCAGGGAGTCCAGGAAGGATGAGCCTCCATGCTTAAATAAACAGACCTGGGTCCACTATCAAGATCTGCCTGTGGGTGTGTCTACTTTTAGCAGGAGAGCTTGCATCTTGCATGCTAGTATTGGCATTTCTCCCAAACTCAATGAAGACAACACACAAGATTTGAAGACTTCTAGAAGAAATGAGACTACAGAATTTGCCCTAAAATCACACAAACCACTACACAGTATCTCTACAGTCACCCTGCTCCTACAGATTTTGCCCTAAAATCATGCACACCAGTACACAGTATCTCTACAGTCATGTAATCACAACGCATCTGTCCCATCTAGCGCCACCATCAGGACGATTTTGCACAAACTACTTTTTGGCCTATTTATGGAGATAAGCCGTTGGTCGCTTATCTCCCGATTAGGGAGTCTTACTGGTATTTACAGTATATAATAGATCAATAGGCTAAAAGGAATATAAATTGTATTTCTGTTACAGTTGTATAATGTATTGATTATAATTCAGGGTTGGACAATGGTGGGTCTCTGCTCTACATTTAAATGATGTCTTGAGACAATTTATTGTGATTTGGCAATAAAATAATTTTGAATTGAATACATATGGGATTAACTCTTACAGAACAGATGTCTTTTTTTATCTATAAGTTTCTCGGGGTGACAAAACACAACTTCTCTATCCAGCTTAAGCTACAGCAAACTTTGATTGATCAAAGGTATCAATGACAATTAGTTTGAATTATTGTTGTTGTTGTTCTCCTTGGTTGAGGACTGGAATTCAACTGGAATGCATTCAACATTTTTACATGAACAACAGGAGAGGGCGCTGTTTTACAAGCAAACACAAGTCTCGGTTATTTACATTAGGCCTCTTGACACAGTCTAAACACAACTATTATGAAGTCGTTGCAAACTTTGGATGTAGTGCAATAAATAGATGAAAACAAATGTGTCTATTTGGATGAACACAACAGGCGAAGTTGTGAATGTTATTAGCTACAATAACCGGTGGAGATTTGATGCCATCATCACCTCAGATCAGAAAGATATTTTGATAATTGTCTCTAATCTCTATGGTCTTAACTTTGATTGCATTTTCACTTTGTTTAAGTCTGAGTCTGACTGGGAAACAAATCTGACTAGTCTCTGGATGTTCATACAACAATGCAGCTGATTTAGTCCTATTTACCTAAATTGTAATTTCTAAAACTTCGAAGTGTCAAGTAAAATGTAAAACGATATAGTTAATGATCTCACACACACACACACACACACACACACACACACACACACACACACACACACACACACACACACACACACACACACACACACACACACACACACACACACACACACCATACAGCCATATTAAGCAAGGTAAATCTTCATTCCCCTGTACAATCCGATGCCATTTGAACCAATGGTGAGGCTTAGAGGGGTTGCATTACCCAATGACAAAATAGGCTCTGTGCGCACAGAGCTCATTCTGACGACGACCATGGATCGGAGGAGTGGAGTAGTACTTTTCGATGGTACGAAGTTTTAGTACTTTGTTTCGAGGCAAACAAAGGTAAGATTTACTTTATTGCCATTCCGTACAATAACGTCCAGACTTTCTCGAGAAAAGCACAAGGATAATAAGAATGTAAACGCAGTGCTTCTCTTCGATAGCTTATCTTAAATGTCCAATGAGCCTCCTTTATTTTTGATCTTTCCCCCCCTTCTTTCTGTGCCTCACCTAAACAAGTTATAGTCACGTTTATGCGTGACTTTGGATTGATTTAGATTACTTTAATTGCATTTTAAATAACAATTGCCTTGCCTAATCGCAACCGTAAAATCTCATATGGCCCTGCTGTAACGATTGGGCCTGTGCACGCAAGTTAGAACTTAATGCGCTCATTTCTTGTATTCTTTTACGCCACTTACGTCACTTGGTCGATTATGCTTTTAGTCTGCTTTCGAAAGTTTCTATGGCTAGTTTAAAACAGTGACTGCCTGCATCGATTGTCCGCATTTAAAATCTGAAATGACGCCTAGAAATGAATAAAGCAAGCACGTTAACGCATGAAGTTGAATGAGCTTCACACATGCTCACGAACTTGAGACTTTCAAGGTAGCCTATTCTATTCGAGGAAGGACTTTCGAAGTTATTTAAGCTATTAAATTGAATCGTGCCCAACGCTGTTAAATAAGTTGATGTACAGACAGCACGTTAAACAGCCAAAACAGAAACCTTTTTACCATGATCAAAACAAAACAACACTTAGGCTAATTTTAGCTAATAAATTCCTCGATGTTTAGTGGTTCTCAATCTTGTACATTTCAAGGTCTTCCCTTAACTCTGACAGTATACAAATGGACCTGTTCGGGTCCATTTGATTCCATTTGTACACTGTCAGAGTTACAGACTTTTAAGGGTCAACTAGACCCCCTAAAGCAGTGTTTCTCAAACTTTGACTTTTGAAGGTCTCTCCTTAACTTTGACAGTGTACAAATGGTCCATTTGGTTCCATGTGTACACTGTCAAAGTTATAGATGGTCCAAGGGTCAATTTAGACCCCCATAAAGGAACCCAGAGAGTCCCTGAAATCCACTTTGAGAACCACTGCCCTAAAGGAACCTATATAGACTAGAGAGTCCCTGGAATCCACTTTGAGAACCACTGTTATATAGCCTACCCTTGAAAAGTATTTCCTATAATCTGTGTGTGCAGGAGTGAGGCGTTCTACTGCTTTGAGCAGTAATGGGGGAGACTGAGGGCTTGTACAGGGTCCTCCAGACCCCTGGCACACGGCTGGGGGCCCAGTTCAACGCCGGGACCTTCAGCACGCTGGAGCCCGGGCAGAGCCTCAGTGTCAACATGGCGAGCAGTGGGGGCAAAACAAGCCCCCATGGGAGAGGCGGACTACAAATCCGTGTGCTGGGGCTGGACGACACCCAGGAGTTCTATGACGCTGAGGTGAGCTTGTTTTCAATTCATACGTAATCGTCGTACCATGACAGCCAAGCTGTGCTTCCTGTGCCATGTTTATATATTATGCTTCTTTCTGTTATGTGGAGAGAACTGTGGTACCTTGAACAGAGAGAGCAGGACACATCATTCTGGTCCCTTAGCAACCCTGCTTGCGTGTGGCTTGGGCTTGTGACAGCTGCCACATGGCTTTGGTGCTGAAATCCCTTCCTCCTTAAGGCTTCTTACCCCGCAACCTACTCACCAGGCCACACTTTATTTGTTTTCAGGCAATGTGCTCTCTGTGCTCAGAACCAATGTCTGACCATTTCGGAGATTGAGAAACGGATGATATAGTATTGTCGTTGGCGGGTGAAAACCTTGTATGTCCATTGTCCAAAACCGTTGGTTTTGCATTTATCATTTTAAAATGATTTAAACTAGTGAAAACAGCCGATCTACACAACCGTGAGGCGTTGTGTGCTTGTAGATCTGCTGTTTTCACGACTTTTGTGTGACAGTCTTGTATGATGAAGCAGGGCTTTGCTTTATGAAAAAGAGAATACAAATTTGAAACTTGGAGATACGAGGTTTCCACCCGACAGTGACGATATATACTGCCATCCATGCTTTAACGATTTCTTTCTTTCTTTGTTTAACAGTAACTTAATTGTTAGTTCGTTCCCTTAGCAGAGAATGGCTCCAGTTGGAACATTATTACCTATTGTCTAGCCTCTTTTTGAAGTCCATTGTAATGTCATTTCTATAGTGTATGTAACTTAAGGCGTGATGAAAGGGGCCGACAGCACACAGCCTGTCTGAGCTCAATATTCTAGCTGTGGTTTGGTTCATGTGGCCCCTGGCTGTACCGGTGCCATCATCTTTGCCACCACAGCAACCAAAGTCTTGTGTCCACCCCATGTGCCGCTCTCGTCCAACTCTCTTGACCACATCAACAGAGGATTCTCTTAAATACTCCCCTGTAACAGCATGCAGTCCTAGGCTCAAACCTATTTTACCGACCAAAAAAGCAATAATTAACCCTATTCTCGAGGGCTCTATTCAAGGCCCTCCTCCTGCCTTTTGCTCTATAGTAAATAAACGTAACTTCTTCGCTAAGAAAAAACCCTATGTTATCCCCAGAATAGGGATGCTACTAGGGTTCTTAAACTGCATTTAAGGGAATGAATTCAAGGCTTATTGTTGGCCAACATTCCCCCACTGTAATTGCTTTTAAAAACAAATTGCACTTGCTGAAGATTTGCATCTGCTTTTGGAATGACGTGAAAATGAGAGGGCAACGTTGATCCCTTAGGTCTTGTTTTAGAAAATAAACTGTAGCTCCACACATCTGTCTGTGTACTTCCTTAGCTGTTGCCGGAGTCATTCACAAGACCAATAGGAAGTAATGAGGAAGGCACTATATCAGGGCAGGTTTCCTGCCTTCTCTAGTGGGACAAACAATGCACCCCGACCAGGGACGTGCTGGGCCCCTGATTCAGCCCGGGAAAGAGAGTTGGAGAGGCCCTCATTGCGCGCTATAGAGAGAGAGATCTCTCTCTATAGCACTCCTGCTACTCAAAGATTTGCCCTTTTCAGATCATGACAAGTGACAAGCCAGTGGGCCAATGAGTTATATTTCGTCGTTGTCGGGTGGAAACCATGTATGTCCAAAACCGTTTGTTTTGTATTTATTTATCATTTTAAAAATGATTTAAAATAGTGAAAACAGCCGATCTACAAGCACACAACGCCTCGCAACGCGAGGCGTTGTGTGCTAATGGCACACAACGCCTTTGACATTGTGTGCTAATGGCCGGCCTGGACCGGCCGGGAATGAACCGGCCGTTCGGGAGTTGTCCCGCTTTTCCCAATGGCCAGCACGTCCCTGACCCCGACTGTAGTTTCCGCATGAAATAAACACTTAGGAGACACTGACAAATGGGTGCAGTGGTTTTTAATTTAACTCTGTAATAAAACGGGGCATGTGTAGGTTACTATTCTGTGAGAACGGTTTTAGTGTTGTTACAAGAACGTCTCTGGCCTAAATCCCTCTGTAGCCACAACAATAGTCCTTCTGACAGCTGTAGTTTGGGAACACCCCTGACTCTGCACTGTCTACAGACATTTCATAATCTTGTGCACCATATGTCGTCTTGAAGCTTCATGCTAATGGACTTTGACACTCACACATTTTAATTTGCGTGGAAGACGAGGGTCTCTGTGTGCTGTTGAAGGGGGAGGAGGGTAGATACTTTGACCGGGGTCTCCCAGGGATCCATACTTACTTGGTTGCTTCACTCTTTCTTTTTCTTCTCCCCTCTACACCAATTCTCTTTGCCAAAAATATCCAAACTACAAGCTGTAAAAGCTTGTACGAGAAGAATAGGAAAAGATCTGCTATTTTGCCTGTATTATGAAATGCACAGAATAGGGACACTAGGTTTCATGTGGTTAAGAGAAAGAATTTCAATTCAAAGGAGCTTATTGGCATTGGAGAAAACTATGTTTACATTGCCAAAGCAAGTGTCAAAAATGTAGTAAAAACATTTGAAAATGTGGAACATATACAGTTGGAGGGGGTACAGAATCCAGAATCCACACTGGTTAAAAAATAATTGTTCACTTCAAAGTAAGCTCTGCTTGTGAAGATGATAGCAGTCAGTGACAGGCGGAAATGAATGTCTGCGTGGGGGGGTTCGGGGGGGGGGGGGGGGGGGGTGGCACCGAGTCGTGTTTTCCAACAGCAAGATGGTGTCTGAGAGAAGCTCTGTTGTTCACCAGTGCCTGCTTTATGTTGCTGTTAATTCAGTCTGAAGAGTTGTGGCCTGGCAAGGGAGAACAGGCTTTTATCTGTTTATTTACACACTGGGTTGCAGAGCTGAACACAACAGGCAATATCGACAGTGAAAAGAAGACAGGGTTTTTCATACTTCTACATTCAAAGAAGTTTGCCTGGCTGTTCCTTGCCACCTTGTGGAACATTCTCCATTTATCGTTTAGGTTGGACTGTCTGAGATTACTTAAAAAAACTAAAATACTGCTTGTTTCTTTCTGCTTGCTTTTATATTTTGCATAGACCATGATCACTTGTATAGGAAAAAAATATAACCAATAGCCTACTTCATTTTCCTCTGGCTTGTAATTTAATCTTTTCTTTTTGCTGTGCCGTTGCGTGAACACTATGCAAAAATAGATCCAAAATTGTAGTGTTGAATGCTGTTGAAGGTTTGTGGCCAACGAGGAACTGCCTCCCCCCATTTTGAGACTCTTAAGGTGGTTGCACACTGCTGCGTTTTTCGGGCCGAATATCGGAGTGAATTTCGGAGCGTGTGAATAAAAAGCGTGTGAATAATCAACCTCACGTTATGTCAGTCACGTTTGCACACTGCCGCCCGTTTCGTGCACCACTCGGTCCCTTGCTCTCTCTATCTCTCTCTCTCTCCTTGCCCTGAAAAACGCATTTCGCAACGAAAAACGCAGCAGTGTGCAACCACCTTTAGTCTTGTTTTTAGTGTGTCCTGGTTTTTGCGTCGCCAAAGGCACTTGCACTCTGGTTCACAACCTTTTGCCACCACTTTGCTACCTCTTTCCCTGTCTTTCTGGTCATGCTCAACTGCATATTGTCTAATGAAGAAGCGAAAATAGGCCAAAAAGAAGAAAATGAATGTCTTCTGTCCTGACATACACACACAAACAGGTTGTCTGTCTTTCTGTACTAATATACAGCCTTTCAAGGGTTGGGATGATTGATCTTTTGAGATGGTGCTGTACAGAGACTGTAAATGAACGACACTCAAAGCAGGCCACAGGTCACATTACGTGGTTTCGTTGCCGTGCGTTTTTAATTGAGAAAACAAATCGGATCACGGCGTGCTTTGATGTGTCGAGCCGTCATCTGTCGCAGGTAACTGGCATGATCGTCGTCAACAGCGTACGTTATTTGCCTGTGTGGCTCTTGTGTCTCCAGGACCCTCCCACACAGGAGAAAGCTCAGCCTTGTGGTTTTCAGGGCAGGGAAACACTGGACCCTTTTATCCTGAATGCCTGGCCAGCAGCCCCTCTGCTGGCCCTTCGCGTCCTAGCTCAAAACACGCAATAGCCTGAGTGAGGGTGGGATGTGTGGAATAGGGATGGGACGATATGAAAATTTCATATCAGGGATTAGTGTGACAAAATAAATCGCGATTTACGATATTATCGCGATAATCAAAATCCATTATCCTGTGGTGGAACATTTGCCAAAAAATAGCCGATCTACAAGCTCACAACGTGTCGCAACGCGACGCGTTGTGAGCTTGTAGATCGGCTATTTTTTGGCAAAGAAAAAGAAAAAAGAGTGAAAAAAAGACGTACGTATATTATAAGTACCTTTTTACCAATTATAGAGGGTTTAAGTGGTACCGGATATGCAGCTTTGCAAATAAAAGGTGAATTGATCCCAGTTAATGACAGAGGACGATATCACAATATATTAAAGCTCCACGATACGATTATCATGAGTGTTTTTTTATCACGACAAACGATAATATCACATATCGTCCCATCCCTAGTGTGGAACCTAGCAGTGTGAGAATGCGGTGGTACAGTATAGGGCACCGGTGGGAGGGGATCCGGGCCAGGCTTTGCTCGACGTTGGCAAACAAGCACATAAATAGCAAGGTTGACAACCGAGGGGGTTGGGGTTAGTAGGAGGGGGGATGGGGAGGGGGCATAGAGGGACAGCCTCCAGTGTTTAAAAGAGTAACTCGGAGCAAGCAGTTGTGTCCAGTGAGTAGAGTTTGAGCCTGCCTGAGTGCTTGGAGGGGGGAGGGGCACTGCTCAGGAGTGAAGACCCACTGGAAGTTAGGCCAGAGAATGTCAAAGACCGGCTTTATGCTGAGAAACCCTACCGTGGTTGCAGGGAGTCGTGGATGACAGAAAAACACCGGGTGACTTCAGGATATCGGTTTCAAATCTGTTGCGTTTAACGGGCCATTTAGGCCTAAAATTATTGGATGCTTTAACTATTAAAAAAATTGCAGATATACAAGCTCACAGCGCGGCACCGAGTGCCGCGCTGCGAGCTTGTAGATCTGCTATTTTTGAAAAGTTGTGAAAATGTGTGCAAATCTTTGAACATATGTATTTTTAAAGCGAACGTTTGTGACTCAAATTTTGCTTCTGGGGGGGTCCCTGGAACTAAATATTTTGAGATGGGGGCCAAATACTTATCATTTTGGGGGTCCTTCACATGAAAAGGTTTGAGAACCACTGACATAGTAGTCTCAAGAACAGACTAACTGAGCTCCAGTTAAGTGAAAAGGACCTTTTCTTTGACGATGGCTAGCCAGATTGCTGACTCAGAAACATAGGTTTTTCATAGTGCCGCGCTGTGAGCTTGTATATCTGCTATTTTTGGAGCGGTGAAAGCGCTCCCAATAGACAGGTATGTCCGTGGGTATGTATGTATGTATGTATGTATGTGGCTGGCTGGCTGGCCGTGTCTGTAGCCTGGCAATACCTTGAGTGGCCACACACAACACACAAGTTAAAGGAGGGGCGCTGTTCTGCAGCACACGCGCACACACACACACACACACACACACACACGGTATAGCTGCTCAGATTCACCGCTCCACTTCGAACCGAGGTTTGATTTTTCAATAGTTAAAGCATAAAATAATGATTCTAAATGGGTTAATCGTATTGTTTTCTCACATTCTACAGATAGACTTGGACGAAGAACCAGTAAACGGTGAAAAGCAATGAAGTGACGTTTAAGATTCTTCCACTTAGTTTTTTAGACCAGGTTTTAGAGCAGCAAACTAACAGTCTAGACTCTAGTTCATGTTTACTATGTGCAGATTATATACAATATAATGCCCCCGACACTCATGCCAAAATGATCGTACTGGAAATGCATGTATAAATAAATACCATTTTATGACGACCTGTTATTGCATTCTAAAATGTCCTTGGGGACTAGGGCGTGAATAATGAGCATTACCACACGGGTCTAATCAAATGTAAACATCAGCTGTGCCGGGTCCTGTCCCAGCACTATATTAGCGGTTTTCATGTGTCATGTTGTCAAGTTCAGGGACATAGTGACGAAATCTGGCATTATACAAATTATAAACTTCTATCGAATATCTTAATTAGGCCTACAATGAAATGACGTTTTTTAGGTTAACTGTTGTATAATCGCAATATTACACTCGAGGGTCGTGCTTTATCGTGGTTATTGGCACTTCAGCCCTGCCTACGGAACTCGCCTGTCTGCTCATTCCTGCACCGGCAGTAACCACGATAACGCACACCCTCTCCTGCAATATTGCTTAATTGGGACTCTGGGCCTTATGCATGATGTGGAATATACGTGCTTCTATCCTGCAATGGCAGCAGTTCATGTGTTAATCTGTAGTTCTGCGACATGCTGCTCCTGTTCTTAATTACAACCACTGTAGCTCAGCTGTCAACCCTGCCCAATCCATGCCTCCCACCCTACATCACTCTGTAGGTTGAGAGTAAACAGTGGCTAGGCCTAATGTGCTGTTATAGAGCCGCATGTGGCTCTTTGGGCCCTCTCCCGTGGCTCACTGTTGCTTGGGCAAAGACATTTATTATTATTTGTTTTTACTTTCAATTTTAATAACAATTTATTATTGTTAATAGGCATACAGTTATTCTTACAGGGGAACATAGGGTCGCCAGATATAAAACAAAATACGTTATTGAAGGAAAATAAAGAATGTATTAATGCTTGGACATACTGTTTGTTTGCTTTCACCACCAACGCTGCTGCCTTTACTTATCTGCTTTGAGAAATTAGCAAAAATAAAAAGTAATATTGAAAGACTTTTCCGGAAAAGGCACAAAGAAGCAAACATAATTGTGCGACTCCAGACAGATTTTGTATTAATTCTTTGGTTCTTTGGATAATAAAGGTTGCCTACCCCTTGGCCTAGACGGACGACTGAGAAACAAGCCCTCATTCGGATCTAACCAAGAGTAGAGACAAGAGAGTTGTTTTGTCTTGCTTTCTCACGCTGTCAGATCTAATGCTTTCTACTAAGTAGTAGGTAATCGTCAAATGCATGGGTAATTAATTGTCAAATGGTTCAGAAAGAGGTACTGTGTTCATGCGTGGCCGCCAGGATGATGTTGACAAGTATCTGGGTGACACAGCAGACGTGACCAGAGCAGAAGGCCCACCTAAACACCTGATCCTGATTACCGTTAGCCAGCGTGTTCTATCTGCTGACAAACCCTCTGGCCAGCTGTCCCGTCAGGGAGCGTAGGCAAACAGAACTAGGGCTAGGGCTGTCACGATATGACATTGTACATGGCAATTAATTGTCACTCAAATAATTGGCGATTGACGATTTAATTGTGTTTTTGTCGTTGATAATTACATTTCTGTTTGGCTTTTAGGCTTTGAAGTTATACATGGTAGATATGACGCATAACCTAAATATACAAAGAAATTGCTGACATATTTGACAACTTACTACTTAAAGCTATACTGTGTAAGTTGCTCAACTAGTGGTCAGTAGCGTCCGCGTCTTTCGGCCGTTTTTCGCCGCGGACCGGGCCTCACACCCCCGCGTCACCCCCGCGTCTGCCTCCACCTCGCCGAGATCTATCTTTAGAGGGGTCCCTGGTTCCTGTGCGTTCAGGCATTCCGGAGAAACGGAGTGTTTCACCCGAGTATAGATAGAGACACACGGGCGCCTACAAATATGGCCGCCCTATTGTGATAGCTAGCGACCCCACTTCAAGATGCGCTGTGATTGGCCGGCAGTGTATAGCCCTCGCTGTGATTGGCCGGTAGTGTATGATGACGTAATTTTTGCGCGAAAACCGGACCCCGGTCAGGATCATAGAAAACATATAAAGAGAAGGCGTCAGAAGCTGAAAATAACGGAGTGGGTGTTCTAAAACTTTAGCGATTTAAGAGTTAGGACAATTTTAAGATTTGTTTTATAAAAAAAGTTACATGGTACAACTTTAAAAAATAACTTTGATAATGGAAATAGCCGATCTACAAGCTCACAACGCGTCGCGAGCTTGTAGATCTGCTATTTCCACTATTTCGGCCATTTTTCAACATTCACGATTATGACGATTATGACAAAATAATTGCGATAATGTCAAATAATCACGATTAGACGATTACGTAATAATTGTGACAGCCCTAACTAGGGCTCCAACTATTAGCCTTAACAATTATTCTTCCAATTACATTTTTGATCGAGTAATGTTTTATTTTTTATTTATCAGTGAATCGACACACAAATATCAAATACATTTTTTTATGATCAATTAAATCTTTTTTTCCCTAAATTGATAATTTTTATAAAATGCATTTATAATAGATTAAATTGATTTGTTTGCTGTAAACAATACTGACCCATAATAACGAAGGGACGCTGCCATTGATTGAAGCCCAACGGGGGAGCCTTTGCATTGTCAACTTGTTTTCAGTTGCTACTTGCTCAGTAGCCGCTGTGTTACGGAGCTGTAAAATGTAATGTCAATGAGAGATCTCAGCCTGGTGCCAAGAGCACAACAATGCACATCCTGCTGTGTCAAACACACAAGCCCTGACACGGCCCTGCCATCAGCAGGATGTTCTTCTTGTTGCCTGCCGTTCACTGTTGGGCAATAAAATCTGCTTTTTTGGCAAACAGCGCTCAACCGGTCATGCAAGACACAAGCCCAGTCTGGCACGAATTTAGACCAAGTCATATTTGGATTAACCCTGTTTTTTTTGTTTTCTTTTTTTTCTCTGTGCCCAAGTTAACTGACTAGTAGAGCAGGGGTTTTCAAAGTGGGTGACGGGGCACCCTGGGGTGCTGCGACGGCAGTCCAGGCCAGGGTGCCATGAGATAATTTGATAATATTTGGAATTTATTTGGACACTTGAAGAAATATTTAGTATCATTTTAAACTTGAAGTACAAAGTTATTTTCAGTCAGTTCTAACCAAAATGGCTGTTATCTCAAAGTTTTCCTCGCAACATAATCACTAAAATATCGTCACTGTCGGGCAGAAACCTTGTATCTCCAAGTTTCAAATGTGTACGTCGCTTGCCCTGCTT
The DNA here is from genome assembly GCF_963921795.1 of Nannobrachium achirus. NCBI lineage: Eukaryota > Metazoa > Chordata > Actinopteri > Myctophiformes > Myctophidae > Nannobrachium > Nannobrachium achirus. Next base: position 14,482,230 of record NC_137810.1, on the reverse strand, counting down.
CATCATACAAGACTGTCGCACAAAACTAGTGAGAACAGCCGATCTACAGGCATTGTGTGCTTGTAGATCTGCTGTTTTCACTAGTTTAGTACATTTGATAGATGATAAATACAAAACGAACGGTTTTGGACATACCAGGTTTCCACCCGACAACGACGATATGCTATAAATATAAGGTGCTGGGGGTGAAAATTATAATGTAGGGGTGCCTCGGATTAAAAAGAATATTCATAGGGTGCCCTATAGCCAAAAAGGTTTGGGAACCCCTGTAGTAGAGTACGCTTCTCACATAGCTGCGTGCTTGTCCAAAACACCCAATCCTAGCTCTCATTCTCCTGAAGGCGATGTGCCCGACAGAGAAACATCTGCTTGTCATCATCCATGCTGCTTGTGGGGCTTGATTATAAGTGACCCACTGACCTGCCTTTTAATGGCAGAGCTCGCAGATGAGACTGAGATTTCTTCTGTGGAAAGGATAGCTGGGTGGGAACTGGGAAGAACATGTGCTGTGAATTCACTGTCCACTTCACTACCAGTGTGGATGAACTGAAATGACCAGACATAAGCTCAATTCTAAGGGTGGATATTGGCAAGAATCTTGCGATGCAATACGTATTACGATACTTGGGTCACGATGCAATAGTATCACAATATATTGCGAATCTTTGCGATACGATACTATTGCGATATATCAGCTTTAAAAGCCGAAGGCGCTCCTCTAATGTTGTTGTTTTCGTTGTTCGCAGCCATTTTCTCGAGACACCTCACTCAATGAACCATGTGAAAGGGAAGTAGCTACTATACAGTAGTACAGCTTCATCTAGAAGCAGCAGAGTGCCAGGACCGGACTTCTACCATTGATTCCTATACATGGGAACATATTTTATTTTTCTCAAAGTATCGCGATACTACGGCCTGAAGTATCGATACAGTATTGGCAAATAAACTATTGCGATGTATTGCCATATCGATTATATTGCCCACCCCTACTCAATTCCATACCTGAATGCATTCAAATACTTTTGTTTGGCAACTGCAACGAAGCAGGGAACAAAAGTGGAAAAAGTTGTTATGACAAATCTTTTTTGTTAAAGCTTGAAGCACTTTATTCTAATAGTAATCAATGGAATAGAGTGGTTGTTCTATACACGGAATATATGCTTTCAGGTGGGTCAACAATGTCAGCCAATCAGGAAACAAACAACAAACAAGGAATCAATTTGATCTAGGTCCAATGCTCACTCATCTCTGTCTCTCTCACACACACACACACACACTCACTCACTCACTCACTCACTCACTCTTCTCGCAAGAATTAACCTCTGTTCTGTTGTCTGTTCATGCTTCATCATCATAGACTTTGTTGTTAATCTCAGTGTTTGTAAATGCCATATTGTACTGTATCAGCATCTGTAAGTAGGGGTGGGTGATATGGAAAAAATCACTTTATTTCTTTTTCAAGCAGTATCACGGTCCATGTTGGTTTTTATGGTTATTTTTCAAGTTACCAGTACAACCACCTACAAGGTAACACAAACTAAAAGAAAAAGGAGCAACAAAATACCACTTAAAGCAGGTTTTAATTAATTCTGCAATGAATCTCTGTATTAACAATTCAAAAGGGTTTTTTATATAGGGCTCCCTCAGTGTCTCTGAAAAGGCATATTGTGGACATTGTATTGTCACAAGTCAACGAGTGGGGGGGAAATCATTTTGTCCTTTTGGAACAGATTTTGACACATTGCACCATTTGCACGTTGCATACAATTAGTCAGTGTTTGGAGGAGATAGAAATGACAACACGTCTGTCTGTCTGTCGGAACTTTGGAATCGGATGACTTTCCAATATCTCGTAGTAAGAACATAACTGCTCAGTTGGTGTTATCTTCTCTTAAACATACTTTGATATGGCTAGGACCTGTGTGTATGTAAGTGAAAATATTTAAGCTATGTCTGAACATATACAACTTGTGCTCAGAAGCAGGGGCGTCACAAGGGGTAGGAAAGTGGGACTGAGTTACCAGGGCCCAAGGTGGAGGGGCCCTAGTAACTTTAGCTATTGAAAAATAGCAGATATACAAGCTCACAGCTTGTATATCTGCTATTTTTGAAAAGTCGTGAAAATGTGCGCAAATCTTTGAATATATGTATTTTTTAAGTGAACATTTGTAACTGAAATTTTGCTTCTGGGGGGTCCCTGGAACTAAATATTTTGAGATGGGGGGGGGGGGGGTCCTTCACATGAAAAAGTTTGAGCATCACTGATATGGAAACATAGGTTTCTTGGCACACATTTTCACGATTTTTCAAAAATAGCAGATCTGCAAGCTCGCAGCGCGGCACTCGGTGCCGCGCTGTGAGCTTGTATATCTGCTATTTTTCAATAGTTAACATTCATGGGGGCCCCGCAGTGAATCCTTGTACCCAGGGCCCAGAAGGTACAACGTTGCGTGCATTGAGGGTCTGGAATACTCACAGGCTCATGAACACATTTATACTACCAATCTCTTGATACTGTCCAGCCGTGTAGAATTGACAGAAACGGAAGTCAATACAGTGTTTGCTCTGCTCTCAAGCAGACCGATGGTAAACACTGATAATAAGTTAACCCTATGGACAAAGTGAGAGAGCAGCGATTTGGAGAGAAATGATCTGTGCAGTTGTGCAACGCGGCCAACATTCCATGTAGAAATGAGGCTTGATGTGAAATGAAGTAGGCCTGTTGCATAGTAGTGTAGTAGTGTGTGGACTATGTGCCCGCAGCCACTGCACACTGCATGCTTTTGTATATTGTTGCTGTAGGACAGAAACCTTGTATCTCATTCTCCATATTTAATTAGGCCTAGGAATTATTGAATGCTTTAGCTATTGAAAAATAGCAGATATACAAGCTCACAGCGCGGGCTTGTATATCTGCTATTTTTGAAAAAGTCGTGAAAATGTTTGAATATATGTATTTTTAAAGCGAACGTTTGTAAACTCAAATTTAGCTTCTGGGGGGTCCCTGGAACTAGATATTTTGAGATGGGGGTCCGTGGCCAAATACATATCATTTTGGGGGTCCTTCACATGAAAAGGTTTGAGAACCACTGACATAGTAGTCTCTCAAGAACAGACTAACTGAGCTCCAGTTAAGTGAAAAGGGCCTTTTCTTTGACGATGGCTGGCCAGATTGCTGACATAGAAACATAGGTTTTTCAAAAAAATCTTAGAAGGATTCAAAAGAGACTTATAGAATCGGGTCAAAATTCAAATTTTCATGATTTTTCAAAAATAGCAGATCTACAAGCTCGCAGCGCGGCACTCGCGCTGTGAGCTTGTATATCTGCTATTTTTCAATAGTTAAAGCATTCAATAATTCTAGGCTTAAATGGGTTAATTGTTTAGTTTTTTCATATCGCTGTTGTCGGGTGGAAACCGAAAGCATTTGTTTTGTATTTATCATTTAAAATAGTGAAAATAGCCGATCTGTTCAGTAGAGATCGGCTATTTTCAAGGGCTTTACTTTACATGAAAACATAAATATCTGAAACTTGGAGATACGAGGTTTCTGCCCGACAGTGACGATAATTATGTACGTCACGAAAATGTCAGAGCTGCAAGCTCACAACAAGATATTCAATCCAGGAGAAGGCGAGAGGCTGCATTTGAATGACTGTAACAGTAGAGTACCTTGCAGGGACATGCTGGGCCCCTGATTCAGCCCGGGAAAAAGAGTTGTAGAGGCCCTCATTGCACGCTATAGAGAGAGATCTCTCTCTCTAGCGCTGCTGCTACTCAAAGATTTGCCATTTCAGATCATGACAAGTGACAAGCCAGTGGGCCAATTACATGAGTTATATTTCGTCGTATGTCCAAAACCGTTTATTTTGTATTTATCATTTTAAAAATGATTTAAACTAGTGAAAACAGCCGATCTGTGCGAGGCGTTGTGTGCTTGTAGATCTGCTGTTTTCACTACTTTAGTGCAATGGCCTTGTATGATGAAGCAGGGCTTTGCTTTGCGAAAATAAATTATAAATTTGAAACTTGGAGATACAAGGTTTCTGCCCGACAGTGACGATTTACTTTGTTGGCCGCCCAGCCCCCAAAACGGAACAAAGGCCGATATTTTATTTTAATTTTTTTTCCCCTAATGGCCGGCCTGGACCGGCCGGGAATGAACCGGCCGTTCGGGAGTTGTCCCGCTTTTCCCAATGGCCAGCACGTCCCTGGTACCTTGTCTTTTTCTCCCTGCCTCCTTTGGATCACAGTGAAAATGTCATCTCACCGGCTCAGATTGTAGAGGATTGGTGCTGAATGTCCCGGAGGGGGAGGAGGAGGCTGCTGGGATTTTATTTGCACCCGGGACTGGAGCTCCTTGAATGGAGCTGCATTCCTTCAAGAGGTTAATGAGGAACACAGCAAGGGAGGGGCTTCAGAAAACTCAACAGGCCCAGACTTACTAGAGGTCTGCTCCCGAAACTACCGAACGAAGGAGAATCAGAGAAAAAAGTTTTCCTAATCTGCTACCGGCTGTTGGTTTTCTCGGATTACGTAAATAAAATAATTTGACAAGAATACATTTCAGTCTGAGCCAACGGTTAACATTGAGGTGTGGCTATTTGAAAAGGTGGGAGTCCTGTAAATCCCAATATTTGCATTGTTTGTAATTAGACATATTGTTGGTTTGAAACATTGAAATGTCATTTCACTTCAACAGATAATAATTTATACACACTTGTTTTCACTGAAGGAAATGCTGGCTTACCTCTGTATCTATCCATGAATTCAATCCATTGTGCAGATTTAGTGTTCAATAGACCACCCTGCAACCCTGTTTTAGATTATATCCAAAACACTAGTGATTAAGTGGCTCAACTCAGAGCAGAGCAATTGATTATGTTGATTTCTTGTTATAAATTGCCAACTATTGACTTCCACAAGTCGATAAGAAGGTAAAGAAACAGAGGCAGTTTCTACCGTTGGTGACTGTTAGATGCTGGTGCATTTTAATCGTGTACTGTGTTTGTAATCGTGGGATTTTGGCCTGAATTCAGGCCACAGACTAAACTTAACACTACGGTTTTCATTTTACGGTTTGGATCAAGCTGATATCAAACACTGTATTTGGACAGTAAAGCATTAAAAAAAACTGACTTTTCACAATGTATTGTTAGAGAGGTTATGACGTGATTACGTGGGAAACGTTTACATCTTTGTTCTGAACACATTTGATTGGATCAAATGTATCGATGTAACTACATTACAGTGCTCTCTGTGCAGAGTTGAAATGCTTTGACTTTTGCCAATGTGAACCAGTTCTATTTCATAAGGGCCTTTTTTAAAAATACAATTTTTACATTACAAACAGATGTTTCACTCTATAATTTTCTCAAAAAGTCACAGGCTAGGATTCCAAACCTCAAGTGCAGTGTGTTCTTGGTACATAGCAATTAGTGCTTCGTTTTAGTGAAAACAAACCCCGGAGCGTTGCGAAGGTAAACTTGAGCAGTGACCTCACTGTACTCCCATGTACGGGCCGTACCGGTTTAGTCTGTCTAGAGAGAGAGTGGGTATATACGGGATGATGGCATGTCTTTATATTCAAGCCGAGCAAATGACTTGCCTTGGAAGTCTGATCCCGGCGGTGGCCAGACAGTGTTTCCTCAGCAGTGAGGTGGATCATTAACACATGCCTCAAACCTTTTCCTCCTGACTCACCGTTCATTCACGCAGCAGGGCTCCCGCTCTGTCCTCACACAACAAACGTGAATGAACCTTTCGCTTTCCCCTAAAAGCCTCATTCAACTTTCCCCATGTTCACCTTTTCAACTGTAGCAGGCAGGTTTTTAAAGGTAGGTAGGGGCAGGGCAACGGATAAGGGACAACTTCAAATATTTACATACTTGGACCTGATCTGGACAACGGTATCGGTTGCTTTTTTTTGTAAAGTTATATGTAAGTTATTTTAAATGAGAAGTTCTGGAAAGGCGTCTGTACAGGTAGCAGAATGGAATTGATGAATATTAGCCTGTAAATGTACATTGTAAATGTCCAACATTCAAAACTAGGTCCAACATTTTACAGTGTAGTAGATTAGGGGCCCCAAATATATATTTTTTTATGCCCCTGTACAATGGATTATGTACAGTGAATGCACTGACACACTTTGACACACCTTAATGTCTAATGATCTCATGTACATAGCTGCTGCTTTGTAGACCTAACCAAGTGCTACCACCTTTGTGTCTAACCAGTGTTTTCCCCAAGTTTTTTGTCCGGGTTTGTCCTTTTTTTTCTCCCTTTTTTACTTAAATGTAACGATCAATAACGACACTTTCCCTTTCCCTCCACATGCTGTGATGACAAATCATATAGCCTAAACCAGCGGTTCTCAAACTCTGGGTTGTGTTCCATAGTTTGGTCGCGGGAAGTTGCCGTTGGGGTTCGGAATTGGCAACCAAAAAGAAGAAGAAGAAAAAAAAAAAAAAATATATATATATATATATATATATATATATATTTATTTTTTTATCATGAAATTATAAAAAAAGAAAGAAAAGGAAGGTTGTTGTAACCAACGGCAAGAGGACGCCTACTTGACTCCTCACACAGTGTTGCACGTTGCAACAACACAAGACACACACACAGGCACAAACTGATTTAGCTCAGCTGTACCCTGTTCATAAACGATTTACTTAGAAGTTATGCTCACGAAGAAGCGCCTCATAAAAAATATAATTTCCCTAAAAATCAAGCCGTGGCGGCCCAAATCAAGGCGTGGCGTCCGCCACGGTTAAATGCATATAGGGTAAACACTGGTCTAACTTATGCACCTCATGTCTAACCTCATGTACCAGCTGATTAATGCTGTATATAGTTAATATCAGGGTTCCCACGGTCATGAAATTCCTGGAAATATTTTGAAATTAGAAAAATATTTTTCCAGTACTGGAAAAGTTTTGGAATTTATCAAGGGTCCTGAAAGGTCCTGGAAAAAATGGCTATGCATTGTCTTTGGTTATTGATTTTGTTAATAGAAATTGTGAAAATAGCCGATCTACATGCTCACAACGCCTCGCAACGCGAGGCGTTATGAGCATGTAGATCTGCTATTTTCACAATAGAACAGTGTTATACAAAATTCCTCAACTCTTAGTGCTCGTCAGGGTGCCGGGTCCCCAGTTAAAATATGATTATTTCAGGGGTCACGGCCTGAAAAGGTTGAGAACCACTGCCATACACTGCCTGTCTTTGGGCATTGCGCACAGGAGTAAGCGACCTGTTATTGAGCTGAATTATTGTTATATAGTCCTGGAAATTGGGTTAAATATTCTGGAAAGGTTTTGGAAAAGTTTTGGAAATTAATTGGTAAAAATGTGTGGGAACCCTGTAGTATTGTAAACATGATTCTCTGTACTGTTAAAACAAAAATCTTCTTGCTCTAAGACTGGGCCTACCCCTCTTGTTTCCTTTTCTCTTCCTGAAAACAACTAAAAACGATGGAGCTTGCACAAACATGAATTTCACCAGCTTCTTTACACTGGTACAATAACGGGTGATTCTGAGTTACAGACCCGTAAAGGGTCCATTTGGACGCCTGGCGGGTCCCTGTACCAGATGTTGAGAAACGGGAGAGTGTGTTTTGCAGGTCTTTCAGTCCGAGTGTATCAAAAAAGCAACTGGGTTAAGGCAGCGGAAGCTTGTGATTGGCTGCGCGGAGGTTCCGAAAGCAGAGGCGTCAATTGGGTATGGCAAGGTATGGCAGCTGCCTTACCTTGGCTACAGGGGGGAAAAATTAAATGTACTTCTTTTTTCTTTTTTTTTAGATTTGTTTTGGGGCTTTTTATGCCTTTATTTGATAGGATAGTAGACTGACAGGAAATGGGGAGAGAGATGGGGAATGACACGTGGCAAAGGTCGTCCGGATCGGGAATCGAACTGGCGACGCCAGCAGGCATCATAGCCTAGTATGTGGTATGCGCCACCAGGCCAGCGGGCGCCCCTGAAATGTACTTCTTAAAACAGGGCTACTCAACTTAAGATGGCTCAGGGGCCACTCAGCAAAATACCAAAAGTCAAAAATGACGGTCCCATTTTGGACATTTACAATGATTTTTTAACACACTTCATGACAAGTCTAATAATTAAGGAAACGCACAGAAAACAGCCAGATTTCCGTCTATATAAGCCAGGCCAAACCTCATTGAACTAGCCTGGTTCCAGCCCATATACCCGCCCACTCTCAGAGTGCACTGTTTCTCTGGTCTGGGATTGTGTTCATAAGTGATTTCTGGAGCCGAAATGACGGCTCCTCCAATTAGCGCAGGGGGTGGGTTTAACAAATAACCAATCCGTGCCGTCAAAGTCCCTCCCCTCCAGAAATCACTCAAACAGGGCACAATGTCAGACTAAAGCTTCAGCTGAGTCTGAAATCAGGCTATCATTGAACCAAAAGATTGTAATGGATGGAATGATGAAATGATCAAATTCTATCAAATTAGGCTTTATTCACAAAATGTGAAGTGAAAATGAACAGATCTGATTCAATCTTTTTGTAACCACCCCTTGGAAATAAATAACACTGAGAAGGACCAGACTAATATCCACAACAGTGTCTGGGTATGCGAGGCTAGTGAACTTTGGCGAAGTATGTTTTCTCATGCCAATAAAGCTCCTTTGAATTGAATTGAACAGATAGTAACAGTGCAACAATTCAAATCAATGACTCAAATGATATCCTAGAAATTAAATTAAGGCTTTCTTCTTTGTAACAAATACAATGAATTATAAAATGAAATACAAATCTTGTTTTAAAACAAGACAAAAAGTTTCGAAGGGATTTTGGAGAGAAAATGACATCATCTGACTTCAGCTGCCTTGGCCTGACAGACTGTTATTGATCCAGACCTGTAACTAGACGTTTATACTTATTATTCAGTCACTAACCCCATCATCCCTATTCTTGGGGGACATTCACCAAAAATATCCGATCTACAAGCTCACCACAAGATGCGTTTTGTGAGCTTGTAGATCGGCTATTTTTGGTGAAGAGAATTGTTGTATATGGGAAAATAACTCAAGTACAGTTCAACTCAGCCTCAGTTGCACTGTTCTTGTAAAGAAGTTTAATGCTTTGAGCTTTATAAAACACAAGAGCTTGGAGGAGATTTGTGGTACAATAAGCATATTTCTTTGGCTGCTGCGATCTGTTGGAATGACTTTATTTTTCAATGACGCTGGAGCCGCGGAGGCAGAGACAAGCATAGACAAGGGCTACGTCTTCATTAGCCTGAAACATTAGCCTGAAACATGACGGTCGCGACCGTTCATATCGCTCGACCGGCATGCGTCCAGTCTCCAGTGAGCCCGACTGTGGTTGTCTGCTGCAAAATCTCAGCATATTTGTCTGTCTGACTGCCTCGTTGTACTAGCTTTAGTGTAGCCACATCTCGCACTGCTGTCAGTGCTGTGCTCTGTGCATTGACTCCAATCGCTTCCTGACTCATATCCCTAACCTACGGAGTGCACCGAGGCTCAAACATCACCGCGTTAATCGCGCGTTAACTTAGAAAAATCATATTTTTATTTGTATGATCATGACGGGCCGCACAGACATGCGGAAAGGGCCTCGGGTTGAATAGGGCGGTCTTAAAACAAATTCATCATGCCTGTTTCTAAGGTATGGCAACATGACTGAAGGCGTGCGTGCAAGACACCAGTCTTGTTGCCATACCTTAGCTTTTGCTGAACTGACGCCACTGGCCGAAAGTCGGGGGGACCTAACCTCAACCCTCCCTAACCTCAGTAAAACTAACGCTGGTGAATGCTAACCTGGTGAAATGCTAACCTGCCGACGCTGGTGAATGCTAACCTGGTGAATGTTAAACTGGTCGGACCAACGGTGCCTTAACCCAGTTGCTTTTTTGATACACTCTGACTGAAAGACCTGCAAAAAACACTCTCCCGTTGAGAAACAGTGATATAATGCACTCTCCTCTTCTCTTCCTTCTATTCTCTAGCCAAAAGACTTTGGACAGACCCTTCTCTCTGAAGTCTTCCAGAGGGGCAACCTCATGGAGAGTGATTACTTTGGCCTGGAGTTCCAGAACATGCAGATGAACTGGGTATGTGTATTTGTTGTATTGTGTGTTTGCAACTGTTTCGCGTTATCTGTAACTTTCATGTCGTACCTGGGATTTCAACTCTGGTCCATTTTTTTGAACTGTTGACTTGCTGGTATAACAGAACTGTTGACTTACCGGTATAACAGAGGCACGTTTGAGAAGGTGACTTATTGCCATTTCAGTTTCATGCAATACCTCTTGTCAACCAGTAGTGGGGGGGTGACACAAAGGTCATCGGGACTCGAACCAGCGACTGTCAGGCCGGACTACCAGCCTAGGTGCCTGGTAGTCCGCCAGTGGCCCAGGCGAAAGAGCCCACTTTTAAACCTGTTTGGCACAAGTTGACCAGTAATAAATGTTTTATGGGATTTTACTTTGTTCTTGTGATGTTCTTGAACCGTGCCCAGAAGCGAACAGTGAAGGTCATGGTGGAATGGAGGCTGCTGGATATCGTTGTTGCGGGTAGAAAGCTTGTATCTCCGTATTTCAACTTTTTATATTCTTTGGTAAATGAATGCCCTGCTTCATCATATAAGAAGAGTATAGCACGAAAGCAGTGAAAATAGCAGATCTACAAGCTCACGGGCACATTTTCAAATGTTTTTAAAAATAAACATGAAAATGGTTTGGGATATACAAGGTTTCCAGCGGACAGCAACGGTATGTGTAAAAGCAAAGCGGACAGATGTGAAACGTTTATGATGGCTACTTCAAAGGGAGCGGGGCGGACAGCCGTTTCAAGCCAAAAAGACTTCAGATGTCTGTTGTTTTTACAAGACCCCGCAGCTTCTCCGCAGATATTTAGACTTATGATTGTCGAGTTCACATTCGAGGAAATGTCTTTTAATAATTTGTCACTGTCAGGCAGAAACCTTGTGTTGCCATATTTAAACTTTTTAATTTTGTTTCTTTTTTTTTTTTTCTTTTCAAAACACGTTGTGGTGCGAGAAGTTTTGAGGTAGTAGGTCTGCTATTTTTTTATTTGAATACTGAAAAGTAACAGTTTCCACCGCAACAGCAAGACATTCCATTGTATTTTTATATTACATTGAAGCTGACATGTCATACTGTATGTTCTGTTTTTGTATTGGGTGGGGGTGGCTTCATGTGTAGTCTTTATGTAGAAACGTCTCAATCTGTTGACGACGTCATTGTAATATTATGTCTTGATTCGAGATGTTTTTGAAGAACAGAAAGTTCCTGTTTAAAATTAAGGAGAATAGAATATTGGAAGATAGTATCGCTGTATTATTATTATCTGTGTGAGTACATTCCACACTCGATCAAGGCCAGATGGAGCAGAATAAGCATGCTTCGACAGTGACGACTGGATGCCAAACTTTGACCACTACATTCTTGCCACATCCCTCTCTCACTCTCTCTCTCTCACACACACACACACACACACACACACACACACACACACACACACACACACACACACACACACACACACACACACACACACACACACACACACGGAGGTAAATGTGTTGATGTGCTAAAAGTGTGACTTTTAGACCCTTTCGTTGTGATAGTGATAATCATTACTTCCACTTCAACAATATTTGTACTTATGCCGTGACCAGGTCACAACCCAATACACGACTGACAAGACGGTATCATTCTGTGTACGCAGGTTTGGTTGGAACCCACAAAACCAATTGTGAAGCAAGTGAGAAGTAAGTGTGCTTAAACATGAGCCTGGGTATCTCCATTAATGGGTTTAATGGGCATTATGGGATATTAATCAATCTTAGGGCTGTCACAATTATTACATAATCGTCTAATCGCAATTATTTGACATAATCGTGATTATTTTTCATAATCGTCATAATCGTTTCCATGTTGAAAAATGTTCATATATTTAAAAGAAAGTCAAAAATAGAGGAAATAGCAGATCTACAAGCTCACAACGCGTCGCATCGCGGCGCGTTGTGAGCTTGTAGGTTGGCTATTTCCACTATCAATGTTCTTTTTTGTCAAATATGTCAGTCATTTCTTTGTATATTTAGGTTGTGTGTCATATCTACCATGTGCAACTTCAAAGCCTAAAAGCCAAACAGAAATGTAATTGTCAAAACACAATTAAATCGTTAATCGCAATTATTTGAGTGAAAATTTATCGTCATGTAAAATGTCCTAATCGTGACAGCCCTATTTGTCATACATTTCAGGGCCTACAAATGCACTATTTAGACTGTCAGTGAAGTTCTTTCCTCCTGACCCTGGTCAGCTACAGGAGGAGTATACGAGGTCAGTGGCTTGTTCTTTCCAACTTATTGATGCTGATTATCATGCCTGTGTAGTAAGGCTTTAGGGATGTATTCATCATCATTACATAACAAAAGAGTAATCGGATAGTTATGTCTTTCTTTTATTGAGAGAGCCGGTCATATCATCGCTGAGTGATGATAGTGTCTGCGCTCACAAAAGTGAAAGAGTGCTTTTAATTAAAAGTTGATGATAATAATTAAAAGAAAATTGCTGATTTGATGTGAAATTGTAATGTGCCTATTGTCATCCTTTGTTGTCACACCCATTTAATGGAAGAACTCAGTGGTAGAAATGGCTGTTGGTGTGCATTATGCTTACAGTCCTATCACAATAGATCATACATGGGCAACTGGTGGCCCGGGGGCCACATGTGGCCCTCACCTTCACTTAATGCGGTCCGCAGGTTGATATCTGAATACTAATGTATTATTGATTACAATTCCAAACATGCAAACATATACATGACCCACTTTAATTACTTCAGTCTATATTAGTATCTTAATGACTAGTACTAGTCTTTTTCTATTCACAATTTATTTGTATTTAAAGTTATACTATGTAACTTTTTTTATAAAACATATCTTAAAATTGTCCTAACTATTAAATCGCTAAAGTTTTAGAACCCCCACTCTGTTAATTTCAGCTCCCAAAGCCTTTTCTTTATATGTGTTCTACTGAGCCCTGGTGGCCGTGACCGGGGCTGTTTTTCCCGGCAAAATTACGTCCTATGCATCATTCTGTACACGTGTCTCCCTACCGGCCAATCAAAGCCCAGATCATACACTGCTGAGCTCTTCAGGAAGTACACTGCAGTGTTTACACTGGTCTAGGAGTTTAGCATGTAACTCCCCAACCGAGGCTCGTAGAGGGACACGAAAGACCTCTATGGATAGGTCTCGGCGAGGCGAGGCGGACGTGGTGGTCTGAATGCCCGGTCCGCGGCGAAAAACGGCCGAAAAAAGCAGACGCGACCGCGGTTTGCTCTACTGCTACTGACCACTAGTTGAGCAACTTACACAGTATAGCTTTAAGTTCATAAAGTTAACATAAGAACATATAAATGCATTGGAAATTAAATACATTTTTAATTTTTCAGGATTCCAATTCAAAAATACCGTAAATCCCCAATTAATCGCCCGGTGGCAAACTGCCGCCGGGTCCCATATATCCGCCCGGGGTCTGACCCCATTTTGCGCAATAAACGCCTGTTTCAAATAAGCGCACGGTTCGTATAAGCGCCTGGGCCGTTATTTGCAATTAATATTATCCTTATTATGTTTTATGTAAGAGCCCGGGCTATTATTTGTTTGGTTGTTTGGTATTATTTGCTATTTATTCAACTTAACTGGTCATTTATGTTGCATGGCAGTGGTGCGCTGAAAACAGCAAATCTACAAGCTCACAGCAGTGCTGTGACAGGCAGCACGTTCGCACCGCACTCGCTGTGCGTCGCTACGGGTCATATGTTGCATGACGGTAGTGCGCTGAAAACAGCAAATCTACAAGCTCACAGCCCTGTGGACAGACACTTCTAAGCCAAATGTATATGGTGCCCAGCCCGGCCCAGTGCTGCGCTACCATGACGCGCAGGACGCACTGTCTGTGCGTCGGGGAACAGATTGCCAAAGGACACCAAAAAAAGAGAGAGGAAAAAAGGAGTCTGCTGCTCTCTGCGCACTGACCACCATTCATTACTGTCTAAAACGTTGCTACAATGCAAAGTTTGCGTAAGTAGGCCTACTTTAATGGCAAAACGTTGTGATGGAGAAAGACTGGCCAATAAAGAACAGCTGGATCAGAATAAGTCATTACCTACTGTTGCTGCCTCTTGTTATCCAGTCCACATTTTGAAGAAGTAATCCATTATTTTGAGGTGCAAGGGGAATGCAGAAGGCTTAATCATAATGCAATACCATAATGGTTTAATGTCAGGATAGTGGAGCTGTTCAGTGGTCATGTCAGCGAGTCCAGTCAGAGCACCGCAGCTGCAGGACTTCTGCGCTAATTGGGTCGTTGCCTCGTTGACTACAGACCTAGATGCGTCTTTGCTGGCATGCGGTAATTGATTATTTTGGAGAAAGATTCCCTTAGTATAAATAATAGTATCTATATATTTTTTTAAAGGCATTCATACACTCTTGATATTTTTTTAAATGAGGTTTGGTCTAATAGATCACAATGTGCTATTTTCTGGGTGTTCATAACAATTAAAATAATAATAATAATAATTATAACATTTATTATAACATTTTGATTATTACCCCTATTATATAGTTTGAGAAAGAAAAATGTACCAAATAATGGCCCAGTGCTGGCCAGTGCCAAAATAAATAAAAGCCTGTTACCAATAGCCGCCTGGTCCCTTTTAAGCGCCCGGGGTCCGACCCCATTTTGCGAAATAAACGCCCGGGCTACTAATTGGGGATTTACGGTAGCTAAAGATAATTAAGGATTCCAATTCAAAAATAGCAGATCTACAAGCTCAAAACGCATCGCAGTAAGCTTGTAGATTTTTGCTATTTTTGACTGTATATGCATTGCGGCCCTCTGGAGCGAGTGTGAAAACATAGTGGCCCTCTCGAGCATCAAAGTTGCCCACCCCTGCCAATAGATAATGTCTAATCTTCATTTCAGCCGTGCTTTATTTTCATAAACATCTGTCAGACGCGTATAAGCATGGTTAATTCTCGGGTGAACACAAACAGATGGTTCATTAAGCTGCGGTGCTTTTCTCTCCCGTTCCTCTCAGGTACTTGTTTTCCCTGCAGATGAAAAGAGACCTGATGGAGGGCCGGTTGATCTGCACGGAGAACACAGGAGCACTGATTGCTTCTCATCTGGTCCAGTGTATGTACACGTACACACCTGCTTTACCACACCACACCTAAGAGCAGTGCTTCCCAATGTGTGGTTTTTAGGGGGGTACCCAGATGATTAACAACCCATTTAGGCCCTAGAATTATTGAATGCTTTAACCAGTGAAAAATAGCAGATATACAAGCTCACAGCGCGGCACCGAGTGCCGCGCTGCGAGCTTGTAGATCTGCTATTTTTTGAAAAAGTCGTGAAAATGTGTGCAAATCTTTGAATATATGTATTTTCAAAGCGAACGTTTGTAACCAAAATTTTGCTTCTGGAGGGGTCCCTGGAACTAAATATTTTGAGATGGGGGTCCGTGTGGCCAAATGCATATAATTTTGGGGGTCCTTCACATGAAAAGGTTTGAGAACCACTGACATGGTAGTCTTTCAAGAACAGACTAACTGAGCTCCAGTTAAGTGAAAAGGACCTTTTTCTTTAATGATGGCTAGCCAGATTGCTGACATAGAAACATAGGTTTTTCAAAACATCTTTGAAGGATTCAAAAGACACTTATAGAATCGGGTCAAAATTCTAATTTTCACGATTTTGCAAAAATAGCAGATCTACAAGCTCACAGCGCGGCACTCGGTGCCATGCTGTGAGCTTGTATATTTGCATTTTTCAATAGTTAAAGCATAAAATAATGATACACAATAATGTGTACCTGTTCTAAATGGGTTAACTTAATGTGCAACATTGTTTTCTCACTCGACAGTAAACTTTTATATCTCTAAAATCGGAAATTAAATATTGGTCAAATTGTCAAATATTACAGGCGGAAATTGTGAAAATAGCAGATTGTCTATTTTCACAATAGAACCGTGTTATACAAAATGTAATGCCTCAACTCTTAATGCTCGTCAGGTAGGGGGTCCCCACTTAAAATATGATTATTTTGGTGGGTCTTTGGCCTGAAAAGCTTGAGAACCACTGCCTTGAATCTACATTTTTTTTAACAAAGAAATATTGCATGTATTTCCTATAGGCCGATTTCCTGAGCGCTCCCTTGTAGAGAGCGCTGCCGTAATTTCTGCTGTGTAAACCGCAGCCAGTGGTGGGGTTGGAAGTAAAATGATTGAAAATGGGAAATACTCAAGTAAAGTACAAATAACACAAAATTGTACAAAAGTACATTACTTAACCCATTCAGAACGGGTACACATTTTGTGTATCATTATTTTATGCTTTAACTATTGAAAAATAGCAGATATACAAGCTCACAGCGCGGCACCGAGTGCCGCGCTGCGAGCTTGTAGATCTGCTATTTTTGAAAAATCGTGAACATTAGAATTTTGACCCGATTCTATAAGTGTCTTTGGAATCCTTCTAAGATTTTTTGAAAAACCTATGTTTCTTTGTCAGCAATCTGGCCAGCCATCGTCAAAGAAAAGGTCCTTTTCATTCAACTGGAGCTCAGTTAGTCTGTTCTTGAGAGACTACTAAGTCAGTGGTTCTCAAACCTTTTCATGTCATGGACCCCCAAAATGATATTTATTTGGCCACGGACCCCCATCTCAAAACATTTAGTTCCAGGGACCACCCAGAAGCAAAATTTGAGTTACAAACGTTCGCTTTGAAAATCCATATATTCAAAGATTTGCACACATTTTCACGACTTTTTCAAAAATAGCAGATCTACAAGCTCGCAGCGCGGCACTCGGTGCCGCGCTGTGAGCTTGTATATCTGCTATTTTTCACTGGTTAAAGCATTCAATAATTCTAGGCCTAAATGGGTTAAGTAAATGTAGGCTACAAGTTACTTCACATGAGGTTTACGCCGCAGCTAATGGCGGCGGCGCTCTCTACAGGTTGTCGCTCAGGAAATGGGTCTATGACCTCATGACATTGTGGTCAGTGCAGAATGTGTGAGGGAAAAAAAAACCGGTTCTGAACCACAAATTGAATCCTGGCCTGTTCGCGTGTTGCACTCGTCTTTACTTGCATCCCCATCGTGCACTGGTATATGTGGTTTTGAGAAGATTAGCATGGCAAAACTTCTAGGCGAAACACTACGTTATTTTATTGATAACATATAGGGGTGGGCGATATGGTGATAATTATCTTTGAGACGATACAATGTCTCCAAGATATGCCTTTTCAGAGGTATCGTATATATCGTGATACAATGAGGGAGCCTTGTAAAAAATCCTGTTGAATTGTTAATACAGAGATTCATTGAAGAATTCATTTAAATCTGCATTTTGCTCTAAATCAGTAGTTCTCAAACTTTAAAATGTCATGGTCTCCACTTAACTCTGACAGTATACAAATGAAACCAAATGGACCCGTAAGGGTCCAAATGAAATGGTTTCATTTGTATACTGTCAGAGTTACATACTTGTAAAGTTCAATTTAGATCTCCGAAAAGGAACCCAGAGAGTCTAGTTTTTGTCAAGTAACTTGAAAAATAACCATAAAAACCAACGTGAAAAAGAATCGTGATAAAATCGTGTATCGTGATACAGCTTGGGAACATATCGTGATATTGTACTTTTCCATATCGCCCACCCCTAATAACATAACAATAATATGGCTAAACATTTTCAATTGATTGATCATTAAAATGAACATGCTCTGAAAACCATCCGTCGTGTTAGCAAATGTTGACCACCTCCTCTCGTCCTGCGAACCACAGCGGAGATCGGGGACTATGACGACATGGTGGACCGGGACTTCCTGAAGATGAACAGGTTGCTGCCCTATCAGGAGAAGGTTCAGGAGAGGATCATGGAGCTCCACCGCAGACACCTGTGAGTTACTTCTTCACTGCGTCTTCTCCATCTCCTGTCTAATTCATAATATACACAGGGTTCCCACGGTCATGAAATTCCTGGAAATATTTTGAAAATTCAATTTTTTTTTCCAGTACTGGAAAGGTTTTGGAATTGATCAAGGGTCCTGGAAGGTCCTGGAAGAAATAGCTATGCATTGTCTTTGGTTATTGATTTTGTTAATACCTCTGAAATGACAAATTAAACATTGGCCAAATTGTCAAATATTAGAGGCAGAAATTGTGAAAATAGCCGATCTACATGCTCACAACGCTCCTAACCGTGTTATACAAAATTCCTTAACTCTCTTCAAATATGATTATTTCGGGGGTCACAGCCTGAAAAGGTTGAGAACCACTGGCATACACCACCTGTCTTTGGGCATTGCACATAGGAGTAAGTGACTCGTTATTGAGCTGAATTATTGTTATATAGTCCTGGAAATTGGGTTAAATATTCTGGAAAAGTTTTGGAAATTAATTGGTAAAAATGTGTGGGAACCCTGTATACAGTAATCGGTAGTTTTACCGTGTTCATCATAACACGGTGAGACACACTGTGAATTTATAGATCTGCTGTCGTACGATGACTAGTATAAACCATGTTTTTAAAGTACACATACTGGTGGTCTGTCAAGTCTAGCCTTGTCGACTCATGGTATTCTTGCGAGTATTCTATTGAGTACATTTTCAAGTAATCAAATGGTCAAAAAGCACATTTTAAGAAATGTATCGCCGAAAGGATTAGCAGATTGTTTTCAAAAGTAGACCCAAAAATGGTCTCGTCATGAAAAGATTGATTTACAAACAAAATTCAGTTACTGTATGTAGCGCTTTATTGGATCACTCCAATAATGATTTATCTGTTATCAGCCAGAGGAGCAGATCATATTAAGGTATGTTTATCGTCCCTACGTTTGACATAAAAAAGAGAACTCTGGCAGTTGTTTTATAAATGCTTTGTACGATGGTCGGCAGTAATGTGGAGTCAACAGTGAGTCATAGTGAACAGGTTAAACATGCCAGACCACTGGGATGGTCACATAACTGTCTCCTATGACGAAAAGTACATATCTTATTATCTTAACTTCAGCTGAAAATGCATAATTTCTAAATAAGCTTCATGTGCAGATAGAGCAGCAATAATGGCCTTGAGAAATGGAGGCTTGAAGTGGGGTCCATGAGGACTTCAACACAGCAAAATGTGTTTATATAGCATCAAATATTTGTAACCACTTTGAGCCCTATATACATTGCAATGTGACGAGTTGTGAGCTTGTAGATCTGCTATTTTCAAAAAAGGCTTGAGAAAATGTGAAAAATACAGAGGGGGCCAGTTGGCCAAATACATATTCATTTGGGGGTCCTTGAAAAACGTTACGGAACCGCTGTCCTAGAGTCATCGGAGAAACCAAACATTGGCAAACATTGTTTGACAATAAAAAAACAAAGAGCATTATTCTCCTTTTCTGAGCAAGGCAGAGAGTACTGACATGTCAACATACAGTGAGCAGGATTGTGAAGCCCTCCCTCACCTGGAGATGTTCCAACTTGCTCTTTGAGCTCTGTTGAAATCCACCCTCCATCCAGGAGCGTGCACAGCAGCAGCAGCAGCCACCCGTCATAGTAATGGATGAAAAAGCACCTCACTCTGTAAGACCACCTGGCCCACCCAGGTTCAACACATGTGAGAGTACAAATAGAGCCATTTAAAAGCTGCCTACGTTCCCCCAGCCGTGGAGATTTACGCAAGACACAAATTCCCTCTTTTGAGAGGCATGCAAAGCCCTTGATCTCTTGGGACCTGATATCTGTTATTGTCTACTCTGCGATCACTTTGTGAGAGCAACACGCCATTGCACCATAGTAACCTCGTCAAATATCGGGTCTGTGGTTTGTGTTTTTGGAGCGAGCGCTATGATTTAATGCCACTGTTGCCTGGAATTTTCCGCTCAACATTGGACGAGTGCGGTATCTTTCAATGTAGTCAAAGTCAATAGTACTACGCAGTAAAAGTGAAGACTTGAATGAACACAACGGAGGTCTCTGTGTGCACGTAGCTGCTTCCACGTTATATGGTGTCCTTCTTGGGGCTCTTTTCACATGATTTTAAACACAAACATTAAGCAGAGGCTTGAAAAAGAGGCGACTGCGACAGTCTCACTAGCCAAACCAACCATACCAAGAGTTTGTTGGCACCTCTTCAGAGTCCTGCTTTTAATGTTAATCCTTTCACAAAAGCCCTTGCTGCATTTTCCCACAACTCGCTTCTCCGTTCACACGCCGCTGGCCTCCCGTGTCTCTCAGTCTCTCTCCCAAACCTGTTGCATACAGTAGGTGGTTCTCAACCTGTGGGTTGGGACCCCCAGGGAGGTCCCTAAATTATTTTAGGGGGTCACCAGATGATTAACTTAAAGGAGCTATAGTCAACTTTTTCTTGAAAAACGGATGCTAAAATAAAAATAATGTTTTGAAAATATTTTATAAAAAAATAAGCTTCATATATGTGTTTCTATTAAAAAATGACCACAAAAAAGCGTAAAATAATGATAAAATAATAATTTTGGCCATTGTCAGACCTACACTTTGTTTACATTCTAGTCTATAGACTAGGATGTAAACAAAGTGTTGGCCCTACAATGAAAAAGTTGACTATAGCTCCTTTAATGTGCAACATTGTTTTCTCATTCAACAGTAAACAAACCAACGTGAAGTTTAAGAGTATAGAAGGTATCTGCACATTTCTAATTAGTACCTCTAAAATGAGAAATTAAACATTGGCCAAATTGTCAAATATTAGAGGCATACACTGTGAAAATGGCCGATCTGCTATTTTCACAATAGAACAGTGTTATACAAAATGTAATGCCTCAACTCTTAGTGCTCTTCAGTTAAAATATGATTATTTTGGGGGTCGCGGCCTGAAAAGGTTGAGAACCACTGTGTTAACTGTTCTGCTGCTGTTGACGACGCTCACCGTCATTGAAAGGGTTAATACCATGGCGCCGTTGACGGTGAGGACTGTCAATCTTACTGTATATACAGTAAAGATATTATTACTTACTGTACGTCGCTCCGGTCCCGCCCGCATCGGTAATGTCCGCGATTTGTTTACAACGCACATCGGGCGTGCACGCGAAGTGAAGCTCCTCCATAGTAAATCCATTGAGAGGCCCATAAAGAAACTTCAATAACTCATAAAAGACATTTGTATACAAAAAGGGGTCTCCACTCTACACACTCTAGACACGGGATGCGCGCAGCCATGTTTCCCTTCTGGACCCACACTGTCATGTGACTAGATGACGTAATCGTTGCCGTCAAGTGATAATCCAAAAAAACAAAAACAACCCCCTTCCAGCCCTTCAAAATAATAGCGGCGGCCTATGGAGGAAACGGCGTGGCACCGAGGCACCAAGCAACCTTCAGATTAAGAGGCACTATTAGTGTTAAAGGAATGCTTCACCCATTTTCAGCCGTATCTTCACATCATTGGTCCTCAGTAATGCTCTACATCTGCTCTGAGTGAGAAGTACTGATTTAGAAGGAATTTGTTGAATCGGCCACGGGGCTTAATGGGTTAACCGCATGAACCGCACCCTTTTCTGGCCACGTCGTAATAGACGACAATTCAGACAGAAATATCTCAACCTGTCACAACGTGACATGTTGTGAGCTTATAGATCCGCTATTTTCAGCAAAGACAATTTGGTCTAGTTACTACAGCGGGTCCTCCAAATCTTTGTGTGATAGAAACCTTTTTTCCCCTTTTTTATATGAACCATTTGAACCCCTATAGTGTCCATATTCTGAGAACTTAACTTAATAACCTAAAATAGCAGATCCTCAAGGCGTTGTGAGCTTGTGGATCGGCTATTTTCGGCAAAGAGCTTCGATGTAGAGGGAAAAAGAGCAGATTAAGTGAAAGGTCAAGTTAAGTATTGACGGTTCAAGTGGTTAAATATCTGAAAACACAAATTGACATGAATCCAAAATAAACTGATGTTTGTGCTGTCAAACAATGAAACTATATGGAATCTATGATAAGGTTATGGGGGTCCACGCTTCATCTCTCTCAGCTAAGGGGTGTAGAGGATAACTATGAGGTGGCCATGGATAGACCCCTGGGGGATCCCGGGCAACAAAGTATGTAGGGTTTAAGTGGTTAAGCCCTTTAAAAAAAAAACTCAGAAATGGCTGGTCTAAAAGCTTGTGAGCTTGTAGATCTGTGTTTTTTTTTTTGTTTTTGTTTTTTACGTTTGAAACATTTCTCATATAAATGATTTGTGCACAAAACGGATACACCAGGTTGAAAGTGCGTGAACTCTCTGTTTGTCTGTCAGAGACAGGAAGTATTAGTAGTAGTACTAGCATCCTACCCCTAATCCCCGGCTGTGGCCACTAGTTTATATTAGCCCTAAGGCTAGTAGGGCAGTGTGGAGGCGGGGGCACTAAGGAGATTCCACTGCTTAACGGATGAACAAAATTAGAATGCGGTGGTGGTGACTGGAAGGCTGCACTACACTCCTCCTAACGTTATTCGCTTGTAATGCAGTGCCGTCGTCCAGAAAGGTTTGAGAGGCTGCCGGGGTATCTGTACATCATCTCCCTGTGTTTACAGCCACTGTCACACCCATTTAGTACGGGTACACATTATTGTGTATCATTATTTTATGCTTTAACTATTGAAAAATAGCAGATATACAAGCTCGCAGCGCAGCACCGAGTGTCGCGCTGCGAGCTTGTAGATCTGCGATTTTTGAAAAATCGTGAAAATTAGAATTTTGACTCGATTCTATAAGTGTCTTTTGAATCCTTCTAAGATTTTTTTTAAAACCTATGTTTCTATGTCAGCAGTCTGGCCAGCCATCGTCAAAGAAAAGGTCCTTTTCACTTAACTGGAGCTCAGTTAGTCTGTTCTTGAAAGACTACTATGTCAGTGGTTCTCAAACCTTTTCATGTGAAGGACCCTCAAAATGATATTTATTTGGCCACGGACCCCCATCTCAAAATATCTAGTTCCAGGGACCCCCCAGAAGCAAAATTTGAGTTACAAACGTTCGCTTTGAAAATACATATATTCAAAGATTTGCTCACATTTTCATGACTTAAAAAAAAAATAGCAGATCTACAAGCTCGCAACGCAGCACTCGGTGCCGCGCTGTGAGCTTGTATATCTGCTATTTTTCACTGGTTAAAGCATTCAATAATTCTAGGCCTAAATTTAAGGTCACGTTGTGTGTATCTGTACATCATCTCCCTGTGTTTACAGCCACTGTCACACCTTAAGGGCCATATCAATCTAATCTTCTCGCCATTAGCGGAGATCGTCCCTTTCTTCAACAAATGTTGTGTACACAGTGCAGTGTATACTTTAAATCTCAGCCTGTGTTTTTACATTTCTTTCACCAGCTTTCATGGTGAAACATTGTGCATTTCAAACTTCTATTAGCTTAGCTTGAAGAGGGCTTTTAGTGATGGTGAGTTTCAGTTAATGTTGACAAAACGTTCAGGTACCTCCTGTAACTTTTATTGAATACGGACCGAATGAAAACAAACACATAAAGATAAAGCTAATTTGTGGGAAATGGTCAACAATGTGAAACTATATGGCTGATGTTGACAATGGACAATGACATATTATGTAGTAACACTTTTATGGTACTTTAAACTGGGAAAGTCACAATGGCTGCTGAAAGCAGCAGCTGTCTAGAACCTGAAAGACCGTTGACAACTTAGATGTTCAAACATTTGCCCTGTTAAGCCTCTATTAGAGTCCAGGGTGAAGAGCTATTCACTTCACCGTGGTGTAGTTTTCTAGCTATCACCTAAAAATACATAACAAAGCCTAGGTGATAGCTAGGAAACTACAACGAGGTGAAGTGAATAGCTCTTCCCCCTGGACTCTGATAGAGGCTTTAAGAGCCTCACAGACGAAACGCGATGTTGGATCCGATCAGATCTCGTGCCCGGGGGTTTATCGGTGTTCATTTCAAACGACAGTCTTGAATTCGGGCCCGGTATATCCCGCTGTGCCAAGTGAAATATCTCAGACCATTACAAATGAGACCGACGTCTCGCGATTCTAGCCACCCACGATCTCGGGGGGGGTGGTGCCATGAGAGACACGACTAGATGGTTCTCAACCTGTGGATCGGGACCCACAGGGGTACAAGATGTACAGAAAGGGTTCCTTTAAGATGAAACCATGTTTACATACATATATTCTAAGGAAATGGGTTGTGATTTTATAATATTAAAATTACGAAATTAAACAAATATATTCGCTATCTAACGTTCGCACATTGCTGACCATACTACTGTGTATAAGTGTATTTGCCCTTCAACTAGGCCTATAAAATATATATTGTTTTTTATGAGACATCCATTGTAATTAGGCTATGCTCCCAAATCCATTTTATTACCTTCTGTTCGCATATGCAATGAGTCCCGCAGTGCTGCCAATCTGTTGAAGGTGAAAATCATGGAGGTTTTTTAGCGAGGTGAAACGCCATCAAAAGCCACCTCGAAGATGCAGGTTGGAACGTCATTTATATGGAGCGTGTATCACATTATCTGCGGGGATGGGTGACATAAAGTAGCCTACTGGAAATGTGCATCAAATGACAGTGCCGTCGAGCGCTGATCAGCTGCTTTTTTTCCTTTTCTTTTTTTGCGCAGCCTCTTAACAATTAAGGCACGCATGGTGCTTTCTTCAGTGGCAGTGCTACTAATTAAATATTAAAACGGCGAAATTAAACAAATATATTCGCTATAGTCTATAATAAAGAGTCTCTCTCTCTCTCTCTCTCTCCCTCTCTCTCTCTGTCTGTGCGATATTTGTAGCTAATAATTCAGTAGGCCTATTGATACCTACTTTTACTTAAGTAAAGAATTGGAGTACTTTTTCCATCACTGCTCAAATTAACTGTTCATCAGCGTGAATGCTTTCAGGTGTGTATGTGTATCTGATCAATATAGGAAATTGCCCATTACATCCTGCATGACATCAAAGCGACATGTTGTGTGAAGTCTTGTGAGCATGAAAGAGTTTGAACTTGAACATGTAGTGCGCTACATCGTGAAAAAAGTATTAAGAGTAGACCTAGGCTAGGCCTATAAAAGCCTTTTAAAATGTTATATCTTGCTCAAATTAATCATTACATCATTGCGCGAAACTATAGCACACGCGAGCCCATGGCATCTCACCCCTGGTCAGATCAATAATTAGCGCATCAGTTCCAGGTGGTGGTCGCTGATACGGCGAAGCGCAAATCAGGCTTGTCACTCACACAACACAGCTGCTGACGGCACCGTGTTTTAGACTTTGGTTGGTGTTATTACTGTTATGTTGATATGATTGATCTGAACCAAGCTGGACCCAGTGGATTATGTAGTCTACATGGAAGCACGTTGGCTGTCTCAGCCTGTCTGTCACAGCAATGGATTAATTGGTAGAAGTTGGTGTTACATTCTTCTTTCGTGTATCATCGTCCTTTGCACACAAGTGATAACTGCGCCATCATGACAAAACATTATAAAAACAAAGCTAGGTTGGTAGGCTAGGCTTCTAGGTACTGTGCGCACACTGGCCGCTGCTCACTTTATAGATATTATAATTATATATTCAGTTATTTTTTTGGCAAGCGAGACGCGAGATGTGATGCGCATCCAGCAAGACACGGCTGAGAGTGTCGCATCTCCAATATCATTGATTTAATAAAATCCATTGCCTCATCCAAGCTTTCAACCAACTGTCCAAAAAGGAAAAGGCTTTTTGTGAGGTGATAGAACAGCATACACTGCCCTAGCCAAATCTGCGCAGCAAAAAAAAAAGAGAGGAAAAAAGGACGCCCGTGTCCACTCCTAAAATGCATCAACCAGCATTTTAACGGCAACCAGCCAGACATTAAACAGACATGAGCTTAATCAGCTAATAGCAATTATGAATGTCCAAACCTCGCCGTTGTGGGCGTGCAGTCGCAGAAAAAAAAAGTTTAACCTCTCGCTTTTCTTTTTTTTTACTGTCCCACCACCTCATCCAAGCATATAGAATAGGGACAGGCCTAGGTTCCTCAATATCATTTAGCTGGGGACCCCCTGGAACTCATTTTAGGGAGAAAGTAAGCTAAAGTAAAAAGTAAGTAGGCTATAATAATAAAAGTGTAGCCTACACTCTGCGCACACTCTGCCTACACTCTGCGCAGCCTAAAAAAAGGGAGGAGCTGGCTTCATATCATCTGAAGCAATCCCGTGAGCTCATTCAGACGACAATAATTGTAAAGGATTCCTACCCGATGACCCGAAAATATCAAACTTTTTTGATATTATCGTGAGTGCTCCCGACGAGTCCCGAGGTCATAAAAAAGCTAATTAACATAATCCGATCGTGTCGGGGTACTGTTCAAGCCCAAGACCGATTCCGGGGCCGACCAAACGATTTTCCCGGGGGGTCCTCCCGAAATCTGATCGGGGATCCTCGGCCCCGGGATCGGCTCAATGTGAACGGGGCTTTAGGCTCTATATGCAGAAAAACATGGTGGAATGCTGACACCACTGATGTCCCGAGCAAAGTACTTAACCACTTTCCCTATTTTGGGCATGTTATTATAGGCAGACATTTTAATCTTTTGTCACAAATGATCAAAAAACGGATCTACAAGCTCACAACTATTATTTTCATGATTTAATTTTCATACTGGACTGTTTATATTCTTGGACTGCACATAAGAGTTTTTGGATGAAACTGGAGGTACGGTAATATAGGTAGCATGTTTTGCATGCCTGTCTTGTATTTTGCAGTCCCTGAAGTAACCTTTCAGTTGATCCCAAGCCATTAGCTGAGTGGTACTGTAGAATGGGAGCTATGTGGGAAGCAGTTTCCAGTAAATACCAAAAAGACGTTTTGCAAATGAATGTGTAATGTAACCGCGTAAAGTGTACTCTTATTTTAAACCAACAGTATTAACCTGTACTTTGCCAAAGAACACATAAAAAAAAAAAAAAAAACATTCTTCAAAATCGGCCGTTGGCAGCAAATCTAGACAGACTGTTTTGAGAACCCGTGGGATGCTTTTAACATCCGCCTTCCCAAAACCAGAGAAAGACACAACGGTCAGAAATGGGACTTTGTGGGGATAGAAGGTGCTAGTGGGACCCTAAAAAAAGGTTTTAAAATAGGAAAAGTTAAATTTCATGGTGTATCACCTTTAAATGTTAATGCATTTGGGATGTTCTTTGTCCTCCCCAGAGGTCATACTCCGGCTGAATCCGACTTCCAAGTCCTGGAGATTGCCCGTAAACTGGAGCTTTATGGAGTCCGCTTCCACCCAGCAGCCGACCGCGAGGGCACCAAAATCAACCTGTCCGTGGCCCATATGGGACTGATGGTTTTCCAGGTGACTGCCGCGGCCATCCAACCTACCGCACCACCGTGTCCCCTGCTGTGTGAAAATGATCCAACGCAGCTTGTTGTTGTAGGATTTCATTTCTTTGCTACTTGGTATTAATGTTTAAATTGTTCTCCAGGGCAACACGAAGATAAATACCTTCAACTGGTCGAAGATCCGCAAGCTGAGCTTCAAGAGGAAGCGCTTCCTGATCAAACTCCACCCGGAGGTTCATGTAAGTACTGATTCATTCTTTTGTTCAAACACATTGAGTTTTTAAACCTTGTTTTAACCCATTCAGAACGGGTACACTATATTGTGTATCATTATTTAATGCTTTAACTATTGAAAAATAGCAGATATACAAGCTCAAAGCCGCGCTGCGAGCTTGTAGATCTGCTATTTCTGAATAATCGTGAAAATCGGAATTTTGACCCCATTCTAATAAGTGTCTTTTGAATCCTTCTAAGATTTTTTGAAAAACCCTATGTTTCTATGTCAGCAATCTGGCCAGCCATCGTCAAAGAAAAGGTCCTTTTCACTTAAATGGAGCACAGTTAGTCTGTTCTTGAGAGACTACTATGTCAGCGGTTCTCAAACCTTTTCATGTGAAGGACCCCCAAAATGATATGTATTTGGCCACGGACCCCCATCTCAAAATATTTAGTTCCAGGGACCCCCCAGAAGCAAAATTTGAGTTACAAACGTTCGCTTTGAAAATACATATATTCAAAGATTTGCACACATTTTCACAACTTTTTTTAAAAATAGCAGATCTACAAGCTCGCAGCGCGGCACTCGGTGCCGCGCTGTGAGCTTGTATATCTGCTATTTTTCAATGGTTAAAGCATTCAATAATCCCAGGCCTAAATGGGTTAATAGACAAACATTTTCATGTTTAACTTGTTTATTTTTTTGTTCTGTCTTTTTGTTTTTTAGGGCCCCCATCAGGATACACTTGAGTTTATGATGGCCAGTAGAGACCAGTGTAAGATCTTCTGGAAGAACTGTGTGGAGCACCACTCCTTCTTCCGTCTGTTTGACCAGCCTCAACCCAAGGCCAAAGCTATTCTCTTCAGTAGAGGCTCTTCCTTCAGATACAGGTATGTTCAGTGGAGGGCTGTAATGAAGTACATTTACTAGTAGAGTACTGTACAAAGTAAAAGAAAAAACAACAAAATATTTCCATTTTTTAAAATACTTTTTTAGACTTTCACTCCACTACATTTCTAGGAAGGGAATACATTGTGAATTAACCACAACTAGAAGCTCGGCCGCCCTGCGGGAAGCCGGTGGGATGAGCGGGTCTCGAGATACAAGTGGCTCATACAGAGATTTCTCGCATTTATTGTAAGATTAGGACCTATGTAAAATATAGTGAAAATAGCCACCCGATACCTCGAACTACTGACATCATCCCAATGAATGTGGCTGTTATCACCGTTATCATCTTGTATCTATGGCCCAGTAGGTCCCTACTGGCCTACCAGGATGCTCTGGTAGTTTGTAATCATTCATTCAATGGGTGATTCACCTGCATCAGCCCCAACCTCCTGAGATCGAATGGCATCGGAGGCGCACCGTCAGAAGGGGACCGTCAGAAGGGGACCGTCAGAAGCGTACTCGTCGCTGTGCCGAATGTTGAAAGTCTGATTCTGCCGTCCCAATAGGCACAGAATCATAAATCATATTTTGGGAAAAGCGTTCGTCCCAACTGCCAATAAAAGAGACTACTAGCCAATCACTGCTCGTCTTTTCCGGCCAATCACAGCGCGTCTTTTCCGGGACTTGGACAGGTCACTTGACAGCCCATGCGTTAACATAGGAATCACCCTTAGGATGACAGCCTACCAGAGCCTCCTGGTAGGACAGTAGGGACCTACTGGGCCATAGCTATCGGATGATGATAATGGTGATAACAGATACTTTAAATAGGATGATAACGTGAAGATCAGCTGAAATACTGTAGCAGGTCTACAAGCTCACAACATGTTGCTTCTCTTTCAATTATATTTTTTGAAACTATAGAAAATCTTAGAATTGTCTTGTAAAATGTCTATATTTTAATACCGCACTGCATTGATATATTTTATAAAATGCACTTCATAATTTGTACTTTTGAATACTTGAAGGACAACTTTAGTTTTTTACAACAAGGGTTCATATTTTAGATTGTAATTAAAGAATATAAAAGATGAGTGTTAAATTGATTTCATTTACATTTTTCTATTGTTTTAGAGATTCTTATTTCAGTGGTTGGGGGCATGCGTACAAGTGGCTAAATATGTCATTTTACACAGAATAAGCCCATTACCAAGATACAACGCAACCTTTCATGGTTGGATGTGACTTATGGGGGCTAGAAGTGTTACTGTAAATAGCAATAAAGAAACTTCTGGCTTATTGCGTCTAAAAAGACATATTTAGCCACTTGTACGCATGCCCCCATGCGTACGCATGCCCCACATTTTAGCACGGTAAACACGATAAAACAGAACAAATAGAACAAAGCAAATGAAAACATTTTAACACTCACTTTTTCTTTTCTCTAGTTACAATCTAAAATATGAACCCTTGTTGTAAAAAAACAAAGTTGTCCTTTAAGTATTTTATAAAGCTTGTACTTTTGGAAGTATTTTTAAAAGCAAGTACTCCAATACTTTAACACATGGTCGAAAATGATTACTCATTGCTGATATTTAAATTAAAAAGCTAGTGGGTATTTCTAAAGTAGGTCAAAATGAAGAAACTCTTGTGTGTGGGGATTTGAGTGTGTGTACATACATGTCTGCATTACTATGATGCACTTCACGTTCCACATTCCAGTGTGTTTCTGGGCCCTAGGCATGCTTGCCGGTGGTCAGCGCACGGCTGCTGTGGTTTGTGATCTAGTGCAGTGGTTCTCAACCTGCGGGTCGGGACCCCCAGGGGGGTACCCAAATTATTTTGGGGGGTCCCCAGATGATTAAATGAATGTGCAACATTGTTTTCTCGATCAACAGTAAACAAACCATTATATAGTTTAAGCGTATAGGGTATTTGCACGTTTCTAAAGTGACAAATTGTCAAATATTAGAGGCAGAAATTTTGAAAATGGCTGATATACATGCTCACAACGCCTCGCAATGCGAGGCGTTGTGAGCATGTAGATGTGAGCATGTAGTTGTGAGCATGTAGATCGGCTATTTTCACAATAGAACCGTGTTTAACTAAAGGGTTAGGGTTATGGGTAATGCCTAAACTCTTCCAACTCCAAGTTCAGCTCGTCAGGGGCAGGGTCTCCAGTTCAAATATGATTTTTTGGGGGGTCGCGGCCTGAAAAGGTTGAGAACTACTGATCTAGTATTTTGACTCTAAACTGTGCCATTGTCCACCAGTGGGAGGACACAGAAGCAGCTGGTGGAATATGTCAGAGACAGTGGAGCAAAGAGGACCCCGTACCAGAGGTGAGTATTTCCACGTCTGCACAAAAAAAGACAGGGCAAGCATTTGCTTTAATCTACAAATCTGAAATAATATTGAGGAATATTTCTCAATTTTAAAAGTCTGATGTGGTCTAATTTCAGGAGGAATAGTAAGATTCGAATGTCTGCTCGCTCCCTGGCCACAGACGTGCCAAAACAGGTCAGTGGATGGAGTTATTCAGATGGGTCACTGGTGAAATATTGAATGACATTGTCATGGTAAATAAAACTAATAGAACTTTCACCTCTCCAATTGCTTTTCCCTCTTCTGCATCTCTCTGCCCCCCACCCCACCCCATTTCTCTTGTCCCTTTTGCATTCTTTCAGAGCTTGTCATTTAATGACAGCCTCCGGTCCCCAGGGTCCCCTGCCTCCACCACCATGTCCTTCTACTCGCCACACATCACTAGCTCTCTCCCACGGATGGAGTTGCAACCTCAGCCACAGCCCCTGTCCTCACTGAGCCAATCTCCAGCACCGCAGCAGCAACTTCAGTCCCATCCGCAAGACACCAGACCCCCGAGCCCTCCGAGGGAAGAAACCGTCAAGGCGGCTTCTCCGTCCCACTTCTCTTTTCAAGGTGCCCCTAGCAATCAGGCAGCAGGAGACTGCAGCCGCCCCTTGTTTGTGTGTGTAGAGAGTAGCACTTCTATACCACAGCCCTCTCAAAATGGCAATGAGGATAGCGAGCGAGGTGGGAGAAGGGGAACGGGGTGCGGGTTCATCGGGGTAGGGGGGAAGAGGAATGGCGGGGCTCTGACGCCCCAGGCGTTTGAGGCAGAGCTGTTGCGCGCCAAGCAGAACCCCATGTTCTCCATGGCCAGCTCTCCGCTGCAGGTCACTGAGGAGTTCATAGACGACGACCCCACCCAGATCTCCTTCTATGGCGGTGGGGCCGAGGCCTACGCGTTCGGGCTCGACGGTAAAGCCGATCGATTCGATTACACGGAGGGAGCCCACCTCGACAAAAACAGGATCTATAGCCTGGGCCTGGAGGACCTGAACGGCAACGCCAACCCCTCCGGTCGATCCGAGACCAGCTCGCTGGTGAACAACCGCTCCGAGTGCAGCTCCCTGGACAACCTGGGGCTGAGCTCCGCGGGGGAGTCTCTGTCGGCGGGCTACGGGGGGCCCGACTCCTCTTCGCTTCGCCTGCCGGGTTCCGACAACCCGTCCGAGGCGAGCTCCATGGTCAACTTCCCGGCGTACTCGGTGCGCTCGGAGACCAGCTCCGCTGTCCAGTTCAGTGACCTGGTGGAGCAGCTGGAGCAGCTCAGCTACCCGCCCACGGCCACCGAGGGCTCCGACAACGGCAGCTCGGACTCTGATTCCGACTGGGGCTCGGACAGCGGCCTCCCCCCCGAGCAGAACCTCTTCTATAGTAACCCCCTGGCGGGGGGCAGTGGTATAGAGGGCTTCCTCCTCCAGTGCCACAACCTCCAGGCGCTGGCTCTCGCAGACCCCTCTGGATCCCCTCACATTAAAATGTAGAGTTGATCCAACCACACTAAATAGATTATGTCGGATGTAGGGAAGTGGCCGTCAAGCAGCGAAACAAATGCGGCACTTAAGACCCCACCCCCTCAGGATTGTTTAACAACCCATTTAGGCCTAGAATTATTGAATGCTTTAACCAGTGAAAAATAGCAGATATACAAGCTCACAGCGCGGCACCGAGTGCCGCGCCGCAAGCTTGTAGATCTGCTATTTTTGAAAAATCGTGAACATTTGAATTTTGACCCAATTCTATAAGTGTCTTTTGAATCCTTCTGAGGTTTTTTGAAAAACCCATGTTTCAATGTCAGCAATCTGGCCAGCCATCGTCAAAGAAAAGGTCCTTTTCACATTACTGGAGCTCAGTTAGTCTGTTCTTGAGAGACTACTATGTCAGTGGTTCTCAAACCTTTTCATGTGAAGGACCCCCAAAATGATATTTATTTGGCCACGGACCCCCATCTCAAAATGTTTAGTTCCAGGGACCCCCCAGGAGCAAAATTTGAGTTACAAACGTTTGCTTTGAAAATACATATATTCAAAGATTTTCACACATTTTCACGACTTTTCAAAAATAGCAGGTCTACAAGCTCGCAGCGCGCGCTGTGAGCTTGTAGATCTGCTATTTTTCAATAGTTAAAGCATTCAATAATCTTAGGCCTAAATGGGTTAAATATCAGTGGAAGCTATGTACAGATTCTTGAAGTGCTGGATTAATAGATGGATCCTGAGGTCTGTGTAGCTCAAACATCTGCAGCTGAAAATGCAGAGCGCTTTTAGCAAATAAAGCAAATGTATATAAAAATCCTCATCAGCAATAACATACTCAATATAAAAAGTAGGAATACAGTACATTGATACGTTTGCTACATATTTGTCACATGCTCATATCATACATGTGCAGTGTAATGTTGGTGTGGCAGACTCTGCCAGACTGTGCCAGCATACCGTATATAATATATGGTATAATTTAGTAAGGAACTAAGTAATAAGCTAGTGGTCATGTCACTCTGTACCTAATTGGTGCCGATGTGTGTGTTATCGTACACTAATAATAATACCGTAGTAGTAATTCGATGCTGTAATTTCTTATGTCGAGTAGTCAGTCCTTTGGAATGTAAAATTTAAGAAAATAAGTCTGCCTCTGGCTAGGCTAAGGAATTTGATGATGGGTTCGACCTGGAGTCTATTGTACCTGCATTGGGCAGATTGTGGTCTGTTTACGTCACTTCAACCTTGATATGATCCTGGCTTTTTGCTTTTCTTTCTTTCTTTCTGTGGGATCCTTGAATGACATAGTGTGCCCGTCTTTGTCATTTTGACTGCCTTTAGCACAGTAGTCGGCCTACATATGTCATTTTGACTGCCTTTAGCACAGTAGTCGGCCTACATATGTCATTTTGACTGCCTTTAGCACAGTAGTCGGCCTACATATGGCACACAAGTCTGTGATTGACTTGTGTGTGGGACACAGCTGTCCAAAGATATTTAGCAGGTGTTGTTTCAGCAGCTTTCTATTTCTTAGAAGTACTTAAAAGAAAATCTCTACAGTTCTTAGAATGAACTGTAGTTTTGCCATATCTCCTCCTTGTGCCTCTTCCTAGTATGCGATTATCTGAAGGAGATGTTGCTGTTTTTTTTTTAAGATATTTTCAAGTTGAAATATATAACTTTCAATTTCACACACATTATTTCCATATAATGTCAACCAAATTATATGAAATGCAGGATGCATCTCTTACTTTTAACATTAAATTAAACATTGTACAGGACAAAAGTCATTTTCATTAGACTACAAATGTAAAGTTATTCCTTCTTTGTAAAGTGATTTCTCACAATTTGGCACAAAGCTAAGACGTAGGTTTAGTGGAATAATGTGACATCTGCACTTAAACAGTGCACTTGATATAATATGAAAATATAACGATAATAATTACTTTAACGTTGTCTTATGCAGTTTAGACATTGATTATAGATATGTAGTAGTCATCGTTCTGTGAAGATTTGTGAGATTGTTATGTAATCAGATGATTACTCTTAACACCACTGTGATCTCAGGGTAAACATTTATTTGATACTTGTCCTCATTTAGTGTTCTCTAAGGGCCTAGTCTACAGAATGTACAAATAGGACATACCAGCGTAACCACTGCCCTTTCAAGTGTGTGCCGTGATGACATCTGCTGGTAGCTATGGTAACTGTCGGCATCCTCTGCATCAAACTTGGGAATCAACAGAAGTGTAGGATCATGCCGTGTAGGCAGAGTGAAATCATTTTTGCACCAAATTTCACATTTTTTGTTAGCATCGAGTTCACTTATAGAATGTAAACGGTGTACTGCTGAGCCAATAAGTACACTGTTGACACCACTTCCAATGGAATGAATGTATCCTGAATGATGTTTATGAAGTCTCTTTTCCCTTGCAAACTAATCATCAACATTTAGAGTAGTAGCTAACGTAAGTTTGATAGAAACATGGCAGTGCTGTTCCCCGCACCAACAGCCAGCTTTATATATTTTTTTACAACAAGCAACAAATGTTACCAGTCAGATAGATATTGCTCATGTGTTGATCCTGGCTTGTGGTTTCCTTATTTTAAACATGCTCTGGATCTTTGCATTACTAGGTGTTGTCAGAACGCCAAGTAGATGGTACTCTCACTCTGGACCTGTTCTTGTTAGAGTTACGATTACGACGGATAACACTGCTGTGGGATCCTTTTGCACATTAGATCCGAATTTGTCACTTTGCTGGAACATTTGAGATTGTCCGTTTAATGATTGTTGATAAATAAGCGTAGCTTGCAGGCTTGGCAGCAGTAGGCTAGTGACATGTTAACCATGCGTGGATGCATTTTTAGTCATCCGGGCTCCAGATGTGCCTCTGGTGTTGTGTTGAGGATTCTTGTTTCGGGGGAGCAGAGAATCTTGTGTTTGAAGCGCTTTGCCGTTTGAAAGATCTACAATATTTTAACAACGAACATGATCCGTGGTGTTTCTTTATGACACTGATGTCATATCCTTTCAAGATTTTAATTTCCTTCCCATCATTTGAAACCATGTTTATCCTGCACGATGGAAGATTTGACTCTTTCCTCCCGGCGCATGTCGTTTTATTTACCTACGAGAGAGCCAGCAATTGTGCAGACTAAAGGTTATACGCGGTAAATTCCTGAGTGTCCATTTAATTCGGAAATTGTAAAGATTTGTACATTTCACAGTTGATGAACACTCGTGATTTCGTTCTGTTTGGATAATAGACAGCAGTTTTACTTGATCTTTGCAGTGCCTTAAAGTACTTCCTCGTTCCGTTTCTTTTCTGCACGTCCCAAGTGCCTGTTTCGATTTTACTTTTAGACGTATAATGTTTCCTCTGACTGTTGGAAAGGTTTTTTATCTTTTTTTGAGTGGTCAGGCCGTTACTGGTGACTCTTTAAGCGACAGCTTAGCTCTTAGCCTGTTCTCATTGTCATTTTGAAGGAAACCAGATCACCACATTCCCTTGTAAAAAGCACCAAGTACAAAGAATATCCACATTTGTAAAAAAAAAGGAAAAAAAAAAAGTGTGCTTTTGAACCCTCTCTACAGTCACAAGTGAGCAGGGTGTCGCACCAAATTCTGGGCCCTGGGTACACGGATTCCCTGCGGGCCTGTTCTTCATAGGGGGAGCGGGTTTAACCCATTTAGACTGGGGGAACGCATTATTTTGTGCTTTAAAGGGGAAGACCACCCATTTTCAATATTGAAATATGTCATTAATATACCTTAGAGGAGTTGTGTGGAAATAGAAAAAAAAGTTCCCCCCCTTCTGTGTTGCCTAGAACCGGAGGATTAATTTTGGGGTTTGTATTGTAAAGTACAATGTGTGATGTCATCAAGTTGTACTTTACAATACAAACCCCAAAACCAATCCTCCAGTTCTAGGTAACACAGAAGGGGGGGAACTTTTATTTTATTTCCACACAACTCCTCTAAGGTATATTAATGACATAGTTCAATATTGAAAATGGGTGGTCTTCCCCTTTAACTAACTGCTAACTGTGAGCTTGTAGATCTGCTATTTTTGAAAAATCATGAACATCTTGTGCAAATCTGATTATTTCAAATCCTATATTTCTATGTCAGTGGTGCTCAAATCTTTTCATGTGAAGGACCCTCAAAATGATATGTATTTGGCACGAACGCCCATCTCAAAATATTTAGTTTCAGGGACCCCCCAGCAGAAGAATTTGATTTACAAATGTCTGCTTAAAAAAATACATATATTCAAAGATTTGCACACATTTTCACGATTTTTCCAAAATAGCAGATCTACAATCTCGCAGCGCTGCACTCAGTGCCGCACTGTGAGCTTGTATATCTGCTATTTTTCAATAGCTAAAGTATAAAATAATTAAGGCCCCTCCACCTTGGGCCCTAGTAACTCAGTCCCCCCGTGAAGCCCCTGCAAGTGAGGACAGTTGTTCACTGTGTCACCTTGGACGGTGTGGATGGTTATTTTGTACCAGACGCCTTCAGCACTTGGTTAATATATACAACAGACTGATCTGCTGAACAGTTTCAACCGACGGCTTATATTCTTTCAGTCAGTCTGGATTCTTTCCTGCAAGTCTGATTTTAACATTTTTATTAGGAGGGCAACTATAACCAGCTAAGATAACTGCACTTAGGCATCAAGTAATCAACACTTAACTCCTGATGAACATGTATATGATTACTAATTATCATCAGAATTGTACTTAATTGTTTGTATGTTTTACTCTCAAGAATAAAGTAATCAATTTTGGGTACATCAGATGTCAGACTTAATCTTTTTTGGAGACCTCAGATTGAAATCCAAGTAGCAATGATGTGCAAATGATGTTGAAAAGCTTTTTTCAGCTTGGGGAAAATCCTGGGGTGTAAAGTTGCATCATTAAACTTTTCCAGTCTGTTGTTTTATTATGGGCCAGGGGTGGAATTGTGGCATAGAAAAAAAATAATTTTAATCAAATGCACTTTGTCCTCCTCTCTAAGTAATTCCACCCAAATCCTTAAGCAGTTTTGGAGGCATTAGGGCCAGGGGAGAACAGAAAGAATCCCCAAAGGTTCTGTATTTTAATAATCATAACTTAACCACAGCCTGTTCTTAACATGATACTGATGTGCTACTTTAACTTTCATTCTAATGTTCTGCAATAGCCATTGTTGAAATCATCTCAGTGTAATCCATTATCTCCTCATGAATCAATTGCTTTGAAAAGCTAATATTGTATTTGACACGTTATGGAAGTTTCACTTCCCTGCTTAGGGTTCATGTCAGAGCAATGTGCTTCCATCTGCATCCAAAAGTGGGGAATTTCTTATTTTGGCCTCTTGTTATTCTATCTTTGTACTTACTTTGGCACAATACTTTAAACTGCTGGCCAATAGGGTGTCACATATCCTTCTGCACTTTAGAAAATCCAGAGCACTGTGATAAAGTGTTCGTCATTTCTAACAAAATCAGGAGAATAAGCCTACAGGGTCTGTGTAAACCAATCCGTGGTTTTCCTCTCGTACCGGGGAAGAGGCCTGAACTACTCTGATGTTGGGGGTTGGGCAAGGCCTCCTCAAACACCAGATTCCACAACCTAATTCCAGCTGAGTGCGTGCTCTCCCTGTTTGGACAGGCTTTGTGCCAAGTCACTCTACAGAAAACCCTCCCCCCTCCCCTCTCTGTCCTGTGTGTCCCCCATGGGGCACTCCTTCAGATAAAACTGTAAACGAACGCTCACTGCCCCAGACGGACCGCATTCCGATAAAGTCTCTACCCAGGCAATTGTTTCCGGGTCGAGGAGTGACTTTTTTTCCCCCCACTCCTACCCTGACCCCCCCCCTCCCCTTGTCTTTTTCTTCTCCTCCTTGAGAAAAATGGAAGAACAGCTGTTGTGACCCGTGACTCCATAAAGACTAGGCCAGCATTTTCCTCCTGCAGTAGCTCTGTCCCGTTCTGTCTGAAGGCAAAACACTCTGAACAAAAGCAAAGTCAGTCTCTCTCTAATGTAATCTAATCAGCCGCGCATAGCAGTCGACGATAAATCATCTGGCTTTATCTTAAAGGGCTATTGCTCTGAGAAACGGTTGAGGGGGACACTATTTAAAGGTGATTAATACTTAGTTGCACGCCGCTGTCACACTCCAAAGGCTCACAATGTGCCGCAACGCATTGCGAGCTTGTAGATCTGCTGTGTGCGACGCGGCACGCAACAAAGTATAACTCGAGCTTTACTCGTCTTGATCTGCCCTGCCCGTCTTCCCTTTCATTTCATAGTGTGTGTGTGTGTGTGTGTGTGTGTGTGTGTGTGTGTGTGTGTGTGTGTGTGTGTGTGTGTGTGTGTGTGTGTGTGTGTGTGTGTGTGTGTGTGTGTGTGTGTGTGTGTGTGTGTGTGTGTGTGTGTGTGTGTGTGTGTGTGTGTGTGTGTGTGTGTGTGTGTGTGTGTGTGTGTGTGTGTGTTGATGGCATCCCAAAAATGCATAGATGATGAAGCATTACACTCGTCTCTGGAAATGACACCCAGGATTTCGCATGCCAGGCATGTTGTCTACGGGATGAAAGCTTTCCTGTTGGGTGATAATAAACTGTTTGAACTGTTTGTTCCATAAAAGAAGGCTGTTGTTAACCGAGAGGCCTAGAACAAAGATAGACCTGAGTCTTTTCGTTTCGTGCCGTGCCCATAAACATGATATGTTGCGTCACTGTGGTTGGCATTGGACTACTTTCTTCCCCTCTGGATTCATGCGTCGTCACTTTGCTTTTGTCCAACATATTGCATGTGTTCTCGCTGAGGGCATTGTTAGCCGTATGCTCCTCCCATACGGAGCAGACAAAAGAGTGCAAGTTTCTTCCGTGTGATTTGGGTTTCTCCTGTTCGATGTTGCCACAGTACCCTTGCCGATCCATTTTGACGCCCTTAAGTCCAATGATTATCATGCAGAATGTGCACAATACATATTTGTATCCTTCACTTCCCATACAGTAAATCCACAATCCATCCGTATAATTGTGGCGTCTCTGTCCCCACAGGCGCCGTCACGGACAGCCCCCAGCTCTCGCCGCTCAACCCCAAGAGCCCCCTCTGCCTTTCGCCTACGCCCTCCTTCCAGATGTCCACCCTCAGCCTCCCGGGCCAAGCCCCTTCTCCCCTGCAAAGCCCCATCCTGAGCGAGGTGGGCAGCAATGCCAGGCTAGAGGAGGACGAGGAGGGCAGGAGGAAGGTACGCTGCTCATATGGCCACCTTTCCATCCCCCCTGCCTCACTCGCTACCCGGTCTTTCACGATTGGAACCCAGTCCAAAATCACCGAGCCAAAGTTAACAAGACTGGGCGGGGGCCATCCAGTGCTGTGTTCATACCTGTCACGCGGGTATACGCCGTATGCTGTGAAGACATTTATTTTTTTAAAGAGTATGCCCTCGTGAACCTTTCAAAGTAGCGTATCTGATAGGCATTATGCACTGGCGTATGCGCTGGCCACACGAATAGCCGCGGATCATAGATTATACCAGGGGTCTTCAACAGGGGGTCCTCAGAGTTACTACAGGGGGTCCTCCAAATCTTTGTGTGATAGAAACCTTTCTCTTCTTTTCTTTTTAGTATTAACCACTTGAACCCTTATGTCTATATTCTGAGAACTTTAGCCAAAAATAGCTGATCTACAAGCTCACAACGCCTCGCGCTGCGAGGCGTTGTGAGCTTGTAGATCAGCTATTTTCGGCGAGGAGGTTTGGTGTAGAGGGGGAAAAGTGCAGACCAAGTACAGAGTGAAAGGTCAAGTTTATTAAGTCTCAACGGTTCAAGTGGTTAAATATTTGAAAACACAAATTGACATGAATCCAAAATACACTGATTGTGCTATCAAACGATGAAACTTATGGAATCTTTGAAAAGGTTTTGGGGGTCCCTGCTTCATCTCTCTCTTAACTAAGGAGTCCCCGGCCTGAAAACGTTGAAGACCCCTGGATTATACTATGCCCTCAAAAAAAGTCTAGAACACACCACTGGGGCCATCCATGCCTGCCTTTTTTATGATTTACGATGGGCTGCAGGATTTACAGCGGGAGTGAATGAAATTCTTGTTTAGTGTCACATTTAGTACACAAACGCTATATCTTCACTGTAGATGTGCTCTGGAAGTCTCTGCCAAGGGTACTAACTCTCTCTACTCCTGCAGCGGTATCCCACTGACAAGGCCTACTTTATTGCCAAAGAGATTCTGACCACAGAGCGGACATACCTGAAAGACCTGGAGGTCATCACGGTGGTGAGCACATTCTCCTTTGTATAATGACTACAGGGTTCCCACGGTCTTGAAATTCCTGGAAATATTTTGAAATTAGAAAAATATTTTTCCAGCTCTGGAAAAGTTTTGGAATTTATCAAGGGTCCTGGAAGGTCCTGGAAAAAATAGCTATGCATTGTCTTTGGTAATTGATTTAGTTGATACCTCTGAAATGTCAAATTAAACATGGGCCAAATTGTCAAATATTAGAGGCAGAAATTGTGAAAATAGCCGATCTACATGCATCTGCTATTTTCACAATAGAACCGTGTTCTACAAAATTCCTCAACTCTTAGTGCTCGTCTTTTGGCATTGCGCATAGGAGTAAGCAACTCGTTATTGAGCTGAATTATTGTTATATAGTCTTGGAAATCTGGTTAAATATTCTGGAAAAGTTTTGGAAATTAATTGGTAAAGATGTGTGGGAACCCTGAGACTAGAACTCATTGCTATGCTGTGCTTCTGTTGGCAATAGCCAGCTTCACCACAGATCTTAACCAAAATGTTCTGTTACTTGCTGGCAGTCATGTTATAAAAGCAATAATACACTTAACCACTTAATCCCTATATACTTAATTGATCTAAGGGTCTATACTTGGTTAATCATTCAGTCAGCCAAACTTTATTGTCACATATGGTAAAGGTGAATGAAATTGTTGTTTGTGCAGT
Organism: Nannobrachium achirus; assembly: GCF_963921795.1. Classification (NCBI taxonomy): domain Eukaryota; kingdom Metazoa; phylum Chordata; class Actinopteri; order Myctophiformes; family Myctophidae; genus Nannobrachium; species Nannobrachium achirus. The sequence continues at coordinate 14,440,895 of NC_137810.1, read as the reverse complement.
CAACAGAAAAGTTACATTTGGGAAGATAGAGTAAAATGTTATGTGGGTTAAATATCCTTTTCTTTTTTTTAGCGTCAAACTCAGAATGTGTTTGCTGAATGTTTCCCTATTATCAGATGGCCAGAATAGGGACACTGGAGTTCATGTGTTGTAAGATTGTGATTATATTGTATTGTGTTACAGCCATCACAATAGTATTGTGTAAATAATTGTTAACACTTATGTTGCAATGATTTTTTCTCTTCAATGTCTCGCGTTGCCATGGTTACCATAGACTTCCATGTAATTGTGCAATTGTGTAAAAAGTGCACGCCCATGCCTAGATGATGCACCACGTGTGTAGATGCTGTTCACAGCTTTCAAACAAAAAAATCCGCTTGGAAATCAGTTCAGGCATTCATGATTTATGGGCCATTATGTTTTCTTCAGATGTAAACAAACATGGCTGCCATGTTTGAAAGAATGGGTTGGTATGGGGGTTAAACATGCAATTTCGCGATCGCGATCATGCCTGATACATTTCTGGAGGTCCAAAAAAAAATTTGAAGAAAAAAAATTGAATTTTCCTTTTTTTTTTTTTTTTCAAAAACGGCCCAAACTCGGGAAACTCGGGGTTGGCACAGCGTTGGTATCAATACAAACTCGTGAAACTCGGGGTTGGCACCAGATGTGTTAATAACTGTTGTTTCCTGCCGCTCCTAGTGGTTCCGCAGTGCTGTGATCAAAGAAAATGCCATGCCAGAAGGCCTGATGACTCTGCTCTTCTCCAACATCGACCCCATCTACGAGTTCCACCGAGGCTTCCTCAAAGAGATAGACCAGAGACTGGCTCTCTGGTAGGTCTTCCTCAGCTGTTTGTATATCGCCATTGTTGAATGGAAACCTTGTATGTCCAAAACCTTTACTTTTCAGGAGAAATGGGAAAAAGTCCCTTGTACTTTACATTTGTTCAATATTTAGAAAACCCACAAACAATTAACCACTTTGACTTTCAAAATGTTTATAAAATAGCAACACTAAAGGACCCCTTACATCTAACAACTTTGTAAAGATTTCTCAATCGTAATAAAATCTGGGTTATTTGCGGCGCGCTCCCGTGACTCAGTCGTTACTCAATCGTTAAATGTGAGGTAGTGGTCCGACTCGATTTTTACCCCGATTTGAGACCCAGATTATGTTACGAGAATATCAAACTGGTTTAATATTTTCACAAATCGGGGCTGAGTGAATGAATACAATGACGTAGCCTAGCCTACAACCAAAACAGAACAAGCCAAAAGCCAAGCCATTCATTCCCCAAAAGACGCTGCCTGAGCTGCCAGCCTGGTCGTTGTTTTTTTGCGGCTACTATGACAGCCCTTTATTAGTTATTTCTCCGCGTTTCCATTATTCCAAACATTCAACGTCGTTGAATAGTTGATGGGATCGATCTGCGCCGGCTGAGACGAGAAAACTAGAGAGGAGAGGCACAGAGCTAAGCTGGGGCTGAGGGAGGGAGGCGGAGCTAGGTGTGTGTGTGTGCGTGCGTGCGTGCGTATGTGCACATGTGGAAAAAGTAATCAAGTAAAAGTATCAATACTGCAATACTGTGATGCGACGCGCTGTGACTGAGCTTGTAGATCGGCTATTTTCATTTATGGTTAGCCTAATGCTTTATAATAATATTATAATGTATTTAGGAACACAAGGCTATATAATAGGCATATTTCAGCAAATAAAAGGGAATCTTGAACCAGTCTTTACAAAATCTTTAGAGGCATACACATCTAACAACTGAAATCTTTGAAAAATCATCCTACAGTCTTTGGGGAGTCTTTTTCAAATCTTATAGTGTGAGGGGTAGTCTTTAAGAAATCTTTCCCAAATCTGTCCACAATCTTACCAAAGTTGTTAGGTGTAAGGCTAGGTTAACCGATCTACAAGCTCACAACACGTCCCAATGATGCGACAATTTGCTACCTTTGCATGACGGTATGAAAAAGTAGGGAACTACGTATTTTACGGGAAAACGTAAAATATGAAAATATGGAAAGATGAGGTTTCTGTCCGACGGCAATGACAAGTATGACAAATTATGGTGAAACTGATGATGATTTCATCGTAACGCTGACTTCATCTATTTAAATATCAATCTGTTGTCTTAACCAGGGAGGGACGCTCGAATGCTCACGTCAAAGGTGACTACCAGAGGATCGGTGATGTGATGCTGAGGAATATGTGTGCCCTTAAGGTGAGACCATGACAAGAAACCGCTTGAGAACCACTGATGTACGCACAGGATTTAGAAGTAGAAATGTTAAAGGGATATTCCACTTTCAACAGGGAGCAGTGGAAGGGCCTCTCTCCACATACACACCCATTGTAACTTCAAACTCCATTTTAACCATGATAGATTCATTAAAAACACACATTATTTTTTTCTGGTGACTCATTTTAACTTCCTAATACGTGAGCAGGCCGTGTTTTTTCTATAACTTTTTTCATTTATTTTTAATAATTATTTGGGAAAATGGAAAAAATGAAATACAAAAAAATAATTATTAAAAATAAATGAAAACAGTTATCAAAAGAACACGGCCTGCTCACGTATTAGGAGGGTAGTATGAGTCACCAGAAAAAAATAATGGGTGTTTTTAATGAATCTATCATGGTTTAAATGAAGTTTGAAGTTACAATGGGTGTGTGTGGGGAGAGGCCCTGGGCCTGGAGGGCCTGGTAACATTTACATCAAATATCTAAATATTCAATCAAGCAAATTAAAAACTGTTCAGGGTATTCATAAAAGCCTGATTAGATGATAAAATTACCAAAAGTTTTTTTGAAAGTGAAATACCCCTTTAAGCAGCTTGAATTTTATTCCACATCATCATCATCAGGAATTCACCAGCTACCTCCAGAAGCACGACGAGGTGTTGACGGAGCTGGAGAAGGCCACCAAGAGGCTGAAGAAGCTGGAGACGGTCTACAAGGAGTTTGAGCTGCAGAAGGTTTGCTACCTGCCGCTCAACACCTTCCTGCTCAAGCCCATCCAGCGTCTGATGCACTACAAGCTCATCCTGGAGAGGCTGTGCAAGCATTACTCACCCGACCACCCCGACCATGACGATTGCCAGGGTGAGACGGCGCTTTTAGCTTAAAACCCCCAACCCATGTTTATCTTCCAAAAACTGATCAATAGGATGGCTAATCTCAGCTAATTCGGCCGTCTCAACAAAACTGGACTAAACTTTACAATTTTCTAAGAAGCCCATAACATATTATTATTAAGCCATCACAGTCATCGTCGCCTTTATTTATACTCGAAGTACAGTTGAGGGCAAGCCCTCATTTTCAGTGTAGCCGAGGTTACAATACAGAACAATAAAAAACACAATATTGAAACATTATAAATTAAACGGAGTAATTTACACGTGCAATCGGGATTGAAAGTGGTAAGGATAAGGATCAGTCCTTAACTTGCCAAGAGATAGAAGGGAGGACAGTTTCAAAGACGATACATTATGATGCCCATTTTCATTAAAAAATGTATTTCTTTCGTGTGTGTGTGTGTGTGTGTGTGTGTGCGTGTGCGTGAGACACACTGCTTTAAGTATTTTGGAAGCTTATGACTTGTGTTGTCTCCACACAGAGGCCCTGAAGGAGGTGGCCGAGATCGCCTGTCAGCTCCAGTGCAGTCTCATCCGCCTGGAGAACTTCCAGAAGCTCACGGAGCTGCAGAGAGACCTGATCGGCATCGAGAACCTGACCACACCCGGCAGGGTGAGTGTGCAGTGGCCCCGGTGCAGGACATACTGTAGGGGGCGCTCAGCAGCAGGGCAACACCAAGGGGGCAGAGCGGTGGAATGCATCTAAAACCGCTTGTTCTTTTTGCACCCCATTTAGAACGTGTACACATTATTGTGTATCATTATTTTTATGCTTTAACTATTGAAAAATAGCAGATATACAAGCTCACATCGGTGCCGCGCTGCGAGCTTGTAGATTGTAGATATTTTTGAAAAATCGTGAAAATTAGAATTTTGACCCGATTCTATAAGTGTCTTTTGAATCCTTCTAAGATTTTTTTGAAAAACCTATGTTTCTATGTCAGCAATCTGGCGAGCCATCGTCAAAGAAAAGGTCCTTTTCACTTAACTGGAGCGCAGTTAGTCTGTTCTTGAGAGACTACTAGTGTCAGTGATCTCAAACTTTTACATGTGAAGGACCCACAAAATGATATGTATTTGGCCACGGACCCCCCATCTCAAAATATTTAGTTACAGGGACCACCCAGAAGCAAAATATGCGTTACAAACGTTCGCTTTGAAAATACATATATTCAAAGATTTGCACACATTTTCACGACTTTTTCCAAAAATAGCAGATCTACAAGCTCGCAGCGCGCTGTGAGCTTGTATATCTGCTATTTTTCACTGGTTAAAGCATCCAATAATTCTAGGCTTGAATGGGTTCTAATTGTTCTTTTCGCAGGAGTTCATACGAGAGGGCTGTTTGTACAAGCTCACCAAGAAAGGGCTTCAGCAACGGATGTTTTTCCTGGTGAGGGAAAATGTATTCCTCGAAATGTCAAAATTGATACACACTCCAGATGTGTGCTGTGTGCACAGTATTACACTCGCATGACTGAGCAGGTCATTTTGACCGATTTTGAGATTTAGAAGTGGAACAAGTCTGCCCGGGAAACACTCAAAAATATTTATTTCATATTTACCAAACGTCTCAGATGGTAAAAAAATAAATAAACAAGACTTGGCTTGTATGTTAAGGAAAAGTCAGAAAGGGCACATTTCTGAGAGTTTCCTGAGCTCTAAATCTCAAAATCAGCCTCAGGCATGCAGTATATATTCAAAGATTTGCACACATTTTCAAGAGCTTTCAAAAATAGCTTGTAGATCTGCTGTTTTTTAAAGTAACTTCTTTTTTTTTTGTCTCACTGTCCCCAAACACTTTACAGTTCTCGGACATGCTCCTGTATACAAGCAAAGGTGTCACAGCAACCAATCAGTTCAAAGTCCATGGCCAGCTGCCCCTCCATGGCATGATTGTGAGTATGAGCTCTAGTGACCTCCTAACCTTTGCCTTTAAGCGTTCATGTGGGTCAGTCATTGTACACAAGACCTAGTGATCTTCAAAGCCAGAACAAACAAAAGGCCAGACGGATACCTGAGCATTTTTAACAACATAAACCCTGTATACTTAGTTGTGCATCGTAATAGAAAATAGACGATCTATAAAATCGTTCGCCTATTTTTGCAGTGTCCTGTGCTGGTGTTCATGTGGTTAAGTTAATCTCACCATCTACAAATTTGGAACGTTGAGTATTGAATATAAATATATAAATATATCGAGAGCTGCCATTCAGAGAATAACTTTTCCCACCAGGACAACGGTAGAAGCCTCGGCCAACTGTGCTATTGTGATTGAACTCGTGGCTACACCTCCACCGGCATTCAAATGTTTACATCTTCATGATTAATGCTTGTTTCCTGGCGAAGCTTTGTTTTGATGGGCTATTAGTCATGGTGAGACAAAGCAAACCGAAAGGTCTGCACGATGTTGTGGGAGGTACAGCGGATTTTCAAACATGGTCTGTGGTTGGTTGGTAGCCGTTGAGCACTGTGACGTGAGTGCACTGACAACGGAGGAGGACCTTGGGTCCCCTAATGTCACATGTCTCTGCTTTACTCCCGGCTGCAGCTCATAGTTCTGGATGCTCCGGTAAGTAACGTCACCAGCTCGGATGCCCCCCAGCCTCTTCCTCTCCTGTGCTTTGTGTAGACAAAATAAGAATAATAAACACACCTAACAGGTTGCTCAAGACAAGTCAGCCCTTGTCTGCCACATCGAGCCACCTGACCCCTGCATTTCTTATGAATGTCAAGACAAAATAGTTTAACTTGAAGGAGGGAATATAAAGGGGACATTCCTCTTCGTCATCTCAAGAGTGATCTTAAAGGCTTTAGTGTCTGCTTTAGTGTCTGCTTGGCTCTGACTCTTGTCTACTTTTTCCCGATACCGAGCCAACATAAAGGCCTGTGCCAATTTCCCACTAAGGGGAGACGGACTGACCTCACCTTGCCTGGGACCTTTTGCCCCTTGTCAAATTTTTTATTCCATCGATTGCAGTCTGGTAGGTGTGTTTGGGGCCCTAAGATGCGGATGCTGCTGGGTGGGAGGCTGAGAGTTTAAGCTAATGAATTGAACCCTCGTCGGTTTAGACACCCCCCAGTAGAGTATCTTTGGCAGTTATTCCCATGATCTGTTCTGCCTCATGTTTCCCTTTCTTTTCTTTTTGCTTTTGTCCAATCCTTTGATGCATTACCTCGGTGAAACTTCCAGCGGGGGTCTGGGCAGTGTCCAAAGTGGGATGGGGGGGGTTAGCTGCCTGTGCCATGCCGGCGATCGCTACCGAGACCGGCACCGTGTCGCCCATCCATCTCACTGTGAATTTCTCTTCTCTTGCTCCCCAGGTGGAGGAGAGTGAGAACGAGTGGTCGGTGCCACACTGCTTCACCATCTACTCCGCTCAGAGGACCATAGTAGTGGCTGCCAGGTACCAATATACAGCGCACGCACATACACGCGCGGGCGCGCGTCCGTTCTTGGCAGCTTGTATACTTCAATGCACTATTGGCCAGTCAAGGTTGGCAATTATTCCACTTTCTCTGATTACAGCTCTAAGGTGGAGATGGGGAAGTGGATCGAGGATTTAAACATTGCCATCGAGATGGCCAAGAAATCACAAGAGAAGGCGGACATCTTCCTGGACGGCGGGCTCGGAGATCGCTCCAACCGTAAGGGCTTACTTTTAACACTTGTGTCCCTATAGAGCAGTGTTTCTCAACCACTGTGCCTGGGGACCTTTGGTGTGCCCCTGAGAAGGGTCAAGTGTGCCCCTTGAAACTGCTTGAAAGCCAGTATTGTATTTATCATTTTAAAAATGATTTAAACTAGTGAAAACAGCCGATCTACAAGCACACAACGCCTCGCGGTGCGAGGCGTTGTGTGCTTGTAGATCTGCTGTTTTCACTACTGTTGTGTGACAGCCTTGTATGATGAAGCAGGGCTTTACTTTGCGAAGAAACGTACAAATTTGAAACTTGGAGATAAAACGTTTCTTCCTGACAGTGACGATATTTACACCCCCATGTTATGTTGGGTTGCCCATGGATTCTTGGGACATGAAAAGTGTGCCCATGCAGAAAAAAGGTTGAGAAACACTGCTATAGAGTAGCAAATAGTTTATTGTGTAAATGTGAGTGAATAATCCTAACGAAACTCTGAGAGTTCAGTGGGGCGTGGAACATGTTCTTCTGCATGCGTTGCATCCTTCCGGTCAAACTCTTCACCCTTGATGTCAAGTGTATCAGAGGAGACGTGGTTTTCTCTGATCTCGATATTACCAAATATAGGAGCAGAGTCGAGGCAAAACAGGAGAACGAACCACAACCAGGTGCTCAACAGAGATTACAAAAAGACATGAAAAGATGAGAAAAGTAGACTAGCAGTGCTACTAGGATTAATGGGAACAATCACTGAAGAAAGCACAATTAATCCGCAGAGCACACAAAAAAAGAGAAGAGTACATGGGTCTAAAAATACTTTGTTGTAGCTAAAGATTTTTATTAAAAAGCTAAAAAATGTTTAATCAGGGTGATCTTCATCAGAGCCAAGTATTTGCTACTTTTAAAGTAATTTTAGATCTACGTCCTCCTTATTCTGCTTTCTCTAACAGTGACAAGTTGAGGAGCAAACGCAGGGAGATAGGAAACAGAGGGTAAGGAGTGCATCTGTTTGGCTGTAGAGTAAAAAATCTCCCACACAAGGTGCTCTTTGGTAGTCAGGTGACAAAATTGATGCAAAAAAAGTTAGACCAAGGCACTCTTGAGGGACAGTTAAAAAGCCTTTATTTTAGGGCTAATGCATAGCAAGAAATATAAAAAAGCACCTACGCGTTGCGGCACAATGCCTTCTTCAGGGTTCAGGGTGACCAGTCACCCTGAAGAAGGCATTGTGCCGCAACGCGTAGGTGCTTTTTTATATTTCTTGCTATGCATTAGCCCTAAAATAAAGGCTTTTTAACTGTCCCTCAAGAGTGCCTTGGTCTAACTTTTTTTGCAGGGAGATAGGAATTGGCATAAAGCTAAATTGGAAGTTAAATGAATTAAAACTAAAAGGATACAACTACAAGAATGAGTAGCCTCAGACTTGTAGCTCTGATTCAACAACCCATTGAGACGCAAGAAATAGAATAACCAACATTTTGGCTTGCTATGCTGCCTCTTGTCGGGCTCGAACACTAACCATGTAGTCTGGGTTTGAGACACTGCTGAGTGAAGACCTACAGGCTCATCCCCGTCCCGACACGACTCCCTCCCTCCCTCCCTCCCCTCTTCCAATCCCTCCCTCCCACCCAGGGTCGTCGGACGAGGTTTCTCTGGAGCAGGAGTCGGAGGACGACATGAACTCCTCCCGCACATCACTGGACAAGCAGACCCACCACCGTGCCAACACCACCATGCACGTGTGCTGGCATCGCAACACCAGCGTGTCCATGTCTGACCACAGCCTGGCTGTGGAGGTACTCCTCCCTAATTCTGCTCGCCATGACGCCCCATTTATACTTGGTTGTGTGTCGCGCGCTGAAAATGCAAGCTCACAATGCATCGTATTGCAACACGTTGTGAGCGCAGTTGTGTGCACAACTAACTATAAATCAAACTTGACACACGTGAAACACACACACCCACTCTTGGTAGTGAAGGAATTGTGCCCCTTTCGCAGAGGCAGTTCTTATGCGGAAGGGAAAAGGCTAATCCAGCCTGGGTGGAGATCTTCATTTCCTTCCTCCATTGGTTTGCTTAACTTCTAACCACTCACCTCTCGTCTGTCCCGTAATTGTCTTTGCCATATTTTTCTAATTTCTGCTTTTTATTATCACCGCTGAAGCTGTTTCCCCACATGGCTCTAACAAATGTTTCTCTCTGGTCTGTGCTCTTTTGTTCCAATGGTGAACGTATTTGAACGACGTGCATGCATGAACTGGTATCTTTGTGATTCTCTCTGACACTCAATCTACAGACTTCGGCGGACCTTTCTAACGACCAGCCTTTTTATTTCCTTTTCCCTGTTCTGTCACTGAATTCTAACATGCTCACGGTTTCCCACCCCTTCCTGTCATCTCTGTGCCACCTTTCTCTGTCTCTCTCTCTCTCTCTCTCTCTCTCTCTCTCTCTCTCTCTCTCTCTCTCTCTCTTTGTCTGGTGACTTTATCTCAGTCTTCTGCTCTCCGGCTGGTTCACCAGAGCTCCCCCCTCGCTATCTTCTGGGTCAGGGCCAGAGACCAAACACCATCACGCATGTTTGCTGGTACCGAAACCAGAACCTCTCTCTTACTGATTATCTGCAGATGATCCAGGTATTAGAACCATGGACCACCATGACACATTACTATGAGTGGTCCAGTGATGGAACCTGCAGTTCAATAGAAAGCCTGTGGAGTTTGTTTATTATTATTATTAATCTTTTTTTTTGCCTATCATCAACCCTATTAACACAAACTAATTAACTAAAGAGTTTAATGATGACCATGTCTATAAATCCATATCTTTCTTTGCACAGCCATGTTAGAGCTGTATAAAGTATATCAAATTATATGTAAACATTCCAGTCTATTGGCTATTAGAATATCCGTATAAGTTCTTATTCAACTGTTGTATCTATGCATTCTTGTGTTGCTCAAAATCTCTGTTGTCTTCAATTGTGCAACAAGAACTTATATCTTATAATGCAGATAATTGTATCTGTACTTTGTCTGTCCGTTGTGTTGAGTAACGTGATGTTGTGCAGGGATGGGACAACAAGCATATTATCATTTATCGCGATAAAAAAACACAATCGTATCGTGGAGATTGAATTTATCGTGAAATCGTCCTCCGTCATGCACTGGGATAAATTCACCTTATATTTGCTGAGCTGCATATCCGGTGCCACCTAAACCCTCTATAATTAAAAGCTACTTATAATATACGTAATTGATAGTCTTTTTTTTTTCTACTGTCAATCAAAAGTCTTTGCCAAAAAATAGCCGATCTACAAGCTCACAACGCGTTGCGTTGCTGCGACACGCTGTGAGCTTGTAGATCGCCTATTTTTTGGCAAATGTTCCGCCCCAGGATAATGGATTTTGATTATCGCGATGGTATCGTAAATCGCGATTTCTTTTGTCACAATAATCGTGATATGGAATTTCATGAGATTTCCCATCCCTAACGTTGTGTACGTGCTTTCAGAACCAGCTCTCAGGGTACCTCCTTCGGAAGTTCAAGAACAGCAACGGCTGGCAGAAGCTCTGGGTGGTCTTCACCAACTTCTGTCTGTTCTTCTACAAGACTCACCAGGTACGACGACTGATCCTCAGTGGTGGAAACCATACTCCCAGTTTTTACTCAAAGGGGAGAAACTACACATTTTCAATATTGAACTGTGTCATTACTTAAGGGGAGACCTTGAAATTTGAAAGTTTGAGAAACACTGCTCTAAGGTATATTAACACTTCTGGTGCCAACCCCGAGTTTCCTGAGTTTGTATTCGTACCACCCCTGTGCCAACCCCGAGTTTCCAGAGTTTGGGCCGTTTTTGAAAAAAAAGAAATCAAAAAAAAAAATTCAAACATTTTTTTTTGACCTCCAGAAATGTAATAGGCATGATCGCGATCGCGAAATTGCATGTTTAACCCCATACCAACCCATTCTTTCAAACATGGCAGCCATGTTTGTTTACATCTGAAGAAAACATAATGGCTGCTAAATCATGAATGCTTGAACGGATTTCCAAGCGGATTTTTTTGTTTGAAAGCTGTGAACAGCGTGCATGATCTAGGCATGGGCGTGCACGATCCGTGCACTATGAATTACATGGAAGTCTATGGAGACCATGGCATCTTGGACCTTCAAAGAGATTTAATTGATTGCAATTTAAGTGTTAACTTTGACAGTGTACAAATGGAACCAAATGGACCCGTTACACCATTTGTACACCATTTGTACATCCCACCCCCCCCCCCCCCCCCTTCTGTGTACACCATTTGCACACGATTTGTACACCCCCCCCCCCCCCTGTGTTGCCTAGAACTGGAGGATTGATTTTGGGGTTTGTATCGCAAAGTACACCGGTGTGATGTCATCACGGTGTACTTTGCAATACCAAAATCAAAACTGCAATAAAGATAGATAGATAACTAGATCAGTGTTTCTCAACCTTTTTTCTGCATGGGCACACTTTTCATGTCCCAAGAATCCATGGGCACATCGTCAGTCTGTATCTCCAAGTTTCAAATTTGTATGTTTCTTCACAAAGTAAAGCCCTGCTTCATCATACAAGGTTGTCGCACAACAGTAGTGAAAACAGCAGATGGGCTGTTTTCACTAGTTTAAATCAATTTTAAAATGATAAATTATATACTGGCTTTCAAGCAGTTTCAAGGGTGTGATGGTCTGGCTCTAGGACCACCACAAAAAAGGGGAGACGACACAGAGGTAAATGCAAAAGTAGTGTGAATTTTATTTACAAAATGAATTAGTAATAGAATAAGGCAAGAATTTAAGTTTCCAACTCAAAAAGGCAGGGAAACTAACTGCCCAGCTTCGAACTAAACTTAACTAAAGCAACATAAACAAAAACTAACAGCTGCTTTCTGAGGTGGCCTGCCGCTCCAGCGGCCTGGAGAGGACTGAGGAGAGAAAGAGTGTTAGTGAGGCAGGTCTTTTATAGTGTTTGGGGCGGCACTGGCCAGGTGTCTCCCCTCAGCTGATTGCCTCACGACTCCACCCTCCAATCCAGCACTGCAACAGGATGGTTAATGCAGGCACACACCCACCTAACCCTATAAGGCCCTAGGGGCCGTCACAAGGGGCATACTTGACCCTTCTCAGGGGCACACCAAAGGTCCCCAGGCACAGTGGTTGAGAAACACTGACCTAGATACCTTTATTATCCCAAGGGGGAAATTCAGTCGCCCAGAGGCAGCACAGCAGTTAAGGTTACAAGTTACAGGGAAGTAAGAAAAAGACAAAAGTACTGTTGTGTACAGCGGAAAAACAAACAAGGAAGGAGAATCAACGATACAGGCCAAAAGTAAATACTCTGTGACAAGTAAAAGGGTCTGAAATTCAAAATGTACTTGAGTAAAAGTATGAAAAGTGTTGGCATCAAAATGTACTTGGAAGTACCAAAAGTACAAAATGTTTGAAAATGGCAGATCTACAAGCTCAAGACGCGTTGATAGCTCCTGCAGATGTCAAATATCCATTCGGAAATGTTCTTTATCATCTTGACTTCAGTCTTAACCACTTAGTCCTATTTCATACTTTGTTGTAGGATGATGTTGTCATGCGGAAATAGCCTACAATTATAATTTAAGCATTTAGTCAATAAACGATGGTTGACCGTAACGAGAACAGAGAAACTGGGATGCCAAACTTCAAACCTAGCATCTAGAGTATCTAAATAACATTCTTAATATTCTTAGCTGACGTTTAGCTGATCTAAAGATTTACAATGCCTTACTCGCTATTTGATTGAAAATGATCGCCTATGACATGCCCAAAATAGGGAAGCTAAGTTGAAAGTGGTTGAGCATTTCTACATTATTTAGATTTTAGTTTTGTTTTTCTTCTTTTTTCCCCTTTTTCTTCCCCCCTTTTTTGGCTAAATATTTTATAAATCGCATGGCATCAGAAATTAAAAGAAAACGATACATTGAATGATATCAACTGTGTCGTTCAGGGGTCTTCAACAGGGGGTCCGGGACCCCTAGGGGGTCCTCAGAGTTACTACAGGGGGGCCGCCAAATCTTTGTGTGATAGGATCATGTTTTTACATTAATAACTGGAACCCTAGCATCCCTATTCTAGTGGAACATTTGCCAAAAAAATAGCCGACCTACAAGCTCACAACACCTCGCGCTGCGAAGGGGTTGTGAGCTTGTAGATCGGCTATTTTTTGACACAGGGGATTGGTGTAGAGGGAAAAGAAGAGCAGACTAGTAGGTTGACAGTTCAAGTGGTTAACTGTCTGAAGATACACATTACACAGATGATACTGTGCTGTCAAACAAGTCTAAGCTATAAGAAATCGATGAACATCTGCAACACAATTTTATACGATATGTAGTGGGGGTCCCTGCTTCATCGCTCTCTCAGCTGAGTGGTCCTTGGCCTTAAAACGTTGAAGCCCCTGGTGTACAACAGTACAGGGTTCCCACGGCCATGAAATTCCTGAAAATATTTTGAAATTAGAAAAAATATTTTTCCAGTACTGGAAAAGTTTTGGAATTGATCAAGGGTCCTGGAAGGTCCTGGAAAAAAATAGCTATGCATTGTCTTTGGTTATTGATTTTATTAATACCTCTGAAATGACAAATTAAACATGGGCCAAATTGTCCAATATTAGAGGCAGAAATTGTGAAAATAGCCGATCTACATGCTCACAACGCCTCGCGTTGCGAGGCGTTGTGAGCAAGTAGATCTGCTATTTTCACAATAGAACCGTGTTATACAAAATGTAATTCCTCAACTCTTAGTGCTCGTCAGGGTGCCAGGTCCCCAGTTAAAACATGATTATGGTCACGGCCTGAAAAGGTTGAGAACCACTGGCATACACTACATGTCTTTAGGCATTGCACATAGGAGTAAGTGACTTGTTATTGAGCTGAATTATTGTTATATAGTCCTGGAAATTGGGTTAAATATTCTGGAGAAGTTTTGGGAACTAGTTCATCTCTTCCTCTTTGTGTCCAGGATGACTTCCCATTGGCCAGCCTCCCTCTGCTGGGCTACACAGTGAGCACCCCTGGAGAGTGTGACAGCATTCACAAGGAATACGTCTTCAAGCTCCAGTTCAAGTCCCACGTCTACTTCTTCCGGGCGGAGAGCGAGTATACGTTTGAAAGGTACAACGAAAGATACCCATTACCCTAGTCCAAGTTGGAATGCAACTATTGATTATTTTCTATTGATTATTCTATTGATTCTTTTTTTTTATATATATATATTTTTTATAATCTACTGAATTAACCACTTAAGCGCTATTTTGACTTCATCACACTAATCTCGCAAATGGCTGGACCAATCAGCACAAATGTCTTTTGCACAATGCTAGTATATTTTACAATATTTACTTGGATTTTATAATGGGAGTCAATGGGGCTCTGACCAGGTTGAAACCTTGCCTAAATTTGGAGTTATACATCACATAAGCCTGCGTCATAAACAACTGACATCACAGGCTGGCCACATGAAGTCCCAGATCCATATTTGGGGCACAGCGTTCCCACGTGGATCCCAAGATCCACATGATTAGTTTTTACCATTTTCTTTTCTTTTTTTCCTCCTCCAAGATACTTTTGGGGATTTTTCTGCCTTTATTGAAAGTGAACAGTAGACTGACAGGAAATGGGGAGAGAGATGGGGAGTGGCCCGCAGCAAAGGTCGTCGGGTTTGAACCCGCGACACATTGTTGGGCTGCGTTAGCAGCCTAGGTGCCCGGACCGCTAGACTAGCCGCCCGGGTCGATTTGTTTTTATCTTATTAGAATTCTCTTCTAGGCTGTCTAAGCCAGTGGTTCTCAACCTGTGGGTCGGGACCCACTGGTTGATTAACTTAATGTGCAACATTTTCTCACTCAACAGTAAACAAACCGACATAAAGTTTAAGTGTATAGAGGGTAAATGCATTTGAAAATAACCGAGCTACATGCTCACAACGCCTCACGTTGCGAGGCGTTGTGAGCATGCGTCTATTTTCGTCTATTTTCACAATAGAACCGTGTTATGCAAAATGCAATGGCTCAACTCTTAGTGCTTGTCAGGGTGGGGGGGGGGTCCCAATTAAAATATGATCATGTTGGGGTTCGCGGCCTGAAAAGGTTGAGAACCACTAGTCTAAGCCAGTGTTTCTCAACCTTTTTTCTGCATGGGCACACTTTTCATGTCCCAAGAATCCATGGGCACACCAACATAATACGGGGGTGTAAATATTGTCACTGTCGGGAAGAAACCTTGTATCTCCAAGTTTCAGTTTTGTACGTTTCTTTGCAAAGTAAAGCCCTGCTTCATCATACAAGGCTGTCGCACAACAGTAGTGAAAACAGCAGATCTACAAGCACACAACGCCTCGCACCGCGAGGCGTTGTGTGCTTGTAGATCGGCTGTTTTCACTAGTTTAAATCATTTTTAAAATGATAAATACAATACTGGCTTTTCAAGCAGTTTCAAGGGGCACACCAAAGGTCCCCAGGCACAGTGGTTGAGAAACACTGGTCTAAGCTGATGATGCTGGTGGTCTCTTTGCAGATGGATGGAGGTGATCAAGAGTGCAGCCAGCGCTACAGGGCGGATGAGCCTGCTCATTCCTAAAGGCCCCGCGGAGATCAACGGAAACTAGACTGAAGTCTTTAGAGGCTGGGCCTCCAAGACGCTCAAAAACACAAACTGTCCTGCTCGGAGTGGTCCTTTCTTTAAGAAAAAGTGAATCTTGGGTCTGGAAAACTAGAGACTGGATCGATGCTGGCAGTTTTCTTAACATTTCAGGCGTTCTGTCCTCCAGTGGATTCTGTTTGGATAATGTACATTTTTATTTTTTATCAATTGATATGATGTAAAGTATAATTTTTTGCTCCATTATACAAGATGTAGAGAATTGGGAGACATGGACACTGCGGTCAGTCTAGAGTGTTGTTTAATCACTTAAACACTACAGTATATACTGCCCTATATAATGTTCGCCCCAGAAATATGATGCTAGGGTTCAGTTGGTTTAATTAACATTTGAGTATTTGCTGTACAGTCAAGGCTGGGTATTATGTGTACACAGAATGCTATAATGGGGGGATTGGTGCTATTGTAATACATGGGACCAACTGCAGTGCACAGGGTTTAAAATAGGGAGTTGCGATTGCTCTGAATAAGCTGACAGTATTATTGAAGGATTGCTTTCATCACTACAGTGATACGGGGTATTTCTGAAAGGCGGTGACATACCATGACTGGGTACACAGCATGTTGAAAATGAAGGTTCTTATACGATGACAGGAATGTGTTCAATTGCTGGGTAAATGGTAATTGCCCTGCTCATGTTGGGTTGTGGCCCAGTTGACGTAATCTCCAACCCCTTTTAAAGGAGATGGAGACGCGTCAAATGGAAAAGGTGGTACAGTGGATGGCAGTAGAAGGTTTGGGGTATGTTGACAGGAATTTTGGGAGGACACGTAATCCGTTATTTTTATTTTCTTTGCATTTTTATACTGATGAATTCATTGACTCATTGCCCATGAATCAGAGTATTAAGCATTGTTTAAGAGTATTTCTTTTGGTTGAGACTGTCTTATAAACGATATTTGTTTCCCAAAAACAATGTAAGTTTAATCTGAGGCCTACGCTACTCTTTCTGGTTAATTTTTTATATTAAGAAACCAAGAGTATGTTTGTAAAATTAGAACCCAAAGCAGGACTGCTAAGTAACACTACCGACCATAGACAGAGCTAGGGCTGTCACGATTATGACATTTGCCGTGACGATTATTTGTCCCTCAAATAATTGTCAATGACATTTCTGTTTGGCTTTTAGGCTTTTAAGTTGCACATGGTAGATATGACACATAACCTAAATATACAGAGAAATTACTGACATATTTGACAACCTTATACTTAAAAAAGAACATTGATAGTGGAAATAGCCGATCTACAAGCTCACAACGCGTCGCATCGCTTGTAGATCTGCTATTTCCACTATTTTTGACTATTTTTTTAAATATATGAACGTTTTTCAACATGGAAACGATTATGACGATTATGAAAAATAATCACGATTATGTCAAATAATCACGATTAGACGATTATGTAATCATTGTGACAGCCCTAGACAGAGCATCTTATGATTCATTTGTGAGGAACCTTAAAGGTCAGTAACTCAATATTTTATCACTTTTTTTTAATCATTCTTCCTGATTTTATCAGTCCTGAATGACTCATGGTCTGCTACACTCATTCCTGTAACGTGGCATACTGTACTCTTAAAATCATTCATGCTGTTCTGTTGTGATTACTGATTAACACAGA
The DNA here is from genome assembly GCF_963921795.1 of Nannobrachium achirus. Lineage (NCBI taxonomy): Eukaryota > Metazoa > Chordata > Actinopteri > Myctophiformes > Myctophidae > Nannobrachium > Nannobrachium achirus. The sequence continues at coordinate 14,423,779 of NC_137810.1, read as the reverse complement.
GATCATGACACTTGCTAAATACTATGCAGTGTTTATCTGTATAAAAGCTTCCAATTAACTTTAAAATCACACAGTTGAAGAGCATATTTAAAAAGGGGTTGTGTTCAATGTTTTGAGGTGATAATGGCTTGCTGTTGGACTGATAGACATGATTTATACTTTGTTGTGCAATTTGTCTTGGCACCGATCACAGCAGATCTCGATAGGTTGGGAGCTTGTCGATCTGCTATTATCTAGGTATAAATCAGGCGATGCCCTGACTTCCGTAAAACAACTTGTATTTCTCAGTTCATTAGTGCACTACATGGAGGGATTTTGTACATTTTTATGGAGACTGGAATCTATATTTTCTGAGAGCGTGTGTAGGAGTGTGTAGGAGCCAGCAGTGTCGTCCTGTCTAAACTTCTACCTGCCTGTGGAACTTTTAACAGAAGGGCTTCTCTAAAAAAAAACAGATAATACACTTAAGTTCTCTCTGTGTTGGAGATGTGTGGCTCGTCTTACCCAGTCCAAATCATATGTTACTCCTATTTATTGTGTACCATGTCATTGGGCCCCCTTGTAGTCTCATGTTGTTGCATTTGAAAGCTTAACAAATAAAAATAACCTTTCGGTCGCAGGTTCGTCTTCACTCTGACTCATTAAATGCATTGATTTTGTGCTTTCCAAACATGACAAAGCTCTGGTTCCCAGGTTGAATACTGGAGGCATGTGTTGGAGTGTGTCGATATTGCAACGTAGCATTTGTTCGACCTCCCGTTAGTTTGACGCTGGTGAATGCTAACCTGGTGAAATCCTAACCTGCCGGTGCTGGTGAATGCTAACCTTGGTGAATGTTAACCGCTAAACCACTATGCCTAAACCTAACCCTAAAACCCAAAGTGTAGAACTTGATACAGTTTGATCTCATGGATATCCACCTCTGTTCTCATGCAGCAAGTGCAAGATTTGTCATCAGGATGAGCTGGTTAGTGGCGGGGGGGGAAAAAATTACTTCTGGGAACTCAGATTAGCTGGTTGGCAGATGGAGTGATTGCACACTGACTGTTAATCTGTACCCTGCTTATCAGGAAGAATTGCAGAACTAAATGTTTGAAAAGGGAGTGCTCCAAACCAACCTTACCCTATTAAAACTGCTTCCTGTTCTAAATCAGATTTTGTCAGTAGAAATGAAGTGTTTCGTACTGTATAACTAACCTTGGCACATTTGTTTAAATGTTCACCCATCTGTCTGTCATATGGTATAGTATAGGCTATACACTATTTGCTGTGTTTTACTAGTGCAGAGCTCAGACTTAAGTGAAAATACCTTGCTAATTATCAAAATGAACTGTAATGAAATGTATCTTCGAGATTTCCCCGTTGGCATATGATGATGAGCAGAAATAAACATGGGAGTCCCATAGCAGGGAATTCCTCAGACATGTCCCAACAGCATTATTTCTATTGTTAACTAGAATGGGCGTGGGGCAGATTTGCAAGTGCTAACATCTATATTATATGGTAGACTACCTTATAGATTCTATAAGGTAGTCTACCAAAAACGAAAACGTTTAACAGGGTTTACTGGTAAGGTGCAAGAGCTGTTGTCATTCTGGTATGTGTTTCATTGTTCTAATCACCTGAGGGTAATGTGCCAAATACCAAACATTGGTAGATATGAATTGGACAGAAAGAAAGATCAACTAGCCTACTTATTTTAAATGCAACACCTTTCTCTCATCCTCTGCCAGCTGTGCTCTTTTATTTTCATAGTAAATTTCATATCACCACCAAGTAGTTTTTCTTTTTCGCAAAATAGCCAGTAGCTATTAGTTCTTGTAGATTCAAATTATGCTGATGATGATAAATACAATTAAGAGCTGTTTGGTAGACAAAATAGTGAAATAAAGACAATATAGCCTGTAATGGAACAAAACGTACCATGTTATGACGAGGTAGGTAATGGTTTATTACAGATCATTTTACTCTGTCTTTTGGATAGACCACATCATAGAGTTGAGCCTACAAGGCGGGGACAGGTTTATCTCCGCCTTTAGACCACAGCATGAGTGTCCATAGAAGGAAACGTTGCCAGACTATATTGGCCGTAGAATAGTTTTGCGCGTAACAGATTGACCTCACAATCTGTAGCCAAATTATAGCAGCTTCAATAATCAAAGCGACGTTTTGAAGCTAAAAAAATATATATAAAACTTTTTTTAAATGGCTTTCGGACGTTTTTTTTTTTTATCATTTAACGCGTTGATGAAAGTAGAATAATACTAATTTATCCGGGGTAAGTTTCACTTTATTATGATGCAATGTAGGCTGTGCTCATTTTCTGTCATGCCGATATGATATTCGACCTCTATCGCCAACTGCATGTAGATCAAGCTGTTTTTTGTTTTGTTTTTCGATGTCAATTGTTCGTTTATTTCCTCATGTAGGCTACTCTAAAATGTTCCTTTCCATTAGGCCTGCCTAGCTGACTGTGGCTCATTGCATTTGAAGTAGACAGATCTACTTCTATAAAAAGCCGTCCATAGATCTAAACCAGGTCGAGTCCATCCGTCCGTGTGTGTGTTCTGTTCTCTTCTCATGCTGGACAACATTCTCTGAAAAGTCTCTGCCAAGGGGAGGTCTGAGTGGTCAGTGCTTGGTGAAGTGTCGACCTCCATACACGGTGATTAAGGAGGAGACCAGTAATATTATAATGCACCGCTGAATGAACGGGGCATGGAGATGCTGCGCCGCTCATCAGTGTTCGCGGCTGAAGTGATGGACGTGTTCGACCGCTCGCCCACCGACAAGGAGCTGGTGTCGCAGGCCAAGGCGCTGTGCAGGGACTACATCCACTCCAGGCTGCACCGTGCGGGGATAGGCTGGTCCAAGCCGGAGCACGGAGGCGGCACCATCGGAGAGATATCGTCGGTGCTGCTTTGGCTGGGTAGGTTATTATCAATAATCATGATTGGCAGTGATGGGGGAAAAGTACCTGTATGTTTACTTCAGTAAAAGTATCATTACTGTTACAAATACTCTGTTACAAATAAAAGTCCAGAATAAAAAAATGACTTGAGTAAAAGTACAAAAGTATTCGCATCAAAAGTAGCCTACCAAAAGTAAAAGTAGGCCTAGGCCTCCTCGTTATTCAGGATGTACCATTTCAAGTTTTCAAATGCATAACAAATCTTTTTTGTTATAGCCTACATAATTAGATTATTTGTTTGTGTGTGCCAGCTGGACCTTCCAGCTGGCACACACAAACAAATAATCTACTTCATGTCCAGCCTCACCCTGTTGGCTAGTGTGTTGTCAAAATCATTAAATGTTTCAGAAATAAAAGATCTACAAGCTCACAACGCTTAATTGAGCTTGTAGGTCAGCTATTACAGTGTATTTAATAATTTTGCCGGTGACCCCTTGGCCTGGAACCCTCTCAAGGATCTCTGGGGGTCCCTCGCTCCCTGGACCTTGGCCAATGTAGTGATGGCCTTTATATATATATGTGTGGTGGAGAGAGTCGCAGACCCAGCCTGAAGCCTCAAAAGTCTAGTATCTGCTCTCGTTCCATAGGGATATCCCTTTGGAGTGATGGTTAAGATATTGGACTTTCACGCGGGAGACCCGGGTTCGAAGCCGGGTGGGGAGGTTCGGATCACCTCCGTTACATTGGTGCCGTGACCCGGATCCGGGCTTCCCCGTAGGAGGAGGTCAAAGGGGGGTGAGTGTGGCGGAGAGAGTCGCAGCCCCAGCCTGAAGCCTCAAAAGTCTAGTATCTACTCTTGTTCCATAGGGATGTCCCTTTGGAGTGATGGTTAAGATATTGGACTTTCACGTGGGAGACCCGGGTTCGAAACCGGTTGGGGAGGTTCGGATCACCTCCGTTACATATATGCATACTTGCAACATTTGATTGATTGAATACTTTATTAGAAGTTCTCATGGGAAAGTGCTAAGGCACAGGACAATACAGTTCAGAAACTTAAGATACAAGGTTTACTAATAGCACTATGGCTTGTTTACATTGGGGTCCCTTTGTACTCAATAGTGTAAATTTACACCTATTGATTCCGGATGGAGACCCAAATGCAGACCATGTCACCCATGCAGTCAGTGTAATATTAATATCACTTGCAGTGTAAAGATGGAAGGAAGCTCATAATTGTTTTGTTTTGACCAGGCGATGAGTTGGAGTACCTTCGTCCCAACATTTACCGTAATGTGGCTCGGCAGCTCAACATCACAGTGGCATCAGAGAGCGTGGTTTCTGACGCCTTCCTGGCAGTGGCTGCAGATATATTCTCCACAGGTACATACAATATGTTCACATCATTCAAATATGAATGCAGGTATATACTATAGATATAATTGTACATTTTCTGTTTTTTTATTTAGATTTTAATTTTTTTGTGAGCTTTAGGTTATACAAAAGATAAAGGTTATAACATTATGCACATCCAAATGATAAATACCGGTACTAGGTTCTGCACAGAAGATCAACATCAGAACAAAAATTGCTTTTAGAGCTAAAGCTATTCAGCTTTACCTCATACACTTAGATAGGATACTTAAAATACATATGATTGAATAGATACATCTGTAAAACTTCAGTTCAATCTAATGATGATATACTCTGCCCATTTGTATCCATAGTAACTGTGTGACTGTGTATATAAACAACATAATGCACAGGAATAATGAACAAAAGCATACATTTGTAGGTCACATAACAGACCTTGTACAGTACAGTGAGAACAACTTAATGTCACATGACTTGCATGAACCCATCAAAATGTCATATAGTTAAGCGAAACAAGGAAAATGTAATGTCAACATCAGAGCCACCAAGACACAGAGCGCACGCACGCACGCACGCACGCACGCACGCACGCACGCACGCACGCACGCACGCACGCACGCACGCACGCACGCACACACACACACACACACACACACACACACACACACACACACACACACACACACACACACACTCTGGTGAATAGAAGAAACAGACCAGTCTGGTTAAAACATTGTGCTTGTAGCTTGTGATGTGTGTGTTTGTTTATTAGCTTGTTTTGTTTTTGTCACCATGATCCTTTCTGGTTTGCACAGTACATTCTGGCCTTAACGAATGCAGCACAGCTGATTGTGCCCTTAGAAGCTCCTTGCTTTGGTTTCATTTAGAATGAGAAACTACAGTCCTTCACCCAACTCCAGCTACAATACTGAACGTTGAGGCTTTTAAGATGGTCAAAGTAATTTGTCCTCAGAGTGGACAGTAAAATCCTCTGTTAATCTAACTCTAGAGAGGGGTAAAACATTTTTACCACTGTCTAGAGTTGAATTATCTTGTGTAGTGTACACAGTCAAATCCTCTGTGTTAATGTTATTGTTTTACTGCTTCTTGCGGTTCTCTTCACGTGGATGTAAGTGAAGCTAATGGTGGCTCCAGGCAGACAAACAAAATAGATCCCTTTTCTGTACACACACAGGCTCAACGTTTGCTTTACATGGAGGAAAAGGAACAAGCACAGAGACATGCTGAACAACACTTTATCCAAACCACCGATGTGGCAAGAAAGCTTGCACACTGCAGTCCTGCGTGTTATGCTTAACTCTCCACCACAAATAGCCAATCTACAAGCTTAAAACACACATCGTGATCCGCCGCGTTGCGAGCTTGTAGATCATCTATTTTGGTTTTGCGCGACACCATCTGGCGAAGTTGCGACAAAGTACAAATCAGGCGTTAGAGGGAAGTTTGTGCTGCTATTGTCCCCTTTGCATGAAAACAGCTTGTACGGTGAACATGTCGGTCTGCCCCATATTAGGTTAAAATTTTCCTGGAGTGTGGTCATTACACACAGTTAAGTCCCCACCCAGGGAGTTCACTCATCAGCACGCTCCTTTCCTCTGGGACTGCAGTCACAAAGCACTCTGCTCCATGGGCAACTACCATAAGTGGTGATCGCAAACCAAAGGAGACAGTCTGGTGTACGATGTGCAAAATATGACGTTAGAGCAGTTTTATGCATTTTTCACTGACTTAAACTGACCATAACTGCCGATTAAACACTTAAACCCTATAATTATAATTTTTTGACTGGGCCACCCAGGCCTCTGTACTATGTCACCTCCTTTTTTCTCTCAACACCAAATCTATTCATGGAAAATAGCTGATCTACAAACTCACAATAAACAACATTGATTATTTTTGATAAATGTTCTCCCCAGAATAGGCTTCATGTGATCATATATACCCAGCTTACTCCTGACACCTTCTTCCAACTGTTTTGTTGTGTTTGACCATGTTCTTACTATTTTATGCACAATGTACAGTATGTACAGTGGTTGTGGTTTGACTTGAGTTTTCCTCCCTTGCTAATTGACAGCTTAGCTAAGCATAGAGTTCACCATCTAGAGAGGAAGTCCTGGGCAGGCGTAGATAATATAACCACAGACTTGTTCGACGAGTAAAACGGAGCATCACAACACGTCAGTGTTTTCTCCATGCTGTGAAATATGTCCTGCACAGGCAAAAGCAGAGGATATCAGTGAATAGGCTATCTGCACCAGTGCAAAAAAACATCACTGGTATGCCTATTTGTTTACCAGTAAGACTCCCTAATCAGGAGATAAGCGACCGTCAGGTCACACGTATACACAAAAAAGTGCCATCCAAAATCGGCTTGATGGTGGCGCTAAATGTGACAGATCCATGTTGATGACATGAGTCGAGACATACTGTGTACCGCTTTGCGTGATTTTAGGGCAAAATCTGTAGGAGCAGTGTCCAGAAATGTGTTTGAAAAAAATCGTCCCGATGGTGGCACTAAATGTGACAGATCCATGTTGATGACAGGACTCTAGACATACTGTGTACCGCTTTGCGTGATCTTAGGGCAAAATCTGTAGAAGCAGTGTCCAAAAATGTGTTTAGCTAATTTGGTTATCAATGTTGAAACTCAACCCCCTCAAATGTGTCTGACTCTGAACTTAAAGAGAGAATATGTGTCCATTGTTACTATGATGGTGTACAATATCATGTGCTATTATATAAGTAGGCTACTCACACTTGAAGTCAACTCATCCATGTAGTATCCTGTAATAAAGCACAGTGGAACCATCTGGTGTCGGGAAAGCAGGAATACATTTGGTACCAGTTACATACTGGCAGTCCTTGTAACAAAAAGTTCAGACGAGGAATGTCAGAGTGAAAAAACATCTTCAGTTGAACACAGCTACTTTGTAAACAAGTCAGTTGAAGCGTACTTGTGTTAAAAAACAAAAACAAAAAAACGGGCAACACACTGTGATTCCGGATCAGGCCATTAAACAAAGAGAAACAACAGAATCATAATTTATCAGACTTAGTGAACCAAAGGATGACGATAGATGGAAATGAGACCATTTGTATGTGTTGGATGTTTAAACACTTTGCAACAATCTCAGCCTTGACCTTAAATGGCGCGTTAGATAAAGGCATTAGTTAACAAACATGTGGATTAATTCTGAAAAAAAAATTACCGGCTGACTGATCAAACAGAATAATGCATTCTGATTACGTCAATCTTTGTTCCTGAGCCTTTGTCTTTGTCTAGAGAAAGGCAGGTTGGCCACTGCTGGGGGTTATATAACTCTAAGACAGTGCTTTCCAAAGGTTTATCCTTGGAAGGCCTCCTTCTTACAAATCGGCCAAAAGTTCAGACCCCCCAGCACGCACGCATACACGTTTCTCAGATACGTTTAATTCTAACAAGTATTTCACAATGATGTTGCATGTGGGAGTTAGCTATGTTAATGTTACAGGACAACAGATACTGTATGACGGGTTGGACTGATATCACATTGAGACACATTTAGAAATGGTCAGGAAACAGTGTTTTTTTTTGTTAGTTTTTTTTTGTAGTGTATTTAAAATATTAGACTACGGTACTGTAGTATATTGGGTACTTGAATAAGAATAAGACTGAGAACATAGGGAGCTTAGATCAAGCACTAATAGAGCTAGGAAACACTATGTTGTATTCACTTCCAGACTTATATAACTTGTTGCATCTCTCTTCTGTTCCCAGGTGTGACTTGGGGAAAGGTGGTTTCTCTGTATGCCGTGGCAGGTGCCCTGGCAGTGGACTGTGTCCGGCATGGCCACCCAGCCATGGTCCATACCATTGTAGACTGCATGGGAGAGTTCGTCCGCAAGAGTCTGACCTCCTGGCTGAAACGGAGAGGGGGCTGGGTAAGGGGAAGCGAGATTGTGGCTTTTCACTTTTTCATTGTGTGTGTGTGTGTGTGTGTGTGTGTGTGTGTGTGTGTGTGTGTGTGTGTGTGTGTGTGTGTGTGTGTGTGTGTGTGTGTGTGTGTGTGTGTGTCCCCAAATACTATTTTTACTATTTACTAATTTTTCTTCTCTTTGTTGTTGAAAGGAAAGTGGTAGAATTATACTTTAGTCGTTATTTTTGTCTCGGATCTGTTGAAATAGCGAGGGACAGATATTGACAATAAATCTGCTTGGAGGTCTGACTACAAAATGATGTCACGGCTTAAAAGCCCCATAGGTTAACACCAAGCACCATAACGATAACTATATCATTCACTGTTATCATCTATACTATAATTTTGCGAATGTCTGAGTGAGTGAGTGAGTGTCTTTACATTTACGGGCCCTGTAAATGTAAACAAAGGACCAAAATGATTATTTTATCATTATTTTTCCGCTTTTTGTGGTCATTTTTTAATTGAAACACATATATGAAGCTTATTTTTTTTATAAAATATTTTCGAAACATTATTTTTATTTTAGCATCCGTTTTTCAAGAAAAAGTTGACTATAGCTCCTTTAAGTCTATGGGTTTTATTTGTCTTATTTGTCAAATGAATGGTTTTGAACTCGACGATATCAGATAATACCACAATCTGTTGCCATTAAAATGCTTTGTCCTTGTCTCCGTCTAGTGACCCACTTGTGAGGTTCCACCTGTGCCTGACAAACTCTGTCATTATACTATATTCATAGGAGTGCTGAGTGTATGCCATTTCCTTTCCCAACCCAGGTGGATGTAACACAATGTGTGGTGAATACTGACCCCAGCTTCCATTCCCACTGGTTGGTGTCTGTGGTCTGTGCCTGTGGACACTACTTGAAGGCGATGGTGTTTTACCTCCTCCGGGACAAGTGAACGGTGTGATTTGGTGTGCTACAAGATCGTTGGGACAGCTGTAGTCTCATTCACCAGCAGGGGCGTCACAAGGGGTAGGAAAGTGGGACTGAGTTACCGGGGCCCAAGGTGGAGGGGCCCTAGTAACTTTAGCTGTTGAAAAATAGCAGATATACAAGCTCACAGCGCGGCACCGAGTGCCGCGCTGCGAGCTTGTAGATCTGCTATTTTTGAAAAGTCGTGAAAATGTGCGCAAATCTTTGAATATATGTATTTTTTAACTGAACATTTGTAACTAAAATTTTGCTTCTGGGGGGTCCCTGGAACTAAATATTTTGAGATCGGGGTCCGTGACCAAATACATATCATCTTGGGGGTCCTTGACATAGGTTTCTTGCACACATTTTCACGATTTTTCAAAAATAGCAGATCTACAAACTCGCAGCGCGGCACTCGGTGCCGCGCTGTGAGCTTGTATATCTGCTATTTTTCAATAGTTAACACATTCATGGGGGGCCCGCAGTGAATCCTTGTACCCAGGGCCCAGAATTTGGTGTGACGCCCCTGTTCACCAGCATAGTACAACGCCGCCACCATTGAAGAATTAACCACTGCCTTGGATATGTTTACACTTGAGGACATTTGCACTGAGCTGAGCCCACGTGAATGATCACCCTTCACAGTCGACATGGATTTAGTCTAACCTCCCCGGCTTCACATGCTAGACTAGAGTATGTATTTATTGTTAACAGTAATATTATGACACACTCACTCAAGATATTCAAGCATTAGTTCATTAGGTCACATGCTTGGTGTCAAAGACCTTTTTACACGAGGAACTGAGAATCTAGGGAATTCTTTTCCAGACTTTTAATTAAATTCAATACTGCCTGCCTGAAGCTGAGATACCCGTTTGTAGGAAGTATTTGCTCTCCCAGTGGCCTAAAATGGTAATTGGGAAATTTGATTTAAATCTTATAACAGCTTGACTTATAAACACAGCAACAACGAAGAACAAGATTTCATACAATCTAAAAGTTATAGCAGCAACAATCAAAGCAAAACAAAGGACCAAATCAGATTACTAAACACATATACAGTATATAACAGTGGTTATATATCAGTTATCAGGCAGTTATCTGTGTTTATTAATCTAATTGGCCTACTGTATATCTGGCCAAGTGCATATCGGTCTGGCATTGGTCTGTTTTGTCAGACATAATAATAATAATAATAAAATGTATCTAATAAAAAGGAGACCAACAAAGGTCACATGAAATGCCATATTATGTGTGCACAATATACTTAATGCACTTAAATGTGTGTGTGTCTGTCTGTGTGTGTGTGCGTGCGCGCGCGTGCGTGCGTCACGTGCGTGTGTGTTTAGCAAAGAGAGAGAGAGTTTTCTAGATCATTTAAATGTAATTGTAGTCTTTGTAATTATTTGGCTCGATGCACTTTTATTTCATTTTACAAATAGAACATGTTACCGTATATGTGAATAATCTCACATTTTGTATGGAATGCAGCACTGACTGTCTTACAAAATAAAATAAAGAAATGTTTCAAAATGTGTGTTGGTCTGTAGTTTTTTGATTTGTCAACTGAAACACAGAAGCATAACAAGCAGTCATCATGGGATAGAACATTGGTTCTCAAAGTGGGGTCCGGGGACCCCCAGGGGTCCTTGAGGGAGTTCCAGGGGGTCCCCAGCTAAATGATGATTAGGAACAAAATGGATTTACAATGGTTTACAATATTGGGGTCCCAGAGAAAGAAATGCCATTAAATGGGGGTCCGTAGCCTATAAGCCTAATGTCAAACTGGGAGTCCTTGAAATTAAAATGGTTGAGAATCACTGCTAGAGCCGTACAAATCTTCTCTTATATGGGGGTCACTGGCATTTCTTCTCAAATGGGGGTCCGCGGGCTAATAAGGGTCAATTTGGGGGTCCTTGACATGAAAAAGTTCGAAAACCACCGGGGAGAGAAGACACGTTGAAGGGGTTTGTTTACGGATGGTGGTCTCTGCCTGCTTGCTATGAGCGATGCGCTGATCTATAGAACATGTGTGCAGCGCAGGGCCCATTGGACGGCGTCCACACTGTCACCGCAGACATGTACACGTATCGTCGCTGCCAGGCGAGAGCGATCACTCCGCCCAAAACAGAGCGCCTGATTGGACGCGACCAGAGAGGTCCCGCCCCTTTCACGAATTCCGCAACAAAGACGCCGTTCCCATTGGCCGAGCGGCCCAACAACAGTTCATAACAAACAAGACAGGCTAGGCTGAAGACCGTCGGGATGGATGCAGGTGAGGATGCGTCTGTTTGTTTGTTGGAAAATAAGTGTTTCGTTCTCCTCTTTCGCTGCTAAGCTGACGTCCGAACTGTCCCACTGTGTCGTGTGTGTTGCCTCTGTCACGAAAACACGGCCGCCAGCCCCACAACAGAACCCAAAGAAGCTGCCTGGTGCATTCTGTAGCACAGTTACCATTAGCAGGCTAACGTTCTGAACCAAAGCTAAACTGTGCTAGCCTGTGCTTTAGCCTCTATAAAAGTGTGTCCCGTGGGGTTCCTCGCGTTGACAGCGAGTCACACAACTTAAATGTCACATATCCGTCTGACTGCCACATAGCGTGGTTCTTTATGGCTCCGTGGGAAGTTTTTTTGTGCTTCGCTGTGTTGTCCTTGTGGTGGTTGGACTGGTCATGCTAATGTTATACGCCCATGATGAGACATCACAGTCAGTGCATTGTCACCATCAGAGTCATTAGGTTCACACTGAGTCTGACAATAACACGACAAACCTCTGACAAAGTTGACGACTTAATCGAGCTGATTTAGAAGTTCATAACAAGTAAAGTCACTGGCTGTTAAACGGTAATGTTTCTGGACCCTGTGAAGACTAATTTTCCCAAGGCATGCTAAATGGGCTCCAAATAAAACATGCACAATAGTTTGTGTTTGGCAACCTCATCATGACATGATGATGAGCTAATGTTGAGTGCGTGTTTATGAACCCATAAAGCACGCAATGTGTTTATTAACTAACTACTTGTTGCCAGGGATCAAAGTTTAGCTTTATAATGTGTCTGTTTTTTTATCTGGACTCAAAGGAATCAATGACCTAACCCTCAAATATGTTGATAAATCATATAATGATGTAACGTTCAAAAGACTCAAGTCGTAGAATGGAATGAGCTAACACACAACGATGTTGTTTAATCATATCATTTTATGTTCAAAATACTTAGTTGTAAAAGGAGGATCGATCCAACACTCAAATAATGTTATTATCATATAATGATAGGCCTAGCTAGGCATGGTTACCCGATATGTACAGTGTATGCTACGTGCCTTCTGGCCTATTAACCCTTTCTCACAAGAACATTCTTTTAGTTGTAACAGCTTGTTTCAAAGGTCCTCAATTGAAACAAGCTTTTTTGGGTGTATCATTTTACTTAGATGACCTTGTACCAGTGAACTGTACTGTCATGAAACTGTACCCTTTGTCCCTTTCCTAATATGCAAACTTCTAATAAAGTTTTAAATCAATCAATCAATCAATCAATCAACGTACCAGTAGCTCCAAACACAATCGATCGCTGTTAAGTTTTGCTAAAGGATTTCAGACTCCAGTCTCAGCTGTCCTGACACACGACATACTGTATGACTTTAACGTGTTTATGGTTTGGACAAACTTGCTGAATAAGTTGTGATCATCATTTAGTGATGCATAGTAAAGCATCATCCAGTGTTTTTTCCCCTACTCAATCATGCCCCCCCCCCCCCCCCCCACACACACACACACACACACACACACACTCAAGGAAGAAAAAGTTATGTCTGCAAAAACTATAGATGTATTCCTTTTCCTTACTTAAAACGAGTTCATGTATACCCCTGACACGGCAGCATTCACTGAAGTGCCAAATTTAAACTCTGGCGATGAGCCCAGTAATCATTCTAATTGCATTGAAGAAGTCATGTCAGGTTTACAGTGCTTAATTGTGATTGCAGGTTTCCTTTAGCAGATCCATGTCTTTTCTTTAAGGTTTTTGAAGCTCTTTAGGGTGCAACTATGAATATTCATGGGTATATTCATTATGACTAACCCAACGATAATAATTAAATATATTGTGCACTGGTGACATTATTATTAAGGAAATCTGTAAAGCAGTTGAGGACACTTCATCCTTAGCTAGAAATGGGAAAAAGTTAACATGAAAAGATGGCACAGCTAGTTATACAGTTGTCAGCTGAAGCTGGGGGCTGGTGGGTAAGTAGGGCACTCTTCAAATGTCACTTGCCCCCCATATCATTCATGCTCGTGAATGCTTGTTTAATTTCAGCTACCCTGACATACGACACACTTCGCTATGGAGAGTTTGAAGATTTTCCCGAGACCTCAGAGCCTGTGTGGATCTTGGGGAAAGAGTTCAACGCGCTCACAGGTAGGATGGCACAACACTTGGTGCACTAGTTCTCACAGTTGTGTGTTCGTGTATGAAAGGGAGAAAGAGAAAGAGAGAGAGAGAGAATAGCAGTACATTTATGACATGAGATGATGACTGTGAAATAAGTGTGGTGAAGTATGAAAACCAATTCACATACAGTTTATATGAAATGTCAACATACTGATTTATGTTCTTCCTTTAGAAAAGGATGAGATTTTGTCTGATGTTACTTCGCGACTCTGGTTCACATACAGAAAAAACTTCCAGCCAATTGGTAAGTTAGCCAACCAGTACCATAGTCTTTGTTGAGCGATCAACACCTTTTTTCCCCTTTCCTTCATGTGTCTGTTACGTAGTAGCTTATATTGTATGTGACATTGTATTACAGGAGGGACGGGACCAACATCTGACACAGGCTGGGGTTGTATGTTGCGATGTGGCCAGATGATCCTTGCCGAGGCCCTGGTCTTTAGGCATTTAGGCCGAGGTACGTCTCAATACTGATATTATTTGATCTGCTTTTGATACAATCAGTCTATGCATGGCAGTAATAGCCTAAAACCTAACTTGTACTTGCTCGCTGAAAAATAGCGGAATTTCAAGCAAAAACATCACTTGAAAATATTTTGTTTTCGGCGAGTGACACCGAAGTACAAATTATCTTTACCGAGCCATTTAACTAAGTGACTGCACTGTCTGGCACAAATTACTGTTCTATTCAGAGAATACCACGAGGAGCTTGCTTTAACTGATAACTGTCTGTTTGTCAGACTGGAGATGGGTCAGAGGGCAGAAACAAAGAGAAGAATACATCAGCATTCTCAATGCCTTCATTGACAAGAAGGACAGCTACTATTCCTTACATCAAATTGGTAAACCCCTAACATATTAGCATGATTAGTTCTACTTGGATAGTCTTGAAATAAATGAAATCACACTTTAATGTACACTGGTTTGTTTCCCCATTTGTGCTGCAGCCCAGATGGGAGTTGGAGAGGGAAAGTCCATAGGTCAGTGGTATGGACCAAACACGGTGGCACAGGTTCTAAAGTAAGCACTGCTGCGTCCCAGACAGTGAATACACACCACGTTGACACACAGCAGCAGGTCACCCAGGCATTGCATCAGGCCAGCACTGTGTTGTATCTTTTTTTTTAACTTATCCACTCTCAAAGGAAGATACTAGTGTCAATACAAGTCATTGTCTATTCATTAAAACTTTAGTGAACTTAATGAATAATGTTGTCAATGTTGAATAAACATAATTGCGCTGTCATGGATTTGAATTACATCCAGAAATCAATCCTCTCTCCAGGGACATATTTTTGGTTAGACCTTCAAATCAAGACACAGTTTAAACACAATTGTAAAGTGTTAGTGTATTGGACTATATATTTTAAGTACATTTAAAGTATACATTTTTTACATACTCAAATGAATGAAATCCAGTTACTAAAAAAAAAACGCTACTGACTGCTGTATGGTGGAGAAAAAGTGTCCAAAATTACTTGTATTGTCTACTGTATTCTCAGGAAACTGGCCATGTTTGACTCATGGAGCCGATTAGTAGTACATGTGGCGATGGACAACACAGTGGTGATCGAGGAGATTAGTGAGTACAATCGCATTTGTTTTTAGTTTTGGAGGGAGGGGGGGGGGGGGGGGGTATTTTGTGCTTTTAATTCAGTCAGGTCAGTGACACTGTGTAGACAGACAGGCAACTAAGGGCAGAGAGAATGCAAGACTGTCAGATGGGGGTCCGATTCAAAGTTTTACCCCAGAGCACTGAGCATGTAATGACAGCCATAGACCATATGTACGTGCCAGGCTGTAAACTGCATAATTGTGTTGTTTCTAAAGATGATAATTGTGATAATTATCAAGAATTAAACTGAAATGCACATCAAATCGGGAGACATCTTAATTTAACCCATTAAGAGCCCCTGAAATTAACAGATTAAAATGTCCACGATGCCTCCCTCAGGCTGCATTCACTCCCGTTGTCTTATTTTGAAGGCCAGAAGTCCACAGCGTAAACACTTCCGGTCTGACGTCATCGCGTCCTTCACCGGAATCGATCATTGTTTACGTGGTGTCATGGCGGATCGGATCGATGCTTTTCAACATGTGTTTTATAAGCGAGCATCTATTGCCATCTTCGCTTCTAAAGTGTTGTTTTGAGATAATGGACATTAAAGATGAGATCCCCCGTCTGCCTCAATGTTATGGGATTACTATTTTGTGCTCGTGGATCCGTGATGATGATAAATCAGTGACGGAGATCGGCTCGGGACCTTCTGCCATTGTACACGGTAGGATAACCGCCGTTACAGTAATATATTACTTTTCGCGAGATATCTCGGGAATGGCACTCGAGATACTCGAGTACATTTCGCGAGATATCTCGGGAATGGCACTAAATCGGTTAAGGTGTAGTTTAGAGTTGTAAACACTGAAAAGCACACCTTTGTACTGTATGCAATTTTTTTTTCTTCGGATGGCAGGGGAAGATTTATGAAGAATTATGAGCCAAGTGTCCTTATGCTAGGAGTCATCCAATCCCCAATCATGTTCCAAATTAGGCAGGCGCACTGACAGAAGTAGATTTGAGCCCATGGCCACACTTTTGACTCACACCAACAGCACTATCTGAGTTGCATTATGGGAATCAGTTAAAATCTATATCAAAATTACATGTACTTGAAAGTATTTTTTTTTAATTTTATTTTACATACAAACTCAAAGACAATCCCCAACAAAAGAAGATATACAAAACAAACAAATGTAGTGCGTGAATGTTGATATGACTCTTATTTTTGGTTCAGACACATTGACATTGGTTTGCAGAAACGTTGTGTGATTGGACGACTTCAAACACAAGGTCAAATGGAAAGTAATGTCGTTAGATGCAATGTCGGTGCATGGTGGCTCAGCCAGTTAGTGCACAGACCATATGCTCCAAGTCTGTGTGAGGACTCAGGATCGAATCCTACCCGTCTTGTCTTTCATGTCTCTCCTCCTCTGCCCTTGGTTCCCTGTCTCTCTACAGTCTTCGCTATTTCCCCATCCCCCCCCCCCCCCCCTCCACACACACACACACACAAACAAACATACAATGAAATCCTAGGGAAAAAAGTGCACAGCAATTCTGTCTGTTTTCTTTCTTGCAGAACGTCTTTGTATGCCTTGGCTGGACTATGGAGGAGCCTGTGCTCAACCAGATGGTGCTGGGGAACTTAACGGTTGCATGGAGGGTGCCTGTGCCATGGCTGAGGAAGAGACAGCCCTCTGGAAACCCCTCGTCCTGCTCATCCCCCTCAGGCTGGGCCTGAGTGACATAAACGAAGCCTACATCGAAACCCTGAAGGTGACACACAATCAACATGAACAAAATGCTCAAAATCTCCATCGGTGCATCCTGCTTGCCCAGGGGTCCCAAAGAACACAATTAGCATTGATGTTCATGGGTGGGAAGTCAGTTGGAGAGGGTGATTTCTGTCGCTGCACAAGCAACTTTTACAAAACTGGGAAAGAAAAAGAGTCCTTTGTAACAAATTGTAGCAACCTCTGCAATGCAGTACATGTAGTGATGCTTCAGCTTACAGCTACTGGCGACACACCATTCACAAAAATGTACAAACAAGGCAATATAATCAGACATGTCATTTGGAAAGCATAAACCAAAAATACAAACTAACAAAACTATTACACAAGGTTAGAAATGGAATGCAACATTTGATATGGGTGGACATCTAGTCTCAGAGCAAGCTCGCATTTACCCACAAGAACTATTAGCTGAGTAAAATCGATGCAACGTCAGTTAAAGCTCGGGTTTCAATAAACTCTTGTTGTCTCTGTTCACAGCAATGCTTCATGCTGCCTCAGTCCCTGGGTGTCATCGGAGGGAAGCCCAACAGTGCCCATTACTTCATTGGTTATGTGGGTATGTTCTGCTTGTTGGTTAGATTAACTACTATGGTCACCAGTGGAGATCTACCCCTCAGTGAGCTCACTTCCTTCTCAACCTTACAGGAGAGGAGCTCATCTATTTAGACCCCCACACTACCCAGCCTGCAGTGGAGCCATGGGAAGATGGCCAGGTCCCTGATGAGTCATACCACTGTCAGCACCCGCCTTGCCGCATGCACATCTGTGAACTGGACCCGTCCATTGCAGCGGTAAGGACTCTAGGGCGATTCAGTTTTAAACTTAAGGAAATATATCACAGACGATTGGATTACACATTTTCTATAAATTACACCAGCTTGTATTTGCTGAACCTTTCTATAAACATGTGACAGATTAAAGGAAAAATCTGAATAAAGTGAGCTGATAAATATAACAATAGCAGATGATTCCTTATATTATGGGCATGCTACAATCAAGCAGAGTTCTCAATGGGTCTGAAAATGAAGGCCCGGCCCTAATGGACTAGTTAGCACATATTTTAGGCCCTACCTGGCCCGAAAACGTCGGGTCGGGTATGGGAAGACTTTGAGAACTCTATCACAGAGTAAAAGTAATAAAAATATCATATTTTCTTCATTGAGCCCGAGGCCTGACCCGGCCCAACTAATTAGCCTACATTTTAGGCCCTACCCGGCCCTAAATGTTGGGTCAGGTTCAGGCAGAATTTGAGAACAATCAAGCAATTAATTATATCATGCTGAGCAGGCCCTTGATTTTAGATCAAGATGGCAAGAAAAAAAAAAGCCAAGTGACTATGAAAGAAGGTTCATTATTATGGCAGGGATGGTAGGAGCTTCAATCACAAAGACTGCCTAACTGGGGTAGTGTTTCAATAGGAACAGCGACTGAAGTGAGATCTCCAGTGATGCTTTCATCATAGGATAAGTGATCACTCAAGATAACTTCATATTGATTTGCAGTGAACAGTCTCACCATGCCAGGAAAATGTTCCCTACACCATAGCAGGAGGTGGTCGAACATTCAGGCCTGCATTAAGTGTATGCCACACATGCACTCACCCACTTAAGAGGAATATGATGAAGGATGACTCATCAGAACATATCACTTTTCCCCCCACATCTCAGTTCACCAGTGAGATTTTTGCACCATTTAACTCTTTAATGTGAGTTTGTCTTTGTAATAAGGGGTTTATGCACTGCAACCCTACTACAGCATCCCTCTCTATCTAATTGTGGACACAGTTCTTGCTGACACAGTCTAATCACTTACTGCATTAACATTCTCAGTGAGTCACCTATTGAAGAGATGCTCATTTGTTTTGCTTAACATGACAATAATGCACAACTCTTCTACACCAGAGTGGTCTCTGTCAGGATGAAAATGCCCCCATCTACAGGACACAAGGTGTCACTGAATGGTTTGATGCCTATGAATGAAAATCATATTCATATTCACCAGATCTCAACCCAATTTAACACCCATGTTAGATTTTGGACCGACCTGTTGGACAGCATTATTATGTTATGGGTCGCATTGCAAGTTTGTAGATCTGTTTTAAAATAAATCTTGGTGAAATGTCATACATCTTGGAAACATTTAACAACAAGTCTTGTGTGGGGGTCCCTGGGATAAAATATTTTCTGATGGGGGATCCATGGCCAAATGCATGAACTTGGAGAATCACTGTTAGATTAATTTTGCATCCCTCCAGTAAAGCTCCAGAGACTGTCTGTCAGGGCCCATTGAAGCTGTTCCACCATCTTGTGGTAGCCCAACACCACTTGGTTGTTTTTTTCCATTGTCTATTCTGTGATGCCTAAGCCAGGTTGTTTTTTTCCATTGTCTATTCTGTGATGCCTAAGCCAAATTGTTTGTCATTTCTCAGGGCTTCTTCTGCAAAACCGAGGATGAATTTGATGATTGGTGTATGCGCATTCGAAGGGTAGGTCTCTGTCGTCACCTGCTGCGGTTTTCTAACTTTTTAACAAAGGTTCAGTAAGAGGATAATTCATATCTGCTCCGTTTCCTAGCTATCCTGCAAAAAAGGAGGCTTGCCCATGTTTGAGCTAGTCGAGAGCCAACCCTCTCACATGGTCAGCGTGGATGTCCTCAACCTCACACCTGGTAAAGACCTCCATATTTTCACTTGGCGGATTTGTATGTTGTTGCTGTCGGGCAGAAAACTTGTATTTCCGCCCGTTTCAGTATCTCCCTCATTTTTTTTTTCTTTTTGTAAATGAATACCCTACTTCATCGTACAAGAGTATTGTGCTAAGCAAATAGCTGATCTACAAGCTCACAATGCATCATTACATTTGAGCTACATTAGAACACGGTTATTTTTTTATATTGAACAGCAACAGTTTTGGAAATGCAAGGTTTCGCACTGACTGCAACAATATATAGCTAATACATAGATAACAAACACACATTTTAATGACCCGTTTCATTCCTTCCTAGATTTCTCAGACCCCGACAGGTTGGAGCGGTTCTTTGACTCGGAGGATGAAGAGTTTGAGATCCTGTCCCTGTGAGGGAAGGAATGCATAAACATTGTACTGTTTAAGTTGTGCTCTTAACAGTACGCAGACAATTCTCTGGATTTCTTCTGTGTATCAGGAGGGAAGCCAAAAAAAAGGGGGGAAAACGAAGATTACTGGTGACCTTGTCGAGCCAGTCCAGCACCACCATGGCGTAGTCATGAGTCACAGCGTTCTTCTAAGCGGCCTCTGAATGCTCTCTGTATCCAACGTGGAGGCTGCCTTGGTGGGAGGCAGTAGCAGGAGCTCAGGATAAATTCTGTATGCACATCTTCACATTAAGCATCTCCATTTGAGTCTTAACACTTTAAATGTTTATTTTGAAGTGATATGGTGCCTTCCCTGTCTCCATAACAATTTGCCATAACAGTTTTATGTTTTAAAAAAACACAAAATGGTTCATGACACACGTGGCTTTTTGCGGTTTTGTCACTAATATCTGAAGTCTGTAACCGCCTGTAATGAAACCAAATTTTAGTCGTTTTTTCAGACAAAGCTGTATTAATTGTTCATGCTAAGGTATCCTTGTCCTGTCTAAAGATCCTGTCTAAAGATCTGAACACTAGTTAATTTGACAATTATTTATTTACTCAATATGTAGACAGATGAAAGAACTGTAGACATGTAATGGAAAAAGAGATACAATAAAATGAATCTTTGAATCAGTTTCTCCTGCATCATAAGATTAACGTGTGCCCTTGGTTGGTCCAAATCTATACGTCTGTTTAATCTTAATTCGAAGAAAGTGCAAAAAGTAATCGGTTAGGATCAAGACTTCAATTGCTTGAAGAAACTATATACAATGTACACATTTCTAGGTTGATTTCCATAGTTCCCCAAGTGGCTGATTCTCAGCTGTGTTGATGATATTTAAACTCTGGTTCTTGATGTTGGTGTGAACATCTTCAATGCTTTTGGAAGCATCAATCACCTACAAAGTAACACATGCAATGTTAAATTAGATTTTTTTCTTTTTAGTTTGTTCTCTTTTGCGGATATAAATCGCATACAAGTAGGGCTGTCACGATTAGGACATTTTACATGACGATTCATTTTCTCTCAAATAATTGCGATTAACAATTTAATTGTGTTTTTGTCGTTGACAATTACATTTCTGTTTGGCTTTTAGGCTTTGAAGTTGCACATGGCAGATATGACACATAACCTAAATATACAAAGAAATTACTGAAATATTTGACAACTTTACACTTAAAGGTCCTACACCATGCATTTAAAAATAATTTATATAACACTGTTTGTGTCCCAAAAACGTTTTTGAAAAGGTTTGAGGCTAAATTACCACTCCTGAATACAGAGCCCCTGTCATTTCTGCCTGGCTTTCAGAGCATTTTCAGCTGCAGTACCACCTTGTCCTGAGTGGGAGGACTGCGCTATTGAGCCAGTTTTGGCCCCACACTCCTCCCCACCTCCTGCTCAGCAGGCCTGCCCACCCCTCCCCAACCCTCTCCCAGCTCCTCCTGCCTCCTTCTCAGGCCTGCCTCTCCCCAACCCTCTCCCAGCTCCTCCTGCCTCCTTCTCAGGCCTTGTGACATCACAAATCTGACATTTCACAATCAGGACCGTTCTGAGACATGCTAACATAGATCTGCCCATAAACTGAGAAAGACACAATGGTCAGAAATAGGACTTTGTGAGGATAGAAGTAGCTGGTGGGACACCAAGAAAATACATAAAAATTGGAAAAATGAAAATTCATGGTGTAGTCCCTTTAAAAAAGAACATTGATAGTGGAAATAGCCGATCTACAAGCTCACAACGCGTCGCATCGTGACGCGTTGTGAGCTTGTAGATCTGCTATTTCCACTATTTTTTTGTACTTAAAAAAACTTTTAAAAACTTGAAAACATTTTTCAACATGGAAACTATTATGACGATTATGAAAAATAATCGATTATGTCAGATAATTGCGATTAGACGATTATGTAATAATTGTGACAGCCCTACATACAAGTAGTAATGAATTAATCTAACACTGATCATACCTGCCAGTTGATTGCAGGGTCCTTCATCAGTTGCTCAAACTTCTGCTGGACTGTTCTTTGGAAGACACTGTTCTCATATCGCTCCTCTCCAAACTGGCCCCTGAGTGCAGCGTCATTTGGATTAAGCTTTAGGAACATCACCAGATCTGGCTTGGGCAGTCCCACGTCAGGTTGCTTGCACCAGTCCAGACAGAACCCCTGCAGATTAGAAGGCAGAGCATCATCGCCTTAGCGCCTGTCTCACATCAAACTGTTCTACGAGCTTGTGGGAGGATTCATGAATAATAATAAAAAAGAAACACTCACTGGCTTGGCACTGGTGAATGCAACTCCAGAGAAGGCGTACCGATCTATAACTAGAGTGGTGCCTTGTTCCAGCTTTTCCTTCATTAAAGGCCTGGGAATCACAAGGGAATTATGATATACACTGAATAACATGAATGACAATTTATAGTGATTGCTTAACCAGCACGCATTACTCGAATGTATTGTCTGCAATTTACACCAGTGGTTCTCAAAGTGGGGCCCAGGGACCCTATACGGCCATTGAGAGCAAATTTGTATCAATTAGTATCAAAATCAGTTTGTGAGCTTGGGCTTTCTCAATGAATTGAGTACAAAGAAAGGACCCTGAACAGTACTGTCCTGTGCCTTGCTAATATAGTAGTCAATCTGAAAGATTTTGAAGGCTTAATTGATTGTATACTTTATTAACAGTTTGCAGAGACAGTCACAGAGAAGTACAGTACAAGGTTTGCTAAAATGACTTTTCCCAAGAAAGCCCTATGGCTTGTTACCATTGGGGTCCTTGCTTGTGGAGAATGTGGAATACAATTCAGAATTCAGATGGGGGTCCGCGGCCAAATACATAGCCTATCAATTTGGTGGTCTGAGAAACACTGATGATTTACACTGCGGTTAGTTACCATAGCTAATGTTTCCTTACACTAGTTCCCAGCGATTTGCAGAAAACAATAGGTGTACTGTGTGGTCTTCCAAGTTGCTTTTGTTTCCAAGGTAGGCGTTGATCAGCTGTCCAATCTTAGTGGTTCGTTCTGTAAAAAAAAAAGATAAGAAAAAAAAAACGAAAAAAAATAAATAACTTATGGTGAATTCATGGTAATTTCAGGCCCACCACAAAGAGCGGATTGCAGTTTTACATTCCGTTGTTACCAGTGGTGTAAAGTAAGGAAGTACATTTACTTAAGTACTGTACTTATAAGTACAATTATGAGGTATTTGCACTTTATTTGAGTATTTCCATTACTTTTTAGACCTACTTCTAAGACTACTCCACTACATCTCAGATCCAAATATTGTACTTTTACCCCATTATTTATTTGAAAACTTGTTTAGTTACTAGTTACTTTGGAGATTGATTATTATTATTACAAAACATACATTAAACACTTCAACCTATATTCATTTGGCCATTCAAAAACAGCCGATCTACAAGCTTGTAGATCTGCTGTTTTCAAAAGATTTGTGTATATTTGCAAACTTGCATTGTTTGAGTACTTTTGTTTTACTTTTGGTACATTTTGATGCCAACACCTTGGTATTTTTACTCAAGTACATTTTGAATTCCGGACTTGTAACGGATAACGGATTACTTCTACATTTGAGAATGGTTACTTTTACCTTAGGGTGACCAGACGTCCCGTTTTACCCGGGACAGTCCCGTTTTCAAGCTACGTGTCCCGGTGTCCCGACAAATATCTCTAAAACACTAATATGTCCCGGTTTTCAACATTCACTACAAAATTGTCCCGGTTTTCGCCAGAATTAAAATAATAATAGCTGTTTTCAGTGGTTGCATAGACATTTATCATGTTCTTTTCATGAAAACATGCTCACCTAACCAATCAGAAAAAAGGAACAAATTCATTGCGTGTCTGAATTCAACGCTGAGGCTGTTTGTCAATCACTCACTGCCTGTTTGCAACCCTGCGGTGCGTGTGTGCGCGTGCACGAACGTTAGAGAATGGGCACGCGCGTGCGCGGTAACGTGCGCATTGCTTTTAGGGTCCCAGTTTTAGGCAACAGTGTTTTGCGTCCCGGTTTGAGTGGCTGAAAATATGGTCACCCTACTTAAAGTACAACATTTGAGTACTTTTTCCTCCACTGGTTGTTAATAAATCTTACCGGGAAATCTCATCATCTCAGCCGGTCGTCCACTTTGTTGCAGGGCTTGCACTAACTTGCTACATTGTGTGGTTTTCCCGGCCTTGTCTACTCCCTCCAGCACGATGAGCGCTCCTCGCGTGCCTGCCATTGATCAGAGCTGTGTGGAAGATTGTCGCAGCCGCACGATTATATTTATTGACAATAAAAAATACCTTCTGTGTTCTGTAACCTAAACCAGCAGCTTTTCTTCCATCGACTGCAGTGCGCGCTCTTTCGCTGAGCAAAATGTCAACAAAGGAAGTGACAACATGCATGCACGCTTCCTTTTCCGCTATCTTATTCTAATGAGATTGCAATGCATTTTATCACATGTTTACTGTTTAATGGTAGGTCTACTTGTTTTGAATTATATGCGATCGTAGGAGCTTTTCATATTAGAATAAATAAAATGAACCAGCAATTAAACTGTAAATGTAAACTACAAAAAAGAAACTACATTACCGTCCTACGTCCATACTGTCAACGCATTTAGGATGGCTGCCACCTACTGTTGATAAAAGTCTACTGCAATTGCATAAGATACTGGTCAGGTACGTGGGCACCTCGGAGGATCTGGGCACCTCAATTGGCTATTTTGTTCAAAAACCTTATTGGGAAATAAGGAAACTGTATACACGATGGGAACTACTTTTCAAAAGCAAGGGATGCTCTACTCCACCTGAAAGAATGTAGAATTAAACTTCGTTTGGGTCAATAGTAGGCATATACATTTTTGCCCCATTTTTACACAGAGTTGCCCAGAGAGAATTATTTTTCTTGTACTGTCTATAATGTCATATGTAGGGCAGGCCTATGTAATGTTTCAACTAGTAAACTAACAAATTAGCTTAAGCATAGTTAGTTAACATGTAGCCTACATTTTGAATTTATCAAAATGTATTTTAACTGGTCGTAAAATAGACACATTCTCTTGGTCAATCATCTTCTGTGAACCTGATTATTATTATTGCGACCGTAATGTCGCAGTTTAGTATCAAAACCTCCACCGGCCGTCCGTCGGTCGGTCGGTCGGTCGGTCGGTCGGTCGGTCACACGTCACACGTCACACCTTTGCCCTGCTCATATCTCCGCATCAGTATGACATCACACCACATGTGTACACAAACCTTTGTGTACGTTGCTGTGGCAACAGTCTGTTGTTGCTGGTCTGTTGGTGTACGTTAGCAACCACCTTAGCAACCATATTGTATGACATCACGCCACATCATCGGCTGAGGACTGTGTGATGTCATCATATCTCCATATATGGAGACATAAGTTGCTCATGCCCAAATATGGGCTGGTGAGGTCAGACTTAGTGTGATGCGTAGGTTATCTCCATATGGAGATTCAACTTCAATGAGTATATAAGACCGGCATTATCTACCGACAGCTGCTATAAGCCAACCCTGGCGATAAGGTCTGAGTTGAAGAAATGCTTCTTTCCTGGCAAGAATTGCCCCTTTATACTGTAGGGCTCGTTTGTGTATTGTATGACATCACGCCACATCATCGGCTGAGGACTGTGTGATGTCATCATATCTCCATATATGGAGACATAAGTTGCTCATGCCCAAATATGGGCTGGTGAGGTCAGACTTAGTGTGATGCGTAGGTTATCTCCATATATGGAGATTCAACTTCAATGAGTAACCATGGCAAACTGTCAACTGCCCGTATGTCTTGATAATTGGTAAAACAAACTTTTGGCCTATTTGTGGAGATAAGCGACCAACGGTCGCTTATCTCCCGATTAGGGAGTCTTACTGGTTATATATTTTTTAATGTATTTAAGCTGGCTTGACAGAACTTTTTTTTTTTTTTTTTTGTAATGAGCTACATTAGATCAGTTCTGTAATCCATCCTCATCATCCTTCTCCTCCTTGTTCGTCTGATTTGTGTCTGGGGTCTCCCGTCTACAGGATCAAGGCAAGGCAAATGTGTAAATCTATCTGTACAGAAAGATAATTCACTTTGTTTTAAATACATTGAAAGATAAATGATGATTAGAATCTCAGTCTAGACACACACATTACAATCAGAGAGCTGCATGCACCTGAGCTGTAAGAAACACACATAGGCCTACCTGCAGGGTAACAGGTCAGGTGGGCACCAAAACCAACTGGGCACTAGAGATAGTTGGGCACCTGGACAACTGGGCACTAGGGACATGTGGGCACCTGGACAACTGGGCACCAGAGACGTGGGCACTTGGACGAGTAGGCACCAAAACCATCTGGCCACTAGGGATATGTGGGCACCTGGACAACTGGGCACTAGAGACATGTGGGCACCTGAATTTTCCATAGCACCAACCCACTGTTCTTTAAAACCCCCATCACGACACAACAACGAGGTCAGGTACAATAGAGTTTATTTGCCAAGATAGTGCTGAGGTCAAAAGTACATTATAACAGAGTTTCAAAGTACAATATAAGAGTGTATTTGCCTAAAGAAAAGTAGGCCTACTGTGAAAAATCACACATGTGCGAAGTGAGTAGTGCTCACTTCACATAGTAATGCAACATAGCACGCAGCAAAGTATATAAAGTTAACTAAACCTTAAGGGCTTTATATACTTTGTTGTGTGCTATGTCACACACTGAAATAGCAGATCTACACGCTCATTACATATCGCAGCGTAGCACGTTGTGAGCTTGTAGACTGGCTATTTTCAGTGCACCACACTGCCTTGCAAGTGTGGCTAAATATGGATTTAATATCATTATGTTAATTGAAAACTGCTTCAGTTAAGATATTCATAATGGATACTTACAGTAGCCTACAAGTTGCTGGTTTTATATTATAGTTTGATTGCCATTTATATGCAACACTATGTGTATTGGATGTATACCAGTAAGACTCCCTAATCGGGAGATAAGCGACCGTTGGTCTATTCTAAGTATATTCTAAGTACTAACTAGAGGTTAGTCAATCATGTGTGTATTTGAAGTAGTAGACAGTCATGGAAGAAGTACTCAAGTCAAGATTATTTTACGTAAGTAGGAATAGACTACGTGACAACCAGGAATAGTCTGGTGACCACTGGAGAGACGGGTGACAGCCGGAATGTAGACGGCACCCGGGAGCAGAATGGGTTAGCGCCCCAGTCTGTGTCTTCCGTGAGGAAGTAACCCAACAAACCCACCGTTAGGCCTTTAGGAGGGCCATTCAAACCGCAAGCGGAGCCTGCAGCACCACCATTGGGCGAGGTGGAGCCTGCAGTACCATTGTGGCTCAAGAATCCACCATTCCTGAGTGAAATGTCTGGTGCTGGAGTCTGGTGCAACGCACAGGTCCTGGACCTGGTGAGACGTAGGAGGTGCCCGGACAGGAGTCAATCCACAGAGCCTAGTCCCTCCATGCGCCAGATTTCCTCTCCCAGTCTCGGCAGAGTAGTTCCGGAGCGGTGGAGTGAATGCTCCTGTCTTTCCCTAATGGGACTGATCGTGGGTAGCTACTGGGACGTTAGTCGGGACTTGATCAACCCCGGCTGGGTCACCCAAGTGAGGGGTACCCGAAACCCTGATGAGCTTGGGCTACATCACTGAGGATACGTCCCAGGTGCATCCATGTGATGTTTTTTTGTTATTAAGTAGCAATACCACTATGTAGAAAGAGTTACAAATAAAAGTCCTGGATTCAAAAGATTTACAAAAGTATTGCAAGAAATATTACAAAATATACAACAAAGAATCAAAGAAAAACTAAACAAATGAGAATAAATAACTAAACAGTGCGTTGAAACTGTAGTCTAGGTATCTAGTGTCAGGGTGATCATTCCAATAAGCAGGGGTGCACATAACTTTTTGGCTAGGCAATTTGCACAATGTACATATTGTTGATGTTACTATAAAAATTCAATTATAGTACAATTGTAACTGCACAAGTGAAGTTTGCTTTACCGTGGTAACAGTGAGGTAAAAGTACTTCAAAATTGTACTTGAACTATTATGTTCTCAGATACTGTACCACTGGTACTAGATGTTAGTTATTCAAGTACTTGAGGGGCTAGCCCTTCATTAAACTGAACAGGAGAGAATGGATTCACCATTCACTGTTGGGTTCACCAGTTCCGTGGCGCCGCCACGGTGGTGGGTAGCATAGTAATAGAACTAAATAGATACAGGTGCAGAAGCTGACACCAGTATGAAGAGTTGGAGTCAACAGAGACCAGGAACATTTTCGTTCATGTGTGTATTGGATGTCATTTTAAGCACAGCTGTTGACGTTGTGGTGGGTTGGTGTGTGAATTCAATGTATGTCCCTGTTGAGTGTGTGTCCTGAACAGGGACGTGCAGAGAATGTTAGAGAGGCAGGGGCTGAAATTTCTAAAAGGGCCTTTTGGTGAACGTATCAAAAATAGCAGACCTCCAAGCTCACAACGCGACGCGTTGTGATCTTGGAGGTCGGCTATTTTCAGTATTTTAGTGTACAATACCCACTAAGCACGCCGTCTAAAAGTGGTCTAATAGTGGTATAGATTTGAAAGTTTTTTTGTTGTCTAAACTTAAACTAGACGACTAATAGTCTAATAGTCGTCTAAATGCAGACCGTCTATATTTAGACGACTATTAGACGTCTATTAGTCGTCTAGTCTAAGTTTAGACGACAATAAAACTTTCAAATCTATACCACTATTAGGCCACTTTTAGACGGCGTGCTTAGTGGGTACCACACTAAACTAAGCAACTAATCAAACCAATACTGGAGATGTGTCGTAACAGCATGGATTTCTACACAGAGAGGGCAATTCTTTCAACATAAGATCTGGCATTCAAGTTCAGGAGAGTTTGGACAAGGCAATTCTCTTGAATGCTGCCTTTACGAATGGCATGGAAAGAGGGCATTTACATTTCTTTCACCATTGTAAAAACTGCATTCATGGTCTGGAGAGGGCACTTTTTACAGACGGATAAAAGGCCCCTTTGCTGTCTATGTGTGCACGTGCTTGGTCCTGAAGTCAGTTTGTTGTGTTTGTGGTTAGTTGGGCTGAGATGTCCGTCGTTAGTTGCTGTGTCTCTTTGTCCCTTAAAAATGTACTGCAGGTGTACACTTTTGTGTTTACTTGTAGTGTTTTGTGTTTACTTGTAGTGTTATAAATAGAGCAAATTGCCCTTTGCTCCAAGACATCTGTCAGCGTGTGTTTACATTACATGATTACAGTATGTGCATGTACTTTGGATTGAATGGAACCCGACAGATTCATCAGTGTTAGGGTCACGGTCGAGCATGTTGCTGTGATACGCGGAGTTGAATGTCTTCAGCCTAGACATCACCAGGGAGATAAGCTCCAAAGAGCTACTTCCGCCACTGAGCATCTCTTTATACAGTAAATAATGGAAGAAGAATTTTAACAAGTAAAAACACAAAGACTGTTTACTGTTTTTTTTTATATAATTTTAATCCCATGATTTTGTAACCCATGTTTTCACCCAGTGCCAATTGCCTAACCTGTAATCCTGGTTTCTGCTCTCCCTCTGCCTCACCTCGGGATCCCAGTAGAAACCAGGATTACGACATGTTATTGTGAGGGTATCTACCCTAGGAGAAAAGGGGAGAACATGCAAACTCCACACAGAAAGGCCCTTCCGCTAACCCCACCTAGGGTGTGGGCACTGATGACGCGGAGGACAGAACACGCCCCCAGCGCCCACAGCGTCCCCTAGCGGGAATCGAACACAGCACCTTCTAGCTATGAGGCTACAGTGCTACCCACAGTGCCACCGTGCCCCCAACTGTTAAAGGTGCACAACAAAGATACATAAGGTGAAACTAGCAACTATTTTTGTGATTGGTTGGATACGGATTGATAGTTTATTATATATACTAGTTGTTATACTAACATTTCAAGACAAAAATTACCCTTTAAACAGAATCCCCTACTGCAGTGGTTTTTCACATTTTTATAGGCCCAAGGCACAGCAATCGGGTGGCAAAGGGCAAGTCAAAATCTTCAAGGCACACCTGTATTCATATCTGTGCAAAATAGCCTCTATAACATGTTATCACTCTGTAAATGTTTATTTACATTTACTAATGCCAAATAAAAAGTTGAACCACTTAAGCCCTATTTTATACATCGTCAAAACTACTAAGTAAATATATTTTCTAAGTTATAGAATTTACCTCTGTTTTGAGAAATTAATGCACACAAAGTTGTGGAAGAAATATATTACATATTACATGTCCTTCACTTTTTTTTTTTTTTATCACTTTTAGATTTCTCCTTCACATTTTTACTGAATCTTTGTATAATCTTTTTTAAATCTCTTATAAGTGAAAACAAACAATCCCATGCAAGGCAATCCAGGCTTTCAGTTTCAAAGTCTTTATTTGTTCTCTTTTAATAGTCCAGATTATACCTACCACATTTGATATGTTCACGTTTTCATATGGTAATATAGATATCTCTGCAAATAATTTCAACTAGCAGCAGATGGGAATGAATCTACACTACAGTCATACATGAAGTGAGTGAGTAGGCTACCAGGATGTAATAGGAGCATGCAAGACAGACTGACGTGGCCATCTAGTGTCCGCGTGGAATAACAGAACCGGTTACATTACTTTAGGAACAGTAGAGGCTGTACAAATATTGTCCTTTTTCCTTTTCACCATGTGCGTGGTGTGCATGGTGTGGTTCAAAACTCAGATCTTATAACAAACCAGCTCCTGACTCACCCTCCCAACCCCCCACAATTTATGTGGAAAACATGTCCAGGGAAATGTGAATCAATGCGCCTACCTTGGCAGTCTTCTTTCCACAAAAACTGTCTATTGTGACACATGAAATTAACTCTCTCTCATGCACAGCACACGCACGCACGCACTGAGAAAATAGCCTGCTTTTAGAAGACATTGAGATTTACAGTAATACAATAACGGAGCACAGAGACCATGTGTTTGTATTTCAGATTAATCAACAACAGAGACGTTGCTGCTGCTACAGTCGTGTACAAAATGCAGAGTCAGACCACCCCAGGCCCACCCACGGACCTTCAAGGCTCTGCTCCCTGCACCATTCACCAGACAGTGAACCACACACACCTGCATGTGCACAGCTATACACCAGTCCATGCTTTCAGCTTCCCAGGTTCCAGAACACACTCTTTTTGAGAGCAGGGTTGTCTGTCTGGCCCACAGACACTCTGCAATGCCCTACTACAAGAATCAGAATGGACAGAGTAAGACAAGCAAATGGGTGGAAGATTAAATGATCAGTGATGAGACAGCTCAGTCACACAACTCACGAGAGAAGCCAACGAGGCAGAGTAGCCACTCTACTGATGCAGAGAAGTGGAACATGTGGCACATCACTAACAACTACCAAGCCTTAATGGCCCTCAGTATCCAGCCATGGCCATTCCCCCTCCCATAGGTACCCCATATGGGAGGGGGAATGGCCTTGACTGAGCAAGACACTTGAAGTGTTTAATAACTGCGGGGAAAATGTAGCTTTCAGCTTCACCCAGCTGATAGCTTCTCAAATTCTACAGTTCTGATGAGCGCTTGAGGGGGGTTATGTGTTGCTCATGGACAAACAGCTGGCCTGGGGCAGAGAATCTAGCCTGGGCCCTGGGGAAGGGGTGGGTCCACTTCAGCATCCCAGGACTTTGTTGGGTGAGTGGGTTACTGGGACAGTAGAACCCCTCTGGTGGGGGCCATAGCATGCATTGGGGACGTTTCCATGTTATTGTTTGTTTATTGTTGTGTTGTTATTTGCCATGGGGAATGTGTTCAGGCAATTCATGTGTTATGTCTTGTGTTTTCCACTGGTCATTTCTGTGGAAGGTAATGTTGGTTTGTTTACATTTGCTTGTCACAAATAGGCCTATAGGTTGCTTTTTAGTAGCCTGGGTGTGATAATAGCATGATTATATTAAATTAAGCACAGCCACAGTGTAGGCTCTGGACTGATTATATCAGATTAACAACAAGATCCAAATGCTGCCAGTGAAAACTGCCAGAAACACGATCTTGTAGACCTGCTGTTTTCTTTATTCTTTAAGCCACAATAGGGACTTTAGGGAGGGACACCGTGGTTGATGTGGTTAAAAAATATCAGCAAAACTCTGGCTTTTCCTCAAAATGGCCTCTGAGAAAATGTGTGGTGGTCATGTTGACATGATGAGACAGACAGACAGACAGGCAGACAGGCAGGCAGGCAGGTAACAGACGGTGTCCGTGAAATCACATAGCTTGCATAATGTGTCAGGGAGGCGATGTGTGTGTGACAGAATGGATCCCAGAACGTGTGACAGAATGGATCCCACAAGAAGTTATGCAAGAAGTTTTTCACTCCATGGGTAAAACCTGTGAATTCACTGTAACCGGACTCTCTTGAACGTGACGTTCGGGGCCATGATTGGCGGACGCCTCTCGTATATATGGCTCAGGCTGCGATCCCACCTTCTCGCCAGTGGGATTTCATCACAGCTTCTGCACCTCTAGGGCAGACGAGAACGTACAAATAAGTAAGTTGTCAGAGTCTTTGACACTATTCACATTCTTTTTTCCACGATTTTAGGTACCGCGGCGCGCGTGGGGTGCGGTGTCGGCTTGTGCGTGAAAGTGTACAAAGTGCCACTTTTGTCTGTAGAATGTAGCTGCAGTCGTAGCCACATTGTGGCCCTGTGTGTGTGTGTGACTCCGTGTCAGCTGTGCTCCATATCTTATGCCTACGTGGACTTAAAGGATCGTTTAGAGTTTGTCGCGCGACACACGAAAACACATCTTTTCCCCCCCTCGCTCGGCATAAAATGACGTGTTTTCTTGTGTCGCCGCGACGAGTCTCATGGACACTTATCGCCTCGAAAAGACGTCATTTTTTGTCAACCCCGAAAAGAACTACAAATTAACTGTTAACGCCGGCTAACGTTAGCTTGCTAACGCTACAGTTATGATCACAACACTTTTGTGTTGGTGGGTTGAACACGCATTCCGCCCAGACGGCGAGCACAGCGGCGCTGCTTTGCATGCGTTTATACCGTTATACTGTGTTTATTACACTGACCTGCCCGTGGGTGGTTATTATGACGTGTTGGTAACGGCTTCAAGTCTCTTGTGTTGGTGACAGTTTTCCCCAGGCTAACTAGCGTTAGCTTGTAGCCACCTACACGGCTACGTGTCACATAAAGCACTCAAACGCACGGGCAAAGTTTTTAGCAAGTTGGCTAACTAGCATGATCTGTTGAGCTGCTGCGTTCCACTATGAAAAGCCCGTACATTATTTATGGCGGAGAGACACTTGATTTGACACTGGCTGCAGTTTACTGCCCATTTGTAACGGTGCTACGTTGTGCCGTTTTCATGTATTTGTCCCTTTTATGTGTTTCTGCCAACGTCAGCTAACCACGTAGCGTATAATTAGTAGCTAACATTAGCTAGCTAGCGGCTTAGTCAAAACCTTAATCCGGGATTTGGGCTACATCAATGCAGACTGCATTGTACCTGAGGGCTGGCGTCTAGAGATTAATACACTTTTCCGATCCCCCTCATCTTGCCATCTCGATATGAGATTATGAGCTGAGCAGACGAGCAGAGCAGCCCCTTAATCAACTGAAGGGACCAGCTACTACCAATTCAATGTTTGTGTAGCTGTCAAAAATGTTGAGCAGCTTTGTGAAGCTGGGTGTGTGTCAAGTCGTGACTGCTAATGCAACGATTCACCCCTCAATAGCATTATGCACCCTTTATTGCAGTGGTTCTCAAAATTAAACATTTCAAGGACCCACATTATACTCTGACAGTGTACAAATGGAACCAAAGGCACCCGTTAAGGTTCATTTGTATACTGTCAGATTTACAGGGTGAGTTTAACACTTTGGAGTCCCCTCAAGGGGTCCCTGACCCCCACTTTTGAGAACCACTACTTTATGGCCAAGTAACTAGACTGGTCATTGTAATTTGCAGTTTGCATCATCATAGCTCAAATAAGGGGTTCTGTCATTCAGAATTTGATTTGCTACTCCTCAAACTGCTTGTAGTTGTGGCATTTGTATACACACACAGTACACACAAGATGACTCGACATTATGGCGCTGTAAAGTCTGTCAATAACAACTACTTTAGTTTGTAGAAAACTGCAAGAGATGAGGCATCTGTGTTGTCTGTACTAACATTTAGTCAAATACCAAAATGAGAAGCGGTTATATTTTTTCCACCTGATTTTGTTTAGAGCTTTAACAAACATGTAGTCTAAATAAATCATGGTGCATGCTTTTAGTATTGTAAAAGCACCTGCAAATATTTGCTGCAATACAATTGTGAATTGCACTTGTCTTTTTATCAAATGTTGCATCT
Organism: Nannobrachium achirus; assembly: GCF_963921795.1. Classification (NCBI taxonomy): domain Eukaryota; kingdom Metazoa; phylum Chordata; class Actinopteri; order Myctophiformes; family Myctophidae; genus Nannobrachium; species Nannobrachium achirus. Next base: position 14,389,231 of record NC_137810.1, on the reverse strand, counting down.
TTTTGTTTTGCTGTCTTTAGGCAAAAGCTGGCAGGCTGACAGAACAGGCAGCTTTACAGGACGGATTATCTGGTAACTGACCATTTAGCTGGTAAGATCATTCTGACCTCTGGAAGCCCTACCAAACACCTAGATCAAAGGTTCTAGCACCAGACAATATTCCTGTTGGGTATATTATTATTGTATAGATGCCTTGGCTTGATTCCAAATGTTTGTCCATACCATTTGATCTGGACGATTATTATAGCACACATGCATCCGCAACAGGATCTGTGTGCACTACACTGAACTGTAATATACAGTGACGTCTTAACTTCTGGGAGGCATTGGTGAGGAAGAGGCCACTAAAAGGGTCTTCTGCAAGTGTGAGCTAAACTGGTTGAACCTACAGTAGCACTGCCTTTCCTTAACTTGGCAATGAGGGGGGAATTCTCCAAGCATAATGGGAGTTGTCTTTTTCGTGCTTTTAAAATGCAAGCATGCTTTTAAAAAAGTTGACATTCTTTTACAGTCTGTATTAAGTTGTCTCATACTAAGGCTGAGAGCAAAGACTTTTGATAATATACCCTGGAGGGGAAATCCTAGATCTTGTCCATTGAGAAGGGATGAACCAGAAACTTTGTGTACAGAGTCCATTTGATAGTACTGTATGTCTATGGGCACCATTTCTGGTTCTTGCCTGCTTCTGTGAAATAAAGACACCTAGAGATAAAGGACCGGCGACAAGACCTAAAAACCTGTACAAAGCAGTTGGGTTTAGGTTTTGACTACTTGGGTGACTAGAATTACGGTTCTCTGGTTTCTAGCGTTGGATAGTTATTATCACTGAGAAAATCATAGGAATGCAGTTCTGTTAAACGTTGATGGCCTGCTAACTTTAATCCCATCCTATGTGGATATACTGAGGGGTCAGTGGGGAAATCCTCTTAACCTTGCAGCCTGCTCACCTTAGCAGCAAGGCTTAGAATATCCCTGGACATGGACTGTATAGAGGGCTAATCAGTTTCTTCTTCTCCCATTGACACTAAGACAGTAAGGGACCTAATGACTGTCAATCAGACCACATTCTCTCACAGTGCTGACATGGTGAATGATTGGAACAGAGCATGGCTTCTTTTGATAAAGAAAGATTAGATAATGGTCCCAATTTCAAAGTCCACCTATTGATAAGCTTGTGTACTTATGTTAAAACGTGCCTATTTCACACCCTTTTAAAGGACATGCAACCGATGGTCACGTGTCCTTTGCCCCCTCGAGCAGTTTGGTCTGTGATGGTCAAACTGACCTCCAGCAGCTCACGCATGCGGCTACTGGAGGTCAGCTTCTTTTCATGCCCCTGTTGAGTTTTATAAACATTCACAAACAAGTTTGCACAGGTAAATGCCATTTGACCGTTTTGGGTAAATGTATTATTTTAACATGTTAACCTTAATTTCCAGTGGCACACTCGGACTCCGTGTTAAAGTGGGATTTCAACCATGAGCTCAATCGCCGTACTTACGCAGGAAAGCTTTAATGAGCACCGCGGTGGACTCTTGACGGAGCAGGATGGTGGTGAGTATTTGCTCATGGGTTGAGAACTATAGCTCAGGACCACATTTGACTGTGACTGCCTAGCCTCAAGTGAACCTATCTTTGTCTTCTTTATCTTTGTGTTCAGCTCCTGCAGCAGGAACCAGTGGTGCTCCGGAAGAGGAAAGCCTTCCTACCTACAAGGATGCCTTCCCACCTCTGCCTGAGAAGGCTGCCTCCCCTGAGGGGACCCAGGAATCAACTGGTGCCTGGGGGAACTCAAAGATCCGTCCTCTCAAGTCATCCGTTATCACCCAGGTACCGTATATTTTCACCATCAATCTGACTGAAAGAGCTGGAATAATTGCATGAATCCCACTGGATAAAGTGAACGTCAGGCTCTGGACGAAGCAGGTTGCTTGAGCTGTCATTGTGGGCGCAAGTTGGACCCTGCTCTGCGGTGCGCTGTGTGTGGAGACCATGCATCCCAGAATGAAACACTTGTGTTAAATCAGAAAAACATTGAGCTTGTAGATCAGCTATTTTTGCTCAATGTTGACCAATGTTTGTTTGTTCACGAATGTTTGCCTATTATGACATGCCCAGAAAAGGAATGCCAAGGCTCATGCAGTTAAAAACCTGAAATAAAGTCTTAATCTGAATGGATGTACAATTGCATAATCAAATCATGAACATGCTGTAGATATTTGTGGAATAGACTTCTCGAAAAATATGAAACCTTTTTTTAAAGCGACACACAAGCTCCTCTCTGTTTGTTTTGGAACAAAAGCACCATATTTTGACAATGGAGACATTTTTAAAACTTCTCCTGTGGAAGAAGTGCCTACATTTTATGTCTATCGTGCAGTAATCTGTGACATGAAACATGAGCTGTACAGTACCTCTGAACGTATTGTTCCTTACAGTCCAACATTCTGGAATTGACTTGTCCTACAGGTCTTACAAGGAGTTGCCTTGTTTCGGCATGTTTATCTAAACTTTTGTCACTTGAGGGTAAAACTCAGTGCAGTCATTCATTATCTTACTGCATGTTTCGTGCTGTGATCAATTTGAATTGCATTCAGGACAGAACATTTAGTTAATGATTATGATTTATTTTTTAGATTGGATAGCTGCTTACCATATGTCGTTTTATTTTTGAATTCTTTTTAAACAACCTGAACTAGGTTTTCCATGTGCCACTGGAAGAGCGCAAGTACAAGGACATCAACCAGTTTGGGGAGGGAGACCAAGCAAAGGTCTGTGTGGACATCATGCACAAGACCGGTGCCCACCTGGAACTGTCCATGGCTAAAGATCAGGGCCTCTCCATCATGGTGTCTGGAAAGCTGGATGCCGTGATGAAGGCCCGCAAGGAGATTGTGTCCCGATTGCAGACTCAGGTTAGGAGCTCATCAACAAACCATATGCAATTTATAATTGGACCATGTAATGTTTGTTGACTCATTTTAGGTGTTGGGATGGTCATGCCAAATGCATTTGTCCTCAACAGGCTTCGGCTACTGTTGCCATCCCCAAGGAACATCATCGTTTTATCATCGGCAAGAACGGGGAGAAGCTTCAGGAGCTTGAGCTAAAGACTGCCACTAAAATCCAGATCCCACGACCTGACGACCCCAGCAACCACATCAAAATCTCTGGCACCAAGGAGGGCCTGGAGAAGGCCAAGCACGAGGTTCTGTTGATCTCTGCTGAGCAGGTAACCCAGAAGCCCAAATGGCTGTAAGCTTTTTCCTGTGGTTGATGACAAGATGGCTTGCTATTATTAAGACCAGAACTATATTTTTAACTGCACATAACCGGAGGCAGTAAAAACCTTAACTTCTTGTCAGTTCAAAACTGTGTGTCTGTGGAACTCACACCAGAGTATTTTAATGTCTCATTGAGATATTGATAACACATTAATAAACAGCATAACTCACAATGTGTTTTGAGCTAGTTTATGTATTTTTATAGCCTTTTGTACAATAGCTTATTCCAAATCCGATCAATCTTTTATAATTATTTTTTTCTTCCTCCCTCAGGACAAACGTGCTGTGGAGAGGGTGAACATCGACAAGGTGTACCACCCCTTCCTCACTGGTGCATACAACAAGCTGGTGGGAGAGATGATGCAGGAGACTGGCGCACGCATCAACGTCCCCCCGCCCAGCGTCAACAAGACGGAGATTGTCATCACTGGGGAGAAAGAGCAGGTGGCCCTTGCTGTGGCTATGATCAAGAAGATCTATGAAGAGAAGGTAATCCACTCTAGCAAGTAGGGCTGTCACGATTAGGACATTTTACATGACAATTAATTTTCACTCAAATAATTGCGACTAACGATTTAATTGTGTTTTTGTCGTGGACAATTACATTTCTGTTTGGCTTTTAGGCTTTGAAGTTGCACATGGTAGATATGACACACAACCTAAATATACAAAGAAATGACTGACATATTTGACAACTTTACACTTAAAAAAGAACATTGATAGTGGAAATAGCCGATCTACAAGCTCACGCTCACAACCATGGAAATGATTATGAAGACTGAAAAATAATCACGACTATGTCAAATAATCACGATTAGACGATTATGCGACGCGTTGTCATGGAAATGATTATGAAGACTATGAAAAATAATCACGACTATGTCAAATAATCACGATTAGACGATTATGTAATAATTGTGACAGCCCTAATAGCAAGCTACTTATGTTTATAAGGTACTAAATTGTGATGGAGTTATTTTTGATTGCATTAAAATGTAAACGCTGCAATCCATAACTTAAAGATGAATAAACCGTTATTTGAATCCTACTATAAGTGGCAGTGTCCCTCGTTTGTGTTCATGTGTTTGTGAGTGGAAATGATCGGATGCAGTAGGCGGGATCTAAATGTATATGACATGTGTCATTTCTTGTTAGAAGAAGAATAGCACCACCATCGCAGTGGAGGTGAAGAAGTCACAGCACAAGTACGTCATCGGCCCGAAGGGAAACACACTGCAGGAGATCCTGGAGAAAACTGGCGTCTCGGTCGAGATCCCACCTTCTGACAGCAGCTCAGAAACTGTCATCCTTCGTGGGGAGCCAGACCGGCTGGGCCAGGCACTCACCGAAGTTTATGCCAAGGTATGTTTTTAGAGCGAGAAGACCTGAGTAACAGCATTAAGCCTTCTCTATACTTGTAGTATAGTCGTGGATGGTATTAGATCAGCTATTTTTGGTGCTCAGCCGGGTATAATTGACACTGTAGCATCCTCAGGGAAAGCATGACGCCAAATAACATGAGATTCTCATTATTGTTTGCAGGCCAACAGCTATACTGTGTCCTCAGTCTCAGCTCCTTCCTGGCTTCACCGTTTCATTATTGGCAAGAAGGGGCAGAATCTGGCCAAGATCACCCAGCAAATGCCCAAGGTTTGTGGAGGAGTTCTTTTTCAAAATGTAGGGCATTTTATTTGGCTGTTTTGTTTTTATACACCTCTCCTCTTGTATTCAGGTGCACATTGAGTTCACTGAGGGAGAAGATAAGATCACCCTGGAGGGTCCCACCAAAGACCTGCAGATGGTCCATACACAGATTGAAGCTATCGTTACAGATCTGGTGAGGTTAATGGCATGCGTACAAGCATCACCAATTTTCAATGCATCCCTGCCTATTTTGACAGTTCTAGTCAAAAGGTTTTGAGTTTCATAGCTCAAGTTCCAATTCAGCAAGTTGAGTCATATGAGTCCTATCATACTGTTATTCTGGTTCTGAAAACCAGTAATTGAAGTCAAATGTGTGAAATATTTTCACCTACAGTGTAGATTCATATTTCAAGTGTGTTTAATGTGAATAAATCTAGCCTGAAATCAAATGACATTGGGTTTGAACAACTGCTCCAATGAGACTGTAAAAAAAGAAAAACAAGACTGGGTCTAATGGCATTGTGACTCCCATGTGGATATCAGATATCTATGATGTATAATCATATTTGGTCAAGGTCTCAGCCCAAACTGCCTTCACTTCGATTATAAAAGTTAGATATTTCAAAAGATGTCATATGTGAAAAAAGATTATCCCGGGTCAAACAAACGTAACCATTTGTCTTGCGTCTTACAGAGTTAAGCCGTAAAGTTTAATATCAAACTTCTGTCTTGTCTTCTCCCATCAGATAAGCCGAATGGACTATACAGAGATCAATGTGGATCCCAAATTCCACAGACACCTGATTGGGAAAGCCGGTGTTAACAGTAAGTAGCTTGAGACTCACTGTAAGTTCTGTTCTAACCATCTAATCGCTATCCTTGTTTTGGGGGGTCTAACTGAAAATTCTCTCAATATTTAAGTCAACCGCATCAAAGAGCTGCACAAGGTGACTGTCCGCATTCCCCCTGACCATGAGAAGAGTAACCTGATCCGCATTGAGGGGGACCCCGAGGGTGTTCAGGAAGCCAAGAAGGAGCTGCTTGAGCTCGCGTCACGCATGGTGGGTCTCAACTCTCTGCACTTGAATGTTAACATTTAATTATTATAAATTGAAGTATTATGTGTATTTGTATATTTATGTATTGTCTTGAATGTATGCATTGACCTGTGCAAAAAAAAAACCTTCTGGATAATAAAGACATCTAATCTAACATGTCACCAATTAGATTTTGATGACATGATGTCTTTTTCACCCAACTTGATTTCCTCTTGCAGGAGAATGAGCGTACAAAGGACCTGATCATTGAACAGCGTTTTCACAGAGCCATCATCGGGCAAAAAGGAGAGAATATAAAGGAAGTCCGAGACAAATTCCCAGAGGTGAGTTGCTTTAAGGCAGGAACACACACTGCGAGACATTAAAGTGGTTTGGGAGTCATCAGTTCGTTAAAGTATTTCACACTACACTAGTGTCTTTCTTGAAATAGTCTGTCATAATATCATTGTGGTTTTCACAACACGATGATCCCCAAGAAGGGATCACACATTGCACAACATTTCACGGGACTCATAGCTGAGTTGTAGACAAGACAAGAGCGACCCCTTTTGGTGTTTTTGGCTAGTGGGAGGGAGTGATGTTGGGAGAATGGACATTAGCAGCATGACGCTCAGGGATTGGTTGTTGAGCGGGTTGTTTTGGTGTGTGCACTCACTCAGTGCGCTGCTGGATGTTTGTGTGAAACTCGGCGAATAAAGTTGGAACGATAAACTGAAAATAACGTCTCTGCCAGAGGTCAACCTGTCGATCCTCCTTTTCTTGTGTTATTGTGTTGCACATTTTTGGTTGAAACTGATGCTTATAGCAGCCCAGTCGGTGATGGAGCCAAATATCTAACCTGCCAGATATTCAGAAACGCTTTCACACACGAGCAAAACATCTGCAAGCAAAGTGAGATCGGGGGTTTTGACGGCGAGCGGCAAAATTGGTCAGCGACCGCATAATCGGAGCAAATATCTTGCAGTGTGTGTAGTACGAACCCTTAGTTCAACCATTCTCTGAGAGAGGGGAGAGTGGTCAGTTGCAAAACAAAAGAATATATTTTTTTGGCATTTGGCATTTGAATGGTTTTTAACCCTTTTTATAAATTTGCTTGTTCAAGGTCATCATCAATTTTCCTGACCCAGCACAAAAAAGTGACATTGTTCAGCTTCGGGGACCAAGGACTGAGGTGGAGAAATGCGCAAAGTTCATGCAGAAAATAGTGGCTGAGATGGTATGTCCTTAAGATATGTTTTACTGAAAGGAAAATCCTTCTAGCAGTGTTTTTAAATGTTGTACAGTCTGTAGCATACTACAATACAGCAACGCCAATGAACAATTGTGTATTAACCTGCTATGTTCACACTTGGGTCAGGTGGAGAACAGCTTCTCTGTCTCAGTCCCCATCTTCAAGCAATTCCACAAGAACATCATTGGAAAAGGAGGTGCAAACATTAAGAAGGTAACTGGGAGCCCCTCAACACAATGAATGATTTCACATTTGTTCCAAGGTATTTTGATGCAGACTACTTATTCTTTTTCTGTCCAGATTCGTGAGGAAACGAACACAAAAATTGATCTGCCAGCTGAGAACAGCAACTCTGAGATGATCGTCATCACTGGCAAGAAGCCAAACTGCGAGGCTGCCAGAATCCGCATCTTGGCCATTCAAAAGGAGCTGGTAGGGTTTTATTGCTGGCTGTGCTGTCCGTCTACTGCACTTTGGCAGATGTGTTGGAAGCGCAGATGTGGGCTTACACAAGGACCGTCTCTCCTTCTGTGTTCAGGCAAATATCACAGAGATGGAGGTGTCCATCCCCTCCAAGCTGCACAACTCATTGATTGGGTCAAAGGGCCGCTTTGTGCGCTCCATTATGGAGGAGTGTGGTGGCGTGCACATCCACTTCCCCACTGAGGGCTCGGGCATCGACAAGGTCACCATCCGAGGACCCGTTGAGGACGTGGAGAAAGCCAAGCAGCAGCTCCTGGCCTTGGCAGAGGAGAAGGTGCGTCGGCAGATTTTTGCTCAACTTCTAGTTATCTCATTCACCTGGCTGTCATTTTAAAAGTAGAGCTCAACTTCTAGTTATCTCATTCACCTGGCTGTCATTTTAAAAGAAGAGGAAAAGGCCCTGAGGCACATTAATTAACAGGCATTTTCATAGCTCTTATAATGTATTGCCTGATCCAGTGCTAGTGGGAGCTTTTTCGTAGCTGGTCATGTGAATTGAGGGTTATTTCCTGGAATCATAATGAATGGATCACTTATTCAATGATGCGAAAGCAAACATTGTGTAACTGAATATCTCTTATGTTGAAAGTGACTATAACAATACTGGAGTGTTGTTGATGCTTCTTTGCAACCTACCTTATTAGTGATCAGATGAGACTAATACTACACTTAGGCCACCATTTAGCAGGCCGGCGATCCTCCAGGGGTTTACACCTTTTTCCCTCTACATCAAATCTCTGCTGAAAATGACTAATGTGCAGCCTCGCAATTCGTCAAGCTTGTAGATCTGCTAATTTCACCAGCCTATGACATTCCCAGAAAAGGGATGCTAGGGTTCACGTGGTTAACTCGTATTCCGTTTTGAATCATTATCCAGCAAATAAAGAGCCACACCGCTGAGCTGCGTGCCAAGCCAGAGTACCACAAGTTCCTGATCGGGAAAGGTGGCGGAAACATCCGTAAGGTGCGTGACAGCACCGGTGCCAGGATCATCTTCCCTACCGCGGAGGACCAGGATCAGGAGCTTATCACTGTGGTTGGAACAGAAGAGGCTGTGCGCGAGGCCCAGAAGGAGCTAGAGGAACTGATCAAGAGTCTGGTAAGACTGTGTGTGTGTGTGGTATAGATCCCTTTTATTAAGACAACATCACACTGGCAACCAGTATGCCTGGCAAGGCTGGCTTCACTTCAACCACTTATGATGGTGAATAATAGTGACAATGGCCTCGCTGTGCAGTTTTCTAAGCATTTTGAACTAAAAACAAAACTAAAAATAAAATGCATTTTATGTGTTGCCTAAAATATGGAGGGTTTAATAAATTGTGTTAAAGAAGATCAAAGTAATCATTGTTTAATCGGGTAGCAGTGGCTCAGGGGGTGGGGCGGTCACTTGAGAATAAGGCCCCATTTACACTGGCAGCCAAATCCAGCTCAGATCTGATTCAGGCTGGATTTGGCTGCCATTGTAAATGGGGCCTAAGGTTCCCGGTTAGATCCCCAGCTCTCCTGTTTTGAAGTGTCCTTGAGCTTTTAAATGAGCAATAGACATAATTAATATAGACGTTTGGAGCACAAATGCTTTGATGGTTTGTTAGGGCTAGTTGATAGTTGTATCAACAAGCCCTACTTTGAGTTGTACACAATAGGGTGGTTTTCTAAATATGAATATTTTGTCAGGATAACGTTGTGGAGGATCACATGATTGTCGACCCCAAGCACCACCGCTACTTTGTGGCTCGCCGTGGCCAAGTCCTCAGGGACCTTGCAGACGAATATGGTGGTGTGATGGTGAGCTTCCCTCGTACCGGGTCTCAGAGTGACAAGGTCACCCTCAAGGGAGCCAAAGACTGCGTGGAGGCGGCAAAGAAGCGCATGCTGGAGATAATTGAGGATTTGGTGAGTGTACACACAACTGTGCTTCATCCAGTGGCTTCTTTTTGTGACCTACCAATTCACAGCTGACCAGCCAGGTCCTGTTGACAATTTGAGTTGATTCTTTATTTACCCCCCTTCCCCTAGGATGCCCAAGTGACCATTGAGTGCATCATTGCTCAGAGGTTCCACCGTTCGATCATGGGTCCTAAGGGCTCACGGATCCAGCAGATCACCAGAGATCACAATGTGCAAATCAAGTTCCCAGACCGCGAGGACCCCAACGGTAAAATAACATTTTTGTAGACTTTCTTGATAATGTCCAAATAGCCTTTTTTTGTTTTTCCTGATTTTGTGTTTCTTCTGTCCTTTCAGCTCCTCCTCCTGCAGAAGTGGCTATTGAGGAGAATGGAGAGCCCAACGGAGAGGTTAAGGAACCCGTGGATCCAGACTTGCCCAAGAAGTGTGATGTGATCGTGCTTTCTGGTCGTAAGGAGCGCTGTGAATCCGCCGTGGAGGCGCTGAAGGTCAGTGTTCATAGCAGGACCACCTTTTCCTCATGCAGTCTTTGGTTTCTCAGCTTAAAATGACTTATTTCTCTCCAGGCTTTGGTTCCTGTCACTATTGAGGTTGAAGTGCCTTTTGAGCTTCACCGTTACATCATTGGACAGAAAGGAAGCGGAATTCGCAAGATGATGGATGAATTTGAGGTTTGTGTTGAATCTTTTGTGTGCAGAATAGGGATCATTAAAAAAAAGCTGTGTTTGTTCACATTTAAAATGGGTTTCAAATGTAATTCCTGCAGGTTAATATTCAAGTGCCTGCTCCTGAGCTGCAGTCTGATATAATCGCCATCACTGGCCTGACCACTCACCTGGACCGTGCCAAGGAAGGTCTCCTGGAGCGCGTCAAGGACCTGCAGTCTGAGCAGGAGGATCGGGTCAGTGCTGGCTGTAGTCATTATAGACATTATAGAATGAGTTCATAAGTTAACTTCAGAGATAACGTTTGCTGTAAATGTGTTCAACTTTGACTCCCATGAGGTGCTCTTCAATGCTGCAACTTGCTCCATGCAACAAAAACCTCTGCCCTGCATTTTTCACATAGGACTTTTACAGCACCACCAGAAGGCAGATTTTTGCAAAACCATATCTTTTGATAATCGTACAGATTTGTGTCCATAATATCATGCAAATCGGACGGTAGACATTATGTCTATAGTCAAGACGGATCTGTCCAATTTGTCATGTAGAGGGTATGCGTGTGAGCATGACATCATCATCATCATCATACCTGGAAGTTATGTGGGAACATCCAAACAGAAAAGTCCTATCTGATTGCGTTAAACAACGTTTAACTCACTTCACTCGATTTGCCATTCACTTTATGCATGCGCAATTGTGCACACCCACTTTTACATCCTGATTGGCTAAGATTGCCATCTAAAGTTTGCATGTCTGTTCAATAACTTCATCATTAAATGGCCCAGATAAACTACCTGACCTGACGGAGACCTCTGCACCTTTCTACCATAAAATGTGATTCCAACCAGGAAAAGACAACACACTATATTATGATCTCCAAAATATCTATTCTCATATCATGATATTGGTATATTGCCACATCAGCATCGAGGAAGTTCATTGACTCAAACAAGCGATCCTCCTGGCTGCAACCTACCACAGAATGGCTGGGTCAGCCTCAACAGACTTTGTTCTGGAGTTGCTAACTTGCAACATTCTTTAGCCTATAGGGTGTGCCAAATGTAGTTCTAAGAGTGGCCATTTCTTGGGTAAACGCAGCCTTACACAGGTGTTCTGATTAGACTATAGCATTAGTTCTATGCAATCAAACAATTGAAACACCCGTGTTTTGACCCAAGAAATGGCCGCTAAGGACTACAATGACGTAGCCGCTGGCACACACTATACCTCATGTTCGCAACATTCTTTAGACTATACGTCTTGTTAGCAACATTCATTAGCATATACCACTTTTCTTTGTATTTAGTAACCCATTAAATGAGGATGGCTTGCAGCTATATTTTTAATACCAGAAATGGCTCTGGTCAATGATCTATTGTCATGGGGCAAGCAAGGACTGGGTAGTAAATGTGTCCCACTTCCCATTGTCAAACTGACTACTCCCCTGGCTTATAAAGGAGAATTCTGGACTAGCTAAAATGTGTTCTAAGGTGAAGCAAGAATCTGGCAAAGGAATTATTTCAGTGATGGTAATGGTGGAAGTAAATTCTTTCTCTATGAATTCAGGCGTGAATTTTTTGTTTGTTCCCAACTTGTCCTTTTCGGACGGATATGATCTCTAGTTCAGGTTGTTCATTGGAACCGTTTCCTTCAATACTCACTGTTGCTTCCTATACTTAATCAATTAAAAAGTCAGTCACCCTAACAAAATACTTTCCTCTTAACTACAGGCACTCAGGAGCTTCAAGCTGACCATCACTGTGGACCCCAAGTATCACCCTAAGATCATTGGTCGCAAAGGTGCCATTATTACCAACATTCGCACTGAACACGATGTTAACATCCAGTTTCCAGAGAAGAATGACGAGAACCAGGTACAGTGTTCCACTCAGTGAGTGTCTGTAGAAAAGCACATAATGTACTAGACTAGGCTCAACAGGAAGGCACAGTTTCAGCCATACCCAACCACTTAAAGTGGTGTATAATTTGTTATACCTTTTTTTTTAAATCCAAAAAGAAGTTGGCCTAGGGTCTAAATTGGTTAATGTTCGCCCATAATGACATGCCCGAAAGCCAGGTTGAAAGTGGTTACGGTAATTGTGTCGGCACAACAGGTGGCAGTAAATTACCATGGGTTTAATGTTGTGCCTAACACTGTTGGTGCTGTCATGAGTCATCAAATTTCTCTTAACATTCACCTTGTCCATCCCCCCCCGCCCCAACACACACAGGACCAGATTACCATTACTGGATACGAGTCAAACGCTACAGCTGCACGGGATGCTATCCAGGGTATTGTGGATGAGCTGGAGGAGATGATCTCTGAAGACATCACTCTAGACAGCAGGGTCCATGCCCGCATCATTGGAGCCCGTGGCAAGGGCATTCGCAAGATCATGGACGAGTTCAAGGTGAGAAAAAAAAGGAACCTATCCATTAAATCAAACTCTATTTACTGTAGCAAAAGCATATACATGTAAGCCAGTGTCAAGTGAGCACAAAACATATGAAAAATAAATTTCCGTCTTGGGATATTTTTTTGCTTTAACCCCTGCAAACATAAAATGAGCTCAGGTGAGACTAAAAGCCAAAGAGACAAGTTAGTTTTAAGCAGGGATTTAAAAACCTTGATGGACTGAGTAGACCTAATATAGAAGGGCAGACTGTTCCAGAGCCTTGGGGCTGCCGCCACAAACACACATTTGGTGCTCTTGCTGGTGTTGAGGTCGACCGGCAGTTGCTTGTCAGCAGATCTCAGAGCTCAGTCTGGGGTGTAGGGTTCCTGGAGCTCAGAGATACTGAGGGGCAGCCTGTTTAAAGATTTAAATGCAAATAGGAGAACCTTAGTTAAAATCAATCCTAAATTTAACTGGAAGCCAACGAAGTAAGGCCAGAACGGGGGTTATAAGTTCTCTCTTTTGAGCGGTGGCCGCTCCTATGTCTGGCTGTGTGTGTATGAGCACGGCCCATACAAGGAGATGTGCAAGAGTCGTATTTGATACCATGTGAGTGAGCACCGCTCATTTTTAGTGCCAGTCAGAAGGCAAGCGGCAGAATTCTGGACCAATTGCAGTCGTCTGAGTGACCACTGATCGATGCTTGTGTATAAGGAAATGCAATTGAGTCTTGAGGAAATTAAGGTGTGGATTTGGATTTCTAAATGTTTTGGGGGGGGGGGGGGGGGGGGGGGGATATGGTGGGGGGAGGCGGAGCTGAAAAAAGCTTGTCTTGACAACACGGCTGATTTTGAAGGTGCCATCCAGAATTATGCCAAGGTTTTTAGCAGATATATGGATGTTGGAATTAAGGGTGTCCTGGGTATTGAAAGGTGGGGCTAGATGTTGATCGAAGATGATTATTTCTGATTATTTCCATTTGAAATATTTCTGATTATTTTCGTTTCAAAAAGTTGGCGTCCATCTAGGTTTTGTCATGTAAGCAGTTGAGTAATGGTTGAAATGAGTTATTAGAATTGACTGAGGTATGCATAGCAATGAAAGGAAATGTTTGGACAGGATAGGACCAAGGGGCAGCATACACAGTAGGAAGAGGATGGGGCCTAGACTAGTACATGAGGGGTTCTGGTGTGAGGAGAAGTGGCCTAAATCCATAAGCCTGAGTTATACTTATATGTGAGCATTGGTATTGCGTGACACTGATGTGCAACCAATTATGAATCAAGCTTCAAAGAAATGGAGAATGTGGAATGCCAGTGTGTTGTAGTAGCTTGCAGATGCATTTAAAATGACAGTGTGGTTTTGTCCCTTGTGCAGGTTGATCTCAGGTTCCCCCAACCTGGAGCTGCAGACCCGAACCTTGTGACAGTCACAGGACGTCCTGAGCTTGTGGATGAAGCCATCGACCATCTCCTCAATCTGGAAGAGGAATACGTAAGTGGGCATGTTTGACACCTGTCTTTCATCAGAACTGTCAGCTTCTTTTGATTCAGTGTTGTAATTGGTTTGGAATGTGTGTGTTGGTGCCTTCAGATGTCAGACGTCGTTGAGAATGAGTCAAAGATGGCTTACATGAGACCCTCCGGGGGTGGCGGTGCTGCAGCGGATGAACCCCGTGGACCATCAAAGGGCTTTGTGGTGAGGGAGGCCCCCTGGCAAACTGGCAGTGAGAAGGTGATACATTTTGACTTTAAAATGAAATCATAACTTTTTTTTTATTTTTGTGCAGAGATGATAATCCCCCTCCCCCACCCTTTCTTTTAGGCCCCAGATATGAGCAGCTCTGAAGACTTCCCCAGCTTTGGAGCTCCAGTGGCGACCAAAGCCTCTCCCTGGGGCCCCAAGCGCTTCTAAATGGCTTCCCTCAGACGGGCCTCAACTCAAACCCGACAAATCTTCCCTGTTATTGTCCCCTTCTTGACCTGGACTGACCGCTGACCCTCAAAGGCTTCAGTTCTGAGACTGTCATGCTTCCCTGTCTACTTCTCGTCTGCCTTGGCAGAATCATGATGAAATCTGAAGTGCTTTCGGAAACTGTAATTGACTTGTGAGCTTTGTTATCTGCATTCAACAATACTGTCTTTTGCAACAACAAAAAAAAAGGAAAAGATATATTGCTGGGTTGTTGGCGTTAAGTCTATACAGGCAGTATGACCCATCAAGTTTAAATGTTGCTAGACCTAACATGTCATTGTGGTTTGAATTGTTATACCAAATGCAAAGGTGGCCAGACAACCTCGGAAAGTTTCTTCAATTTACTGAGCTGCCCTTCGTAGTTGCCTTTGCAGGCTAGGGCAAAGGGATTGAGTTACTGCTGGCTGGTTGGTTCTGACGTGACATTTGACCAATGTGGTGGCCAGCTGTTTCAGTAAGCCCTCCCCTTCCTGCATTCCTCATGTAGCCGAGTGAAATCTGTCAACTGTTAGCCTTCAAGCACATTTTAGTGATTGTCCCAGCCGTTTCCCATTTGCTTGTAACTGTGCTTCTGTGAATATGGTCAACCAGTGGCATGTACCTTGCAGCCTTATGAATTGGTCAAAGTTGTTTGAGAGAGAGGAGGGGTGGGGGGGAAGGTTTCAGCCACTACACAATGGCACACACTCAAACTGCCAGATGCTATGGAGGTCACGGTGGAACTGTACTGTTTCTTACAAACACTAGACCCAGAAGGAACTCCAACGTATCAAACCTCACACTAACTGTAAACCAACCTTTATCCACACTTTTGTTTTTTGTTGTTTTGAGTTTCAAACTTGTTGCTTTACTTTAAAAAAAAACGGCTCATGTAAGTGAACGAGCAGACCACCCTGTGCCAATTAAATGTCTAGTGATGTCGTGTTCTTCATCCTTGGTAATGGGTCAGTGTCCAGTCCCTTTGTCTTCCAGTTGCTATGCAGATTGTTCTGTTGCATAGCAATGGCCCTTTTTAATCAGCCTTATTATCTAGAATGATAAAAACCGACAGAGGTGATGCATTTTTGGATAAGTGGAAGGTTTTATTTTTCTGAAAGCTCATGGATCAGGTGCCCCAGTCAGCATTCAGTTACATTGTCAGTTACCCAAGATGTGTGCAGTAGAGTTGGCTCGCTAGCTGCTAGTTCAAGATCTAGCATCAGCCTATCATGGTTTTTATCGTTCTAGCCTTGTATGAAAGATTATGCAAAATACCAGAGAAGTGAAAGATTATGGATGACACTGGAAAATAAATTGTCCAAAAAAGTCAATAAAAATTGAAAATCCTTTTTGTGTTGTCTATTTTGTGTGCCTTATTGGACAATGGTTAATCAATGCTTAAAGGAGCTATAGTCAACTTTTTCTTGAAAAACGGATGCTAAAATAAAAATGTTTCGAAAATATGTTATAAAACAATAAGCTTCATATATGTGTTTCTATTCAAAAATGACCACAAAAAGCGTAAAATAATGATAAAAATAATCATTTTGGCCATTGTCAGACCGACACTTTGTTTACATTCTAGTCTATAGACTAGGATGTAAACAAAGTGTCGGCCCTACAATGAAAAAGTTGACTATAGCTCCTTTAAACACTGACGAATTTTACTTTTGAGCTACAGTAGTGAAACGGATTAAGTGGCCTGTCTCCAAAATCTGACGTGTTTTGTGAACATTGAGACTGACTTGAGACATATAAGTCCTATAACCTTGCACAGTTGCACGCAAATCTAAGCTTATTGAATAAAAGGCAACTTTTAAATTCCATCTAGATGTTTAATCCCCCCCCCCCCCCCTTTTTTTTTTAGAAAGCGGTAGCCTAGCTCGCACTGCTTGTTTCTATTGCAGTCCTTTGTATAAGGTGTGTATGTAATGAGTTGCTGGTGAGTGCATTAAATGTATAGTACGAGTTAAGTTCAGGATGTGCTAATGTTTCATGACCTACTTCACACCACGATCTGAGCGATATGCCTATCTCTGTCTGTATTTGATATTTGTCAATCTTTGTCCCTTAATGCCCACGTAGGGAGATCACTGATGTCATCAGTATATGCCCATATATGAGCATGTGACAGGGTTCAGTCTGAGTCATAGTGATGTGCCACCAGAGAGAGATCATTAGTCTGTTTAGGATCTTGAAAAAATCATATTTGAAATATTTTGTAAACATTTTAACACTAAAATGGTGCTAATCTTCATAATCATGTAGGGGGGTCCCTGGCCCAAAATCATTTCAGATGACGCAGACCCCTTCATGATTTAAGTGGGCCCTGATCCAGAAAAGGTTGAGAACCACTACAGTAAACTCCATAATAGTCACAAATGAAATAATAAAGAGATATTAACTATTATTCAGTGTAACATTTTTATTTCATTTCAAATGCATTTAGTAATACTTCATGAACTTAAATACAAATATATTATTATATTATATATATATTTATATACATAAAATACAATTTAATACAATTGGAACAGCTGAAATCAATAATACATTATTACTCTGATACTGACCCGCAGGCCACATTAAGTGAAGGTGTTGTCCATGTGTACTGTCCAACTCTAGCAGGATCTGCAGTACATTGGAATCTGGTAGCATGGCCTGCTGGGTCTGTAGTCCATGGGCATCTGGTGGCAAGGCCTGGGTCTGTAGTCCATGGGCATCTGGTGGCAAGGCCTGGGTCTGTAGTCCATGGGCATCTGGTGCCAAGGCCTGGGTCTATACATGGTAATCTGGAAGCAAGGCCGGCTGGGTCTTAATACATGGTAAGATGCTGGCAAGGCCTGGTAAACTGGTGGCAAGGGCTGGCAGTTTACCGGTGACCTGGCCCAGTTGTTGGGCCAGGTCAACGGTTTGGGCACGTCGCTCCACGGTGGAGCCTGGCAGAACTTGGCTCCGGCATATTTCCCCGAGGCGAGGACGTCCTCCTTGACCTTCTTGTCGTTGATGCTTCTTCTGCTCCTGCTCTCCTCCGCCTTGGTTTCCGCCCGGCTAGGGGTAGGCTTTACCAGGCTAAGGGTGACTGGCGAAGCTGCAAGGCTAGACGTGGCCTTGGCCTTGTACAGGGTGCAGGAGGAGCCGTCCTCGCCAATGCGATAGCAGACTTCGAATGGGTCCACCCACAGCGTCAGCTCCAGAGGCAACAGACTGAACAGCTGTTTAAGGGTAAGTCCACATTGTTTGGCAGGCTGGGCGAAGAGAGGGTCCATAGTGACCCTCTGGTTGATGCGTATGCACCGGTAGGCATTGCCCTTCAAGGGTCTGTCAGGGTACCAGTGGTGCTTGTAGTGGGCACTCATTGAGTCCTGGAGACTCTCCTGGAAGGCCTGGAGCTGATGTTCATTAAGACCTTTCACAAGTGATGACACAAAGGCCGCTGCAGTGGTCACCTCATGGTCCATCTCGGTTCTGGAACTGTGTCCTTGGTTCATATTATGCAAAACAGGATGGCTCAAAGGAAGCCAGATAAATCAAGTTTGCATTCACTTCAAACTAGGTAATAATATATTTATTGAGTTTTCTTTTTCTTTAACAGTAATGAACAGTGCCATCAGCAGCCTTTTTATATCGGTCCATTCGATCGCCACGTCACTGTTTGATCCAACTCGAATTGTGATTGGCTGAGACCAGAGCGCGCATTTGTTTACAAATACTTGTATCTTAGCAACGCGCCACGCGGCGTGACGTCATCGCGGCCTGTGCCAGGTGCGTGGAGGGTCGCGCGTCGTGGCCTCGCTCCTCCGGGTTGATTCTTCTGAAGACATCCCCACACATATCAGGAAAAGAGAGATCATTCTGTATGGATGGATTCTACCACTGTGTTGAAAGGCTGTGACTGACTGACCGTTTTAGAACGCAAAGCTGTGGCTTAAGACTTCTTTGTTTGTTTTTTAAGAAGAGTACAACAACTTCATTCGGCTTAGTAGAATCACGATTTTGACAACTAGACATCGGCAGGTAGGATATTACTGGCATTAACGTAGCCTAGAATTTTGTGACCATATTTATTGTCGGTGTGAAAAACACCAAAATGTTGTAATGCATTTTGACACAAAGTGCACATAACACATTCCTTGGCCTGAAGCTAACTCGCATAAAACAAATCTGGCGTAACGAATAACAATATAGGCTAATAATAGTCACCACCAACGTATGTGTTACAGTCGATGACACGATAGAATAGGCGAATAGCAAATTGTTTATTTTTCATTTATGATAGTTGCCTTTTTAGATCCTGTAGTAGGTGTAACGGAGGGTGAATTGAATTGTCTTGTCAATGTCAACCCATCTGTTGATGATTAATTAGCCTACTGTGCAGGGTGTAGCTCTGTCCACAAATCTCATGGTTGTGGGACGTTTCGGGTTCTGGAGTGGTTTTAAGCACCAAAAAAGTTAAGAACACAGCCTACCTGCTGCATCTGTTTGTTTTTAAGTCGGCCTCATGGGAGGGTAGCCAGATAAGTCGACCTCTTTCAAAGTCGACCCAGACTCTTTTCCCAACGGGTCTAGACCTGCTGCACAATGTTTCTAAAATAGCGTGCTCAAACCTGATGCTAATGTTTCAAGAACAACTTAGCCTAGGCCTACACAGTAGGCCTGGCCTACACACCTACATGATGATATTAGAACAGCACAATTAGTCTAGTAATTCTAGGGAAAAAATCCACTCAGGTTGGAAAAAGTTGTGTTATTTAGTTTCTCAACTGATTCTGACAGGAAATTAGGTCTACTAGCCAGGATAAAAAATCTACCATAATCTGCTCACTGCAAATACCCACAGTGGCCAAATCAAGTTGGGCTCCCATCGACTTTCTATACAGGAGGAAAATACCCAGAAAAAAAATCTGCTTTAAGTAGGATGTGAGGGGTCTGACTAGGGGTTTGTCATGATGCTGAATCGATAGCAAGCATTTGTTTTGCACAAAAAACATTCCTTGGGCTAAAAATGTCTCCAGAAAATGATGGTTTAGTGATGAAAAGTGATGAGTCATCACTTTTCATCAGTTTTGTGGGCGTTTTCTGGGGCCAATGAATGTTTTTTGTGCAAAACAAATGCTTGCAATGGATTCAGCATCATGACAAACCTCTAGTTAGACCCCTCACATCCTACTTAAAGCAGATTTTTTTTCTGGGTATTTTCCTCCTGTATAGAAAGTCGATGGGAGCCCAACTTGATTTGGCCACTGTGGGTATTTGCAGTGAGCAGATTATGGTAGATTTTTTATCCTGGCTAGTAGACCTAATTTCCTGTCAGAATCAGTTGAAAAACTAAATAACACAACTTTTTCCAACCTCAGCTTTATTTTTACTGGACTAAATGCTCTTGTACCACATATGATGCTATCTAACACCATACCCGGTTTATCTTTATTTGTTTTATTGTCTCCACCAGCCGAAGGCTGAGGGAGAGTATGTTTTCCCCTCCGTCCGTGTGTCCGTCCGTCCGTCCGTGCGTGCGTGCGTCCGTCCGTCCGTCCGTGCGTGCGTGCGTGCGTGCGTCCTCGCAGTTTGTGAGCGCCAAATCTCAGTCGCCGTTGGCCCGGTCGCTGCCAAAGTGAGCACACACATTCCCTGGATGCCAATCTAGAACCTCTGCCCTAAATTTTTCAAATGGGCCTTTTCTAGCGCCAACTAGTGGCCGATGTTTGCTAAACACATTTCTGTGCACTACTCTTACAGATTTTGTCCAAAAATCCTACAAATCGGTAGGCAATATCTCGACAGTCATGTGATCGACACGGATCTGTCCGATTTTGCATATTCCATCCTGATTGGCTAAGATTGGCTTCCAAAGTTTGTGGGATTGAGCCGTTTTGAACAAAATGCCTCAAATCACAAACGCAAAGTGCAATTATCATGAAATCGCGCACACACGTTCCCACTAGGCCGAGGAAGAAATGCCACTTAATTTTTTTTAAATCAGCCTCATGGTGGCGCTATAACAGCCCGATTTGTGGTTTTACCTATAACTCCACCGATCAGTTTCAAACTTTGTAAGCGCACTCCCTAGAGGCTAAGGATAAACCTTTGCCCTGCATTTTTCACATCAGCCTTTTATAGCGCCACCTTTGGGCCGACTTATGTAAAACACATTTTTGGATATTACTCCTTGAGATTTTATCCAAAAATCATGCAAATCGGTACACAGTATCTCTATAGTCATGTGATCAAGTCCGATCCGTCTGATATTTCACATTCCATCCTGATTGGCTAATATTAGCTTCCAAAGTTTGCAGGATTGCTCCGTTTTTGAACAAAATGCCTCAAATCATCAACGCAGCTTGCGATTACCGTGACATTTGCCACACATATTCCCACTAGGTCAAGGAACAAATGCTACCTTTTTAACATTGTCCTGTTATAGCGCCACCAGCAGGTAGACTTTAGCAAAACACATTTTTGGAACACAATGCTTGAAATCATGCATGCAGCGTCCGATTGCCATGAAAGATCTAAGGTGAAGAACATATGCCACCCTTTTTACATTGGCCTATTTTACAGTAGCACCACCAGGACGCACGGCCTGGTGGAGACCTGTGCTCGGAAGAGCACTGCTTCTAGTTTAACCTGTTTCTATCTCTTTCCCTTCTGTTTTCACGCTGCCTCTACTTCTTTACACCTGTAAACCTGTGATGTGACAAGCTGATTTGGATTCTGATCTCTTGAAATTATAAAACGATAACGACAACAATCATAATATTAGTGATTATTATTATAATTTACAATTTAATTAAAGCCGAAATATGTCTTCATATCATGTACCTATATACTGTCAGTAGGACAGACTCATTTGATAGGGGTTCCAAGGCCAAATGTCCATTTTGGGGTCCATTAGGTCTACATTTTGAAAACCCTTGGTCTAAGGAAAAACTGGCCTATTAACAATTGCCACCCCTGAGAGATTGACAGATAACAGCTTCCGTTTGCCACTTTCAGGAGGCGTAGTTATAAAGATGACACTCAACTGTTTTTCTCCTTTCCTTTTCCTTTTCCCTGGCCTCTGCCACTCAGGTTGAAGAGCCAGCGCATCGCTGCGTGCCTGGCTGACATCTCACAGTGGATGTCTTCCCAACAGGTCAAGCTGAACGCAGATGAGAGTGGGACTGAGATATTCCAAGGTAAGTCCATCTTACTATTTTCATAGACAAACCTGGTGGCTTCTGTTGTTCCAACTGCCAAGAGCCTGGGTGGGGAGCGCTTCGCTGTTACTAAGTGTCATCTTTTCGACACCCAACCCAAACCCTTACCCTAACCTCCGTGGGGTGAGTCCCTAACCCACCCGACGCTCCTGTCGAAATGACGGTCGTTTGAAAGAACGAGATTTCCCCCCTGGGTGTTGTCCTGGACAGTCAGATCTCATTTCAAGGCACTCATTGCAGCGGTCACCCCTGTAGGTTTACACTTTATAACATTTGAAGTAGGGGTGTAACGATACATTTCAATAGCGATTCGATACATATCACGATACATGGTTGACGATACGATACATGGACGATATTGGTTCATTCATGGCGATACAATACGATTCGATTCAATGATTTAAAATCGATATAGTAACTATTTAGCAAAGAAATGTAATCTGTGTGAAAGGTGTGGATAGTGCAGGTTCTTAAGGGAAACACGTATTATTATGAATATAAATAAGTAAACACAGTGATTATCTGCCAAATACATTGTACATTGTATATGGACAAACCTGCACCTTGCCATGAACCCAGAGATTACACACATTTATCGATAGACCAGTGTAGCTATATGGAAATTAAGGAAAAGTAATTAAACCCATCCTTATCATTTTTTCTTCTTAAAAATGCTGAATACAATGCACAAGTAGGTAGTATCGTTACAATCGATTCTTTGCACTGCCGATTCGATACGATACAAAATAAAACGATATGATTCGATTTTAGCTGTTTTCATTTCGATACAGTTACTATATCGTTACACCCCTAATTTGAAGGCCCAGCGTCTAGTCGGCGACCTGGCCAACTCGGAACAATGTAAATAGGGAATGAATGCCCCGCCCTTTAATGCAAACCCCATTATACCTGTTTTCATAGGACCCGTTTTGACCATCTGTCTGCCTGTGTCCATTTATGCCCATATATGGAGATATCTGTATCTGTCTGTCTGTCTGTCGGCGTCCATTTTATGTCCATATATGGAGATCACTGCAGTTATAGTTCTGGGTCCATTTTATGCCCATATATGGAGATATCTGTCTATCTGCGTCCATTTTATGCCCATATATGGAGTATCTGTCTGTGCCTCCAACTGTGTTGCAGACACAGTGCCGGTTCCCCCTTTAATGCAAACCTCATTATACCTGTTGTCATAGGACCCGTTTTGAACATCTGTTTGCCTGTGTCCATTTATGCCCATATATGGAGATATCTGTCTGTCTGCGTCCATTTTATGCCCATATATGGAGATCTTTGACCATCTGTTTGCCTCTGTCCATTTATGTCCATATATGGAGATATCTGTATCTGTCTGTCTGCAATCCATTTTATGCCCATATATGGGGGCATTCATTTTATGCCCATATATGGAGAACGCGCGTGCCCGTGGGACGAACGGTTCTCGAGATACGCGGATTACATACATACATACACACTCACAGAGATTTTTTGTTGACTCATGTGGCGTACGTGATGTCAGAGCCTTTTATGAAGTGATGTCACAATGAGTCAGAGCTTTCGCCGATTTCCTCCGGAACAGCCTGATGTCAACAATCAACCCCGCATAAGGAGATTCCGAACGTTTCGCGCCGGTTCGGGAAAACCGCGCTTCGGGTCGGGTCGAGACCCGGCACTGCACTCCGTGCCGCGGCGGGGAACGCGCGTGCCGAATCTGAAGCCGGTGGGACGAACGGTTCTCGAGATACGCGGATTACAGACACACAGACACACAGACAGACAGACAGACACACACGCAGAGACTTCTCGCATTTATAGATAGATTAGAGTCACCCAGGAGTCTACCCAGGCAGCTCCTCATCCAGGCCTCCTCATCTGAAAACCTAACTTACTGTAACTTCCTCCTTAAGCGACTTCAAAATACCTGGTCTTCATCCAGACAGAATGTTCTGATCTCCCACCTTTGTCGCTCCCTCTATCTATCGGCTCCCGGTACCAGTGTTTTATACTAGGTACAAAACACTGGTACTGATGTTGGCCTGATCCAACCCAACTACTCCTCCCGCCTCACTCAAATCAGCTAACTCTGAACCTTCCTTAAAACATCCGGGACAATGCTCCACACGTCCCAGGCGTGACCGAGTATTTCCCCGTGAACCTAAGCACAACGGTTGGGAGTGTGGGGAACACACACCACTGACTACTGCTGCTGATGATGGAGCTTAGCCTTTATGTGTTGAGAATGAGAGGCACTCTTGCCGATTTGATTTTAAAGTTATTTCGGCCGATGATATCCTTTTCTTCCCACAACTAGACTAAGGATTTATATTGTCTGTTATTGTTTACAACCACAATTATTCATGTGTGGCAAGATCGCGGTTCACTAGTTTTTAGTAGGCTATAGTGTAGGCTTAGAAGCCTTTTCAGAAATTAATTTAATGTTTTCCATTTAATGATTTCCTTTATCCTCATCTAATCTTGTGCTAATGCACGCAACTGTTTTTGCCATGTTTTAAGGCCGTGTAGGCAATAGATAGGCTATATATATATCGGTGTAGGGGCTTTTCAGAAGTTAATTTAATGTTCTCCATTTAACGGTTTCCTTTATCGTCATCTTGCGCTAATGCACGCAAATGTTTTCGCCAGGTTTTAAGGTCTTATTTTAGTTGTTTCTCATAAGCTCGCAACCCTCCTTGCCCATCGGCCCCCACCTTTGCGCTTAGGTTCACCGGGAAATACTCGGTCGCGTCCCAGGCTCTTCTCCTTCCTGCTCCCAAACTGTGGAACAAACTCCCCATTGTAGTCAGAACTGCAGACTCCCAATTTTCTGCACAGTCTGTAAAGTTATCTAATATCTTCATGTTCAGAGGCATCTTCCACGAAACCCTAATGGTATAGTAGATTTCATAAAAGCAGAGGTTAAACGTACAGTGGTTAGCACTTGAGATTGGCAGTGTCACCAGTTGGCTGCCTCAGTGGCACCACTGTAGTGCCATTGAGTGAATTGAGTGAAATGTGGTACCACCTTTTTTAGAGGTGTTACAGCATGTAATGTGGCTTATCTGCCACAGGGAGGCACATGTGAGTCCATGAACCCTACATTACAGTGTTGGCAACACGGCAAGGGTGAACAGATTCATTGTGATTGTTATTAATTAAAGAAAAATTAGACGACAATGCAGAGTTCAGGTTGAATTGAAATGCAATTGTTGCTTTATACACAACTGTGTTTATTATACTTAAAAACATTTGACAAATAAAAAACTAGATGCGCCTAGACCTCAACTAGATTTGTAATAATAAGTATGCTATTGAATTCTAATTTCCCCACGACCCATGACAATAATTTATCTTTTGAGGCAGAAATAAGCTTGGGTTGTTTATCCCTTTAAAGTTATTTAAGGGGTAGCTTGAGTGAGCTATAATATTTTAATTTCATGGATATTTTTAATTAAGTTTAAAATATAACTCTCTGTGGAAACAAGTCCCCAGTACCCAAGGAACAAAATCAAAACAATCAAATCTTTCAGTTGTAATAATTTTTTGGCAGTTGTAAATCTGCATTTTATGAAGTCACTTAAACGTAGTACAGCAGGACCATTAGAATGTTAACCCAAAATATCATAATTATACATATCGTGATTGTTTCTTCAGTAAACTAAGCACAAGTGTGACAGGCTACTTTGATGTTGCACAAATCGCAGATTGGAACTAGGCATGAGACTATTTGTATTTATTTATCTCGGTATACTACAATTATCAATCAAGACACATATTAGCACTCCCAGTCATTTCGGTAAGAACAAAGTTACCAGACCAGCTGTGTGCAATGGTCAGGGCTCAGGGTAGTGTGCGACAGAATGAACACCTGCGGTTTCTTTTTGTAGCACACATTGATAAATGTTCCATTACAATGGGACCTGCTATAAGGCTTTGTTCAGACTGCAGGAAAATCGGATTTGTTTGTCAAATCTAATCTTTAGTCCTGACTGTCTTTACTACTGACACTGACTGTTACCTTAAAGTGATCAGATGGGACTTGTGTATTCAGACATCACCGGGGGGCCTCGACAATGGTTGCTGTGGTAACAACGTAGGCAAGAAGGAATGAGTAATGCTTACTTTTTTTTTAATTGTGTGTGTGTGTGTGTGTGTGTGTGTGTGTGTGTGTGTGTGTGTGTGTGTGTGTGTGTGTGTGTGTGTGTGTGTGTGTGTGTGTGTGTGTGTGTGTGTGTGTGTGTGTGTGTGTGTGTGTGTGTGTGTGTGTGTGTGTGTGTGTACGCGCACGCACGTGCATGCGTATATATATTCAGAGTCCTGAAAAGCAACTTGCATATTAAAGAGTAAAGACTTTTAGCTAGTTTTGAAGACTAATCAATATTCCTAAAGGCGGGGCGCCCACTGGCCTTGCAGTCCAGGCGCATACCACACAGGCTGTGCCTGACAGTGTGTCACGGGTTCG
The DNA here is from genome assembly GCF_963921795.1 of Nannobrachium achirus. Taxonomy (NCBI): domain Eukaryota; kingdom Metazoa; phylum Chordata; class Actinopteri; order Myctophiformes; family Myctophidae; genus Nannobrachium; species Nannobrachium achirus. Next base: position 14,362,945 of record NC_137810.1, on the reverse strand, counting down.
AATCCTGATCCCATTAACCTTTGCTGCATGTCACTCCCTGTCTCTCTCCCCGTTTCCTGTCTACCAACTATAAATAAAGGCAGAGCCCCCCCCCAAAAGAAAATAAAATAAACCTAAAGGCAAATGTTAGATCAATATGAAATTAAATATTTTCACTTTTTAGGTGCTTTCCATACTGCATAGGCGTGTGTGCGCAACCAGGTGATTGAATGACTTGTTAAGCCAGGCAAGTCTTTTTTTTTTTTTTGACTTATTCAGAAACTTGACAGAGGTGCACTCTCAAGACTCATGAAACGTTCCTCTGTGTGTGTGAAAAGGAGCCACGTCAACCACCCACCAGAGCTTTGAGGCATAATCATGACACAATTAAGATAATTTCCCAACGACTGCTGGTGGGGAGAAAAGCAATTTCCACGCCTTCTAATCGAGTCTGGCTGTCAGATTAAGATAGAGAGGTGATTTGAGGGAAATTGTCTTGGCTAACTCTTTGGAGTGGAATTCAGGTGGCCTCAGGTATCCCTTGTGCCCATAGAGGGTGCCTGGGAGCTAATATGGTTTAGATTCTTTTTTTTTAAATGAAAGGAACATTTGACGGCTGGGTTTGTGTCTCTGGGCATTTGCCACCTTATTACCTGCCTCTGCTGCCATCTACATTGGCATCTTGTAACTAAAAACAGTCGAAGTTGGCCCCTTATCTCCACCTCACCCTTCTTTCTCCCATTCTCTTTATCTTCCCTACCTCTTTTCCATTAAATATGTCCTCCTTCTAGTCATGGTTTTTTGTATGCTGTTGTACTAACCATGATAATGTCATAGATTTCTGACCAAATGTTTGTTGTGTATGATAAAATAGATTGTAGCCTGCCTCACAGCCGTCTCAAATCAAATTAACAAGCCACCTGAAGCATGTACATGACAAAGATTTAGCTAGACTATTTTTACAGCTTTGTCTACACCCTGACAAAGGTGCAACCTCTAAAGTTCTGTGGCCTCACCAACACATTCTGAGACCACACAGTAGCTAGAAAGGTGTCATATTTTATCTGCCATTCATATGCCTGAATAACAATTTTTAATCACCATAGAAGTAGTATACTGAAGGCCTAAGTGACAAGTGAAGTCAAGACAGGGACTTGGATTTGAGAAAATAATTGGTTGATTTGGGAAAGAGAGAACTGCTGGCAGCTCCCTTCTGCTTGGTGATGATCACTTTAATTTATGCCTCCAAATCACCACAACAAAGTTAATTTGATCAAACTGAAAAGGAAATAATACACTTGTAAATTTGAGTGATTGAGTGAATTTTATAATAATCCTTCAGGCAATCATTTTATTTAAGCTCTCTCAGTGCTGCTATATGTTTAAAATGTATTTCTAATATCACTGCAATATTGTCAATATTGTGAGTTCATAGCAGACATTAAAACAAACCTTTACACATGACCTTTGTACATTGTACATCATATCCATATAAGACTAAATATTGATAGAATTACTATGTCCACTAGATGGTGCTAATAGACTTGAATATGATATTCAGTTTTTATCCAGGGGAAAAAGCCCAGCCCCTCTCTACAGCACCTCTAGTCATAGCCCTGGGACAAAGAGAGTGCCGTTTTTAAACATGGTCTCTCATATGTCTTTGAAGTACTAGATAGGATGAGACGATGCAAATTATTTATTCACCAACAAATGAATCAAATTAATATATAAATAACATTTCTAATTGTCATATCATGTTCTTCTCTTACCAATCCATAACATTGCATTGTCAATATGTTTAAGACCAAGAACTTTTAGCTGCATTAGTATGTGTACATAGTTTTCTATAAGACTCCATATGTTTAGTTACTTCGTAGTAAATATTGGACGAATGTACTATATTTTATGAAAAGCAAAATGAATTAGAAAAATGAAAGGTAAATGTTATGGATGGAACTGGCAGTGACACTGGCAGGTACATTATAGATGGGCTGTGCATTTTGCAATATAATTAATCCTGTAGATCCTGTACATTTTTCTTCCGGTGCACATGAATGTCAGCTGTTTTAATTTCCTACTCAACACAGAATATCCTATTCAAATTGTAAGCATAATATCCAGACATTTTAGTATTTTTTTTATATACTGTATATGGTCCACATTTACACTTCAGCAACTTTATAGCACATCGGTTGTATAATAACCTCATGCATTAGTTATAAGCATGATGGCCTGTATCTTGTACAAAATATCTTTATATTTGCCCCCACATTTTCAGCCGCCTGATTTTGACACAGAAAAACAAACAACAGGAATTGCATAAATATATATACACTTGCTTGAATCCCTAATTTTCATATCCTGTTTGCCAAGACAGAGCCATTTGTGAGTCTCCCTCTAGGTCAATTTGGATTTTATTTTATTTTATAATTTTTTCTGGCCGAGCCCAGCCAGTGAATGGCAGTGAGGCAGACAGCTGGAATCCCCCGCGACGGAGACTGGCATAGCTCAATCATACAGAATATTCAGAAGTGAGTCATGGTGGAGGAATGGAGGGTACAATGTTCCCTGACAGAGCCCCAGAAAAGGGTCTTGGTTATTTGAATATGTCGCTAAAATTAAACCCATTCAGGCCTAGAGTTATTGAATGCTTTAACCAGTGAAAAATAGCAGATATACAAGCTCACAGCGCGGCACCGAGTGCCGCGCTGCGAGCTTGTAGATCTGCTATTTTTGGAAAAAGTCGTGAAAATGTGTGCAAATCTTTGAATATATGCATTTTCAAAGCGAACGTTTGTAACTCAAACTTTGCTTCTGGGGGGTCCCTGGAACTAGATATGTTGAAATGGGGGTCCGTGGCCAAATAAATATCATTTTGGGGGTCCTTGACATGAAAAGGTTTGAGCACCACTGACATAGTAGTCTCTCAGGAACAGACTAACTGAGCTCCAGTTGAAGGGAAAAGGACCTTTTCTTTGACGATGGCCAGCCAGATTGCTGACATATAGAAACATAGGTTTTTCAAAAAACCTTAGAAGGATTCAAAAGACACTTATAGAAATCGGGTCAAAATTCAGATTTTCACGATTTTTCAAAAATAGCAGATCTACAAGCTCGCAGCGCGGCACTCGGTGCCGCGCTGTGAGCTTGTATATCTGCTATTTTTTTATATTTAAAGCATAAAATATTGCGTCATAATCATGTGTTCAGGCCTAAATGGGTTAAACATTTGAAAAAAGAAATGTAAAAAATTATGCTAGGTTTTTAAGTCCGTCCAACTTGCCTCGTGATGTACGTGTCCTTGGTTTGGGGTTGTTGGAGAGCTACTCTTTTCACAGACCACATTTCACAGCGTTCTGGAATCAACAAACTAGCATAACCCAGAGCCTGACGAGACATACTGTATGTATCCACAACCTCTCTTTATTTTTAACAGTGCTCTAAATCTGTGATAGCCTACTAATGCCTTTCAACCTTTTCATCCCTATTTTGGTCATATATAATTATTATAGATGAAGATTTTCTAAAAAAAAAAAAATATATATATATATATTATTCTTTTTTTTTACGTACACAAACTTACTGTGTATTAATATTGTTCCCCCCACAAATATATGACCACATATAATTCCATTCTGCTACCTGTACAGCTGTCTTTTCAGAACTTCTTATTCTTAAGTCATGCTGTTCAACCTTTACAATTAAACAAAAGTTATTATTATTATTCTTTTTATCCCAAGATTTTGTGAACCATTTTTCACCCAGTGCCAATTGCTAAGTGTGATCCTGGGCGCTACACTCCATATGCCAACCTGGGGAGAGCAACGAACTGACCTCATGCTTACTTCTATGCACGAGGAGTCCACGCCGCTTCTTTTCACCTGACAGAGGGGTGTTTCCCCGGATGGACGTAGGGCGTTTCCTTTCCCCTCCATCAGGCTGGCAGTATAGAGATCAGGATTACTGAATGTTTTTTGTGAGGGTACCTACCCTAAGAGACACGGGGAGAACATGCAAATTCCACACTGAAAGGCCCTTTCACCAACCCCACCTAGGCACCAGTACCACCTAGGCACTGATGACGCAGAGGAGAGAACACGCCCCCCAGCGCCCACAGCGTCCCCAGCGGGAATCGAACCCAGAATCTTCTAGCTGTGAGGCGACAGCGCTATCGACTGCGCCACCGACTGCGCCACCGTGCCCCTTTAAACAAGTTATTTTTTTATATAGTCTTTCGGCTTTATATTTGTCACAATAAACATTCGACATAAATAGGTTTTTGATAACTTCTCCAAACGCCATTTTTAGTCTGCCCCAGACGCTCGCACCAAAATGAACAATATTATGTATTTGTGTATTTTAAGTTAATGCAGTACAACGTTGTTGTTGCTTTCCAAAATATCTTTGGCACTAGGACCCCACAGCATTCGTTTATTGTTTTGAAGCAATACTTCCATGGTTTGGTCAAGTAACTGAATTCTGGGAGTCGTAGTTCCATAACAACTAAGTAACAGACTATAGACACAACAGAGGTGTTGAGTAGTATGACTTTTAAGTCGTTTCTGACTGATTGACTTGATAATTATATGGGGAAAAAAGAAAGAAAAACAAACAGATTGTTGTCTAGAGATATGGCCTAGCCCTAGTATATAGCTGAAGTTGTCCCTTATCTGTGGCCCCACCTTTAGGAATGGTCAAAAAGTGTTCCCCAGGTCAAATTAAAAGTTCTTCAGCTACATTAAAACCCATTTAGAACGGGTACACTGTATTGTGTATCATTATTTTATGCTTTAACTATTGAAAAATAGCAGATATACAAGCTCACACCGTGGCAACGAGTGCCACGCTGCGAGCTTGTAGATCTGCTATTTTTGAAAAATCATGAAAATTTGAATTTTGACCTGATTCTATAAGTGTCCTTTGAATCCTTCTAAGACTTTTTGAAAAACCTGTGTTTCTATGTCAGCAATCTGGCCAGCCATCGTCAAAGAAAAGGTCCTTTTCACTTAACTGGAGCTCAGTTAGTCTGTTCTTGAGAGACTACTATGTTAGTGGTTCTCAAACCTTTTCATGTGAAGGACCCCCAAAATGATATGTATTTGGCCACGGACGCCCATCTCAAAATATTGAGTTCCAGGGACCACCCAGAAGCAAAATTTGAGTTACAAACGTTCGCTTTGAATATACATATATCCAAAGATTTGCACACATTTTCACGACTTTTCAAAAAATGTGCAGATCTACAAGCTCGCAGCGCGGCACTCGGTGCCGCGCTGTGAGCTTGTATATCTGCTATTTTTCACTGGTTAAAGCATTCAATAATTTTAGACCTACAGTAAATGGGTGAAACCAAAGTGTGTGAGCTACAAGCTAGATGGTGTGTTTTTAAGTACCTACAGATGGGTAAAGGATAACTGCATGTCTGCACATGTTCCCTCCTGCAGCCATCATTATCTGTGATTGCTCTGCCTTGTTTCACCGCACTGTTCTCTGTCATGTCTCTATCTGATGACATGTTGTGTACCCTCCTCAAGCACCGTTTATACTCTGTCGTACAGCGGTGCGTAAATGAGGCATTATGGTTGGCGTTGGTAGCACAGTGGTTGCTAGCCTGCACAGATTAATCAGGGGGCCGCCACAAGCCGCCACATCGCTGACTGTCCATGCTCTTTATGCCAGGGGTCTTCAACAGGGGTCCGCGACCCCTAGGGGGTCCGCGGAGGTACTGCAGGGGGTCCGCGAAATTATTGCTTTAAAAAAAAGCAATAATTTGGATTCTATTCATTTTGAATAGCTTGAATACATGATTATTACTATGTAATTGACAGATTGTTGATATTATTGAAATTTGTTCTCAGTTAATAAGTAGTATGTTTAGAAATGGTAGTGGTACGGCCCACCCTGCTCGCTGTAACTTGTACTTGTTTAAAATAAAAAAATATGTCTCAGCCCCGACCCCCCCACCCTACGAGGTGGTAGGGGGTCCCTGCTCCATCTCCCCATCAGTTTGGGGGTCCCCGGCCTGAAAACGTTGAAGACCCCTGCTTTATGCTATACATTAGCTACTCTGTACTGGCCAAATATTCAAACACACAACTTTGTATAACAAGTAACGACAAAGTAACAGTGGGCAGCCAAGTCAAGATTTACGAGACAATTCTTAATTGTTAGATGATCATTATACAATTACAAGTAGAAAGTAACATTTTGGGGTTTCAACTCCTTGGCATTGCACCAAAATTCATAAGAAAAAACATAATAGAATTATGGCGGCAAAAAGTACTCAAATATAATAAAATACAATAACAATTGCACAATGTGCTATGAGCATAGGTTCTACCTCTATGTGTGTGTGTGTGTGTGTGTGTGTGTGTGTGTGTGTGTGTGTGTGTGTGTGTGTGTGTGTGTGTGTGTGTGTGTGTGTGTGTGTGTGTGTGTGTGTGTGTGTGTGTGTGTGTCTGTGTTTGTACCTGTACTGTATGGTGTGCATATATAATGTACTGTATACTGTATGTACAATTATAGATATAGTGTCGGAGCCTGTGTTTGTGGGATGTGTTGTTTAGATAATAAACAGTAGTGTCTGTAAGGTGATGTGTGTGCGACGTGCGTGTAGGTCCTCATGTATGTAGTCGTTTGCCTGTTTGTGTGTGATTGTGTATGCACAGGTGCATCAAGAGAGTGTGTGTGTGTGTATAACAGGCACACATTCAGTAAGTTACCATTGTTCATATGTCTTGTTCCTGGTGGAAAAGCTGTCCTGGAGCTTGCTAGTCTGTGTAGTTCACGAGGGCACCAATATCAAATTTAACTTAGCCTTGTTGTTGCTACAATGCCATTTACACTTTCCAATTTCCAACCTGTCCTTTAGTTACCCAGTAACCAACAGAATGTGCCAAAGGCAGATGAATCGAGGTGACAGCCTGACTGCTACAGTATGTCACCTGTTCATTGTGTCAGGATCCCTTCTGCTATGATACGCCAAATGTTTTAGCCCTCTTCTGAGTACTCTGGCAATTAATGGCATTACAATCCACTGCGAACTTTGTCAGGGCGGGAAGTACTGCAATCCTGCACCGTGTTCGGGGGTGTTGGTAAAAAAAGAAAAAAAAAAGTGCAGGAAAAGGGAAGAGGGGGGATTTGGTGGGGCGGTCTCACACAATGACATTGTCTGAACTACAGCCCTCTCAGCGTGCCGTGCCTCAGCGACAGCCCTTTAGTAGTTCCTGTCAAACAGAGCATTCTTGCTTTTAGTTCACCTTAAGTGTCTAGACAGTGGTTTTCCTGCTCCGTTGGTTCCCCTGGATTGAGGCCAAATCTTCACTCTTGGCGGTGATAAGAGTCTTATCTTGCTGTTAGAGGGGCTAGAGACTGGAGCAGAGCTCAAGTAGAGTGTCACTCAGGTGAGAGGGTGGGCACCTTAGCAGGCGTAGTGTTGGCTGCTCACTGCTGACAAAGGAAATGAGGAGCACACGCATCAGAAATGCATATTCACTTGGACTGATATTTATATTCAAGATTTATTGTGTGGTGCACACGCATGGTAATTTCCAGCTGCAAGGCCGTCTTTATTCTACCGTAATTGTCAATTCCTGTGGGGTGAAAAGGATGGAAAACACATTTTTTTTAGTTTATTTATTTTCTCCTCGCCCGGCTCTACAGGGAGCGCAGATCTTACTTATTCCATCCCCACCATTGTTTAGTATTATTCTGTGGTAGAACATTCTGTACAATGCACAAGGGCAAGTGAAGGTGGTAAGTAAACAAATGCGATAGAAAACTTCCAAAGTTGTGGACCGTACAAAATAGCTACTGAACAATACACAACAACAGTTCTCACAGCAAGCTTTTTGCCTCCGAGCAATACAATGATAAAATATAAGATTGAGGTCAGCCACAGACGCACACTCAACAGCCCTTGTATTCCTCCTGACAAAGGCCATGAGGGTAATACAACGCGCATTCAAACCATTCATCGCTTTATGCTCGTCTGTCCTGGAAATTGTCTGTTGTGAAAAGTCCAAGGTCCCTCAAGTAAAAATCAATCCATGAATTGTGTGATGGTCCTTGTTTGATGTCCATTGTGACTCTATTCCCCAGCCAGGTAACACAAGAATACTGCTTTTATTCTGAGCATAGTTGATCCACAATTTTGGCAACTGGTCCTTAATTCCTCTCTATGCGAGGTACTGTAACGCTCCAGCTTGAAGTAATTCAGACTCTTTTCTTTCCGCGCTGAATGGGGGGCTTGTGTTGCAAAATGAAAGGGATTCAATAGATGTGGATGATTTATTCAAGGGAAAAAAATATTAAGACTTTGGAATGAGAAGCGCAGCTGTATTATTTTGCGAAGGACACGTTATTTACCACGACACAAGGCATTGCAGCTCAATCCATTCTGTTTAAGAAATAAATTTAATTAATCACGTTAAAATGTTTTTTTCTTGTTTCACGGATCGGATTTAATAGATAGGCATAATGTTTGATTGGTTTGCTTAGTAATGAAAATCAGGAAGCTGATAAAAAGAAAGTTTTGGATGATGGATTTACTGCAAACCCAGTGGCATTTGAGGTACAACGCATCCTCACACATAATGCATGGACAAACTTTCATAAGGAAAGGCTATTGGAGTCATATGATTTTATTATTATTGCATTTAAATAATAACAAACCATTTAACCCCAATTCCAAATGGGAAAGACAAGTCGTGTACTCATCTCAATACATACATTCCAAAGATTTCCAAGCGATTTCTATGCACAATCTTCAGCGATTAGTTGACTGTTGAATGTTGACTTGAAAATCATACCAACATGATGAAATATCTTTTACCTTAACCAGTTTGAATTTGAAAAGACTAGAGTTGCTTGTTCCCTATATCACGCTTTTCTGTTTACTTCGTATTTATGCTATACCATTTTTGTATTTTCTCCAACGCGCATGCAGTGTGATCACACTGTTTTGATGTTTCAGTTGGTTTGACATTTGATGGTGCAGGCTGTCAGGTGTTGTCTTGGATTAAGGGCAGCATCAGGCAGACATATGTCCTTTCTGCCTTTGTATTGGTTGGTTTTTTTTTATCCGGGTGAAATATAATTTTTATCTCACTTCATTCAGAATGACAGTTTCTCAAAATCGCTCCACACCAAGGGATATTCATTACTTTTTGTAGACCTGCCTGGGTAGCCCGTCAACTTTTCATCTCCCTTCATCTCTCATCTATTTCACTCTCTCGGAAAGCCCATTTTTCCCTGCCAGTTCCCCCTTGCTTTACTTTGCTATGACCTTCTTGCTTAAATTGCTTGGCTTGTGTTATTCACCGCCCGAGATTTACAGAGAATAATATTTCACCGCTGGATTTCCCACACTCTTAGGTGCCCAATAACTTGTGACGGGAAATTCGGTTGTGCTGGTAGTGTGTATCTCCCCGGCTCAGGGCTGTTGCGATGGCAGGCTGCAGTCCTCAGCAACGTTCAGCGCTCGCTGAACAAATCTAGCAGCTCAGTGGACAAATCTACCTCTACCTCTTGAGGTAGATTACCTCTACCTCTTGAAATGTAGCAAACACGCCACGCGTCAGTTAGAGTCAGTCACAGACAATCAACAGACAAGGGAAAATGTACAGACCTGCATGGTACTGTGTGTGTCTGTTTGCGCTCATACTTATACTATACTTATGAGAGCCGACTGTCCCCACAAGAATATTAGAATGTGAGAAATGGACATTGTGAGGGCCAATTCAATCTTCACAAGAGGAGGTTGTTCTAACAATGGTTAAAAATATTAGCAAAAGATTCAGGTTTGGTTAGGATTAGGCATTTATAGGATAGGTTTTGGGGTTAGGGTTGGAACGATGCCAATTTATACTTAGTGTTATACTTAACCTATACCTATACATAACTTAACTTATCCTTGGGGTATACTTACCCAGTGTTGTGTACCGAATATTGCCAATCTACAAACTCACAAGCTGTTTCCAGTAGGCGTGCAACTGACTTTAAGGTAAAAAATGGCAATTTATAAATTGCTGGCCTAAAATGTTGATGGCCCCACAAGTATAATAATTCATGTGCGCGCGTGTCTTAAATTGTCGTTGGAATGTTCCACAGGAGTAGAAGAATAAAGAGGGTTGCAAGAGGCGGCTGGCGGGGCCCTAACCTTTGCAAAGGTAGAATGTAATCACAGCAGGAATAGATGATGGAAAAAGGGTCTCAATTTAAGCCTCTTAACACTTTCACTTCATTCAAGACAGAGCGCTTTGCCTTGTTTTGTGAGCACAACACAAAACATATAAAAGGAAAGTGCACAATTCACAGGTAGCCCTTATTCAACTCGCCTTTGCTCTATCTGGTGAAGAGGGTTCCCACATTGTCAGTCTCTCATTTGTGGCACATAATGGTGTCTGGAGCCCTCTTCGGGTCCATTGTCAGCCACAGGACTGGTTGTCGCCATTTGGAACATCTAAAATACTGGGAGGGCTTTAATCTTTCTTCATTATTTTCCCATTTTTGATAAATGTGCTCGTAATACCTCCCTCCTCTTATAAATGAAACTCTTTGACTCTGTCCTCATCCCTCATTTTTCTCTGGCTACACCTTTCACCTTCTTTCATCTCTTACAGAGGACAAATAAGTACCGCAACTGTGAGGTCTAAATGTGGAGATAGAAGGATAATTGAGTTGATAAACATTAAGGTCAGGATGAGATCATTTTTAGAACTCATGCTGTAGTGCTTGGTCTGATTTGTCTGCATACAGGTATACATTTTATTGTAATTCTATATAGTGTTGAAAATTGACTGGGGACAATCAAATTTAATTTAAGGACATTTATAGTTATTCTATACTCGCTTGCCACTATAGCATTCTCCATAAGTTCCTAAGTTGTATTTTATAATTCAATACATAATTGTTGCATTTTTCTTCTTCCAGTGGATTTCTGAAACAAAAAATGTGAGTTGCTGGACCACTATACAGATTATATTTCATTATTATAAGTCAAAATGTGTTTGCATTGTGGCATACTTAGAAATAGGCCACATGAAATATCATTTTGCTATGATCTGACCCTAGAGTATGTCGGAAGTGTGACAAATGTGATTTGTTATAAATGTGCTTGTCAGCTTATATTTCTGAATGTCTTGCTGTTCCAACGATGATGTAACTGATTGATCGGTGGTCACTGGTGCTAAGCAGCCCACTGCCACAACTGGTGTTTTTTGCTCTGCCAGGGGTTGATACCTCCAGTATCCTCAGTTGACCTTGAACTCACAAAGGCGATGATCAGTGTAGCCAAACTAGTTGACTTGAAAATCTTTATTCTTGATGGAGCATGTGATGTGATTATATAATATGTACTTGTATGCGCCATAAAAAATAAACATACATATTATTTATACACACTATACTGTAAAAGGCTGCATTGAGTAGCTTTTCTATTCAAGATCAGTCATTAAGCAAACAAACGATGCTCCACAAATTGTTGAAGTTTCTTGTAATGCCATTCAGAGAAATTAGTAGCAATTGAATACCTGTTTTGCCTATAAGGTTGGCTGTTGAAAGATGTAGAATCTTAAGACATTCACAAATAATAGATAATAGTAGTCAACAAAGTCAGGCACGCAAAACATTCTTTCACTCAACACAATACAGTATCAGTACTTTTATTCGAAATGAAAACACTTGAGTTAGCTACATGACTTTGGACACCAAGGACAGATACTGTATATAATATTGGCGGGTGGCTTCATATTCTCCAATGGGAGTACTGTATTAGTAATAATGACTGAAAACCCTCTACTTAAGTAGAATATCTCAGTGCATATGGAGTTGTTTTTTGTTGTTGTTTTTCATTATTGATTCAGCTTGCTGCTCATAAAGATTTTAAGTTCCTACTCTGGCTAGTAAGGTTTGTCATCTTCTTTTACAAGCTCTGAGGGAGCATACATATTACGTTTATATAAGTATAGCAAAGGCTTTTCATTGTGTTAATTTAATGGTGAAGACTAAAAGAATAGTGTAACAGAAATCTACTGTATGTAAACATTCAGGAGACTTTACCAATCAGGGTCATTATGTTAGCCTAAGATGCTTGGACACCAAGGAATTTGAAGTTGCTGCTGACCCTCTCCATCAATGTAGCCCTCAGCCCGTCTTCTTGTCTAGACTACGATCAGCCCTGGTCTAGTTGACGTTGAGGGCCAGGTTGTTATCCTGGCACCATTGTATCAAGTTCTGTATCACCTCCCTCCTGTAGGGATTAATCGTCAGTGATTAATCAGCGATTAATCAGCCTGGATGATGGGATAAAAAATGGCATGACCAAACCTCTAGGGAAAATAGCAGATCTCCAAGCTCACAACGCGTCGCTTCGCATCACGTTGTGAAATCCTGAGTATTAATTTAACTCGGTGTACAAATTATGGAACCAAATGGACCTGTAAGGGCCCCTGCTAAACCAATGCAATGACACGTGGAGCTATAGGTTACACCTACAGAACAAGGAGGACATATCTTTGAGAGATGCTACATCTGCATCACACTATCACACTTAATGTATAATAGTAAATAAGACCTATAAACATAAGGCTAAACCTTGACTCCTTCATCTTTCGTGTATCATCGTCCTTGATGATTGGTTAGCGACAATTTATTTCACAAGATTTCTTGTTACTTAAAAGTTCCCAACCCTACCCCTAGCTAGTCTGATCCCAATCAGATAGAACAGTACAAACTAGAAAAGTGCAATTCTGAGAAATTGCAAGTGTGATTGCACTGACAAGAGTCGTGAGGAATCCACTGGGAACTGAATTCAGTCTTACCATTTTTGATTACGACTTTAGTATGAGTTTAGTATGTGAACCGTCACTGCTTGTCTGTCTGTGTGTAACGCCTGACACTGTGTTCCCCTGACACATCACTGTGACATCACAGGTGAGGTGACATCACACTCATGTCAGGGACTCAGAGCAGGGATATTCTCCACATATGGGCATAAAAGACTGACACATCACAGGTGACATCACAGTGATGTCAGATACTCAGCGCAGGGATCTCCATATATGGGCATAAAAGGGATCTCCATATATGGGCAAAAAAGGGATTGATGTCAGACGACAGAATCCATATATGGCCAAGACAGATGGCGCGACCTCGCCCTTCGTCATCTTACATATATATATTTGATGTCATGACAACAGTGACAACAGTGTGTGAAGCATGAGTCATGACCAAAAGCTTCACTTTTCTGCAGCTTTACAACCCGGATAACATTAGTCAAAACGTTTACAAAACACAGGTTCACTTTGTTGGCAAATAATTCTATGTCCGAATACAATAGTGTGTTGCCTATAGCAACCACACTAATTATCGCTGTGACAGACAAACAAACAAAGGATGCATGTGTAATAATAACACATACTGTATGACATGTTGGACTGATATCACATTGGAAATGTGCAGGCAGAGAGTGGATGTAAACAGAATATCAAACACAGGTCACAAGCTGGGAGATGTTTGAGTGATGATTCCGATGAAAAGATATGAAGATAGATTGCTGAAGAAAATACAATGAATATAATAAAGGCATCAAGTAGACTCAGACACGTTGTGAGCTTGTAGATTGGCTATTTGAACTATTTAAAAATGTTTAAAATTATGTAAAAAACGAAAACAAAGAAGTTCTGGTTTAAGGGGTAAAGAACCGGCGAAAATAGGGCCCTAAATCTCAGATCCCTCCCCCTGTGACCTTTGGCCCCCCAGGTTGGGAAGTAGATCATATAGATTGATTACACAAGCATTTACAGTCTCTTGCTCGTTTGATTAGCTGGTTTCCATAACTAAACGAAACCAACACGTCAACCTTCCGGCTCCGCTGGCTTATATTCTGCTCTCTTGGTTAAACTGAAGCTTTGTATTTATCTTTCAGTGTTGAAAAGTTGGGGATCAACGATGGCCAAAAGGAATGAAAGCACTATCATGTTTTCATAGTATTCTACTGACACAGTCAATCTAGCCAGATTTTCACAGGGTCGTATCTGTTACATGTCATTCTTTGCATTAGTGTTCTCTCTCTCACTCTCTCTCTCTCTCTCTCTCTCTCTCTCTCTCTCTCTCTCTCTCTCTCTCTCTCTCTCTCTCTCTCTCTCTCTTTGTAAGCATGGTCATTGAGCTGTAGAGACAGCATTACACTTCCTAACACAATGTAAAAAATACACAAACATTAGGGAGGAATTCTTCCCAAAAATTGAAATAATTTGCCCAGAATTCAGAGGCATGACAGAAAGGGAGAAATTGCCACTCCTTTTGGGAGAAATGAAAGAATGTGCAGTTTTAGCTGCAAAATATGTCAATTCCTGTCACAAGAAAAGGGACAACCAGTAGGACACATATACTGTATATACCATGTTTACTTTACCGCACCATCTCCTTTATGTACTGTAATTTCATTGATTTATATTGTTATATTGTTTGTTGTTTGTCATAATTGTATTTGTGCTTTGGCAACATTTGTACAATTCACCCTTTGTCAGCCTTCTGATTGGTCCCTGACTGACCAACCAGCAGGCTATTTCTGCCTTGTCCCGCCCTGGTTCCGCCTTTTTTATGTTGAATTTGCTAAAACATCATTTTTGGAGAAATAAAGACATTTATAAACATGTCCAGTCACTATACTGCACCTGAGGCTCCTTTTTACTGAAACCAAGTTTAAAATGAGAATTGAATACACAAAATAACAATAAGAAGCAACTGAATTTCAATGGTAGTGGATGGAGAGAAATGACTTTTGTCCCACCAAGACACAGCAACCAATGGGTGAGAAGAGGGGCGGGACAACGGGGGGGACTTGACAAATGGTGAATTTCATGCCACTAAAGCCTATTGAATTGAATTGAATTGAAATAGGGGACATCGTTCTGTTCATGTGGGATGCAGGACAAATGTTCCGCGTTGTGAACTTGTAGATTGGCTATTTCCACTATCAATGTTCTTTTTTCAGTGTAAAGTTGTCAAATATGTCAGTAATTTCTTTGTATATTTCGGTTATGCGTCGTATCTACCATGTGCAACTTAAAGGCCTAAAAGCAAAACAGAAAGGTAATTGTCAACAACAAAAACACAATTAAATCGTTAATCACAATTATTTGAGGGGCAATTAATAGTCATGTAATATTTCATAATCGTGACAGCCCTACTACGGGTGGTCACCCTAACCCTAAAGAGGTGTCTGTCCCATACTATGCTCTAGTCTCTCTGTCTCTACTTGTGTTGCAATGTCTGTGGGTGTGGTGTGTGTGGGGTGTATGGACATGTGTGTGCGCGTCATAGATAACCGCAGTCTCTAAACTGGTGTAAAAGAACAAGCACGGAGCATGCAACTCTCTTTAAAAAAAAAAAATATCCTACGATTTTTGTAACCAATTTTTTCACGCAGTGCCAATTGTCTAATGTAATCCTGGTGCTACACTCCCTCTGTCAACCTGGGGAGAGCAACGGACTGACCGCATGCTTCCTTCTATACATGATGAGTCCAAGCCACTTCTTTTCACCTGACAAGGGGGGAGATTCCCCCGTTGGACGTAGCATGTGGAAGGAACACGTTATTCCAACCAGTTCCTTTCCCCTCCATCTTCTTCCTTCTGGCACCATGCTGCTGATGGGTCTAGCGGTTTGTAAGTTCGAACACTCTGGGACCAAAACATAATCCAGATCAAAACAAAATGAAAACAGGATGTGTTTAGGTGGCAAGTGGCCGTCGGCCTATGGGTCCTGGTTGAAAGGCTGTTAGACTTCACACCCATGTACCGTTGTGGCGGCAGCGCGCTCTGCACAGACAGCCGGCAGACACCGATTTAGCAAGCTCAAGGCGGCACGAATATGACACTCACTTCAAGGGAAAGGCTTGCTCAACTCTTGGAAAGTCTGGAGAAGTTCTTGAATCTAGTGGGTTCAGATTCAGATAATACATAAAAAAGGAAGATAGTATCCACACACTCTGTAAAGGTCTTGGTAGTATTTTTTGTATATGTTTTATAATATTAAAAAAGACTCCTAAGACCTCTACAGAGAGAGCGGAGTGTATCTTCCTTTTTATGAATATGACACCCCATTCCGTCTCCATACCTTTATACAAAGAACTGCGAGGCGGCTGGATGGGGCAACATTCCCGCCCTGAACAGACGGTGTATAAGGGGCTAGTGGTTATGACACAGTAGTAGTACATAACCCCCCACCAGGAGGAAGGAAGGTTTACAATCCACCTCAACTACGCCCCTGTTGACAATTAACATGATCATGGTCTAATGAATGTGGCAGCTGTTTAACGCTGTGGCTCAGCATAAGGATTAAATTAATGTAGAGCTTGATTTGGGGGGGTTTAGGGGTGGGGTAGTTTGACACCGTGCCCCCCATGGCCTTGCTTATCCGCCGTCTGTGCGTGTGCTACTGTACAGTAGCTTTGTGTTGGCACTCACGCAACACCTGCTCAAGAAGCTGTTCAGGACTGAATGTAGCCTACACATTGCCATATCTTATGTGAATATGAGCATTTGCTCGGCTCAACATTATTTTCTTGTACCTCTCAACAATGCAGCATAAAGGATTTATGAGGCCTGCGGTTGAACGTGGTCGTATCTCTCTGCGGCGAAAGATGAAATCCGAATATACCTAAAATTGCCTGCACATAAATCCATATCTGCTGGTGAGAATGAAGGAACTGTGTAGGTAACATGGAAGTAAAGATGAATAAAACAGAATGAAACGATGTGAGGCATGGTGAAGGAACAGAGAGCAGAGGGGGAAAAAAAGAAATGTGAATTAGGCATTCATTGAAAAAAAGAGACAAATCTGAATCCCTGGGTCCTAATCTTTCGCTCCAAGCACTGCACTGCTAAGCTCTGGTTTGGGATGACAGGTCCCCCACCTGGACAAGCTTGGACAATGTCTCTGCTATGTCTCATTTCCACGGGAACAGTGCCGCACAGACGGCTAATCACGTCCGGAACCAAAGGCACCTGCCCTATCTGCCTCTACATTTGGTCGGGAATCTTTAAAGAGGCTAAACCTCACTTTTCATGCTTGTCTCTTATTCACCGTAAGTGCTTATCGAAACCGAGCTGTTGCCACTGCCCCATCTTCCCTCCCACAAGCTCCGAGAATGCTTGACGTAAGTACAGCCAATCTGGGTAAATACGAATCTCTCCTTACTGTCACTGCTGGCATATTATGCCCCTGAGGGAACATTCTTTTCATAATATCATAAGCTGCTTAGCGGTGTGCTTCTATTTAAGGCATACATATTAATAGCTATAAGGAAATCATATTTGAACTGTTCCCTGCAATCAATGTCTTTGGGTTTGCTGTTACACTTTGTATAAGAAGGTGCTAATAACTTGAAGGCACTTACACTGGGCAATCTAATCCCTTTGTATGATGAAGACTTGCTTTGGCAGGAGAGCATGCCAGATCATAGGACAAGGTGCTATGAAGGGTTTTAGTCGCACCAATCAGAGGCTCTGTCTCCCTCCCCTTCTCACTAGATTAACTATTTCTGTGAGAACCTGCATCTTACAGTCATTACACCAATCATAGCCTACAGGAAAAGTTGCATGATGCATGTGACATCCAATGGTTTAACCCTCCCGTTCAACTTGCTACTGCATTTGTTGGGTTGTGAATTGGGCGTAGACTTAACTTAAAGGCTGTCCCTTTTCAATGACTCACGGGAAATACAATAGGAGAGATGGTACGTGTGATTATAAAATGACTCAGGTTGGGAAGTAAACAGGAGGCAAGAGGAAATACAAATATAGAGTTTGACTGTATTTTCAGTGGTTTTGAGAATGTCCTTTGAAAAGTCTCGGTTCGACTGTAGTATGCATTCAGTAGAGTCGTTCTAGTTCCTGGTCTTGCATGCTAATGGGATTGCAATATGGCTTTCAAATAAAATGAGAAAATCATTGCTCTGCTACTATATGAATTTCTCTTAACATTGATTTGCTTCAATGTAAACCATGTTGACTTCAACAGCAGATGAAAGTGTATTTAGTCTATTTACACAAAATGTAAATAGAGAAACCCAAAATGAGGGTGGTTGAGGGTGATCAACCACCCTCATTATAGTTACAGTATATATTCACACTTACACAGTAGCCATCGTCACCATTCTAGCATTCTTTGAATGTTTATTTTAGAAATACAATGGAGTGTTTGTCATTAATTACATAAATATATATATATATATATAAAACAAAAGACCAACTCAATGGTACTGAAGGTCCATGTGTGGGAACCGATGGATCATGGGTGTCACAACTGCACCAAGTGAACCCTTACCTGAAAAAATAAAACATCATCTGAATACCGAATTGATATACAGTACAGTACATAAACTCCATCTGCAGTCAAGATTTCAGGAAGCTGGCATTAATAGATCAAAATGTCAGCACACTGATACTGTAGGCAACAAGCAAAATAAAAGTAAGCTAAATATAAATATAGTGTGTGCCTCACTGTATACAGTATAGTGCCTCACTGTCTGTCTGGGAAACTGTCTGGAGTGCCAACATCCGTTACAGCTGCTTACAAAATATCACTTTTCAAAACAATCATTGTTGTTTGACTTTCACATTTGATATTCGAATTATAATAATTAAACCTTTTTAATTGATTTTTTGAATGATAGATTCTGTTACAGTTTCCTATAAGAGTGTAGAACACACTTCATGATGTCGTGCCGGACACCATGAGGAAGAATTGGAGTCTGGGTACTTTTACAAAATATAAGATTTTGGAGGAGGTATCACTTACTAGAATATAGGAACTTGATGCTTCTTTATTTTAGGTGAATTAATCATGAGCACTCCACAAATGACCTTTAATGTTATTTATGCATAACACCAAATAGCCTAGAACATGGCCCAAAGTGTTGCTCACTTCAACCAGATTTAATAAAAGGGTGGTACAGCTTTTGAAGATACAGTACAATAATATTCTGTCCTGCCATAAGCAAACTATTATGCTTGTATCGGTTCACTCCCTATAAGATATTATTTACCCAGTTCAGTTACTGGCCAAGCAACAACTGCAACAACCGCACACACGTACGCGCGCACACACGCAAGCATGCAAGAGCGCAAGCACACACACACACACACACACACACACACACACACACACACACACACACACACACACACACACACACACACACACACACACACACACACACACACACACACACACACAGCAGACATATCATTTACTCATCCTTGGCATTTACTCGTCCAAATGAGATGTGTTTTTTTCCCCCTGAAATTTGAGGTCAGTGTCTAATAGCCAAAACTCTCTTCAAACTAAAACAGCCATAATGGGAAAAGGACTGATTTCAGTCCTTTGGTCATGGGTACTGTATCTGAATTCTGGCAATGTGATGAATTTCACATTCGACATTTCACCACTCATTCTGCAGGCCCTGTTCTCCTTCAGTTGATTATGACATTCTTTCTTTTTAAAATATCTTTTTATGCCATATTTCCTTTTTTTGTAGGTAGGAAAGAAAGAACGTAAAGCTTGATTAACACTTTGTCATAATGATGGAGCGTAAATTAGGCGTTATTAGTGCAGAAAGAAGGGATGACATGCATGTGCTGATCTGTCAAGGCTGTCCTCTAGGGAAGTAACGATACATTTTAACAGCGATACGATACGTATCACAATACATGGTTGACGATAAGATACATGGACGATATTGGTTCATTCATGGCGATATGATTCGATTCAATGATTTAAAATCGATATAGTAACTATTTAGCAAAGAAATGAAATCTGTGTAAAAAGTGTCAAAATTCTATTATTATGGACGTAAACGCTGTGATTATCTAGCAAATACAGGGACATTATATTTCAACACATATGGACAAACCCACCTTGACATGAACACAGAGATTACACGCATTTATCGATAGACCAAGAGTAGCTATATGGAATGGAAAGGTAATTAGACCCCTCTTTTTCTTTTTCCCCTCTTAAAATTGCTAAATACAAGGCACAAATACTTAGTTTCCATACAGTCAATTATTTGCATTGCAAAACGATTTGATATTACTGATTACCGCATTTTAAAATGATACGATACGATACAAAGCCAAAACGGTACGATATTTTGCTTTTGCAAACAATACAGTAGACCAGGGGTCTTCAACAGGGGGTCCGCGACCCCTAGGGGGTCCGCGGAGGTACTGCAGGGGGTCCGCGAAATTATTGCCTAAAAAAAAAGTTTTCAAAAAATGTTTTTTTTTTTTTTTTTGCCTTTTTACACATTTATGTTAAAAAAATAAATCATGATTCTATCCATTTTGAATAGCTTGAATACATGATTACTATGCAATTGACAGATTGTTGATATTATTGACATTTGTTCTCAGTTAATAAGTAGTATGTTTAGAAATGGTTGTGGTACGGCCCACCCTGCTCGCTGTAACTTGTATTTGTTTAAAATAAAAAATATGTCGTAGCCCCGACCACCCCACCCTACGAGGTGGTAGGGGGTCCCTGCTCCATCTCCCCATCAGTTTGGGGGTCCCCGGCCTGAAAACGTTGAAGACCCCTGCAGTAGACCATTGCAAATTAAAATGGATTTTTCGATTCAGTTACTAAATCGTTAAACCCCTACTGTCCTCCCTTTAATGTTATTGTTCATTTGTTTTCAATTCATCCTGCGATGGACTTCACTCGGCCCCACGGTTCTTCCCAGGTCAGTGGTCCTCAAAGTGAGGTCCAGGGACTAGGGATGTGAAGATAAGCGATATTATCGTTTATTGTGATAACGCTATACGTATGGTGGAGATTTAATTTATCGTGAAATCGTCCTCCATCATGCACTGGGTTCTCAATTCACCTTTTTATTTGCCGAGCTCCATATCCAGTACCATTTAAACCCTCTGTTGGTAAATCTTACTTTTAATATACGTACTTGATACAATCTTTTTTTCACTCTCTACCAAATCTCTGCCAAAGAATAGCCGATCTACGAGCTCATAACACGTCGCGTTGCGACGCGTCGTGAGCTTGTAGATCTGCTATTTTCTGGCAGCCCCAGGATAATGGATGTTGGGGATTATTTTGATTATCGCGATAATATCGTAAATCGCGATTTTCTTTGGTCACAATAATCGTGATATGACATTTTCATATCGCCCCATCCCTACCAGGGACCCTCAGGGCTCCTTGAGGGTGTTTAAATGGATCCTTACATGCCCGCGACTTCTGAGAGTTATGGGGGTCTTTGGAATTAAAAAAAGTTTGAGAACCTTATGTCCCAGATGAAAAGGGCTGTGTAGTGTGAACTCACTACACTTCATCCCTCCTGCTTCCTCTGTTACAGTGGATAAAGGTAGGGTGTCCTTTGTCCAGCAGGGGGTGCTGGGTCACAGTGATAAGGCTCGGGTGAGCAGAGGGAAGAACTTGGCTTGTGTTGCTGGGGCACGGCGGCTCTCTGAGCCCAGATGAGTGCCTCAATTGTAAGGATATTTTCCTCTAAGCCTCTGGTTGACAGCAACACAGTGCACTTATTTAAAGCAATTTCAAACATGTCTTGTCTGACAAGTTTTAAATCCTACTTAACACCCCGTAACAGCCACGAGTTTACTGTCAGAAT
This sequence comes from Nannobrachium achirus, assembly GCF_963921795.1. Classification (NCBI taxonomy): domain Eukaryota; kingdom Metazoa; phylum Chordata; class Actinopteri; order Myctophiformes; family Myctophidae; genus Nannobrachium; species Nannobrachium achirus. The sequence goes on along the minus strand of NC_137810.1, from coordinate 14,341,308 downwards.
TAAAGAACGGGAATTCTCAAAGGGAGAGAAAATTATCGCCTTCATTTTGTTCACCGCCGTTGTTTATAAAGGCACATGGCATGGATGTTTACCTAGGGATGAATATAGTATTACCCGTTTTGCAACGCAGTGCTTTTCATCCTGGAGAAAGGGCTGTTTAAAAGTTTACCTTATAGCCTATATTTTTTTTAATTGCTGCCATAATGGATGAAGGAATAAAGAACTAAAGCCCAAGCCTCAGTGGATGGCTGGCTTTTAGACTTGAAGCACGCCGAACATTTCATGGAAATGAAACCCCTTTGTGAAGTTGAATGGAATATGTTGGGTAATGTACTGTATGACCCACTACGCATTTTCCCCTTCTTTCTTCTCTTTGTCAGTTTCACCAGAATACATAAGTAATGACCAATGGAAACTTTTGTAGAAACTTGGCTTTTGCAGGCTTTGATGTAGACTAGTCTAATGGTGGAGAAACTTACTGTATGTAGGATTGAGCTCATATACAAGCTAAGCTCAATCCCACATAAGACGTTTCCTGTTTTGGCTGCATTTTATTTGAACATTCCTAATAACCTTCTTACCCTTTTTCTTTTTGTGTGTATATCTGTTATCAGCAGCGCCTTTGTGTTCATTTCCGTTAAAGTCCAAAGAAATAACAGGCCTTTATTTACATTAAGACATAGGGAAACAGATCTAGGCCTGCTGTGCTGCTACCTCATGTCGTGTCTGCACAGATAGGCTTTTCTCTCTCTCTCTCTCTCTCTCTCTCCCCCTCTCTCTCTCTCTCTCTTTTTCTTCCTGCTCAGATTCCACATTCTTTATCGGTCGCCCAAAAGCAAAAACAAATCACCAAATGTAACAATCTTCCTCCTGTCCTCCTCGCCGATTGCATGTTAGGTATTGCGGCGATAAGCACACTGGTACGTGTTGTTGCTGTGTGAAAGACACCCGTTATCGTCTCATACCTCTGACTTGTGCTTAGTCTAGTCAGCCAGAGAAATATGACGGAAATCTGATAGCGAACGGTCCCATCTCAACATCAGCGCGAGTGCACGCTTAGCAAGCCAATGTTTATGCTTCCCGGCCTTCTGTTCTCAGGGGAAAAATGTCAATAGAGTCTGCAATGAGTGCTTGGCTTGTGACCGCGAACAGCAAAGGCCCTAGGATCTATACCACCGAGCCATAATGATTGGTTAGCTTTGAGAGTTAAAAAGTGGAAGCAATGACATACGGCATATACTGTTGTCGTAGTACGTATATATTCTCTCTGTCTGTGCCACAAGATCACATAACTGAACGTAATATTAACGTCCGTTACGTTTTGGTGCAATATGTGTTTTTCTGTGTAAAAGGATTATTGTGTACCTGTTAATGTGAGACTATATAACTCTGATATCTCTCTCTGTGTCACACACGAGAGCGAGTGTACGCACGCACGCACGCATGCACGCACGCACGCACGCAAGCACGCACGCACGCACGCACGCACGCACCACACACACACACACACACACACACACACACACACACACACACACACACACACACACAGTCACACACACACACACACACATACACACACACACACACACACACACACAGACACACACACACACACACACACACACACACACACACACACACACACACACACACACACACACACACACACACACACACACGATCACTGTGAGCAGGCCACCCCCCACTGTATGCAAGAAGGATCTCTAATTACCACCATGGGAGAGTTTGTCAGCAGGAACATTCCATTTCCTCACATAAACCACAGACGTTGCTACACAGCAAAATAATGGTATTCAGAGAATGTGAAAATGGTCCTGTAAGAGTTTATTTAACACCGCCGTGTCTGGAATGTGTCCACGGATGTCAACCACTAATAAAACAACATATCCTAATTATTTTCTTGATTTAAGGAAGTTGATAGATTTATGCAATTTCACAGTTAGCTTAAATCTAAACGTTTATGAGTATTCGCTCAATAAAAAAAACAAACAGCATTTGAGTCTCTGATAAAAGTTTATTTGTCTGGGAATTACTGTACTTTACTTGAAATATTCAAGATGTAGATTAATTATGTTAATTTGAACACAACTTAAAATGCAAAGAACTGGATAATTTATGAGAATAAATGCAGAGCCCAGTGTCAATGCAGTTGATCAGGAAACCAAAATGTCCAAAACAACAACATTAGACTCCAACCGTAATGCTGTTTAAAATGAGAATATTCAATGTTTTAACTGATAGACTCCAACCGTAATGCTGTTTAAAATGAGAATATTCAATGTTTTAACTGATCGTTGTTTAACATTTTAGAAGGGGTTGCTTCCCAATCACTATCGTCATCAGGTCAATCCTGATTTATAGGCTACTTCGTTGCATGCCGGCAGTGGTGTAAAGTAACTAAGTACATTTACTTAAAGGGGCACTCCACCACTTTTCAACCTATGCTCATATAATTGATCCTCACTAAAAAATTGCTTTTTTTTTTTTCTTTTTTTTTCCAGAGGAGGGTTGTGGGCAGGTCAGAAACCCATCGTCTTGTGACATCATCGATTGCCAACTTCAGGCTTTCTATTCCTGAAAAGTTGCAATTTTAAAGTGGAAGCCATTGTTCTCGCGATAATAAAAATCTAAATATATTTTTTTTAAATATTGATTACATTTTTTTGGGGGAAAATGATGATGTCACAAGACGATGGATTCTGAACTTCCCACAGCTCTCCTAGGAGACTTGGACTGAGTAGATTTATTTTTTTGATATTTTATCATGAACATTAGTGAGGACCTATTATATGAAGACAGGTTGAAAAGTGGTGAACTACTCCTTTAAGTACTGTAGGCTACTTAAGTACATTTTTTAGGTATTTTTAATTTACTGGAGTATTTCCAATTTTCTGTGCTTTTATTCTACTCCACTATATCTCAGAGGAAAATATAGTGCTTTTACTACTTATTTGAAAACTTTAGCTACTAGTTACTTTGTAGATACTGTAATGGAAATACAATTTATATTCCTTCTCAGGCTATTGATCTATCGATTATTGAGTTATCGATTATTGATATAGTGATTACATATTTAATATTCATCTTACTTCGGTTATATTAATACATTACTGTATGCTGATGTTATGAATGTGATATCCGAGCAAGGGAAGTAAGTATGATAATATGTCTTGAGTGAGTTTAGTGAACTCTCAATGTACTGTGTACGTTAGTTGCAGCAGCAGGCTCATACAGCAAGGTCAAGTACACTAGCTATTCCCTTGTAGGCAAGCGGCAGACCCAGACAGCAAGACCACAAGTTAAGGTGTTATGAACGCAAGGAGAATGTTTCTTGTATCAGGCGTCACTATTCTGGCTAGGGCAGTGACTATGGCCTCGGCTTATAGCAGTGGGCCTTCCATTCTCAGTCGATAAGAATGGAACACATGTTCATGCAATAGCTGGTCAGGGATAGTGTCGCCGCTCTCAGTCAAAGAGCGTTGAGCAGCACATTTCATAGTCAGGCAGAAGTGACCTTCCATACTCAAGTGCTGCGAGAACACATATTTTGGTCAGACAGAAAGAATGTCAGTCCTCAGAATTATCTTAACAATGTGTATGTTTCCTTGCAGATTCTGTATTTAAGCTGCCTCAACATCTAGATCGTGGTCAGACTCCCGTTGCCTTCCGAGACAGCTGGACCCTGTCCACCTTTCCTTCTTTCATCTCTTTTTCCTTTCTTCTTTCTATTCTTTACTCTCATTTTCTCATTGTATTACATAGGAATTATTGTCATATTATTATTATTGCCATCTGTTGTATTGAATAAATCTGTTATAGACATATCAGTGTCTAACTCTACTATTGATACTTTTACTTAAAAGTAAAAAATTTGATTACTTTTTCCACCACTGCACGCCGATGTCGTGCCGGAAATATCCAATCTACTATTTCCAGCGAGCGACACCTACGGCTGTCACAATTATTCCATAATCGTCTAATCGCCATTATTTGACATAATCGCAATTATTTTGTCATAATCGTCATAATCGATGCGAGATGCGACGCGTTGTGAGCTTGTAGATTTCCACTATCAAGGTTCTTTTTCAAGTATAAAGTTGTCAAATATGTATTTTACATATGTCTTTGTATATTTAGGTTATGTGTCATATCTGCCATGTGCAGCTTCAAAGCCTACAAGCCAAACAGAAATGTAATTGTCAACGACAGAAACACAATTAAATCGTTAATCGCAATTATTTGAGTGACAATTAATCGTCATGTAAAATGTCATAATCGTGACGGCCCTAGCGACACCGGCACGCACCGATCTATAAATCAAGCATGCGTGTCTCATTCACCGCCACATGAGCTGAATCATCTGTTGAGCACCTTTTGATTTCCTGCCTCTTCCTAGGCATTTCAGGAATGACTGGGGGGTGGTCTCAGCGAGAGAGCTTTACAAAGACATTTGTATCCAACGAGAAGGCCATCATCAACAGCAACATCTCGCTTGTTAGCTGTGCAGAGCAAATGGGATATGTGGATAGGGGTATTTGGAGGTGGAAGAAAGGAGATTGTATCCACACACTAAATGAGGGAAGATTCACACAGTATAATGAAGGCTGGACCCATGGCTTCACGGCTGATGTGTATCTCAAAAGGCCTGGTAAATACTGTTTCGGAACAGAAGGCTTTATCTGCAGATATACATATCCCCTGCAACCACTGGCCCCACATGAGGGCCAGAGCTATCTTCTGGATCACTTTTATTCTATTCTTTTATTTTTTTTTATTTTTTTTTTGCCGAAAGGATGGAAAATGTGAGACTCCCATCTGAGTTTAACTCTTTCAGGGGTTTGGTTAAAATCTTTTCGGTACAACTGGATGACAAATAATCTGCTCTGAACTGAACTGTTGGGTGCAATAAAATACTCAATTTAAAGTTCAAGATCATTTCCCCCCCTAAATAGTCTAATACCAGTGAGACGCTCTAAGGGGCGAAAAGCGACCTCGCCCTATGTCACGCTGAAACAGCAGAGACTGACTGACACAATATATCCATATTATATGGGCATTCCCATATATGGGCTTAATTGCGACCGTAGGTCGCACTTTACTATCAAAACCACCACAAAGTGTAAGTAACTCCGTCCGTCCCTCCGTCTGTCTGTCAGTCTGTCTGTCACACCTCACACGTCACACTTTTTCCCTGCTTATATCTCCGCAACCGTTGCCCCGATCCATGCCAAATTTTGCACACACGTTCCTTGGCTGCCAAACTACAACCTCCAAGGACCCCCGGAGCAGGTCCCTGGGGGACCCCCAGATGTAAAAAATGACCAAATGCGCAAACATGACCAAATGACCACCCCAACGGGGCTGCTCACGGGGAATTCCCGGGGACCACCGACTCCTGGTGCTCCAGAACGGATGCAAAAGTGGTGGCGCCCCCAGTGGAGGACCCCCTACACTGCAGCTCACATAAAATGCCGTAACTCCGGCTAGGAGCGACCGGGACAGCCGGGGCCGGTACCTATTCGTCCGCCTTGCCGGCGCGGAGACCCCACCCCTCATTTCTCACATGGCCCTCTTCTAGCGCCACCATGAGGCCGATTCTTGCAAAACACATTTTTGGACACTGCTCCTACAATTTTCGCCCTAAAATCACGCAAATCGGTACACAGTATGTCTACACTCATCCCATCAACATGAATCTGTCCCATATAGCGCCACCTCCAGGCCGATTTTTAAAAACACATTTTTGGACACTGCTCCTACAGATTTTGCCCTAAAATCACGAAAATCACTACACAGTATGTCTACACTCATGTCATCAACATGGATCAGGAAGATTTTGGCAAAACACATTTTTGCCCTATTTGTGGAGATAAGTGACCTACGGTCGCTTATCTCCCGATTAGGGAGCCTTACTGGTATGATATCAGGGAACTCCTTACTTGGGCATACAGTAAGAGGGACAAGGACGGAATTCTGTTGAGACAACCACACTGGTTATCATGAGACTGTCACAATATGTCATTGCTTGATTGATTGATTGAATATTTTATTAGACAAAAAAGCTAGGGACAAGGACAGAATTAATTTGCAAGTTTGGTTGCCGTGACGGCAGTCACACTGGCAAATGAATTCTGTCTTGGCCATATATGGAGCGTGATATGAGGTGCGACTGACTGAGTGACTGACTGACGCTGCAGGTTTTCATGGTAAATGCAACCTATGGTCGCAATAACTGTTTTGTTGAGGGCTTACATTTGTTATAGTCAAAGTTATTGAAAGCCACAGTGGACAGTAACATTCTTTACTAAAGCTATTGTTTTCCAATCCTCTCTAATTATTTGTCAGTCTTTAACTTAAAACTAAGATGTTAGTTCAAACACTTACAGTAGTTTTACCATTAAAGTTTGTTCAACATTATGTATTAATTATCGAATCGTACACTGTAAGGAAATACTAATGGCCCTCAAAGTGACCTTTAATTGTGGAGTACAGAAGATTGCTCCACTATTATGTAAATGGACTCACCTCGAGCGTTGTTGTGGACAGTCAGGTAGGATGATTGGATATTGTTTTATGTCCAAACAAAGCTGTTTCTAAGTTCCTATAGAGTACTGAAGGCCTGACACCAGTCGTTCATGCCCTGGGTCACGGAAGTCATTTCTCTATGGAGAATAACGTTGTGTCATCTTATGATCGTCTCATATAATAATTGTGATTGTTGCGACCGTAGGTCGCACTTACTATCAAAACCTGCACAAACTGTGAGTCAGTCCGTCAGTCCGTCAGTCAGTCAGTCTGTCCGTCTGTCTGTCACACCTCACACGTCACACTATTGCCCTGCTCATATCTCCGCAACCGTTGCCCCGATCCATGCCAAATTTTGCACACATGCTCCTTGGCTGCCAAACTACAACCTCCAAGGACCCCCGGAGCTCCAGGTCCCTGGGGGACCCCCAGATGTAAAAAAAGACCAAATGTGCAAAAATGACCAAATGACCACTCCAACATGGCTGCTCACAGGGAATTCCCGGGGACCACCGACTCCTGGTGCTCCAGAACGGATGCCAAAGTGGTGGCGCCCCCAGTGGAGGACCCCCTCCACTGCAGCTCACATAAAATGCCGTAACTCGGGCTAGGAGCGTCCGGGAGAGCCGGGGCCGGTACCTATTCGTCCGCCAAGGCAACGCGGAGACCCCACCCCTCATTTCTGACATGGCCCTCTTCTAGCGCCACCATGAGGCCGATTCTTGCAAAACACATTTTTGGACACTGCTCCTACAGATTTTGCCCTAAAATCACGCACATCGGTACACAGTATGTCTACACATTGCCCACACAACTAGGAACCAATGGCAGTTACAGCCCTCTTTGTGTGTACATGTGACCTACGGTCGCTTATCTCCCGATTAGGGAGTCTTACTGGTGTTAAGGCCTGTCCACTCCATAATCTCTCCGAAACCGAACTTTTCGTCCTAAAGGTCCGTTTCGACTACAAAATGGGTTCGGAAATTTGCACATAGGAAAGTCTCAACTCGCCGAAGAAAAGTTTGGTTTTGGAGAAACTATATGGACAGGCCTTTACATCCGTTTTTTAATCAATTCGGTCCGCCTTTGACCTTTTTTCAACTTCAGCTGTGGGTGTGGCTAACTTCAGTTGGGTCACCAGTCACCACCCACAGTCTGAAAACCAGGCATACTTAGAACAGAACAGGTGGGTGTGACCACATAAAAACATAATCTTAACACTTTCTGTACACTTTTTGGAAAATATATATTTCTCCAAGTATAATCATAATACCTGATGATTATGTTGTAGGGGGAAACATCACAGCACCCTGTCTTAAATAAAGAATGTGCAAGAAAACAAAAACATTGGGCATGCAACTTTAACAAACATAATGTGTTCTGTGCTAAATACAATACAAACTCAAAGCATGAAGTTGTTGATGGAAAAGCATAAACGATAACAAAAGCATTCCGCTGAGACAGCTCTTCTGTCCAATTTAATTCTGTCGTATGATGGCGGTAAATGCTCAATTCCGATGCTTCTTTACTTGAGTGCAGGCTTGACACAATTGATCACACAATTTTAATTAGTAGGCTCAGGGAACGGGCACCCTGGCCAAGATATGACTTCCGCTTGGTTCCAAGATTTCTAGCGGAAGTGTGCGTATAACGGAAGTTACGTCATGCAGTGCGGGTCTGTTTACATTCCCTAGCGAAAAAACAAAAACAGATTGTAGCTCTTAACTCGCTCTTAATAGGTGTAATATCGCCTGAATCAATGTTTTAGTTTATATATTGTTTATTGTGAGCGCAACCGACAGAGCAGGAGACGTAGACATGATTTTTTTCCAGCAGGGAATAAGTTTGCAGGGACACCGCACTGTGAAAAGAAGACAACTTCCGCGAATATTCAGCCCCTCCTCCTAGAATGGTCCTTGCCGCGTTATCTTGACCAGGCTTTTCTCTTCGCAGATGAGTAAGCCTGGCTATGCGAGGCTAGGGAACGGGTGGGAGTCACTTCGAGGGCCCTTGATTGGTTTGCCTCCTACTTGTACCTTCCAGGTAGACGATTTTCAGTAGCTGTGTCAGATCCTGTTCCCCTTCCCTGTGGGGTCCCCCAAGGCTCGCCCTTGGTCCAACTTTATTAGCACTTTATATGCTACCTCTAGGACACATTATTAGTTAAATTAAAGGCATGTCTTACCATTTTTATACGGATGATATCCTATTTTACTATTCTTTTAACACTTGTTTTAATTGTAATGTTTTACAGGAGTGTATATAAGCCATTAAAGGCCTGGATGTCAAACAACTTCCTCCAGTTAAATGAGGCTAAAACTGAGTTGCTTATTGACAGCATTGTTCCTAAGGTGGTTGACTGTATTGGGTACCTCAAACTTAATGCACGCTCCAAACTCAGAAACCTTGGTGTTAATTTTGATCAGTCCATGCACCTTGACACACCTGTATATGTTTCGTCCACCTTAGCAACATTGCAAAGCTTAGGTCAATTGTCTCATACCCTGAGTTAGACATGATCATCCATGCCTTTGTCTCCCTGCGGGGGTAAAACAGCTTTTGTACGACATGCGGTTCCACTTTTCACATTTGTACTAGGGCCCCCTCTGGGCGGAAGTTAAAGTACTTTTGGAGGTGTCCTCCATAGAAGCCCCTCAACATGTGCTTTCAAGTTGTGGTTGATTGGATGTTGCTTTCATGATGTGTTTCTGTAACAAAACATTTCTGCAACAAAGAGGGAGATTATGTTTCATTTGTGGTGCCCCCTACTCTGAGTCTAAGTGAATTGATTTTGGCCCTGCATTGGGCATTTGGGCCCCTCATTATCTAATTCAAATTTGGGAAGGACAATGCCTTCATAATGTTTTAACAATTATAACCAATCGGTATGGAATATAAGAAATCAATATGATACATGACGTTTATCACATGACTCCTGAGGTAATGTGTAGCATAGTTCTGGACAAAATCTGTAGGAGAAGTTGCAACAAGTGCGTTTGAAGAAAATGCAAAGTAGCAGAAGATCTAGTTAGGCTGAAATGATCGGTTGTGTTGAGTTACGTGAATAGAAACAAGTTGATTGTATGACCTACTTTATGGTTCAAGAGTAATAGGCCAAAATCTACTGACAGCTTGCCCTAAAGGCCTAAAAGGTAAACTCCAGAAAGAGAGAGAAAGAAACACACAGCCTTTTTGGCACGGCTAAATATAAATAAATATAAATAAAAAAAAATTCCGGTTATTGATTGGAGCCTCTAAATTTAGATGTCTGAACAACTACAGTGAAGAACTTTTTTTGGAGCTAAACAAAGACAAAGGTGATCTTTGGCTAGAGGTGAACAGAGGCCTACAGCCTGATGTAGGCTACTCCAGTCTGCCCCTGGAGTTGTATTACAGACAGATGAAACGTAAGCGATGGATAAAACGGAGGATTTTCCCATCCCCCCTCCCCCCCAACAGCTTGGCGGTTCTGAACCCCATCTATAGGTGACATGATGCAACGAGATGCAGGAATTGTGACATAAATAATGAGTAAGACCTGGGCGAGCCCTTTTTTAGGGCCAGCAGTGGGAGTTGGACTATTGGTTGCATAAAGCAAAGTCCTTGCCATTCAGTGCCAAGGCCTGGGTTTAGATGGTGCAGGTTGTGTGTCCTCTGCTGAACAGATTGTTTCCTTTTCTCCTGTCACTGCAATTGAGCTATTGCGAAGGGGGAAAAAAGAGTAGGAAAAAGGTCAACTGGATGTGAAGCTCCTATTATCAGCAATCTTCCCCTGGCTTCCATAAGCAGCTTGTTTCTAAGCTGCAACCTAGCCAAGCATGAAGGGAATATAATTTCAGCCAATCTCCTGGTAGCACGGGTGTACAGAAAGCCATTGTAGGTCGGCAAAATAGGCACAATAGACTCACTGGCCTTCCTGATAAAGATCTGCATAGGTAATGCCAGGCCAGCAATAAAGGCAATTTTTGCCTCCCCACATTTAACTGAACTCGTTCAGTGCTCTGGCCACTGTGCCTTAGCATTGAAAGTGATGGATAGCATTTTTTGTTGTGTGTAATTGTGAGTCAGGAAGAATGGTGGAAATTGATTAACTTTTTCTTTTCTTTCTCAGTGAATGATGCGCTACGAGCCATTTCGTAGCGGTTTTGTCTGGTACCACGGCCTGGAGCTTTGTTTTCTAACATTTTCCTCAGAGTGAAAAGCAGCCATTTCTTATAGTAAGCTACTCTGAAAGAACTCAGTTGACAAAGACTTTTCTCTAACTAAAAGAAGCATAGCTAAATGTAATCATTTACTTTTGTTTTTAACACACTTTTTTGTTTTGTGTTTTAGTTTTTTGTTGAGTGATCAAGTTTTAACCAGAGTGCTCTACTACACTACAATTATAATACACAGGTGAACGGCTTGTTTAATACTACAATCCAATAGTTTTATGTCTCTCCCAAAGGAGAGATACGTATAGTATACTGTACAACGATATACAAACTACAATACAGATGGCAGTGCATCTAGTGTCCAACTAGATGTACTTCATTTACTTTAATGTACAGTAGTTCAACTTCGTCCTTTAGTACTTTTAATTAGCTGTGTTGACAATATTTGTGGACTGTTTGAAAACCATTTAACTCTTTTACTGCTACTTTGAGGATTTAAGGACGTCGTCAACTGCCATCAAAGTAGCTTACCTTTGCGATTTTATTGAAAAATATTCATCCATTATTTCCAACCGCAATCTTTTGTAAAAGACAGGCGAATCTGTCAGCGAGTCGTGAAAAAAAACACACTGTCGGGAGCAGCCATTGTAATGAACGAGGCTGAAGTTTATGTCCCTCGCTTGCACCAGTTGTTTAGAGCATAGAAATGGAGAAACTAGATCCAGCCATAGAAAACGACCAGAAAAGTGATCCCACCGCCACGTGTTTGTGTGGTTCATGTGAGCGCGCTCGTTCAAAGCAGTAAAAGAGTTAATGGCTTTGCACACAGTCCAGTGCACTTTTTTTCTCCATATTTTGAAGCACCACTAAAACGCATCATTGTTGTGCAATGCTGTACGTAATCCAAAAGAACACTTTTCCTGGGAAAAGACTCTTTCCTTGGACTTCAATAGTACAGAGTCATTTTAGTCCTGGAGCCAAATGGTGATTTTTATTATTAATAATAAAAAATGCTCAATGGATATCACTGGTCATCATCTTGAATCCTTAAGAGGTGACCCCAAGCTACAAGAATCAGTTGAGAAAAAAACTTTTACAGGCGAATCCACGTTCACCCCCACGGCTCCCAGACTATTTGACTCCCTTCCCCGAAAGCAGGGAAGGGCTGCACATAAGCACATGGCCCGTGCTTATTTGGCCACCAGCTAAATCTTTTCAGTGTTTGTAGTGGGGTTAGGCTAAACGTTGTCACCGAGCGTATTAATCACACCAAAATGTTCATTAGGATTGTCCATTTGTTCAATATTCATTTAACGCATCACAAAGACATTTCTATGCTATGCAGTGAATCTTCCTGGAGACATGCGCTGCTGTTTTGCAAAATGATGGAGTCATCATGCAACCTCCCCGTTGCCCCACCACATTTAGTAAAGATGGTCTGAAAAGGCTGACTACCTGTTCATTTGTGGAGCGATAGTTGTACGAATGTGTGAACATTAATGGATAGTGGGGGGATCCAGGAAACCTTCAACGTGCTGGCACAGGTATGGCATTTGAGCATCGGGTACATAAGGGGCAGTCGGTCCACTCCCCAGGCATATCAATAAAAAAATAGGGAATCCTCCGTTACGTGTTTGGCGTTACTTCCTTTGCGCCTAGAGCTCGAATGCCCAGATGAGCCACATGTCGAACCCAGACACAGTACAGTAAAGCCCCTAGCAATGACTCCCCCGAGTCTATATTGTGGGGAAGGGTGTGATGTATTGCTTACAAATGGAACTTTGTATTTTTATGAGACATAATATGCTATATAGTTATTGAACAGTTTGAATAGTAGAATGATTTTCTACAGGACAGTAATGTTTAAATCGGAACCAAAAAGGCCATTTCTAATATATTTTTTCCATATCAGGTCACAGTGTGTAACCCAGGTATTGTATTATTCAGCTTATGAATAATTATGTAAAACAAGGAAGGGGTCATTTTTAAGCACATGACCAGTTGTAACATCCATCGATGAGAATGTTTAAGGAGCAAGAAAGATATGAACAAGCACATATATTGACTCTGTGACACGATGGCAATGATTTATTCTTTGTTGCCACATTTACATTCTGTCAATTGGAGTATTAGTAGTAGTAGTTTATAAAAGAAAAAATCCATGATTTTGTTTTTTAAAACATTTTTTAAAAAATCGATTACATTTTTTAAAAAGATTAAATTGATTAGCTCAATTAACTGCGCTTAACCCTTAATCTGATTACACCAGCGTGTTTACCCCTCATGGCTGGAAGTCCCAATATGGGATGTTGCTCACATTGTGAACCCACGAGTCAGACCACTTGCTGAGGTTGCCTGCTGCTCAGTTTAGATCACAGAGAGGACTTTAGATCTCAGGGAGGTGTTCAAAGCTATGCAGGCTACAATCCAGGCAGTTTATTATACATAAGCTTCCCGTCACCTTCCTGCCACGTGCCAGTTCCTGTTCTGCACGTGAAGATCTGTGTTGCAGCCCTGTGTTGCAGCCCTGAGGAGCACAATGGCAGGGTTGGTCCGTGAGAAGTGTGGCAATAGAATACATTGTTTGGCTCTCAACTCCACAGCTGGAATACATAGAGGTACAAACAATAGTCCACGCTCACAGAGCTTTGCCTTTTTAATTATTTATTTCTGCACAGCAGAAGTCAAGAGTGGACGCGTTTTAGCATGAAGCATGTCAATAGCCTCTATGGCATAATGGCCTCCCGGTACAATGTAGTAAAATAATGTTTACTAGACCTTACCCGTTCGAAGATATGTGCTGCAAAATATGTGCAGAGTGTGGGTTATGGGGAAAGTACAGGTAACTGTAACTGCATGGTGCGTGCGTGAGAATATGTGGGAGCATCATAATGTAAGGAGCAGCCCATGGAGGAGTGTATATTTATGATGGATACAAATTATTTAACAGCAAAATTAGGTGAATAGATGTATATGCTTGCTCCACATAATTTGTCCATACCCGTTGGAAGATGAGACACACATCACCCGTTGCATGACCCATGCAGAGAGAGAGAGAGAGAGAGAGAGAGAGAGAGAGAGAGAGAGAGAGAGAGAGAGAGAGAGAGAGAGAGAGAGAGAGAGAGAGAGAGAGAGAGAGAGAGAGAGAGAGAGAGAGAGAGAGAGAGAGAGAGAGAGAGAGAGAGAGAGAGAGTCCTAACTGTGAGAGAGGTGTGTGTGTGTGGGCCCGGGGCTACAGATCCCATGGCCTGGAGGAACGGACCGTAACCCTGACAACAGGCTGTAGAGCTGTAGAGTGAAGAAACGCTAATAAATAGCTTGAATTTGGGAAAAATGAAATTCGGGCTCCGTCACCGTGTGTATAATGCTAATGGCCAATGCCATGTTAAATTTGAGATCAGTAGCTGAAGCGAGTGAATAGATAATGCATTGTGTGACTGACTGACTGACTGACTGACCTATCTCCCTAATTATTATATGGATTGCAAAATCTGAACACACACCTGGTATGAAATGTTTTGCGCATGGGTTGCCAGTCTGAAATCGATTTGCTTGATTTGCAAATGTCCTATGCAGTTTCATAGCCGAGCAAGAATATTAGATATTACGTTATTCCGCACATATTGCACAGCACCTGCTTGCTTGCTGTTAACTCCCTCTTACGATGCAGAAACTTGATATGAGAAAAATGTAAGTATTAAAAATACTGTCACATTCGGAGCTAGTATCTTAGAGTAAGTGACTCACTGTCACATTGAAGTGTTAAGTGTGGACATACTACCGGCCTGGCAGAGACCATGACTATTCTTATTGTGTCTGAAAGCCTAACATAACATTGTAAACATTTAAACACATTCAACCTGGTGTCCATATTTTGGGCATGTCATTATAGGTGAAAATTGTGAAATATTCTCAACTGTGAGTGTGTGTGTGTGTGTGTGTGTGCATGCAGCCTTTTTGGAGCTCTAAAGAATCATAAGTTGTTTTGGAGACAACTCTGCATATGTAAGTGTTATGAGGGTTACAATAGCCTATGTAAGTGTAAATACATTTACTTTAATGCTTCCACTCGATGACTGAAGTTATGGACTGGACTGGAGTGGACTACATAGTATAAAAGGAACAATGTGGTTCCATTTGTACTCTCTCAGAGTTAAATAGAGTCAGATTGTATCTTAGAGTTAAATACCTATTCATGAAGGGAATAGAAGATGAATAATACGTTAGAAAGGGTTCAGAAATCAACGTGCACTTTTTAAATACATCTCTATTGATGTATGCATTGGTGAAGTTCTGATCGAGCCAAAATTCAGAGTTTCCCCAGTTTAATAAGAAAATTAGTAGGATAGGCCTGTCATCCAGGTTAAACAATATGTTTAATATTATATTATTATTATAATAAAAATGTGATATATAAAATGTCTTACAGAGCTAGTAGTGATTACATGTGTGTGTTATTACAAATATGAAGTACTGTAGCTTTGAAGTCAACACAGATTAAACCCAAGACAAAACATTGGTAGAATGTTTTGGAATTCCAAAAGCAGGTACAGAAAAGATAAAATTCTCTAGATCTAAAAAAGTATCACTTTAAGCTGTTGTAAAATCCATCAGAGCTGTCTACAACCAAATCTTTGTATTGTCTGTTGCAAAGGTTGTTATTTTAAGGTGCTCTGATTGCAGCCACAATATAGATTTCCATCTTGTGTTTTATCTACTGTATAACGAACCCTCTACTTTGTGAGGTGGTGGAGGAATGGTTGGGTTAACTTTTTTCCCCCGGTGATTGACAACCTTTATGGGGAAGTTTTATCTTTTTCCTCATATTTTATTACAGACATTATGATGAGAAAATGATTGATTTCATAATTGTACTTCTCTCTTTTAGTTTCCGCAAAATGTTCAAATCCATGAGAAGCAAAGGTACACATCTCTATACCAGGGGTCTTCAATGGGGTCCCGGACCCCTAGGGGGTCCTCAGAGTTACTACAGGGGAACCTCCAAATCTTTGTGTGATAGAAACCTTTTTTTTTCTTTTTTATATTAACAATTTGAACCTTAGCGTCCTGAGAACTTTAGCAGAAAATATCAGATCTAGAAAATATCAGATCTACAAGCTCACAACACGCGTTGTGAGCTTGTGGATCGGCTATTTTCGGCAAGAGGTTTGGTGTAGAGGGGAAAAAGAGCAGACTAAGTACAGAGTGAAAGGTCAAGTTTATCAAGTATTGACGTTCAAGTGGTTAAATATCTGAAAACACAAATTTACATGAATCGAAAATACACTGATGATTTTGCTGTCAAACTATATGGAATCTACGAAAAGGTTGTGGGGGTCCCTGCTTCATCACTCTCAACTAAGGGGTCCTTGGCCTGAAAACGTTGACGACCCCTGCTCTATACTACAATTAGAGAAGGGAGCCTGTATGTGAGAAGAAGTTACCAGCGGTAGGTCTAACTCCTCCCACACCAAATATCCAATTACCTCCATATTTTCCAGAAATATCTCTCATCAACATTCATAACTTTCGGAGGGTCGAGAGATTACATCCCAGATGTCCTGCTGGATTTGGCATGGCTGTCAATGCCTCTATCGTTCATAAAATTGAGCTGAAAGTGATACAGACGATAGTCCACTTCTGTAGATGTCATTATATTTGTGGTGTGGACCATAGACATAGAAAGGTAGATGCCTCCTTCGGCTCTGGGGCGTCTGTAAAAAAGGATGCCCCCCCCCCCCCCCCCCCAAAAAAAAAAAAACAACAACAAAAAAACATGATGATCAGGTATTAGGGGTGTAACGATACATTATAGTAACGATACATTATAACAACGATACGATATGCATCACGATACATGGACGATATTGGTTCATTCATGGCGATACGATTCGATTCAATGATTTAAAATCGATATAGTAAGTTAACTATTTAGCAAAGACATTACATCTGTGTGAAACGTGTCAATAGCGCAGGGTTTTTAAGGTAAAATCTATTATTATGGATATAAATAAGTAAACACTGTGATTCTTTAGCAAATATGGACATTATATTACAAGTAACACATATGGACAAACCCGCACCTTGACATGAACACACATTTATCGAAAGACCAAGAGTAGCTATATGGAATGGAAAAGTAATTAGACCCCTCTTTTTCATTTTCCCTCTTAAAATTGATAAATACAACGCACAAATATTTAGTTTCCATACTATCAATTATTTGCATTGCAAAACGATTCGATACCGATTATTTGCATTGTTTTATTTAAAAAAAATTATCCCAGTATTTTTGTAACCCATTTTTTTCACCCGGTGTCTAATGTGATCCTTGGCGTTACACTCCCTCTGCCAATCTGGGGAGAGTAACAGACTGACCTCATGCTTCCTTGCATGAGGAGTCCAAGTTGCTTCTTTTCACCTGACAGTGGGGGAGTTTCCCCGGCTGGACGTAGCGCGTGGAAGGAGCTCGTTATTCCAACCAGTTCCTTTCCCCTCCATCAGGCGCCCCGGCTGGCCAGGGGGAGGCAGTATAGAGACCAGGATTACTGCGTGTTTTTTGCGAGGCTACCCAACTCCACACAGAAAGGCCCTTTCGTCCAACCCCACCTAATGAACCCACCAGTTCATTAAGTATGCCAGGTTGTCAGGTGGGATTTAACCCAGCTGAAGTTGGCCACACCCACAGTGCTGGGTGTATGGTAAAAGGGGAGGGGATGATTTTATGATGTCATTAAATCAGTGTTTTTTGATCAGGCCTTTTGACTCGGAGGCTTTTAGCTTGCAGGAAGAAACCAAAAATACACAGGGAAGACATATTTGCATATTATAACCACCTGGGGGTCTATTAGAGACAGGGGTAAGACAGGGGTAAACGGCTGAAGGACGCACTTTTCTAGTATATTACAAGCAACGGTATAGTAGCCTTGGTTTTTTGTGTTGGGTTTAATTAAATGGACATAATGACATACCAAAATTCTGCTGCAAATTGTCCTAATTTGCTCCGTCTAGTTTATTTCAGAATTCTGTTAGGTCACTGAATATGACATTCCCATTCATCTTATCTGATTCATAACAAATAAAAGAGAGATATTCAGTAACACGTGTAGATGTTTTAGAAAGTCTATAAAAGGATTTGTCCTCATAGCCAAACCAGACACAGGTGGTATCTCCCTGCTTCCCTGTTTCCTTAGTTTGACTGCATTGCAGGGTTCACGTGTGGGGGTCACAGCATTGTGAGAGAAAGGTATTTCCACCACTCATGAACCATATTCCTTGTCTGTCTACAGAAGAAAAAAAAATCTACCACATTTTGTGTTGTATGAAAAAAAAAGAAACCACATTCCCTAACACTGGCACGCCTGGGGTAGAAGAATACTGCTTTGCTTGAGGTAAGGAGAAGCAATGGCCATTTAATTAACCTCTCCTGCCTCAATCTGCTCGCAACAATTTTCCCTGTGACTCCCGTTAATAGTTTAATGACCTTGCTGTCAGTAAGACTGAGAAGGACTGAGTCAAGGTACAGTATGATTTAATTAAAAGAGTCCATATGTTTAAGACTGTACGTACAGTACAGAGACGCAGAAACGCAGAGGTTCCGCGGAGTAGACAGGAATGACCTCGCTATTGAGTTTCACAATGACAGCATCCACCCAAAAGTAAATAATTAGACAAAGGCAAAATAAAGCAGCCTTTGAATAGGGCTGTATGTTTGTGGCTGGCGTGTGTGGCTTTCATCAGCAGTGGCTTAGCAGTAGTGCAGTGTTTGTAATATCCACCATATGGTGCTAGTGTCCCTTTGATAAAATGTATTGCATCCATATGCAAAATAATTGTATATGTATAATACACTAAATACCTTGATGGCCAAGTGATTGTGTGTGATTCCCACAGGAGGACTAGCTTGGAGTTAGTGAAATGTACCTGTACAACTACTGTACGCTACACTCTTTACCTGCCACACCACTTTACCTGCCACACCACTTTAGCTCCGCCTCTCTTTAGTACAAGGTTCTTAATCTCATAAATAGAATAGAAACAAGTTAACCTCAGCCAAGATTCAGACAGAAAACACTAGATAACTAGAGACAGATTTGTCTCCAATGCTGATTACAAGACCATCGATTACCGATATTTTGAGCTATATTTTAGCAGACCATGCAAAATCCTCTAATACATTTTTTAAACTTAAATGATTTGAGAACATTTAACTAACTCAGAACAAACAAAGACATACTTTAACCACTCTATTCAAAGTTTTTTTTAATCTACAAGCTACAATCTACAAGCTCACAATGCCACATTCAACACCTTTTGGGCTTTAGATGTGCTAATTTTGAAAACCTTTGTAGAACTTTGCTTATTAAGACTTGTCTAATGTAGGCATGCCATGTAGAAACCGGTTAAAAGTTGGAACATGATGATCAGGTATCGACACATCGGCTACATAATTGCAGATGGTCAAAAAGTCAAATAATTGCTGATATATCGTCTGGACCGACAATGGCCGGGCTTTAGAAACCAATCCTTTGATAGTATGTCCATTTTCTTTGATCATCCTAAAATACAAGTAATTACATAAAATAAAATATACGTACATGACACTCAGTGCCATGTTTTTGTTTGACGCTGATTTCAGCTTCCTATTCTCGGGTTCCCACGGTCATGAAATTCCTGGAAATATTTTGAAATTAGAAAAATATTTTTCCAGTACTGGAAAAGTTTTGTAATTGATCAAGGGTCCTGGAAGGTCCTGGAAAAAATAGCTATGCATTGTCTTTGGTTATTGATTTTGTTAATACCTCTGAAATGACAAATTAAACATTGGCCAAATTGTCAAATATTAGAGGCAGAAATTGTGAAAATAGCAGATCTACATGCTCACAAGTTGCGAGGCGTTGTGAGCATGTAGATCGGCTATTTTCACAATAGAACCGTGTTATACAAAATTCCTTAACTTAGTGCTCGTCAGGGTGCCGGGGTCCCCAGTTAAAATATGATTATTCCTGAGGTCACGGCCTGAAAAGGTTGAGAACCACTGGCATACACTACCTGCCTTTAGGCATTGCGTATAAGAGTACGCGACCGACTTGTTATTGAGCGGAATTATTGTTATAATATAGTCTTGGAAATTGGGTTAAATATTCTGGAAAAGTTTTGGAAAAGTTTTGGAAATTCCTTGGTAAAAATGTGTGGGAACCCTGTATTCTCTTTCCTTTTACATTTTTTTTACAACATTTTCTAAAGGAAGGCAGTCGGTGCCTTGATCCTTCCTCCAGTCTCTTCTGGCATAGCTCTCTGCCATCTCAGAGAGTGATGGGGACCCGCTGTGCTCACCTGTGACAGCTCGGCAGACTGTCATGATCACCACTGGTCCACTGATGCAGGCCTGATGAGAGTGAAATTACTTCATAATGGTCGGGGTGTTCCTGGGTTTTATGGGACGATATGATAATCCTCTTTTCATACAATAGCGATAATGATCATTATTATGGTCGGGGAGCAGGGGCGAGGAAACTGCTTGGAATGGAGACTTTGCTGCATAATCCTCCTGCCTTGAAAGGTTAAATACGGATTTGAATATTATGATCCCGCCGCCATCTCTGAAAATGATAGCGCCGTATTTCAAGCAAATGTGCCCATTGTGCATTTTACCTTGTGGAGCAACATAAGTGGCACTCTTTTTACTAAGGAAGACAAAGGACATGCATGTAGTGTGATTCAAACAATTATGGTATGATAAAAAAATATATATCATGCTATATATAATATATTTCAAAAGATATGAGGTTGGCTAGGTCCACCCGCAGCAAATTATTATACGTTATGTAATACATGTATGCATTGTTAGCTTACATTTTTGAGAAGTGGGCTTATAACTGGAAGGTTTTCCTTCTTGCTAATTGAGCAAGATGTTTAACCCTGGAAGTGGTCAGTGAATCCTGTGGTGTGTCTCGCCAAGGTTTTATGTAGAGTAAATGTATGAAATAACTGGCACTGCAGAGTTGCAAAAGTAAACTAAAGAGGTACAATTCCTGGATTCTCTGCAGTGCAGAGAGTGCAGTGCAGAGAGATCAAGCTCTGGGTATTTTGAGTCGCTGTTAGGGTGAGCAATAACCTACAGCACTATTTGCTAGAGTGTTAGGCTGTTGCTAGTTCATACTAGGCTTGGGGTTGACAGAGTGTCCATGCAAATCAACATGGCGTCAACAGGCATGCATGGCATCCAGTTTATGAATGATTGGCATTCACCCAGTTCAATCAGTCTTGACAAAACTTAGCAAAAATGCTCACTTAAAACGTAAACAGTGCTGCGTTGAACACCATGTTGTGTTCTTTTCAAATAATTTTGGGAGCCTGATGAAATCAGTTTAAATACAGTTCAGTGCTACAAAATACACGTTTCAGTCACTGCCTTTGCTGTAAAATTGACTGAAAGGGTATCCAGCGTTTGACTAGCATTTCAAGATGAAGGCAAACAATTAAGGTGAAGGATAATTTTCACATTGAGTTAATACCTCTGAATACACCTACCAAATTAGAGAAAACCTAACCAAAGCCTGCTACACACCATTGTTTTGAGTAAACAAGTTGTTGAACCTGGCAGCCAAACGGTGCACACTCTTTTCATATTGTACCTGGTACACCTCAACAGGTGCCCTCAAGAACATAAGAAGGGGGAAAAAAAGGGGAACAAATAGTGATACTTTCTTAGGTATTAGTCTTAGGTATTAGTGTTACTATTATAATGACTAGTCCTTACCTGTTCAAAGATATGAGCTCCGAAATGATGTGCAGTGTGTGGGTTATGGGGTGTGCACTGTGCACACAGTATATGATGGATGGAAAGTCACTTTCTGGTGCTTGCATGATAATATGTAGGAGCATCAATGTAAGAAATACCCGTTTCGTTTAAAGGCTACAGAGATACTGTGTACCCCCCCCCCCCCCCCCCCCACCCGCCTACACACACACACACACACACACACACACACACACACACACACACACACACACACACACACACACGTGTAAACATGTTGCCCCATGCTAGATGCAGAATAGATATGCCTCATGCTAGATGCAGAATAGATAGTAGATACACCATAAAAATGCTAATATACAGCATATGATTTGTGAAAGTGACAAACGGGCTTCACAGTTATGTCAGGTGTGTTCATATGCTTATGGTGATGCGATTTCACATCAATTGCTCCAGCCATTGAGGAGAAACGCTGTGACAGACACTCAGACACTCAGACATTCCGAAAATTATATGTTAGATATGAAAAGATGTCTGTGTACTGTATATACTGTGTATCTAGTTGCAATGTCAAGTGCCTATTTGATGGTATCATGTGACGATAGATAGTTTCGTTAGGACAGTTTGAACATCATTTGGCTCGCTTTTGAGTTGGTGAGAAGCAATCATTGCTGGACATGCTATCTATGGAGAGTAGGGCATTAACGACTTGTGATCTTTGCAAGTCGACTCGACTCAGTAAAAAGTTGAGTTGAAGTCGACTTTATCGTTTGATGATGTCATCACATCACACACGACCCTCCAATTATTTTGGGTTTTGGGGGATCCCCAGATGATTAACTTAATGTGAAACATTGTTTTCTCACTCAACTGTAAACAAACCAACATAAAGTATAGAGGGTATGTTTTTTCTTTTTTTACATTACTGTTTTTTACATTTTCTAAAGTGCCAATTTAAGGACTTTTTCCTCTAAAATGACAAATTAAACATTGTTCAAATTGTCAAATATATAGAGGCAGAAATTGTAGCCGATCTACATGCATGTAGATCGGCTATTTTCACAATAGAAAGTTTTTTTTTTTCAACTTCGACTTTTGACTTTCTCTGGTGGGAGTCGACTTGTGTAATGAAGTCGACTGAGTTGACTTGTCGACTTTTTCGTTAATGCCCTAATGGAGAGCCCTTTACAGTAGATTGATATAAGCCTACTGTACATGTAAACAACATTACAGAGGTTACAATGCAAGTAAAATACATTCTAAACCATAGTGGAAGGCGTTGGAGAGAGGCTGGAGTAGGGGTAGTAGGGGTAATATGGTCCCTCTTAATGAGTAGTGTACCTGCCAGGTACCTGCCTGGCTGTGGCCTTCTGGACCAGTTGCTGACGGGACTGACTAATCCCAGTATACAGGGAGTTGCAGTAGTCCAACACTGAGGATATAAGGGGGTGGATGACTTTGTCAAGATCTTTGAAAGAGAGAAGTGGCTTGATTTTGGCAGTAGTATGGAGCTCTCACTACTGCATTTATTTGCTTGTCAAACGTAAAGGCAGAATCTAATATCACACCAAGGTTTTTGACATGGGGTTTGACAAGGGTGGACAGGTTGCCAAGACTGTTTGTTATCACTTTGATGGAATCAGGGGGGAAAACAGGACAACTTCAAACTTGCCTTTATAAGAATTGGGCAAAGTCTGCAAGTATTGTAGTCAAGTGATGGCTTATGAAATTATGTTTGAGTCAGTGAAATTCAACACATGTTTTCCCTATAGACACACCTCTGACTTTAGTAAAGAGTAAATGGAGCCACAGCAATGTCTTCGTCCTCTGTACTCGTATGGCCAGCTACTCATTGTCTGCATCCTGCACACAAAAGGAGTGAGGACAAAACATTATTTTGTTAGATTCGGTTTCTGTTCTTGAGCCTGTTCTCGTTTTAAAGTTAAAGTTTCAGGCTAATGAATGAACGGTTGGGGACGAATTGAACCAAAATACAATTTACGGTAACGTGAAATCTCACATGCTAATAATTTTTGGATTCAAATATAATTAACTAACTAAATATATGAACTCAAGCACAAATATGTTTTTAAAATATTTATTTTGAGTTGAGAAAGATGGAAAATCAGAGTCAAAACATTGAAGCGGTAAGATATAGGACCCTATTTTGCAGGCTCATTGTTATTCCTCGTTTACCACAATGTTCGGTGAACATGGCCGAATTGGCCGCACATATCACGTGATCCCCTTCCCCTATTCGCTCATATACAGTATAGTGACGAATGTGTCGACAAGCTTGAGTAAAGCACTTCTTTATTGAAAAATATGGACTGACACATTCCGGACAGCTTCCTGATGGATAGATTACTCATGTTTGGAGCAGTAAGGGCGGGGCTTAAACGGGCTGTCCAGCAGACCTGCCCCTCTAGTCATTATAACTCTTGTAGAGTGAAAATGTCTACAAAATAAAAGTCCTCTAAGAGCGTTATACTTTATGGCTATAAGGTTATCCGATCTTAGAAAAATCCATTCATCTCTGATTTCTATTCCCAGGTTGTTGTTTTTTTTTCCTAAGATGTTTTGGGGCTTTTCTGCCTTTATTTATAGGACAGTAGAATGACAGGAAACAGGGAGGGAGACGAGGAGTGACACGCAGCAAAGGTCGTCGGGATCGGGACACGACCTGCAACACGCTGTCAGGTATCAGAGCATATGTGGTGGATCCTGGGTAGGGCTGTCACAATTATTACATAATCGTCTAATCGTGATTATTTGACATTATCGCAATTATTTTGTCATAATCGCCATAATCGTGAATGTTGAAAAATTTCAGAGATAGTGGAAATAGCCGATCTACAAGCTCACAACGCGTCGCATCGCGACGCGTTGTGAGCTTGCAGATCGGCTATTTCCACTATCAAAGTTATTTTTTAAGTAGTAAGTTGTCAAATATGTCAGTAATTTCTTTGTATATTTAGGTTATGTGTCATATCTACCATGTACAACTTCAAAACCTAAAAGCCAAACAGAAATGTAATTATCAACGACAAAAACACAATTAAATCGTTAATCGCCAATTATTTGAGTGACAATTAATCGTCATGTAAAATGTCATATCGTGACGGCCCTAATCCTGGGTAACACTTCTTGCATCTGAACTCATGGGGTGACTGCGACCCTTTATATACTGTAACTACAGTATCATCACTCAGCCCAAATATGGACATTTCTGTATCTCTCAGTCCTTGTCCCTTTTACCCTTTTTTGCTCCTATATGGAGATCCCTGATGCCATCAGTATCTGGCCATATATGGGCATGCTCCCTTTTGTGCCCATATACGGCCCCTCGCACACACACATTTAACACATGCGATGCCAATTACGTCCAGGAACTCAGCCGCCATCATCAGGAAGCGTGTAATCTCCATAGGCTCCCATTCGGCTGTTCAGCCGTGCGCAGTGCTGTGTCTCTTGTGGAATGAACAGGTCTGAGAAGAGAAGAGGATTTTTTTTTTTTTTTTTTTTTTAGCCAGTGGTGGAAAAAGTTAAAGTATCAATACTGCAAAAACATTGTAAACATTGTTGTGGCATTGTCAAAATGTACTTGAGTAAAGCCCTTTGCACACAGGACAGTTGCGTTTTTTTCATTTGCTGCATGAATAAAACGCATTGGATTTGGTGTGCAATGCTGTGCGGAATTGGCACTGCAGATCCCAAAAGGAGTCATAAAAGGAGTGATGAGTTTTTTTACCGCATGCGATAAGACGCACAAATCGAACTGGGTTCGATCGAGAAAAAAATGCACAGCCGCAGCCACTCGTCGCACAGCTAATTCGGATCCGGTGTGCATGAGGTCGTAGAGAATCATTGTTTTCTTTAAAAAAAATGAAATTGTCAGTTTTATCCGCGCGGATAAACACGCCTGTGTGCAAAGGGCTTTAAAGTACAAAAGTATTGGCATCAAAATGTACTTAAAATACCAAAAAAGTACTCACTATGCAGAACGACCCATTTCAAGTTTTTAATGTACAACAATATTTAGAAAATAGGTCTACAAGCTCACAATGCTACGCATTTTGTCCTCGTCCCTTATATTACCATAGGCTATATGGAGATCTCAGTGTCTGTCAGTGCTTGTTCATTTATGCCCATATATGGACATCTCTGTATCTACTGTAACAGACCTTGTCCCTTTATGCCCATATATGGAGATCTCTTAACTGTAAGTCCTTGTCCCTTTTATGCCCATATATGGATATTCTTGATGTCATCAGTATATGCCCATATATGGGCTTTCTTATATGCCCATATATGGAGATCTCTTAACTGTAAGCCCTTGTCCCTTTTATGCCCATATATGGATATCCCTGATGTCTTCAGTATATGCCCATATATGGGCTTTCTAAGATGCCCATATATGGAGATCTCTGTATCTCCATATGTGGGTATAAAAGGATACTTCGGGTCTGACATCAGGTTTGTTTATATTGGTTTGCCAGGTCTGACATCACAAACTCCATGGGCCATCTGACCTAGAAATCTATATTTGGGCATAGATGACTCATCGTGACCTCATCATGATTTCAATCGCTATAAAAGGACTCTCAGTGACATACACTCTCCACAGATAAAGCAGTCAACCTGCCTACCAGTCAACCCTTTCTTTGATTACTTTTTACAACTAGATTAACTTTTCAATGGCATCCCCACTGGAGTTGACCGAAATGTACGACAACGCCTTGTTTGGCATCTTGCAGAATGTGGGAAACGTAGAAGAATTTCTACAGATCTACTTTGGGTTCCTTTATCGCCAGACAGACTTCTACCGCCTGTCGTCAAGTCCCAGCGACCGAGTGGGGTTCCGTGCTGGTGTGGCAGAGGAGATGGTCCTGAGAACGTTCAGGTTATTTGAGCGGATGGCGGAGCAGGACAGAGACAGGCGTCTGAGAGAGGAAAGCACCAGGGCTGCTCCCCCGGCAGCAGTAGAAGAGCTTGAGGTGGAGTGTGCCCAGCAGCGGACTGCCGTGGAACAGAATGCCATGGATGTCCAGACAGAGACCATCTCTACGTCAGGCGCCATGGCATATCCAGCCCGCGGGCCCCTGCTCCCCGACAGCAGCGGTCCTGACCGGCCGCCCCATGGAGAACAGACAACTGCAACCAAGACGGTGGGTCAGCAGCAATTTCAGTCCAATCCAGAAAGTTACAATGGTGCTGCGAGGGACAAGTACAGCTGGTCCCAAGACTACGCAGATGTGGACGTTCGTGTAAAAGTCCCTAACACGGTTGTCAGGGGCTCCCAGGTGGCGGTCAGCCTGCAGAGCAACAGTGTGCGTGTCTGTTTGAGGGATGGAGCACAAGAGAAGGTAATGATGGAGGGAGAGTTGACCAACAAAATTAACACCGAAGACTCAATGTGGAGCCTTGAACCGGGACGCTGCGTTCTTCTGTCTCTCAGTAAGTGCCAGAGAGATCTGGTGGAAAGCTGTACTGGAAGGAGAACCGGAAATTGATTTGAACAAGATTCAATGTGAGCGCCCCCTGGAGACGATTGTTGATGAAGAGGAGCGCGCTACTCTGGACAAACTTCGATTTGACAACCACCAGAAGATGCAGGGCAAGCCACAGAGCCACGAGATGAACGTGCATGAGATGCTGAAGAAGGGCTGGGATGCTGAAGGTTCACCCTACAAAGGGCAGCAGTTTGACCCCTCCATGTTTAACATCCAGGATACAAAGACAATGGTTTAGTTCAGTGGTTGTCAAAGGATGTGGCCCCCACAAGGGGAAGAATTAATTGAAAGGAAAGGAGAAAATGAAACAAACAAAACAAAACTATAAATACACGCACGCACGCACGCACGCACGCATGCACGCACACACACACACACACACACACACACACACACACACACACACACACACACACACACACACACACTGACACACACACATACGTACTGTATATTGTATATATAATAATATATAATCCATATATCCATATATGGCCATATCAGTTGATCTCTAGATGGATGAGATCAACTGATATGGCCATATATGGAGATCTGTCAGTCCTTGCACACTAATAATAATATAATAATAATTTAGAGAGAAAAGTTGCATCAAATGATGAGTAAAAACGCCAAGAACAGTAGTGTGTTGCCCTGCGGGGCAACCACACTAATGAAAATAAATGATAAAACCCCAGCAGTTACTTTGTTGGATCACATATATTTTGTCAATTACATACTATAACTTATGCAGTTCGCAGCCACATATTATGGTAGTAAACCAGGCTGCTAGCACTACAGTAATACACTTACATTTACATTTTTAGCTTTATTAAAGTGGGCGTGACACGGCCAAAACAGCTAATTATGGCTATCAAATTAGCCAATTTTTTAATGATGTCATGTACCCCCATGTTAAATTACCCAATCAAATTAATTTATTGTAGTTACTGTACTGAAAGTAGTACTTTCTGTACAGTAACTGAATTAAATTAATTTGATTGGGTAATATGACGGGAGGGGGCGGAGTTGAGTGCTGAGTATTATCTAGTGAAACAACCCCAACAGAACTGTGCGAGGAGAAAATGCGACAATTCATAAAACGAATTTTAAAACAAGCAGTTCTAGGGGTAAAAATTTGATATAATCTGCTATAGAATCCCCCTAACCGCGTACAGGGTACAAGTCTTCTAACAAAAAGGTGTCAGAGATTAGAACGAGGGTCCAACGTTCTCCTCGATCCTCCGCAGCACAGACCACTTTTTAGCAGCCATCTCTGCTAAAAAGTGCTCCAGTGCTTCACCGGAGCTCCGGACCACTTTTTAGCTGCCATCTCTGCTAAAAAGTGCTCCAGTGCTTCACCGGAGCTCCGGAGGACTGAAGTCTGTGGTAGCCTGTGTGTGTGTGTGTGTGTGTGTGTGTGTGTGTGTGTGTGTGTGTGTGTGTGTGTGTGTGTGTGTGTGTGTGTGTGTGTGTGTGTGTGTGTGTGTGTGTGTGTGTGTGTGTGTGTGTGTGTGTGTGTGTGTGTGTGTGTGTGTGTGTGTGTGTGTGTGTGTGTGTGTGTGTGTGTGTGTGTGTGTGTGTGCGTGCGTGCGTGCGTGTTTGTGTACACACACACACACAATAGCTCTTGAAAATAGCCGTGCGGTGCGGCGCTACCAGCTAACAACAACACATCACGTTGTGCGCGGCACCGCACGACGGACGAAGTATACATTCACTAATAACTGATACGGCCCCGCCTCCTTTTCAGACCGTTTGAAGAAAGACCACGTGACCTACTGTATCATAATGTTACATTTCGGCCGGTGTCCCACCCCCTTTAAATGGCAATAAGAAAATTGGCCTTTAAAACTGTAGACAAAATAATAGCAGCCAGGATGCTTAGCATGCTTTGGTGTATTTCATGTGGCAAGATCTGTGTGGAAGAACAAAGTCATATCTAACAGTGTTCTTCTACTACTGCTATAGTATGTGAGATAATAGTCTACTTGCTGAAAGCAAACCATGTTTTTAAAAGAATTGCCACTAACAAATGGACATTGTTAATTGATTATTAATTCATTACACACTTTAGAAAGGTGTGCTTCTTTGAGATAAATACCTTTTATTAGTCACTAAAGATGCTCTAAGGGATGCTATAACATGCAAATTGCATGCAATTGTATTTTACAGTATACACTATACACTAAAGAACAGACCATTAGACACTAGACCGTGCCCTGGGCTGCAGACAGGAGTCAAGGGGAGCAATGCAAAAGCATATCAGACAGACTTACTGTAGGCTATCCTAAAAAATGAAGAAAAGAAAAGAAAAAGCATGCCTAGAATTATTGAATGCTTTAACCAGTGAAAAATAGCAGATATACAAGCTCACATCGCGGCACCGAGTGCCGCGCTGCAAGCTTGTAGATCTGCTATTTTTGAAAAAGTCGTGAAAATGTGTGCATATCTTTGAATATATGTATTTTCAAAGCGAACGTTTGTAACTCAAATTTTGCTTCTGGGTCGTCCCTGGAACTAAATATTTTGAGATGGGGGGTCCGTGGCCAAATAAATATAATTTTTGGGGTCCTTCACATGAAAAGGTTTGAGAACCACTGACATAGTAGTCTCTCAAGAACAGACTAACTGAGCTCCATTTAAGTGAAAAGGACCTTTTCTTTGACGATGGCTGGCCAGATTGCTGACATAGAAACATAGGTTTTTCAAAAAATCTTAGAAGGATTCAAAAGACACTTAAAGAATCGGGTCAAAATTCAAATTTTCACAATTTTTCAAAAATAGCAGATTTACAAGCTCGCACCGAGTGCCGCGCTGTGAGCTTGTATATCTGCTATTTTTCAATAGTTAAAGCATGAAATAATAATACACAATAATGTGTACCCGTTCTAAATGGGTTAAAGACATTTTGTGAGTTAAAATATTACTAAAGTATTATTGAAAAAAATACTGCCTTTTGTATTGTATTTGTATTTGTATTTTAGACTAGCTTTTGAAAATGATAACATGTGAGCTTCAGCTGGTGCATGCATGACAACCTCATGGGTGTACATGTACTGTAATGAAAATATACTAGAAAAAGTGCTCCTCGGAGCACAGGTCTCTGCCGGTCCAGGTAGCTTATTGTGGTCCAGCAAAGTTTGGTCACAGATGGAAATGGGCGTGTTGTGTAATAATCCAAAGAAAACTCATTTTGATTGCATGAGCTATTAGACCAAAACGGGCATGTTAGATCTATTTTATAATCATTAGTACTGATTTGTGTACCATTTTGTATAGTGTCAAATTAATGTTGCCGTAGCCTTAATAACCCATTTAGAACGGGTACACATTATTATCATTATTTTATGCTTTAACTATCGGTGCCACGCTGCGAGCTTGTAGATCTGCTATTTTTGAAAAATCATTGTACATTAGAATTTTGACCCGATTCTATAAGTGTCTTTTGAATCCTTCTAAGACTTTTTGAAAAACCTATGTTTCTACGTCAGCAATCTGGCTAGCCATCGTCAAAGAAAAGGTCCTTTTCACTTAAATGGAGCTCAGTTAGTCTGTTCTTGAGAGACTACTATGTCAGTGGTTCTCAAACCTTTTCATGTGAAGGACCCCCATAATTATATTTATTTGGCCACGGACCCCCATCTCAAAATATTTAGTTCCAGGGACCACCCAGAAGCAAAATTTGAGTTACAAACGTTCGCTTTGAAAATACATATATTCAAAGATTTGCACACATTTTCACAACTTTTTTTCAAAAATAGCAGATCTACAAGCTCGCAGTGCCACGCTGTGAGCTTGTATATCTGCTATTTTTCACTGGTTAAAGCATTCAATAATTCTAGGCCTAAATGGGTTGGTTAAGATATTGAAGAGATGACCTTTGCCATGTCTAATAAAAAACTGTGACACAGAAAGATAGCTGAAAGTACAGCAGAAAGTTTTGCTGATAAAAAACCTCCAACCTGACAACCCACGATACACTCAGAGACGACCCACTCAACTGTTATTGTACGATTATCTACTTTGTTGTCTTGTCTGTGTTCAAGGACCAGCGACCATATTGACGCTTGAACACTGACGCAATGATTTGTAACATCTGATGTCATGCTGGGATATAATGCCCTGCCATTCCATTGTTTGTTAGAAAAATGTTTAACCATCCAGGAGCAATATCTCTCTACCTTTATACTGTAACCTTGTATATTTTCTCTCTGAATTGAATGAATCATTATTATTATTGTTGCGACCGAAGGTCGCATTATAGAGCATCGCAGCGGAAGTGGATTCCTGGGGTCACTTAATATTCCCCATTCATTTTCGCCATAGACTTTTACAAAAATATTTATAACAATTATGTTAAGCCTCGAACCAAGCCATCCAGGATGGAGGTGAATCATGACCATATAACCTTTTTTTTCTATGAAAAGAACATTTTGAAAATCGCTAAACAAAGGCTGGTTATTAAATGTAGTATATCAAATAATGTAATATTAAAATATGTTTTCACATAGGATCAAAGGTTATATGAT
Source organism: Nannobrachium achirus (assembly GCF_963921795.1). Taxonomy (NCBI): domain Eukaryota; kingdom Metazoa; phylum Chordata; class Actinopteri; order Myctophiformes; family Myctophidae; genus Nannobrachium; species Nannobrachium achirus. The sequence goes on along the minus strand of NC_137810.1, from coordinate 14,309,801 downwards.
CATGATTCACCTCCATCCTGGATGGCTTGGTTCGAGGCTTAACATAATTGTTATAAATATATTTGTAAAAGTCTGTGGCGAAAATGAATGAGGAATATTAAGTGACCCCAGGAATCCACTTCCGCTGCGACGCTCTATACCCTGAAAAACCTCGTAGCTTGTCTGTCTGTCTGACTGTCTGTCTGTACAGGAAGTGATGTCAGTGTGATGTCAGTGAGTCACAGTGATGTGGTACAGAATGACTCATATGTGGGCATAAAAAGGATGTCACGTGACATCACTTCCTGTACTGACAGTCAGACAAGCTACGAGATTTCTCAGGGTATAAAAGTCCATTATATGGTCATTCCCAAAAAAAGAAGATAACCTTTTATGCTCATACATGGAGATTTCTGATGTCATAATAAATCCCAGGCTGAAAATGAGAATGTTAGGGTACCCACTTATGCCCATATATGGAGATCCACAGGCATCAAACCAAGGCCCTAACTCACCTGTTCTTGTTTTTTTCTTTTTTCTTTTTCATACTTCTCTGTAACTTTGCAAATAGCCTTATACTGCTGTGCTGCCTCTGGGCAACTGATTTTCCCCCTTGGGATAATAAAGGTATCTATCTATCTTGTTTACGCCTGTTGCGCCTGTAAGTCCTGGGACAAAACTTTAACCACTGCACTGCTTTCATGTGAAACACTTCAACATTGTGACTATCATTTGGTTGGTTTAAATCCGATCACAGGTGTCCAGGAGGTCCATTTTTACACTCAGGGTCATATCTACTGCCCAGCGCAAGAAGGCGCTCAGGCACTTTTAGCGCAGTGTCGGCTGCCAGCTCTTACTGCTGATAGCATTCTTTTATTTTATCTTTATTGCCCGTGAGTGATATAATGTATAATGATGATTCTCTGAGCTGATGGGGAAGAAAGAGGAGATGATCCTATTTTTACATTTATGTGACATCTTGTAGGGAGTCATTTCCGGTGAGGGACCACACTTTTTTGTGCCTTGGTTGGGCATTCCACATTCTGGCGGCATAGCAGTAGAACGAATTTGACCCCATTTTTTTGCCGAAACCAGTGGAGCTCCTACTGGTATTGTGCCTGAGTATGTCTTTTATGTTTGAAGTAGCCTGATAGGTACATGGGTATCTCTGTTTTCTGACGTATCTTGAAGACCAGGCCCACTGCAAGTTGCTTTACTCTGTCCTACTTCCTTAGCTATCCCACCCTAGCATAAGGGAGCAGGGCTTAGGTGAGTTCTGGGTGTCAGGCCTTGTTGCGCAACCTGCAGCAATTGTGTCACGCTGTAACTCTAGCCTGTTACTCTTACCTGTAACGGCACACACGCACGCAGGCACGCAGGCACGCACGCACGCACGCACACACACAATCTGTCTCGTTTGTGCTGCCCAACACTGATTTCACTCAGCTGCATCATCCTGGGTCAAAGACTGTGTGTGTGTGTGTGTGTGTGTGTGTGTGTGTGTGTGTGTGTGTGTGTGTGTGTGTGTGTGTGTGTGTGTGTGTGTGTGTGTGTGTGTGTGTGTGTGTGTGTGTGTGTGTGTGTGTGTGTGTGTGTGTGTGTGTGTGTGGTGACTCATACTACCCTCCTAATACGTGAGCAGGCCGTGTTTTTCGATAACTTTTTTCATTTATTTTTAATAATTATTTGGGAAATGGAAAAAATGAAATACAAAAAAAATATTATTAAAAATAAAGAACTACATAAAGGCTAAAGGCAAATTTAGGTATGACAAAAAAAAAAACATGCATTTTCATCTCAGGTTTGGATCTACATCTTCTCACACTTGTACTGGTGCTGGAAAATAATATGTGATCTACCTGCAGGTGGTAAGGTGCTGACTCAAAGAGGTCCCCCAGTGTGGCACACATTCCCTGTAGCCTGGGTTCTGTGAAATTAAGTCTTACTAAGACAGGTACATCCAAAAATAGACATTATTTATTTTTATTATCACACCAAAGATGATGGAATAACCAGTAAAATAATGTAGTGTTTCATGTTGACAAGAAACAAGATCTCCATGGCTCAAAACCTCCTCTTTCTCTTTAGATATGGACTCTGATATGGTGAAATGGCAGCATTTGATAAATGGTGACCGGCTTATCCCCCAACATTTACTGGATTGACCTACGAGTCTCATTAGATGAATCATCTGTGGAAGCCAGGTATATGGTATATACCTTCTACAGATGGCTATTGGTAAAGTAAACCGGGGATTAGATTGAAAGCGGCTGATATTTATTGGTAAAGTAAATCTGGGATTAGATGTAATATGTTAAGTGGAGGGCTAACAAAAACAAGGGACACAACAGACAAAGGTTTCCGTTGTTTAGGTCTCCCATCACTAGAATTCAGCACTCTCAAATGACATCATTATCCTCATTCTATGGATCACACTAAGGATACTAAGGATCTTATGAAGATAGTTAAAAACCTCTGTGTTTTAGAAGTACTGTACAGATGTGCACGATTAATGGATTGTAAGATTTATAGGTGCTGGTTTCTAGGGCTATTGTTGCGAACTACTACATGGATAAAATCTCTTGTGTGAGTTGTCAGTAGGCTAAAAGATGTCGATCCCCAAATTATATAATATATTTTTTAAATGTATATTTAATAATTTTTGATTCCACATTTTTCTCAGATTTAGTGCAAGTTCAATTTCAAGATTTTCAACAACAGTATGCGTTCATCATGAAAGAATGCACCTGGCAGAAGCAAACTCTCTTTTTATTAGCCTCATTTTGTATTTGTATATCAACTTGTCATCATTCCTCATTCAACCATTGATAACATTTTTCATCATATCACATTATTGGCCTGGTCAATATTTACCAATAACCCGCCTAACCTCAGGGTAACCTTATATCTACACTGAAGACATACAGTGCACTACATTATATGATTAACCACTTAACTTAACTACTACATAACTACATTAACCACTTAAAGGACAACTTTGTTTTTGTTTTTTTACAACAAGGGTTCATATTTTAGATTGTAATTAGAGAAAAGAAAAGATGAGTGTTAAAATGTTTTCATTTACTGCTTTCTATTGTTTTAGCGATTTTAGTATTTTGATTTCAGTGGGTGGGGGCATGCGTACAAGTGGCTAAATATGACTTTTTAGACACAATATGCCGGCAATTTCTTTGTTAATATTTACACCAGCCCCCATAAGTCACATCTGCCCATGAAAGATTGCGGTGCATCTTGGGAATGGGCTTATTGTGCCTAAAAAGACAGGGCATGCATGCAAATCAAAATCGTTAAAATCACTAAAACGATAGAAAGAAGTAAATGAAAACATTTTAACACTGATCTTTTCTTTTCTCTAAAATATGAACTTTTCTATTTCTCTAAAATATGAACCCTTGTTGTTTTGATTGATTGATTAATTGATTGATTGATTGAAGACTTTATTAGAAGTTTGCATAGGAAAAGGTACAGTTTCATGACGGTACAGTTCACTGGTACAAGGTCTACTAAAAGGAGATCCATGAAAAGACTAAGCTTATTTACACAGGAAACCATTAAAGTATCTCATATAACATTGAATGACAGACGAATAGAACACAGTAGATATGTAAGAAAAATTAAATGAAAGAACAAGAAAAAGAAGAAAAAAAAGAAAAGAAGAGAAAAAAACTAAAGTTGTCCTTTAACTTAAACCCTATGTACTTTGTTGACCAAGGTCCCCCAGGGGGCTGTACTTGGCCTTCTTTTCTTTCCGTACACACAATCTCTTTGTTGAAAACCGCTACAGTACAAGCTCACAATGTGTCGTGGTGTGAGATTATAGATCTGCTATTTTCGCCAAATGTACTGTATGACGCTGGGTTTCATGTGGTTAACCACTGTAACCCGATATACTCCCTCAAATAGTGAAAATAGCAACGTGTCACATGTTTGCCTATTATGACATGTTCAGAATAGTAGAGTGGAACGATTATGAATTCAGTCTCTCACCCTAGCTAGTTAGACAGGCATTACTGGAGGTGCAGTGTAGCAAGCAACTCATGAAGGCATAGAACAACAGAAACTCTATCAACGGTTCCATCAACAGCCTCCTTATTGGTTGACATATAACAATTGAAAACATGAGTGCCCATTTCTTGACCCATCTTGCACTAAAAGCTTCATCATTAATAATATTATTACCAGTAAGACTCCCTAATCGGGAGATAAGCGACCGTTGGTCGCTTATCTCCACAAATAGGCCAAAAGTTTGTTTTACCAATTATTACACTCTATGTGAACATTTACATCAACAAATCCCAAGTACAGGGCATCATCTGGGATACAATCCCTTTTATGCCCATATATGGAGATCCCTAACATAATCCCTTTCATGCCCATATATGGAGATCCCTAACAGAATCCCTTTTATGCCCATATATGGAGATCCCTAACAGCATCCCTTTTATGCCCATATATGGAGATCACTAACAGCTAACAGAATCCCTTTTATGCCCATATATGGAGATCCCTAACAGAATCCCTTTTATGCCCATATATGGAGATCCCTAACAGAATCCCTTTTATGCCCATATATGGAGATCCCTAACAGAATCCCTTTTATGCCCATATATGGAGATCCCTAACAGAATCCCTTTTATGCCCATATATGGAGATCCCTAACAGCATCCCTTTTATGCCCATATATGGAGATCACTAACAGCTAACAGAATCCCTTTTATGCCCATATATGGAGATCCCTAACAGAATCCCTTTTATGCCCATATATGGAGATCCCTAACAGAATCCCTTTTATGCCCATATATGGAGATCCCTAACAGAATCCCTTTTATGCCCTGTTGGTTGCTAGGGTAAAAAAACATGGTTGCTATGGTAAACAGTTGGTTGCTAGGGTAAACAGTTGGTTGCTAGGGTAAAACCATGGTTGCTAAGGTGGTTGCTAACGTACACTAACAGACCAGCAACAACAGACTGTTGCCACAGCAACGTACACAAAGGTTTGTGTACACATGTGGTGTGATGTCATACTGAAGATATATGACATCACACCGTACACAAACAAAGGTGTGACGTGTGACGTGTGACGTGTGACGGACGGACGGACGGACGGACGGACGGCCGGTGGAGGTTTTCATAGTAAACTGCTCCCTGACGGTCGCAATTAATGGTGTATTTAGTAATTCTTTTTACCCTGAAAACTCTCCATACAAGAACAGACTATATGTGACTATAAGTGTTTTTTTGCAATAACATTGGGAGCTGAAAATGGTTTTACATTTGTATTATTTTTGAGTAGAGGAATGAATTGTTACAGTGTATCCGAAGGTTCACAAATACAACAGCATTTCCCTCTGTCAAATCCAAACCCTAAAAAAATCATTCAATCAATCAGTGCCATTGTCTATTAAACAGTTACTTTGTATGGTACACAAGTGGGTCAGATGACTAATCCAAGTATTGAATTACAATCTACCTACTCATACTTAAATTTCTCATGTTGTCTTAATTATACAACACTTAACCTATTCAGAACGGGTACACATTTTGTGTATCATTATTTTATGCTTTAACAATTGAAAAATAGCAGATATACCAGTAAGACTCCCTAATCGGGAGATAAGCGACCGTTGGTCGCTTATCTCCACAAATAGGCCAAAAGTTTGTTTTACCAATTATCAAGACTAGGGATGCGGTATCGGTACTCGCGGTATCGGTACTCGCGCCGATACAACCCTATTTTGCTGTACTCGTACTCGCCCGATACTTCTGCCGGCAGCGGCCGATACCGAACAGGGGCGTCACAAGGGGGAGAAAAGTGGGACTGGGTTACTGGGGCTCAAGGTGAAAGCCAGGGCCTTAATTATTTTATACTTTTGCTATTGAAAAATAGCAGATATGCAAGCTCACAGTGCCGCACTGCAAGCTTGCAGATCTGCTATTTTTTAAATACCCCATGAAGAACATTCATGGGGGGCCAGCAGTGAATCCTTGTACCCAGGGCCCAGAATTTGGTGCGACACCCTTGGTGCACGCTGAACGGAGTGAACGCTGGCATTCAGCGGCAGCAGGCTGTCTGTCTGTCTTTCTGCAGCTTCAACATGAGTAGGCCTACATTGAGTGATTTAGCAGCATCATTCATCATTCATTAATCTTAAAACTTGCTACGATGCAAAGTTTGTCTGAGTGCTTTGCCTTAGATGGAGAATTCAAATCCAAAAAAGGCGACTGGATGTGAATCACTCACTCATTACCTCGGCAGCTCGGCTCGAGCCTGTTGCATCAGTGTGATCCGCTCATCTGAAGAATAATCCATTTTGAGGTGAGATTTTGAGAACATGGAGAAAGTAGTCTCAGTCATAAGTTGGCTGCGAATGCCATAAATAATGGTTTAAAGTAGGCCTAACGGTGATGAGAGATGAGCGAGATGAGAGATGTCGCTTAACGAGGAGTCCTGTCAGTCCAGCTGCGCTGCTGGCTGTGCTGGGGAGTTAATTGGTACTTGCCCTAGTTTTACGTCTTTCACTGGTGATGTAATCAATTATTTTGGAGCAGATTCCAATAGTATAAACATTATTAAAAGGCTTCCATATACTCTTGATATCTTTTTCAAATGAGGTTTAGCCTAATAGATTGAAATGTGCTAGATTTTGGCTATTTTCTGCTTGTTAATGTCAATAAATAAATTCATCAATTAATTTTCGGTTATCCCAATAGGTTTCAAAATTGTCGTGTACATGTCAGTGAAATTAGTCGCTAGGAACATCCCTAATTTTAAGATTTGTGAGGATGACAACACATTGTTTTGTATTATTAATTGTACTCGTATCGGTACTCGGTATCGGCGAGTACTCACAATGAAGTACTTGTACTCGTACTCGGTCAGCAAAAAAGTGGTATCGGGACATCCCTAATCAAGACATACGGGCAGTTGACAGTTTGCCATGGTTACTCATTGAAGTTGAATCTCCATATATGGAGATAACCTACGCATCACACTAAGTCTGACCTCACCAGCCCATATTTGGGCATGAGCAACTTATGTCTCCATATATGGAGATATGATGACATCACACAGTCCTCAGCCGATGATGTGGCGTGATGTCATACAATACACAAACAAGCCCTACAGTATAAAGGGGCAATTCTTGCCAGGAAAGAAGCATTTCTTCGACTCAGACCTTATCGCCAGGGTTGGCTTATAGCAGCTGTCGGTAGGACCATATATGGATTCTGTTAGTGTGGATCTCCTAACAGGGCATCATCTGGGATACAATCCCTTTTATGCCCATATATGGAGATCCCTAACAGAATCCCTTTCATGCCCATATATGGAGATCCCTAACAGAATCCCTTTTATGCCCATATATGGAGATCCCTAACAGCATCCCTTTTATGCCCATATATGGAGATCACTAACAGCTAACAGAATCCCTTTTATGCCCATATATGGAGATCCCTAACAGAATCCCTTTTATGCCCATATATGGAGATCCCTAACAGAATCCCTTTTATGCCCATATATGGAGATCCCTAACAGAATCCCTTTTATGCCCATATATGGAGATCCCTAACAGAATCCCTTTTATGCCCATATATGGAGATCCCTAACAGCATCCCTTGTATGCCCATATATGGAGATCCCTAACAGAATCCCTTTTATGCCCATATATGGAGATCCCTAACAGAATCCCTTTTATGCCCATATATTATGGAGAAATCCCTGCTCTGAGTATCTGACATCAGTGTGATGTCACCTGTTTATGCCCATATATGGAGATCCCTGCTCTGCGTATCTGGTTGCTATGGTAAACAGTTGGTTGCTAGGGTAAAAAAACATGGTTGCTATGGTAAACAGTTGGTTGCTAGGGTAAACAGTTGGTTGCTAGGGTAAAACCATGGTTGCTAAGGTGGTTGCTAACGTACACTAACAGACCAGCAACAACAGACTGTTGCCACAGCAACGTACACAAAGGTTTGTGTACACATGTGGTGTGATGTCATACTGATGCGGAGATATGAGCAGGGCAAAGGTGTGACGTGTGACGTGTGACGGACGGACGGACGGACGGACGGCCGGTGGAGGTTTTCATAGTAAACTGCTCCCTGACGGTCGCAACAAGCTCACAGCGCGGCACCGAGTGCCGCGCTGCGAGCTTGTAGATCTGCTATTTGAGTGCCGCGCTGCGAGCTTGTAGATCTGCTATTTTTGAAAAATCGTGAAAATTAGAATTTTGGCCCGATTCTATAAGTGTCTTTTGAATCCTTCTAAGATTTTTTTGAAAAACCTGTGTTTCTATGTCAGCAATCTGGCAAGCCATCGTCAAAGAAAAGGTCCTTTTCACTTAAATGGAGCTCAGTTAGTCTGTTCTTGAGAGACTACTATGTCAGCGGTTCTCAAACCTTTTCATGTGAAGGACCCCCAAACTGATATGTATTTGGGCACGGACCCGCATCTCAAAATATTTAGTTCCAGGGACCACCCAGAAGCAAAATTTGAGTACAAACGTTCGCTCTAAAAATACATATATTCAAAGATTTGCACACATTTTCACGACTTTTTTTCAAAAATATATATCTGCTATTTTTCAACAGTTAAAGCAGTCAATAAGTCTAGGCCTAAATGGGTTAATAAAAAGCCAGTAGTGTAGTAAAGTACAGTGATCTGCCCACTGTAATTTAAAACAAGCATAATATCAGCTGCTGCAGCCGCAGACGGCTTCATCATTTTCCATTTCTGGCTGGCTAATTTGTCTATATTGCGTTTTGTGTCATGCCAGTTCAGTACTGCATCCCTCTCGTTGCATTGCCTCATTGTGTCTTATTATGGTTCAAATTCAATGTTGAAAAACTTGTGACATTGCACTGTGTAATTACCTTTAGGGCAGAATTCTTCTCTCGTGCAAAGAACTGCAGGACATGAAGGGTATTCTACTCACCAATGGAGGGCATTGGCTGCACAAGCGTGCCTCCGCCTGTGTATATGAGTGTGTGCGCTGCAGTGCACAAGCGTGCCTCCGCCTGTGTATACGAGTGCGCGTGCGCGCGTCGCTTATGCGCACGCGTGTAGCATGCAAGTCTACGTGAAATACAGTACGGGTGTGCGGAGCGGGTTGTGTAGTTTGTGCCAAATTTCAGACATGATTTACATTCTCAATGTAATGTATTAAAACGTTGACAGGGCAAAAGGGATTCACAAGATGCTGCATTAGAAACTCAATTTCTGTGATGAATTGCCTGAAGGCACTGAATTACAAACTGCTCTCCGCCACCCTCCCCGGCTCTCCCCCTCCCATGGCTCAGAAGTTTTTTTGTGTGTGTCAAAATCTTCTTAAACCTCTCTCTTAATCTGATCTGCTGAATGTGAGAGGGTGAAAGGATTTCCCGACTAAAAAGCATTCATTTTTTCGTCTTGTTGTGCATCGCTCTTCTCCAAGTGCTGGGTCAGTAATATTCAAAAACTTGCTTTGCTCCTCTCCTCCTCCCCCGTGCTGCAGCACACTCTGGTCAGCTCTGGCTTACTGATGTCCTTTCCTCATTCATGTGTGCCTGGGTGAAAAGCTGCCTGCCAACCTTACCAAACCAAGTCCAACCATTATTAATCAAGTGCCGCACATTAATAATGACAAATATTTATATCACCTGCTAGTGTTGTCCAGCGTCAAGGGTGCAATAGCTATGATGCCAGCGTGGCTTTTATTGGAAAATATAGGCCTACTATACATTTTCAAATAACGGCTCCAAATTCCCATAACGGCACGTTTCTGCACTAAGCGCTGGGGCATTATCCTACAATAAATACTGTCAAACGTTGAATATCTGGCTTCAGAGATGGAACACTTTGTGCAGTCATGAAAAACCTTGCATGAATGCTGAAATGGCATCTGACAGTAGGGAAAACATAAAGCGAAATCATTTAGTGAATTAATCCTTTGCTAGAAATCTGGTCCAAGCAATTGAGATGAAGGAAGTCGTGCCACTCCAAGCTCACTCGTTTTTTTGACAAAAAGCCAGAAACCCGGTGCCAAAAACACCTTTAAATTTTAATTTATGCCACAAGTAATCAAATAACAACATTCAGTGTGGCTTGCATAAATCAGCTTATGAAAGCCTTATGGAAAAACACATTTGTCAAAATAAATATTGTCTTCAAGCAGTGAGTGCACTTCATTGAAGCAAATAAATTCACAGGTTAATAGTTGATGTTTTATGGTATAAAAGAGATCATTCAATGTTTGTATAGTAGTGGTTTAGGTCAAGTCATTTGTTAAAACTTCTACTGTATTTACAGTGAAATGCTTGAATCATATGCATAGCGTTTGTAAGCTGACAGAGTTTAACAGAAAAGAGCCATCTCAAACAAATTACATTTAATAATGTCAGTACAGTATTTCTGTTAATTAGAAGTTATTGGTCAGCTTTTAAATGACTGTTTTGCTAGAAAATCATGAGGGTCTACTAACCCTTTTTTTCCCCTGTACAGTACACATTAGCTGTCCATATACTGTAGACCCGGTCTATAGAACCAAATGGCATTTCTGTTTCTAAACATTAATTTACCACCATATCAGGATATACAGCAAGTTGGAGGCATTCACCCTCCAGATAGCTTGGGCTTGATGATAACTAATGAATGAAATCAGGCAAACCTTTGTTTTTCCTGCTGTTTTTAATCGTTTTATGCTGTCCCATTCCTGAATATTTTTGTCTTGCAGCACCAATGTTAAAGGCTGATGGCAATCATTAAAGCTCCAATCAAACGGTTTGTTTAGGCTATAACTGTCTACTCATATGTTTTGTGTCAATTGTTTTGTTTTGTTTAGATTTTTTCAAAACAAAACAACCAAAGTTTTTTTTGATTATCACCCTTTTGCCACAATAATCGTCACATGTCATTTTCATATTGTCCCATCCCTAATCCAGTGTCCTAGTGTAAACAGACAGCAGACAGGCTTCTACTGTACCACATGTATTTAGTCAGGTGCGGTGCCCGCTTGGCAAGTTGGGTGTATGAAAAATATAATAATCTGAATATAAATGGAAAGATTAGAGGGAAAAAAAGAGCACAATAAATAAGATAAGGAAAGCCTTCTCTCACACATGAGTGCGAGTGACTGATTCATTGTCCTTTGGTTTCATGTTTTATATGGACGATCGCACCGGCCTGTGTGACTATGGGCTCTCTCCATTGTTCTTCTTGATTTACAGCACCAGCACAATGGTGTAATATGGGTTTGGCTTCACATGAGCTGAATGTGGCATGGGCTTGTTGAGAATGGTACTGAGTAATGCAAGCGGCGCCTTTGTTTGTAAGCTTGATTGCGAGGAGGGTGGATGGCTTGGAGCTGTCATCCCAATAAAGAAAGCCCTCTGTACAGCCTTAACACCAGCATCCAATCAAAAGAAGCCAGATTTAGTTCACTACTGTTTGCTTTTCACAGAGAAAGGCCGCGCATTAATGGAAATCCAAATATTCCAGCATTACTAGAGGATGATAATGTAAATGCAAGTTAATATTGGTACAATGTGTGTGTGACAGTTTGCAATAATGCGCTCTTCTTGGATTAGTCATTCATTAAACAGGTTTGCCATGCAAAGCTACTGTCAGATTTTTGTCAAGGAAGACAGAACGGAGAGAAAACAGAGCCAAAGGAAGCTCTTACAATTAAAATCTGCAGCCTGATTATGGTGACCACTTTAATCTCAAACATGTGAGTTCCTCTGTAGATTTGGAGCAAGAGTTCTTTGTCACGAAGGAACAAAAAGACTGGCAGCACAAAGGATGTGTATTAAAGCGCTGTTTTGTTTAAAAGAAGCCACTGCGCATTGTTAGGAAAATGATGTTGTCTCACAAGAGATGGTATAGAATAACATCTATTTATACCTCTTTTTTAGTGTTTCAATGAGCTTCTATTCACTTTGCTGTTTCTGTGGGGGTTTTGTAAAGCGAGAAAAGGCTCTGGTGCTTTGGTATTTAGTGATCTCCAGATTTATAGCTTTGATTGAAACATGTATTCATTGTTTTCAAATACACAAAAACATTGTTTAATGCTTTGGTCACATGAAATATATATTCTTCACTAGAACCGTTTTTGTGACTACTGTATATATTGTTTCTCCTTTAAATCATGCTAATGTTTCTCCTGTTCTGTTGTATCACATTTCCAATACGTAGAAACTTAATGCGCTATTTTGAGTCGTGACCTAGTTGAATTGTAATTTTCAGCTTATGGGTCTCTCACTGGAAACCTGAGTGAAAATTGATGATGCAGGTTGTGTCAGACATACTTGCCTTAAAGCTCCAATCTGGGATTTTTCTCTGTTAATAACTAGTTAAATGTTACAGCTTACATTCGGATCATGCGGGTTGTATATAATGCAAAACATTTCTTATATACCACCAGTAATACCGACTTCATACACCACGATTGAAAATGTTGGTGGTGGAATCGGAAAGATTGCAGCTTTAAGAACAGGTCTAATAAGTTTGATGTGTAATCGGTATTTTGAGGGCTAGGCACACGTTATTTGGATTGTATTACCTTTTGAAGTTGTCCTTCAACCTCTCCCACTTTACTCTCATTTGAACAACTTAACACTAATTTCTTGACTCATGCTAGCATGACAAAATGATTAGCGACGAGGTGATAATTGCTCCTGTCAGAAAAAAAAAGGCACAGTGAGAGTCGCTGATGTAAAGGCCCTGGAGACCTGCTTTAACGAGCAAATAACGTTATCATGCATAGGTGGTGGTGATAGAGGTGACAGATAACACCCTATTAAGCTAAAGGTCTGTGGTGGTACCTCAGCGTGGCTGCTCAGAGATTCTTCAGAGACCCTTCGCTAACTGTCGCTGCTAATGAGGACCATTTTTGATGGAATCTGTAGTTTTTATATCACAGTTTGACAGCAGGAGACTGTCAACTTTTGAAGTGGACCTTTTGGTCTGTTTTCATATTTCTAAGCACTTGTTTTTCACACATTGTGCAGTGATGTTGCTAGATTTTCAATGTAATGGGTCCCTGGGACCCACAGGTGGCCATTCAAATGGGTCCCAGAATTATTTTATGGGTCCCGCGACGACAAACGCTTTGTGTATCAACGGCGAAAACATCAAAAAGGACAAAATAGTGGAAAATAGCTACTTGTATGTAGTTAATAAAGGACAGATGCATGGATTTACAAGACGATCTCAATCATCTCATCAATAATGCCAGAACGCACAGCTGTGGAGACTCCACCACATGCAGCTCAGCTGGTGCAGTGAAATGACTGATAGCAGGAAGGATAGTGTTTAGTTTAATGAGTCCTTTATTAAAAATATATGGGTCAGGGGCTTGTAGCATCACTGCATTGTGTCAAAAAAGCGCGAAGCGGCACTCCCATAGCTAACTGGTTAAAGTACTGACCACCCTCAGTCAGTGTGACAACATATCCCCAGTTTGATTGAACTTTAAGATGTATGTGACCTTTAATATTCAGGTCCCGTTTCTTTTGTCAAAGTGTGAGCTCTGAGCTAAACATAGCCGAGGCTTGGCAAAATGCTATTGAATAGTCACTGTGATCTATCATATCATTTTATTCATAAAACCATTAGGATCATTTTGAAACCCCTGCGATGCCCATGGTTGGAAGGTTGATTCAGTCAAAATCGGACCTGTGCAGTTGAGCATAAAAAAGATCCAGTAGCTCATGCCAGTTGCACACATTTGAAGACATTTTAAAATTGTAAATTTTAAGTCGCCTTTCACTTATCAGTAATCTAACCTCTGTCATCCTCATATGGAATGTTAATGTAGTTTGCTGCTGAGGTTTGCTGTTTTCCTTACTATACTCTGTCGAATCAGTGTCGATACATTAATGAGCTTTTCATAAAAACAGCCAGCATGCAATGTTTTGGGACAGAGCTGCTGACTCTACAGCTCCCTCTAGAGACAGCAATGTGTATAACCTGTGAAAATGCATTTTCCCCCCTAAGAATCATATTTTATGTATGGCTTACATTGGTCAGTGTTGTATAAAGACACATTATCCCACTCATATGCAAACACACACATGTAGTCATCAAAGAAAGACAACCATGGTTCCACTGTTTCCCTTCTCTCAGATCATCCCTATAGTTTCTGAGCCCTATAGCCCTGTGCCTATAGTGTATTATAAGTGTACAGTAAGTAAAAAGTTACTTTAGTTTGTAATAGTTTGCCAAGTTCCTAATTTCTCCCTTGACAAATTTTCATTCAGTGTTTGTTTTTGCACCATTCACCATGAGCCATTTAAATTAACTTCAAACCAGAAGTCTGGTCACGCTCTGTCCATCTTAATTTGACTGTACAGCACTTTGCCAGTCATACGCAGACATTCTTTCGGGTACAAATTACAGATGATTTAAACAGCTCCCCCCCCCCCCATGTGCAATTCTAAATATGCTTAACATAAACAACCCTTTCATAAAATCTGTTCTGTGATCTCTGTCAGTCGTAGTAACAAGAAATGTCACTCAATTTGAGAAGTAATGAATGTCCCTTAGAGTTTGTTGGCTGTGTGCGCTGGAGACACAGCCGTGATCACTCCAAGTAGGAAAAGTACTAATGCAATTTCTTCACATTCTCATAGTGTTTGCTGGCTGACCCCATGAACCAAAATGAGAAGAGCCACATAAAACATCCCATCTGAAGGCTAAACATGAGTTTGTTTGGGTTATAGACTTTACCACATTAACCTTTATTAACCCCTATTTTGGGCACGTCATTATACGAGCAAGAGAAAATGTTGTTTTGAGCTTTTCGTCATCTGTAGATAAAGTGGTTACTTTTGTAATACAAGTTACAACACACTAGGGCATATTCCGAAGTAGAATATTCGCTTTTTTTTCTCTTTAAAACATATATATTTTATAAAGCTTGGCTAGATGGGAAGTCATAAGAATGAGTTGTCAATGCCCCTGGTGGATGAATTTGTTAATGCTCTATACCTGGGGTTCTCAAACCTTTTTAGGCTGTGACCCCCAAAATAAACATATTTGAACTGGGGACCCCCACCCTGACAAGCACTTGGAATTGTAGGTATTACATTTAATGTGACTCAGTTCCGCAGATAAATATTGTGAAAATAGCAGATCTACATGCACACAACATCTCGCGTTGTGAGCATGTAGATCGGCTATTTTCACAACGTTCGCCTCTTGCTTACTTAATATTTGTCAGTTTGGCCAGTCCTGTCGAATATTCGACTATTCGAATACTTTGAGGTCGAATAATTTGAATACTAAAAATCACTATTCGTGAATGCCTTACAACACACACTGACCTAAATTTGACATAAATGTCCTAATATAAATTTCCCATCAGTCCAGTTTTATAGAGCACTGTTTCTCAACGTGGGGTCCGGGGAGACCCATTTGGGTCCTTGAGGGGGTTCCAGGGGTCACCAGCTCAATGGTTCTTTGGAATCAAATGGACCCTTAGGGGTCTGTGACTCCGTTCAATAGTTCAGGTAAAGCAGTGGTTCTCAACGTGGGGTGCAGGGACCCTCAGGGGTCCTCGAGGGGTTTCCAGGGGGTCCCCAGTTAAATGGTTGATAGAGTAACCAAATGGACCCTTATGGCTTTGTAACTTTTACGGTGTACAAAATGGACAAGTTGATCTTGATTCCCTTTGTACAAATGTTAGGGATGGTTATCGTTCACCTTTGAATCAATACGATACCTTTTTCGATACCTGGGAATCGATACGATTCCCTTTTCGATACCATTTTCGATACCTTTTATTTAAGTTTAACTGCTCTACCGCTGCGAGGTGATGATGATGATCACACAGTGTGGCGGAGCGGAGAGTATAGATGTTGGATAATCATCATAATAATAAACATTATAGGCTATTGTCGGCTATTTTCCACAGTAACGAGTGTAGCCTACTAAAGCAGTCATTAAACTCTCCGTAGCCCAACTGTTACAGATGCGACCGGCCAGAGATGCCTCCCAGAGTATCGAAACAAGGTATCGTTCGTTTTTACGTGAACCGATACCCGATAGTATCGACGTCATGCAATCGATACCATTAAAAGTATCGCAGACGATACGCATCCCTAACAAATGTACACTCTCAGAGTTAAACGAACACTGGGGGTTTTACTGTGTAGATTGGGTCCCAGTGCTAAAAGCTCTCTCAAATGGGGGTCTGTGGCCTAATTCATATAAAACTGGGGGTCGTTGAAGTGAAAAAGAACCAGGTCTTTAGAGCATCCAATTTGTCATAGATTGAGAAAGTGTAGGCCATACATTTCTCATTTCTCACGATTCAATCACTATATTGCAATGTTCACTCAGTGGTCTTCAGCGGTCCAATTCCTGTGCTAAATCTATTGGCTACCGGTGAATTCTTTCAATTTTTATTTCCTTTAGGGCAATAGTCTAAACACGGCGCTTTACATAACTCTGGATCATCTGATTCACATCGCATATGTGATTTCATGGTCATCATCACGGGTGAATTTAGTTGAATAGGCCTGCTGCTGGTGGTGCCCCTGTCCATTTCAAAAGGAATGATGGGATAGATTGTGTGCATGTTTAGATAAGAGATGGTGGATAGTAATGGAGTTTGTTTGACTGCTTTTGTCAGCATTGCATTCAGGACACAGGCGTCATAAATACACCATACATCCTCTTGTAGAATTCGGGGGCTCAGGGTGTTGTGAGCCATTTGTCATTCTTTGGAATTGATAAAAAGATTGGTCTCTGGAGAACGTGTTGTTACTGTCATAAAGGGAAGGCCATGTCCGGGTTATTATTTTTCTCATTGCGGCCGGCAATGTGTGGGTTTTCACAGCACTTTAACCCATTTAGGCCTAGAATTATTGAATGCTTTAACCAGTGAAAAATAGCAGATATACAAGCTCACAGCGCGGCACCGAGTGCCGCGCTGCGAGCTTGTAGATCTGCTATTTTTGAAAGAAAGGCATGAAAATGTGTGCAAATCTTTGAATATATGTATTTTCAAAGCGAACGTTTGCAACTCAAATTTTGCTTCTGGGTGGTCCCTGGAACTAAATATAATGAGATGCGGGTCCGTGGTCAAATACATATCATTTTGGGGGTCCTTCACATGAAAAGGTTTGAGAACCACTGACATAGTAGTCTCTCAAGAACAGACTAACTGAGCTCCAGTTAAGTGAAAAGGACCTTTTCTTTGACGATGGCTGGCCAGATTGCTGACATAGAAACATAGGTTTTTCAAAAAACCTTAGAAGGATTCAAAAGACACTTATGGAATCGGGTCAAAATTCTAATTTTCACGATTTTTCAAAAATAGCAGATCTACAAGCTCGCAGCGCGGCACTCGGTGCCGCGCTGTGAGCTTGTATATCTGATATTTTTCAATAGTTAAAGCATAAAATAATGATACACAATAATGTGCACCCGTTCTAAATGCGTTAATCTGCTATCCAGCCAGACACGTGGGACCTGGCCTTGCCCCCTTTTCACCCCCAGCAGACTTCCAGTGGTAAATATCAGCTGTGGCTTTCTGTCGTCCACAGAGAAATAATATCACCAGCATTCAGGGCGATCAGAACAGGACAATACGCCGCTCATTCACTCTCAACCGGTGGTTAGAAGACACACAAATAAAGTGAGACAATCTCTGACACAGTCATGGAAATGCATCAATAATATAAAAAAAGGGCATGTCAGTAAAATGTGCCAGCACTCTCATGTATAATTTATAATGTAATCTAAACTCCCACCTAAATGAATGAAATAAAAAACATAAAACAATTAAGGGAGAAGGGGTAGGCACTTCAGCGCTCCTATTCCGATAGAGACAAAGGTTTTGGGTAACATATGTATGTTATCTCCTGTAAATGTTTACGGGGAGAGGGGCTGGAATTTGAATCAACCTAGAGATTTAAATCAAAAGTTAACGGCAAAAAAGTGAGACAAAGAAATTGCACAGAATGCCACTAAAAGTTATAGGCCGGTACTCATCCTGTTTGTTGTGGTGCACGGGAGATGGATCCCCCCCCACCCACCCACCTTCCCCTCCTATTATACTGACTGACATATATTGTTATTCCTATTTGAGTACCGTTTTGTTATTAATCAGTTAAGGTCATGTGGTTGAGCCCTGTCACAGCTGAAATAGCTTTAATATGGACTACCCCTCTGGGACAAAGTTGGTCATTAACTCTAATGCCATTTTCTGCTACAGAACCCCTCCACGCTCCCTCCCTCCCTCCCTCTCCTCGGCCTCCTTCATTGATTCCCAAATCAAGAGGCAAAGGACTCCCATGGCACTCAAACACACTCCGTTCCTCTGCTTTGAGACTAATGGGCCGTGCTAAGTCTTCTTGTCTGACCTCTGGCCCCCGCTTGGTGCCTTTCACCTGATGAACCTGGGCAACCTGTACAGGGGCGTCACAAGGGGTAGGAAAGTGGGACTGAGTTACTATAGGGCCCAAGGTGGAGGGGCCCTAGTAACTTTAGCTATTGAAAAATAGCAGATATACAAGCTCACAGCGCGGCACCGAGTGCCGCGCTGCGAGCTTGTAGATCTGCAATTTTTTTTAAAGTCGTGAAAATGTGTGCAAATCTTTGAATATGTATTTTTTTAAGCAAACATTTGTAACTCAAATTTTGCTTCCGGGGTAGTCCCTGGAACTAAATATTTTGAGATGGGGGTCCGTGGCCAAATTCATATCATTTTGGGGGTCCTTCACATGAAAAAGTTTGAGCCATCACTGACATGGAAACATGGGTTTCTTGCACACATTTTCACAATTTTTCAAAAATAGCAGATCTACAAGCTCACAGCGCGGCACTCTGTGCCGCGCTGTGAGCTTGTATATCTGCTATTTTTCAATAGTTAACATTCATGTAAAGTGAATCCTTGTACCCAGGGCCCAGAATTTGGTGTGACGCCCCTGAACCTGTAGACAGACATGGGGATTCACTTCACCCCCAGTGACTGTCCCAGACAATTTGTGCCTTGTTAAGCGTGTGTGTGTGTGTGTGTGCGCTCGCGGGGCATGTCGCGTGTGGATGGAAGTGGTGACGGGCGTTTTGAAAGAGAAAAGCCACGCGCCCCGTGATGAAGATGAGGGGAGGACAGGTCAGATGGCTAGCTGCATCTTTAACAACAGCCCTTATTGATTCTCACCTCTCCCTTTGGGAGTGGCAAAACGTCAGCCGTACAGCATGAGTTGGTACCACCGTTGTTGTGTGTGTGTGTGTGTGTGTGTGTGTGTGTGTGTGTGTGTGTGTGTGTGTGTGTGTGTGTGTGTGTGTGTGTGTGTGTGTGTGTGTGTGTGTGTGTGTGTGTGTGTGTGTGTGTGTGTGTGTGTGTGTGCACCAGGTTATATGCCAATTTGAGGTGTAGGTGTGTGTGTGTGTGTGTGTGTGTGTGTGTGTGTTTGTTTGTGTACACCAGTTTGTGTGTGTGTGTCAGGGGGCTATTGAGTGCATTTTTGCTCACCCAGCCAAAAATGATTTGGAAAATTGTTATATGAATGTGAGCGGATCCTTACAGGTATTTTACATGAATTTGGCCAATGCTTTTATATGCCCTACTGTATATGGTTTATGTACCTTAAAACTATCCATTTTACACATACAGGTCAGGATAACATAATCTTAGAATAATTTACCTTTTAAACCCACGATTCTTCTATGACATAGAAAACAAAAATATATAGGCTATTATATACTTATATAATGTCGGACTATTAGCCCAACTGTAATTTGCTTAAATAAAGCATACATTCCAACATGTTCTGTTCCTAAAACATAAAGGAGAACTGGCAGAAAAAGTATTTGTATTTTATTTTATTTTTGAGACACCGGACCTGCACTTAACCCTGAACGAAGGACAGTTTACCCTGGACCTCACTGTTCCTAAAACAAACAAAAATCTACTGCTATATTCTTCACGATTATGTCCTGCTACTTAATTTTAGTTATACTGCATTTCTGTTCAGTTTAGGAGGAATAAGGTTTATATGAGACAAAAGTATTGAAAGAGGGAACAAAAGAGGAAGAACATAATTGAAATGCTTACTCTTCTGTACCCAGCTATTCGCTGTTGTGCACTGAAGAGGTTCATGTCTGAAATATCTGCCTCTAGAAAAATGACAAATACCAACAATATTATATAGAGTGTTGTAAACAAAGCCCGACAAGATTGTCCGAGAAATCCACTAATGCCCGTTGAAGCACTGGGCATTGAATATGATGCATTTAAGAAAATATTACCATTTAACATGGACTCAGCTGTTGTCTGTTAATTAGATGTCCTTGAGAGATAGAGGTTGCCTTTCATAAAGCAACAATGGACCTTTTCAATTTATTTCTATGGCTTGGCTATTTAGGCCGTCCCTTCCAGACTGTTCAAGGCAACCAGTGGCCTGACGTTGGACTACGTGTGCTTGTTTTCATTCTTCCACCGTTGAGTTAACTCTATGAAGGCCCTTTAGAGCAGTGGCTCTCAACCTTTTTGGGCTTCAGTACCCTCTTTTCCTGATTGCTGAATCCAAGTACCCCCTTTATTCGACAACAACATTTTTACTAGAACGTCAAAAGTCCAGTTTTTATGTTAATATGTTGAAAATAAAAGTAAGTAGCCTGTTTTCTTTTCAGTAACAGTAAAATTCGTAATTCATTGTATTTAAAGCTGTACAGAGCAGCACGTTCACATACATTTGTCAATGTGATATCTTTAAACATAACAGTAAAATAAATGTTTCCATTTCCCATGTTCTCTCAAGTACCCCCTGTAGTACCTCTGCGTACCCCTAGGGGTACACGTACCCCCAATTGAGAAACACTGCTTTAGAGCACTGTTTCCCAAACACTGGGTCGGGACCCATTTGTGGGTCACGGACCAATTTTTATGGGTCACGGCTCGAGTAAAAATCCCATTATCTTTTCCTACAAAAAATTAATATATAATATTCCTCCAATTTATGTTTTATTTTTTAATAACATTTCTGACAAACAAACACATCTAAGGCCTGATTTACACTGCAGTCAAATCCAGCCTGAATCAGATCTGAGTCACATCCAGATTGGAACCTGATTGGTTTCATATGACCATGTGACCATTTTAAACCAATCGGATTCCAATCTGGATGTGACGCAGATCTGATTCAGGCTGGATTTGGCTGCAGTGTAAATCAGGCCTTAGAAATTCCATTAAAAAAAATAGAATAATAATTAATTAGTGAAAATAGCTGATCTACAAGCTCACAACTTTGAACTTGTAGATCTGCTATTTTCACTAGTTTGGGTCCCGGGCAAACATCAGATTTCTGTTTTTGGGTCTCGAGCAAAGAAGTTTGGGAACCACTGGTTTAGAGTGCTTTTGAATACTGTGGATTGGCTGCACGCTACACTATACTACGATTCCTTGAGGCCGTGTTACTGCTCCTGTAAGTATCATTAAAGGTTATATAGTCACTGTGTGGTCTCTATCAGACAATTGTACAAGTCCCTCTGATCCGAGTCAAAGTCGAGTCACAAGTCATTTGGTCCAAGTCTCAAGCAAGTCTCAAGTTGTTCTGTTGTGGGCAAGTCAAGTCAAGTCGAGTCACAAGGTTGTCAAGTCAAGTCGAGTCGAGTCACAAGGTTGTCATTTCAAGTCGCGTCGAGTCAAGTCGCCTCGAGTCGAGTCGAGTCACCAAGTTGTCAAGTCGAGTCAAGTCACAAGCTTTTCAAGTCGAGTCACAGGTTATATCTCAGGTTTATATCTTGAAGAGCGAAGCCTTTCTTCCTAAAGTAAATGTCAAAAAATACCATGTAGATTAGTCTGCAACACTGCATGAATTAAACCAGTATACATTACATGTCTGATCATTTAGAACCTAGGTAGATGGCAAAGGCTACATTCCATTAAAGAAGTGGCATGTTTGACACAAATGTTTATTTTCAACATTTTTGCAACATTTTTGCAACATTTAAATTGCAAGCTTTATTGTGAGCTTTATATGCTCTGAAAAAAATGTAATTAAAAAAAGCTATACTACAAAATTGCTACAGGCCTATTGCTTTAAAAACAAAAACAAACACAATAATCTTAACGTGCATGCTTTGTTTTGTAGGCTATTACTAGTACTACAGTATATTTTAATGTCATTTCTCATCAGGCACAAATGTAGCTGCCTACTCCACGTGCTATTGTTTTGCTGGCATGGGGTCCTGCTGGTCCCAAAAGGATCTCACTTTTACGAACGGACATTATTTCGACCATAGATTCGGGTGTCGAAAAGATGACATGTAGTAACAGCGACACGCTCCAGCGACTAACTGGAGAATAACAGTGAGTGGACTAAATTCAACTATATAGCTGGAGCAAAACTTGTCGGGGGCTAAATGAGAAGGAATAAAGCTTTTGCGTGGGAGTTCTTAACCCTGCTGAGGACTGGATGTATGTTATGAAAAGTGAGAAAGTGGTGGAACTTGGAAGACGGAGGCTTACTACTTGCTACCATGAATGGATATTATTAATGCAGTCACAGATCAACGTTCGTGACACTGGTGAGTGAAATCGTTGTCTTATTAATGTTCAAAACACGATCGACCGACAGTAAATCACCAACACACACATGCACACGCGCACACACACTTAGTTCTAATGTTATCTTCGTATGTTTGGTTTCACTTGTGGCGGATGAAGTTAGACGTCGTTCCCTCTTTGTCTTTGATTTTACTGTTGCATATTTTGCATTGCGCGTTCCTCTGTTTACCATCTGTGTGGTAGTTTTTGTATGCAAACTGCACTACTTTTGGAACTGCAGTGGCTGCAGAACCACCAGCAGTGGAGGGCTCTGGGGCAGCAGTAGCCATTCGTGCTGTGTGTGTCTGGTGCCCACTGCCCAGTCTGATCATTGCAGTTTGGCTGTTTCCGTGCTTGTGCTCTTGCTTACATGCCTGCCTCCAATCAATCAATCAATCAATAAAAGTGTGAACCTAGCGTGGCCGTTCACGACTGCTTTGGTGAGTGGCGTAGCGGCAAGTCGTCCGAGTCAGCGTGTCTCAAGTCGAGTCGAGTCGCGAGTCATTGTCTTCCAAGTCAAGTCAAGTCTCAAGTTTTTGTCCTTATGTCCGAGTCAAGTCCAAGTCGTCAAAATATGACTCCCAAGTCAAGTCAAGTCGAGTCATCATGACTCGAGTCCAATTGTCTGGTCTCTATGCATGGGAAAAGATGAACACTGGTGGCCAGACAGCGCAGTATGTATTCCATTGGTATCAGAGCATTTGTGCAACTAAAGGTTTCTCTCCGTATAGGTGTCAGGAATGCTCAACATTAATATTATGACCAAAATCGTTGCTTTAACTCCATAATTCACCTTCATGGTTTTTCATAAATGAACGCCCTAAAAAAAAGTAGTGAAATATCCCCTATTTTTGCTGCTTTGAACATTTGAAGATTTTGGCTTTTTTAAAAACGACATGCCCAAAATTGGGATATCATGTTGAAAATGGTTAAGTCTATCGGTGGGGTTTATAAATATTTAACCAATGAAAAATATGAACAAGGCCTTGTGATGAATTAATAACTACATTGGATCCAATGGAACACAGGTTCTTATTTTCTTTTATTTCCTGTGAAGTAATGGTTTTGGACATACAAGGTTTTCACCCAACAGCGAAACTATTGACTCAGTGTAGGAGTAAACATGCCCTTTGACTGTGTAGTGTACACACAGCAATTAGGGACACACAAACAAACAAACAAAAATCTTAAGTGCTCAAGATGATGATTTTCGTCACCATTCAGTTCCAATGATTCTTAAGGTGTTTTTCTGTGATTACTGGGACCCTAAACATTTGTAAGCAACACATTAGTTTGACAAGAACTGTGAGACGGAGAACACATTTGAGCTTATCTGCCAGCTGACACCTGCTTTGAATTAAATATTTATCGCTGTAAAACTGCGATGATTTGTGAAAACTGCTTGCCCCGACATCTGTGGCGACCGAACGAAAAACCGTAATATATTATTCACACCCAAACTCCTCGAATTTAGTAAGGACAAGTATTTTTGTAATAACAATTTTAAAAAGTGCGAATCCTCGGAAGAGTCTGGCGGAGTCGCGGTGCAACTATAAAAAAGGGCTACCGGTAACTTTCTGTGTGAGAGAGAGAGAGAGAGGGAGAGAGACTTGACGCAGCAGTCTGTTGTGCATAAGAGGTTTCCCTTCCCTGCATCAGTAGTGCATGGAGCGGGTTAACAGTCCCGCGCCCAGGGAGATGAAAAAGCATAAATTAAAGCTCTCCCTCAAGGAGAAGAGGGGGTGCTGGGTTACGGAGGCATTATCAGCAGCGGGTGAGAAGCACATAGAACCCGGTTTCATCCTCGTCTTCTTTGTTAACACAAAGGGGGGTCACCTCCATATGAAAGGGAATATAATAACACACAGGCCTGCACACAATGGCAGCGGCCCACTGATAAATTCCCCCCCTAATTCTGCCCCAATATTCATTACTCCAAACTTGCGGGGGCTGTTTCTTTTCTGTGTCATGCAGGGGGAGAGCCTTCAAGGCTGTGGCAATTTTGTTCTATTTTGAGCAAAAGAAAAATAGCTGTGTGGAATTAAGCCTGATTTTTTGATAAAAAGAAATATATATGAAAAAGTAAAAACATTGCATAAGAGCATGTAAGAATAAAACGGGCAATGTACAACACATGCTCACTTGAGAGATGTTTTAATTATATACAAAAGAATGTGGCTAATAAAAAAGGGAATTAAGGCAAATGCTCCAAGCCATTTTTTGGGAATTTGGCCAAAAGGAAATGAGGTGCTCCTGCTCCACAAGCGCGTGCTCTCTTTCTCATTCTCTATATCCCTCCCTCTCTCCCTTTCTGTGCCTCCCTCTTTCACACCGTCCCTGTGCCTCCCTCTTTCACGCTTTCTCTGCGCCACTTGCTCTCTTTCCCTTTCTCTCTCTCTCTCCCTCCCTCTTTCACTGTGCCTCCCTCTTTTACCCCGTGCCTCTCGCTCTTCCCCTTTCTCTCTCTCTCTCTCTCTCTCTCTCTCTCTCTCTCTCTCTCTCTCTCCCTCCCTCTTTCACTGTGCCTCCCTCTTTTACCCCGTGCCTCTCGCTCTTCCCCTTTCTCTCTCTCTCTCTCTCTCTCTCTCTCTCTCCCTCCCTCTTTCCCTCACTCTGTCTCTCTCAGCCTCTCTCCCCACCATTAAAAAGCCTGCAACTTCAAGCAGTTTTTTAATCAGCTAAAAAACATATGTGGCTTTGCCACTAAGACAGCTTGCCCAGGCGCTGATAAATGCCTATCACTAATTTGCATACGGTAAAAGCTACCCTTTAATCAGAACCTCTAATCCCTGACGGTATTAATGATTTTTTTCTCCTCGTATAGTATCATGTTTGCTAATTCCAAAGTGATCAGCTTCTTGTATGCGTCTCTTTTTTTGTGCCGGCATAATGGCCGAGTTGAGAACTTCTGTTATCCTACTTTGGCACATAATTAGGACTACAAAGAGGGACAAATCGCTCTGAATGGGACTCACAAAGAACCGCTCCTTTTTTCTACCCCTTCTTTTTTGCATGGCTCTCGTTACTGTAACAGTTGTGTCACTTCATATATAGCTGGAGAAATGTGGGGGGGGGGGGGGATTTCAATGCCAAATCCTAGGCACACGACTTGCTTATGGGTTTCGCACAGCCATAGAGAGAAATATCGAAATTTACCATGTAATTAAAACGTCTATCACCCTGCTACTGGTTTAGTGGCTGTATTCTTTTTTTCCTCTCGCTTCTTAAAGTGGCACTCCAGGCTATAAAACACTCCACTTAATTTAGCCACCAGGCCAGCACCTTGTTAAGTACTTCAATTTGACCCTATTTTCTCATTCTAAACCGTAAATACCTCTATAACCTTACTGTAAAGAAGAAGAAGAAATGGACCTAAACAAAATAGTACCGGCGCATTACATGTATCATCACAGCACTCATAGCATAAAGGTTAGTTAAATGAACCCCCGGATACAGCAGAAAATGATAGCTTAAATGGGACGCGGCATGTCGTTTTTGGGTGGTGCTTCTGTGAGCACACGAGGAGGGGAAAAAAAATTAGTGGGAGGAAAAAAACGGAATGTCAACTAGGTATACACGACAGCTGATTTATACAATTCATTTGGGCCATTACTTTTCATTAAAGATCAAATGAAATGGGTACTTACTTACTAAGAGGCCTTTGGGGAGCTGAATTGCAGAGAAGAAAGAAGATTAAACTTTACATTCAGCCCCAAATTTAATTCAGAAGTAATCAATCGCATAATGGGCCAGCAACTGTAGCCGGGGTGATTGAAATGAAATTACCATATTTTTAATCTTAATTTTCCACACTGTTTATCTGACACTGTCAATATAAAATACAAACAGATAATGAAATAGCATTATATTGACACTACAATCATCTCTCGAGCAGCCCTCTGTGATTAAACCGCTGGAATGTTTGATTACATTTTGTTGGCTGACATTACAAATGACACGGATGCTTCGCTGAGACTTGCTGCCGGCTGGAAAATGAGCCTATCCATCAAGGAGCCCTGGCAGCTTCTCCCTTCCAGTCGATGGCTACTGCCAACGGCCTGGGCACCCTTCTGTCAAGCCGTTTAGCACCCTGGAAGGGAGGGAGGGGAGGGGGGCTGTTAGGGGTGGAAGGAGGTTGAAAAGGAAGGGGGGGGAGAGACAAGGGGAGTGATTCACGACTCCCTTGCTCTGCTAATGATACAAAGCAAAGAAGTCACAGAGTGGGGAGAGAGAAAAATGTCCCGGGCAACATATCGCCTATGCAGGTGTCTCTTGGCGTACCATAAAGGGACCATAAAGGCCTCACAATGCAAGGCCCACAGTCTGCAAATCAACAGCTCAGCCGTTGCCCCTGGATTAGGAGGACCGCACTGCAGCCATCATCATGCCTTGTCCAATAGTATACCTAAAGCCGTGAATAGCCTAATTACTTTTTAAGCGGCTCATCAATTATTGGTTCACTTTTTTGGAAATCTGCTGAGAACTTCTTCGGCTAGAGACTTTGCTGATAGGAATAGCTTGTAGCATTCACACACATCAATTTTATTGCGAATAAATGCAGCAAGTTTTAACTCTCTTTAAGCACAGAAATGAATGAACCTACTGTACATATTTTCCATGTACTCGATTCCATATAACCCTTCAATGAAAAATACTGGAATGTCATGCCGCATGCATTAAAGTATCCACACACGCACGCACGCACGCACGCACACACACTGCACTTGTGCAATCACAATAGTACACATTTTGGATTAAAAGCAAAATATTAAGGCAATTAGGCATGCCATGCATGACTAAGCATAATATTCAGGCTACCCATTAATACTCACAGTGACAACAGTTGAAGCTTTTTATTATTTCAACATTACTGCATTGGCTACAGTAAACAGAGATTAAATGAGAGATTAAATTGGTTCATTCCGGAGTGTGTGTGTGTGTGGTAAATTCCCATTTGCCATGCAATATGACAGGGTATAGTTTTTATAGTTTGCTTATGAACAGTGGAACATGGTGAAACATGGTTTACAGTGCAGGGTTTGTTGAATTGTGTTCTCTAAGAGAGATTTAGAGAGATTTAAAGATAGTTTTAGCTCAATGAGAGCTCTCAGAAACACACTGACCTTACCTACTGTACATATACTCTAGATCCGGGGTCTTCAACAGGGGGTCCGGGACCCCTAGGGGGTCCTCAGAGTTACTACTTTTTTTTCTCCTTTTTTTTTTTATATGAACCGCTTGAACCCTAGTGTCCATATTCGGAGAACTTAAACCAAAAATAGCAGATCTGCTGCGAGGCGTTGTGAGCTTGTAGATCGGCTATTTTTGATGTAGAGGGGGAAAAGGGTGCCATGGCATTGGTCCGAAGGTTCATTAGTCCGAAGGTTCATTAGTCCGAATTTGTTAAGAATACTATGCCTAACTCTAACCCAAACCCTAACCTTAACCTCAGTAACCCTAACTAAATTTGGACTAATGAACCTTCGGACTAATGAACCTTCGGACTTATGGGCAGTCCCTGGGAAAAGAGCAGACTAAGTACAGAGTGAACGGTCACATTTAGGCGGTTCAAGTGATTAAATATCTGAAAACACAAATTGACAAACACAATGATGATTGCGCTGTCAAACGATGAAACTATATGGAATCTATGAAAAGGTTGAGGGGGTCCCTGCTAAGTGGTCCTTGGCATGAAAACATTGAAGACCCCTGCTCTAGACACCCCCAATCCAGAAGTTACACATACTGTATCATTGCTGTCAGATTGAAACCTTGTATTTCCAAAACCATAACTTTTTTTTATTATTTTAACAATATTTATTTTTAAATGTGAAAATTGGTGATCTACTGTACAAGCTCACAACGTGGCGCACTGCAACGCGTTGAGAGCTGGTAGATCGTCTATTCTCGCTACTTTTGTGCGACAGATGTTTACAAAAAAAAGATTAAGAGTTGAATATGGAGATACGAGGATCCTGCTTGACAGCGACAATATGGTACTTTGTATTTAACCCATTCAGTCCGGGAACACATAGGGGCTTACAGTACATGTACAGTATGTAGCAACATATTTGTTTTGTAGGCTAATAATTTAGCCCTATTCTATAGGTTAGGCCTACATGGGTTAAAGGGCAAGTTCACCTATGGGACAACCTGATCTTATTTTATTGTTGTTTGGGACACGATCAACATGCTGCATCACATGACGCAAAATGCATCATAATTCATGCTGAAATACTAAAATATCTCAAAACACAGATTGAACACAAAAAATAACTCTGGATTGTAGTGATCTTGTCCCAAACAACAATACAATAAGATCAGGTTGTCCCAGAGGTGAACTTGCCCTTTAAGATGATGATATAATTTCTCACCAGCAGCCATTTTTGGGTCCCATGAGGTTAAGCTCTTATATTTATCTTCTCTAGGCCAAAGGCAGGGCGGAGATTATGTTTTCACCACTGGTTGTGTGTGTCTGTCTGTCCTTAGCTAATCTAACAAATGACTTGACCGTTCAGCGTCATATGTTTTTGTTCACACTGCCAATAGGCCATGGAATTCAAATGTCCAAATCTTTGTCAAAATTCTTCAGCTACAACTACAGTATGCTAAGGGATATGTGTCCACAAGGCTATGGAGTTGAACTAGCCAATGGGCCACACGCTGTCCACCCAGCATCTCAGAACTACGACTAGCTAATTACTCCTGTCATGCCTCATGCTGAAACACATTACATTTTTCATTTTTCATTGAATCTCTGAGTAACACATGACATTGCTACAGTATGGTTGTAGGGTTGGGATAATGTTGGTGTTTATTAACATTTAGGAAGTTTATAAGTATATAACGGTCGCTATCTGTTTTTTCCACATGCATCTGTTACTCATACACATAGACAGAGTGAGGGTGGGGGCATGAAGGCTACAGTACAGTATGTGTGTGTGTGCATCTGCCCACATGGATACGTTTGGATAACTTGACACCTACAGTGGCAACTTTAGCCTAGAATGTTATCAGTAATGTCCCTATGATGCGAGAGAGAGAGAGGCAGTTTGACATTACTGTATCCGATTATGAAAGTAAGTATGATTATGCCATGCTTCCTTGTGGAGATTTGCACTACACTGAGTGCACCTTTTTAGTGTGGATAATAAAATCATGCATATTACGCTATGAATGGTTTTCCAAACTATACTGTAGTTCGGAGAGTGGGGACATCTGGAGGTGCATGGGATTCCTGGAAAAGTTCTGAGACTCAAAGCTCGGAATGACTTCATAATTTGTAGTTATATCACCTCCCTTCCGAAGAGAAGTTTGGACGTCAGAAAAAGTATGCATTGTGCTTTAGTCTCTACATAATCTGAGTATACAAGAATTAAGGATTTATTTGACACTTACTCATATGAGAACAAGCAGCAAAAACACACTGTGACAGCACAAAACAGAAACACATTATTGAGCTTAGGAACAGAAAATAAAAACAGTGTTAAACCTATTTCAGACCTGTTTCTGCAGTTTAAAAATAAAATCCAGTCTAGAGCGGATATTACCTTGCATCACACATGGCAGAAAGTAGGGTGGATAGCGATATAGCCTTCTGCTCGGCCAGATGAGACGCGTCATAATATTTGGCATAGGCCTACCCATAAACCTGTGATGCCCTGCAAGTTAGCTCATCTTTAAAATAAAACCAATACTATATACAGGTCTATCCCCAAAAATTAGAATATTGTGTAAAAGTAAATTTTCTTGAAACTTTCATATATTCTAGATACATTGCACATTCATTGAATTATTCCAAACCTTTTTGTTAAAATTAGAATTTTTATGGCGAGATTTCAAAATATTACAATATTACGCAAGACCACTCAAAACAAGGATTTATAATAGAGAAATGTCAATGTTCTGAAGTCAGAGTTGCTTGACGTCCAAAGGGAAGTTTCCGGAGTCAGTTATGATTTGGTGTGCTATAGCATCTGCAATGCTTTTTTACACAATATTACATTTTTTGGGATAGACCTGTACTGTATATGTGAGGGTAGCAACTGGCTAAACCAGACCAGGCTACTCTATTCGGCATTCATTTGGAGGAACAATTAGGCCTGTCACAATTATGAATTGTGGCAATTATTTGACATAATCGCAATTATTTTGTCATAATCGTTTCCACTATTTCTAAAGTAGTGAAAATAGCAGATCTACAATCTCACAACGCATCGCATTATTGCGGCTATTTCCACTATCAATGTTCTTTTTTTAAGTATAAAGCTGTCAAATTTGCCAGTAATTTCTTTGTTGCGACCGTCAGGTCGCAGTTACTACCAAAACCTCCACCGGCTGTCTGTCAGTCTGTCCGTCTGTCAGTCTGTCCGTCACGTCACACTTTTCCCCAACTCATATCTCCGCCACCGTTGCCCCAATCCATGCCAAACTTTGCACACACACTCCTTGCCTGCCAATCCACAACCTCCACCCCACCAGGGACCCCCGGAGCTCCAGGGACCCCCAGGGACCCCCTTCCGCCGCCGCCAAAAAGTGCAAAAATGACCAAATGACCACCCAAACGGGGCTGTTCACGGGGAATTCCCGGGGACCACCGACTCCTGGTGCTCCAGCATGGATGCCCCTAGTGGAGGACCCCCGCCACTGCAGCGCACATAAAATGCCTTAACTCGGGCTAGGAGCGACCGGGAGAGCCGGGGCCGGTACCCACGCGTCCGCCTCGGCGGCGCCAAGAGAGCCGTCAACATGAATCTGTCCCATATAGCGCCACCATCAGGCCCATTTTTTCAAACACATTTTTGGACACTGCTCCTACAGATTTTACCCTAAAATCACGCAAATCGGTACACAGTATGTATACACTCATGTCATCAACATGGATCTGTCCCATATAGCGCCACCATCAGGCCGATTTTTTCAAAAACATTTTTGGACACTGCTCAGACAGATTTTGCCCTAAAATCACGCAAATCGGTACACAGTATGTCTACACTCATGTCATCAACATGGATCTGTCCCATATAGCGCCACCATCTGGCCGATTTTTTCAAACACATTTTTGGACACTGCTCCTACACATTTTGCGCTAAAATCACGCTGCGACCTGACGGTCGCTTATCTCCCGATTAGGGAGTCTTACTGGTATATTTAGGTTATGTGTCATATCTGCCACGTGCAAAGCCAAAAAGCCAAACAGAAATGTATTTGTCAATTACAAAAACACAATTAAATCGTTAATCACAATTATTTGAGTGACAATTAATCGTCATGTCATAATCGAGTCAGCCCTAAGAACAATAACATTGCCTTGCCCAACTGGATATACAGTATAACTGGTTACTAGCTGTGGCATAGACACCTCACACTAGTGAGGCAAAAAAAAAAAGCATGGAAAAGCATGGTGATACAAGACAAGACAAAAGTTTTGTGACAGGACAAAACCATTCTTACCGTGATTAATACTCTATTGTACGATGGTGTCACATGCTTAAAATAGCAGTTATCGCTTCTTTTCTTTTTGCAGCGCACAAAAACTACAGAGCATAAAGCAAACATTGATGTCCCTAGCTAGTCTGAATTACCCCATAGCCCTGTTAGGCCTGTGACGATTCACTTTTTCCCGATTCGATTCGATTTCGATTCATAGGGTGACGATTCGATTATATCACGATTATTGCGTTTTCCTGCGATTTGCGATTCGGATCACGATTATTGCGATTTTTCCCCAAAAATTACATCTTTTT
Organism: Nannobrachium achirus; assembly: GCF_963921795.1. Classification (NCBI taxonomy): domain Eukaryota; kingdom Metazoa; phylum Chordata; class Actinopteri; order Myctophiformes; family Myctophidae; genus Nannobrachium; species Nannobrachium achirus. The sequence goes on along the minus strand of NC_137810.1, from coordinate 14,277,520 downwards.
TATATTGAAACATTTTAAAACAATTCTAAACAATATAAAACATTAAAAGTTGAATCATATACAGTATTTTCTGGACTATAAGGCGCACCTGACTATAAGGCGCACTGTCAATGAATGGTCTATTTTCAAACTGTTTTCATATATAAGGCGCACCTGACTATAAGGCGCACATAATAGATGCTACCGTTGCGTTATGCATCCAACAGATGGAGCTGTGCTAAAGGGAATGTCAATGTCAATGAATGATCCATATATAAGGCGCACTGGACTATAAGGCGCACTGTAGTTTTTTGAGAAAATTAAAGGCTTTTAAGTGCGCCTTATAGTCCAGAAAATACGGGTACTTCAAATCAATGCAGCCAAATAAAGTCAGTCAATCTTTCTGACATTTATTTCAGCCAAAGTGCCAGTGGTACAACATTACAACAACATGTTCCTGGTCAAGATGCCAGAAAACACAGAACACAAAAGTCATAAAAAAAAAAAAAAAGAAATCGCTGTGCTGCAGGCCTACAGCACTGTGCTAGCTTTAGCCATAACATGACATCCTCATGACCCAAAACTGTTCCTTTAGGACCTGTACTTACTCTGACTGAAAGTGGTTATTTCACCTTCAGGTTAATTTCGCCTTAACAATTTTTATTTTTTATTTTTTTAATAAATAAATAAAATCGGGAAAATCGATTCTGAACTTTGAAAATCGATTAATTGAATCGCCAGCATTAACATCACGATAATATAGTGAATCGATTTTTTTGCACAGGCCTAAGCGCCGTACGTTATGATTAGGCTGGCAATCCGATGGCATCGTTTCATCAGGATGCTTGTGGAAATAACCAACAATGGCACCGTGTTGAAGCAAAGGACTGGGAGTATTTATGAAATCAGTAGCATCAGCAGACCTGAAGGTCAGGCAGATAAGACCTAGGATTTCCACCTGAGAGTTGCATTGTGCTGTGACCTTGAGGCCCCCCTGGAGTCGAATCAAACCGGCGGAACAGCTGCTCCACCACAGGACGGTCAGGTTCAGAGAGAGACGGCACCAGGGACGTGCTGGGCCCCAGATTCAGCCCGGGAAAAAAGAGTTGGAGAGGCCCTCATAGCACGCTATAGAGAGAGAGAGAGATCTCTCTATAACGCTGCTGCTAAGATTTGCCATTTCAGATCATGACAAGTGACAAGCCAGTGGGCCAATTACATAAGTTATATTTTGTCGTTGTCGGGTGAAACCTTGTATGTCCAAAACCGTTTGTTTTGTATTTATCATTTTAAAAATTATTTAAACTAGTGAAAACAGCCGATCTACAAGCACGCAACGCCTCGCACCGCGAGGCGTTGTGTGCTTGTGCTTGTGCTTGTAGATCGGCTGTTTTCACTACTTTTGTGCAACGGCCTTGTATGATGAAGCAGGGCTTCACTTCGCAAAAAAAATTAACACATTTGAAACTTGGAGATACAAGGTTTCTGCCCGACAGTGATGATTTACTTTGTTGGCTGCCCAGCCCCCAAAATGGAACGAAGGCCGACATTTTATTTTAATTTTTTTCCTAATGGAATGAACCGGCCGTTCGGGAGTTGTCCCGCTTTTCCCAATGGCCAGCACGTCCCTGGACGGCACCGCTGAGGATCAGTGCTGGGACCCGCTAGGAGAGATGATCAACACACTGTGGAATTATTTAGGTTGGAAAGCTGTAAAACTGTTTATGTAACTTGATGGAGGCCCACGATAACATGACGACTGATGTCACGCTATCTCCTGGGTATCTGGAATTTTATTGCCTTTACTCTTCTTCATAGGAGCCTTGAGTGAAGGATGAATTCCTCCTTGTTTGACTTCATTTTGAGGGAAAGTGAGGCAACTTTCTCCATTGAGTGCCACTAACCTGAAGAAGTTCATGTAAAGAATCCAAACCATTGATTTAAATGAAGTGTGATACGGCAACAATCCAGTTAGCTATTGGCTCTTGTTCTCTTTAAAATCCATATCACTCTTTTATTTAACAGCACTTCACAAAAAAAGGCTAACATTTTGATGAAAGGATCCACAGGAAATGTCACATGAATATGATAGTCTCAGGTTATTTATGTTATTTTCTACAGTTAGTTCACTGCACATTAAAATACAATAAAATGTATTCTTTACTTCTGAGTTTTATTTTATTTTATTAAGGACAGATTCAAGTACTCCACTACTCATGTTCTGCAACATAGCAGCTTGACTGTTTAATCACATGTAAAACCTCAACATAATTTGTAGGCAATAACATTCAATCTACTACGTGTCTCACTCTACTCTGTTAGGTTGGCAGTTAGTTTCTCAGGAGGTAAAGTGGCTGTCTGTAGTTTGGGTTTGTGTCAAAGTGTTCTTGAGCAAGACACACAACCCCTTACTGCTCCCAATGAGCAGGTTGGTTCCTTACATTGTTTTTTGTACATCATGGAGTTTGTAATACATTTGTCAATGTTTGATGATTTATTGCCCCTATGGTTTATTGCCCCTGATTTGAGGACACCTCTCTAATGAAACTCACCTGTATATCTGAAGTAAACTTTTGCTCTTGTCATTCCCTGAAAAAAAGATCTTGTGAGGTCGAAACGTTGGTTTCTTTATAAATAACTTCATCTTTTGCATCGTGGCTATATGAGTTGTGCGACATCTTTAATTTTTATGAATGGGTGAAAGTAACACACATTATGATTTCTTTACCTTTTAAAGTGGTAGTGGCGTGTCCATCGTGCACACGGATCGTGTGAGATCCGTGCACCAGTGCGGTTCGTGACCGATAACAAAAGACGGCACTTTAATCCATCGTACTGTTGCAGAGCTAGCAGCAGGGTAGCTAGCAGTGTTTACAATTCTTGTCTACTACTTTTTGGGCACTTGCTGTACTCGGATCGGCGACCGATTTTGGATTATTTTAATAAAATAAAATAAATATCTCTGGAATCTCGGGCGTGGCGGCCTGGAACATCGGGAATAGCTTGGGAATCTCGGGTCGTGGCAGTCAAGTTAACATATTTTGCTCTGTGACATTGTATTGTGCTCTCTTCTGCCACTGGATCCCGGGAGATACTATTTGTTTATTTTTGTGATATATATTAACTTTGTCCAAATGTATTTGTTTTCAGATGAACTGGTGAAATCAATGATGCGTTTGCTTTGTGAAGAGGACAGATAGAATAAATGCAAGAAGCTACCATGGGTGAATCTTAATCATTTCCCCTTGGGTTTGATTGATTGATTGAAGAATTTATTAGAAGTTTGCAATAGAAAAAAGTACAGTTTCATGACAGTACAAATCACTGGTACAAGGTCAACTAAAAGGAGATCCTAGAAAGCCGAGGCTTATTTCCACAGGAACCACACTTTAAGTATCTCATATAACATTGAAAGACAGACGGATAGAACATAGTACTTTATCTAGGATAATATCAGTTTCAAAAGCATAACATCAAATACAAAGGCAGAAAAAAAGAAAAGGGGGGGGTGCATGGGGGCTTAGTCTATTTACAAGTCACGGGTAGCAGCTGTCTGAAGGTGACATTTCATACCAATTTTGAAGGAGGCTAGGGATTTGCTCTCCTTTAAGGCTTGTGGAAGGGCGTTCCACATGTTGATGGTATAGCAGGAGAACGAGTTAGAGTCCATTCAGAGTGTCTGACAGACAATAAGAAGATTAAAGGTACTGTAGGTACCTTGTCATTGCTGTTGCATGACATTGTCTGTGTTATGCTACACAAATTTGATGCAGGCTATTGCTGTTGTGCTGGGGCCCTAAGACTAAATCTGGGTACAGGCAGAAGCTTCGTAAAATGTTCAATATTCGCTTAGCCATTCAGTGAATATTATGATTGGTTCCCAAATTCTGAATGTCCCCCTTGTCTGCATTTCACTTAGCTACTACGACCCCACTAAAGACCGTAAACGCAAACAGATGGCTAAGCCAAATGATTACCTTATCCCTTTATTGCAGATCTTGTCATTATGTCCCTGAAAGGCAATACTTTGTTTGGGGTTACATGTCGTCGTTGTGGAAACCTTGTATGTCCAAAACCGTTCGTTTTGTATTTATCATTTTAAAAACGATCTAAACTAGTGAAAACAGACGATCTACAAGCACACAACGCCTCGCACCGCGAGGCGTTGTGATCTTGTAGATCTGCTGTCTTCACTACCTTTGTGCGACGGCCTTGTATGATGAAGCAGGGCTTTACTTTGTGAAAAAACGTACACATTTGAAACTTGAAGATACAAGGTCAGTGACGATATACGGTACTGCTATTATTCTGAATGATCGTTCAGATAGGAACATCTGTGGTGAATTCAATCTGTCTTACAGTACTTCAAAAAGCTGTTAGTACAGTCATTCACAGTAACAAGGCCTACGCTAATTTAAGACTTGATTTCTTTCCTTAAAGAGGTGATGCCATCGTTTTGTACTTTTTCTGTTTTGTGTGTGCGTCTATAGAGTTAACATTACTCTAATAATAGACCCCCAGGTGTGGTTATAATATGCAAGTCAAAAGGCCCATTTGAAAAACACTGATTTAATGTCATCATAAAATCATCCCCTCCCCTTTTCACAATCCAGCAACAGGCTGCTGTGGGTGTGTTTAAGTTCAGCTGGGTCACCACCCACCTGACCTTTTTGGCCTATAATGGCATGCCCAAAATAGGGACGCCAGGTTGAAAATAGATCAAACTAGAAGCAGTGCTCTTCCGAGCACAGGTCTCCACCAGGCCACACAAATCGGCCTGTTATAGCGCCACCATGAGGCTGATTTGAAAAATGTGGGGCAGAGGTTCTAGATTGGCATCCAGGGAGTGTGTGTGCTCAGTTTGGCAGCGACCGGGCCAACGGCGACTGAGATTAGCTGCACACAAACTGCGAGGACACACGGACGGACACACGGACGGACGGACGCACGGACGGACGGACGGACGGACGGAGGGGAAAACATACTCTCCCCTCAGCCTTCGGCTGGTGGAGACAACTAATGGTTAAGGGAGGGAGGAAAAGGGGTTAGCTACTGTAGTAGAGGCTGCTGTTGTAGTGACTATTCCACTAAAGAAAGTACATTATATACTGTAAGTGTAGTCCCCGGTTTCCGGAAGGTGGCATACCCGTTCCTCGTTCCTGTTCACTTTCCCTTGTAGCTTTGCAGATTTGAACCGGAAACAATATGTCCCATTCCATGTGTCTGGTTCAAATAGCGGAGACAGGACCTAATCTAAGCACTAGGGCATTCACCAAATATTCGAATATTCAAATATCAAAGTCACTATTCTATTCTTTTTTTTTTTTTTTTTTTTTTTTTTATATATAGTTTATAAAGCTTGGCTAGATAGGAAGGCATAAGAATGAGTTGTCAATGCCCCTGGTGGATGAATTTGTTAATGCTCTATACCAGGGGTTCTGAAACCTTTTTAGGCTGTGACCCCCAAAATAAACATATTTGAACTGGGGACCCCCACCCTGACAATCACTTGGAATTGTAGGTATTACATTTAATGTGACTCGGTTCCGCAGATAAATATTGTGAAAATAGCAGATGGCGTTGTGAGCATGTAGGTCGGCTATTTTCACAATGTTCGCCTCTTGCTTACTTAAAGGTGTATTCAGTGATAATGAAAGTGGCCGGTGTTCATCTTGTCCCTTACGTGGAAATGTTTAGTTTTTTATCGATTTTTTACACCATTATAATGTTCTCGTTTTGATCATTAGACCCAATCACTGAATATCGGTAGGCCTACGTCTCCAGCTTAAGGATATGTATGATACTGATTTACTACGAGGCTGTGGCATTTTATGAGTTCAGTAGTTTACAATCTAGGCATTTAGCAGACGTTCTTAATTCAGAGCGACTGTGGTTCTCAAAACTTGTATTTTGACCATCATAACTGAACATCATAACATAACTACAACCATACTCTACCCTGATTGGTCGAGGACTGTCTGGCCACCTCTGAAAACCGAATCCAGCTATGCTCGTAACACGGGCCATGGTGGAAGTCCTTATATGGTCAGCACACATTCTAGTGAGGAGAATGAATGGAAAATGTACCAATTATATTTTTATTTGAATGAAATACAATCACTGAATATACCTTTAATATTTGACAGTTTGGCCAGTCCTGTCGAATATTCAACTATTCGAATACTTAGAGGTTGAATAATTCGAATACTAAAAAACACTATTCATGAATGCCCTACTAAGCACACATTAGCAATTGTGAAGTGGAACATGATACACTTAATAGGTCTCCATTCAGCACTACTAATGGACAGCGGTCAGAAGTTCACAGGGATTAGATCAGCACCATGGACAGTGCAAGGCAGTCTAAAAGCCTGTGCCATTTAATAATACATCACAATGAAACACGCTACATAAATAGATACGTTTGATTAGAAACACAGCTGAAGGTTTTCCTATGAGTAGTGCATGTATTTGAGCTATGGCATTGAACAAGTATTGAATTAATATAGAATAGCCTGTTTTGATGGCAGAACAGTAAGTTAAATCCAATAATGATGGAACATTCCACCGGTTATAGGGTTCAGCAATGCAAGAATGTAAAGTCTGCAACAGAGCATCTTATTTATTTTGTCTATAGCCTTGAACAAACATTGATTTCCCATTAATTTATCTAGGCATTTTCTAAAAGAACATTAATTGTGTTAATATATATACAGTACATATCCAGTAAGGATGTATACAGGATGTTACTGCTGTACTTTGGCAACACAATACTTAAATGTTCATGTCCAAGTGAGTAAGGCTAGCATGTCTGGGTCACTACTCTAAACTATAGCAGGCAGTTCATAATATACATCACAATTGTTTGGCAAATTCAATGAGCTTATTTATCATTTCTCCTCTTCACTTCTCTCACTAGCACTCCTCGCTTGTAAACAATGAAAAGGTTGTTGCACAGCCTCCTAAAATGATGTAAATTGTGGGTAGTTGCACATATTACAACAAGTGCCATGCACAACAAACACTGTTCCCACATTTAAACCGAATAAACATTTTTCCTCTAACTATTTAAACGGAACAAACCCTAGGTGTCAGCCTGGTTTGTGTGGCATTCATCTACTTTAAGAAACTGATGCTGACCGTGACTTTGACCTTTCAAGGTTGCTTAACATCAGTGGTATTGAAAAAACATAATTTCTACCACTTTTTGTGGTCACATGTTCAGATACTGGATGCTTAAAACAATGGTAAATCAGTCAACAACCTTGAGTTGGCTCATGGACCCCGCCCAATGTTGTGTTGCAGTTGTATAACTAACTAGTTGTATAACCTTGCAAGTTACAACTGAGTTTTCTTTCATTTATATAGTAGAAGTGGTAGAAAAGCAATTTACCATTCAATGAGCATTTAAATGGATAAATAAAAACAGAAAGAAATCTTTGACAAAGTTATTGCAATAAACAAAAACAAAACAAAAATGTTCGACCTGACTTTTGCTCAGTTATAGCCAATTCCCGAATCAGGTAATCTAGGGACCATTGCCCATCTTCCCTGAAAGTTTGTGCAGCCATTTGCCAATAAAGGCCTAAAATCGATCACATACCAGGCATTGACACTAAGGGTTGCCCACCTGCCCCTGGCAGGTAAATAAAACCTTCGGGCAGGTGAAGTTTGCTTTCAGGTTGCGCGACCGGGCAAGTGCTCATTTGAGAGGGGACACAACAACCGTCTATAAACACAACACAACAGATATCTGTCTAAACACCTGAACGTGGCCAGCGTGCTGTGTTCTGGTCAGTGGAATGTAACAAGTGTGAAACCATATTCAATCATAGCTATGTAGGCATTTGGATTTGAAGGTATCAAATTTTTTTGCGCACAGCCCCATGCAGAAAGTAAAGAAATAAGTGTTAAATTGAGAGGTAATTCAAATCTTACCTAAAATATCATTTTATAATGGACAATTTACTTTTCGGGCAAGTGGGCATGACTTTCGGGCAAGTAGAACATGACCTGTACTTGCCTGACGGGCAAGTGCCTCTGAGACCTTAGTGTCAACCACTGCATACTTGTAGTTCGGCCTCTTTCTTTGGTAATATTTGACAATTTGGCCAATTTGGTATCAAAAAGGTCTTAGATTAAAAGTAATATTTCTAATTAAACTTTTAAAATACGAAGACACCCTGTATACACTTATACTGTATGTTGGTTTGTTTACTGTTGAGTGACAAAACAATGTTGCACATTATGCTAATCATCAGGGGACCCCACAAAATCATTTGGGACTCGACACTGTACTAAGGCTTTGTGAGGCTGTGGCCAATCTCCAGGATTCTAGTTAAAACGGCTGGAATAAAATCTGTCCCTTAGGCAACTTGATTCCCTTGAAGCTCTCGACACACGTTTGACCGTTGCCACCTCCTGATGGTGTGAAACCTTTCACCCTCTTCAGTCTGCAGAACGTGCCCACCATCCAAAACTCCCATCCTTTGTGACTTCTTGACCCTGTGAACCCTCCCTGTCCTCTGCACCCTTTTGTCCTATACGCAGTCTCAACCCTGAAAACTATACTTCACTCCCTGGCTGAAACTTCTCTGTCCCATTCCTGCTCTTTGTGAAACCTCTTCATTCTCCAAGCCCTCGCCAGCGATATTTCCTGATCATTTATCATATTTAAGCAGACCCATCATCCTTGTCACAAGGTGTTGCTTCTTTGACTGAAATATACGATCTAACTTGGACATCTGTGTTGCTTTTGGTATTTCAAAACAAAGGATTATATAAATAATACTGAAGCAAGTTAACATGGCTCTCTTTTCCTTCATAACCTGGCTTGTTTTAGGTAATGTTCTTTTTTTTTCTACGTGTAATATTATGAATTATTCTCCACTCATCATTGGGAAAATAGTCCACTTGAACTTTTTTCTGTGTTATTTCACATATCCCACCCCCCCCCACCCCCCAACTTCATTTATTGTGTTGTGTTTGTGAAAACTGTTTCCGCTGTTTGGTTTTGAAGCATGTCTCAGTTTATGTAGATGTGCCGCTGTTGTTTTTTTTATTAAGCTGTCCTTTTATAGAGATGATGACAAGCACTGTAGCTAAGCTCAGAAATTAAATAGGTTGCTTTTGTTTGGGGACATTTCTGTGTTTTTTATTGTGTTTTAGTTTCTGCGGCATTATTTGGTTTGAACATTCCGAGTGAAAAAGGGACACTTATGTAAAGACCTTTTTGAGACAAAGGTTTGGAGGTTAATTGTATGGACATATGGATTCATATCTAATGGATCCATTCCACACCTGGCATGTTTACGACCAAGGAGATTAAATGTTTCGGTTAAAGCGTGGATGGTGATTGAGATGTAAGGCTAAAAAAAAAGAAGAAGCATCTAACCAAACTATACTTCACTCCCTGGCTGAAACTTCTCTGTCCCATTCCTGCTCTTTGTGAAACCTCTTCATTCTCCAAGCCCTCGCCAGCGATATTTCCTGATCATTTATCATATTTAAGCAGACCCATCATCCTTGTCACAAGGTGTTGCTTCTTTGACTGAAATATACGATCTAACTTGGACATCTGTGTTGCTTTTGGTATTTCAAAACAAAGGATTATATAAATAATACTGAAGCAAGTTAACATGGCTCTCTTTTCCTTCATAACCTGGCTTGTTTTAGGTAATGTTCTTTTTTTTTTCTACGTGTAATATTATGAATTATTCTCCACTCATCATTGGGAAAATAGTCCACTTGAACTGGAGCCATCCTGACAGAATTTTAATGATGGAATTGCCATTGTGGTTATTTTAAACACCAGTTCCATTGACCCAGTGACAGGCTAGTTGAGGGACTATAGGGTCACTTAGGAACGACGCCACCTGTCGGAGGACAATAAGCCTTTCACACAAAGTGAGACAGACATCCCCGTACTCCTCTTCCCCCCTCATTGTGTCAGGGCGTAACCTTTTCCCCCTTCAAAATACAGCAACTCTTTCCAATTGAGTTGTTGTTGCTGCCATCGCTATTGGCTTTCAATAAGGCACGGGGTTATCAAAGAGTGAAGGAGAAATTGCCTTGGCTCTGCCGTAGCCCTGATTGCACTATCAGAGCCGTCAGGGAGGCTCTTTATAAAGGGAGGGCGCCCGGGGAGAGCGAGGTGGCGGCTGGCGTCGGCCCCCTGATAAATCAGCGCACGCTGGCAGCCACTGCTTAGCGCAGCCAGGCAGCACCAGAGTGCCGCAGTTCAGGGCCGGTACTTGGCAAGCCCCCGTCTCAAGCAGGGCTGTCTGCACACCCCACCGCAGACCTCTGATTCTCCACCGCTGCCCTTGTCAAGGTTTGTTTGTTTATCCCCGGTCCCCTCTACCCTGGTCACGCCATATTGTTTCTCACCCTGCCAAAAAAATCACTCTGCCCCCCTTTTTTCTGTGTTATTTCACATATCCCCCCCCCCCCCCCCCCCCCACCCCCCAACTTCATTTATTGTGTTTGTGAAAACTGTTTCCGCTGTTTGGTTTTGAAGCATGTCTCAGTTTATGTAGATGTGCCGCTGTTGTTTTTTTTATTAAGCTGTCCTTTTATAGAGATGATGACAAGCACTGTAGCTAAGCTCAGAAATTAAATAGGTTGCTTTTGTTTGGGGACATTTCTGTGTTTTTATTGTGTTTTCGTTTCTGTGGCATTTATTTGGTTTGAACATTCCAAGTGAAAAAGGGACACTTGTGTAAAGACCTTTTTGAGACAAAGGTTTGGAGGTTAATTGTATGGACATATGGATTCATATCTAATGGATCCATTCCACACCTGGCATATTTACGACCAAGGAGATTAAATGTTTCGGTTAAAGCGTGCATGGTGATTGAGATGTAAGGCTAAAAAAAAAGAAGAAGCATCTAACCATCTGGGGAGGAAATTATGCCAGCGTTAACGTTTCTCATAAATTTGTACTCTTCATCTCCAATTGGATGCTCAAGTTTATTACCACCAATAAAACGTTGATTTGTTGTGCCCTCAAGTGTTTTCCTGATAAGGTTGGAGCGTCTCCGTCCCACCGCTGAACTGACGAACCTGCACCTCCCTCTCACTCAGTATGCATCCCCTCACCGCGTCCCAATGATTCTGTGATTCCCATCATTATAATTCTGAAATCAAATGAAATTAAAAGATCACAGCGCCGGCCAGGGAGAGGGAAAAAGGGAGGAAATAATTTAAGCCATTTAGGCCTGAACACATTATGACGCAATATTTTATGCTTTAACTATTGAAAAATAGCAGATATACAAGCTCACAGCGCGGCACCGAGTGCCGCGCTGCAAGCTTGTAGATCTGCTATTTTTGAAAAATCGTGAAAATAAGATTTTTGACCCGATTACATAAGTGTCTTTTGAATCCTTCTAAGATTTTTTGAAAAAACGATGTTTGTATGTCAACAATCTGGCCAGCCATCGTCAAAGAAAAGGTCCTTTTCATTTAACTGGAGCTCAGTTAGTCTGTTCTTGAGAGACTACCATGTCAGTGGTACTCAAATCTTTTCACGTGAAGGACCCCCAAAATGACATGTATTTGGCCACGGACCCCCATCTCAAAATATCTAGTTCCAGGGACCACCCAAGAGGCAAAATTTGAGTTACAAACGTTCGCTTTGAAAATACATATATTCAAAGATTTGCACACATTTTCACGACTTTTTTTCAAAAATAGCAGATCTACAAGCTCGCAGCGCGGCACTCGGTGCTGCGCTGTGAGCTTGTATATCTGCTATTCTTTCACTGGTTAAAGCAGTCAATCATTTCTAGGCCTAAATGGGTTAATTAATGTGGCCTACTATACCCCACTTCAGGTGCCAGGGGTTAATACAGATGCTCATTGCCGCAGCTTTGAGATTGACATAAGTGTCCAATTACACATACTTAAAAAGGGGTGCATGGGGCCACCATGGCACCCGGTTAAGTTCAGGTCCTGATTAATTTCACATGGATGCTGTCATTTTGCTTCAGCGTTCTAATTTCTCCTGCCACCCGGAATCGGCGTGCTAACAGGACCTTCTCAACTTTTCTAATTAGATGGACATGAATATAGTGGGTCATGTCATTAATAGTGTATTGATGTACATGTAGCACCAGGGACTGTGGTGGTGCCCGGAGACCAACCTATCTGCAACGTCTTGAGCACCAAGGGGGCCCCATGTTCTCCAAATTCTTTCAGATTAAAGCATGCGAAAAATATGCATTGCACATCGACTCGATCAGTAATCCTGACTTATACCGGCATCTGGTCTGATTTGAGGGACTTGATAATTGTCAGTTAATGGATAGAAACCGGAATATGCAATCAAAAGTGGGCCTGTCTAAGAATGTACTGTACTTGAGAAGAGGTGTGTGTGTGTGTGTGTGTGGTGTGTGTGTGTGTGTGTGTGTGTGTGTGTGTGTGTGTGTGTGTGTGTGTGTGTGTGTGTGTGTGTGTGTGTGTGTGTGTGTGTGTGTGTGTGTGTGTGTGTGTGTGTGTGTGTGTGTGCGCGCGCGCAACTATGCACAAGTATTTGAAGATCAAAGTCACACTTTGACACGGATACATTTTCTTGCGACATTAGCTGCAAACCGAGGCCGTCCCCCTTTTGTCAAAAGAACTGCCAACAAGTGAGCCTGATCATAGTCAAAACATCCCACTAAGTGTTCCTCCTTCCTCTATAGCCACACACACACACACACACACACACACCAGAGGCCTGGGCTCGTCCTGCCCCACAGACGGCCCCTCCCCATCTCCAGCGGGCCCCTCTCTGCCCGCGCCACAAAGCCAAAAGGACGCGTGGGGGCCTTTTGTCTGAACGGTGTGGGGGGCCCGCAGATGTCGTTCCCCGGAGATGCGGCGGAGGTTAATGATCTCACAGCCTGTGCTAAAATAAATAAATCATTTCCAGTCAGGAGTCTGCATAAATCTTCACTCAAACGGCCGATTTGCTGGAGCAAAGCACCACCAGTTGCTAATGATTGTGTGTGTTTTTTTTTCTTCTTCTCATTGATTGCCCGAGGGGATAGGCTATGACACAGATGAGTTCTTTCCCTCACTCTCTCTCCTCCCCTTCCCCTCCCTCAACACCTCTCTCTCTCTCTCTCTCTCTCTCTCTCTCTCTCTCTCTCTCTCTCTCTCTCTCTCTCTCTCTCTCTCCTCTCTCTCTCTCTGCTATTCTAATTCACTGTGTGTTGTGTCAGGGGACATTAGGTGGTTGACAGGCGTCTGCTTTGGGTGGGGGCTGCGTTTGTATTGACGGGGTTAGTTGTTTCTTGTTTCAGCGGAGTTGATAGTAACAGACGTGCGCGCGTGTGTGTGTGCGTGGGTGGGGGGTTGGGGGTGTCACACACACACACACACACACAAAACAACATGTCACACAACACAGCACAACACGACCTTCATTAATGTCTCATGTAATAAATATAATATAGATTTTGATATAGAGGTTGATCGTAGATTTTCTTTTCATTCAAACATGAATATAGAATACCCTGATTATAGCATAAATAAATACAGATGAAGGCATGTGCTATGGTACGAACAGTAGCATCTAAGCTTCTAGCAATGGGTTCGGAAGTTGCTCTAAATTCGGCATACATTTCTTTATGTACAGTATGCTGTTAAAAAGTCTAAGCATTTTTGAAATACATGCACATGTACATATTGGCCTTAATATTATTGAGTTGGCTTGTGATTCATGTATTTCAGTCGCCTCACTTGTCTAAATGACTTCTATTCCAGAGGGGTTTGGATTAGCGGGATTCTATTGTACTTTAAATTGACATTAATGCATTAACTAATGAGCGGATATCACCACCTGATGATTTCCAACCCCATAGTGGTGTATACACACTACCCAAAATGGATAAGAAATATCTTTTCATTCCTTATTCAAAGACGGTAAACACGGCGAACAACTGGCACTAATTATACCGTAGATGAGTGAACGTCAATAACCAGAGAACAAGCACAACCTGCCTGCTTTTACATGCAGGCCTCTCTTAATTAGGATCTAATAGTTCAGCCAATAATCAATGAAACCATTCAGAGGTAATTAAGCAAGAGATAACAGAGAGGATGGAGTGCTGCATGACGCTCCTCGCAGCTTATTTAGCTGAATTCAGGAAAATATCGAAATAAAAGAGAGATGGTTTCATTGGTTGGCTTGTTTTTGTGTTACCACCACCACATCATGTATTTGAGGGAATAATGGTTCATTTATACTTTGTCATATGACCAAAAATAGCAGCGCCGTACAAGCACGTGTCAAAAAAAAAAAAAAAAAGATTATTAGTGCTAATTAGGGATGGGACGATACGCGATATTATCGTTTATCGTGATAAAAAACACTCACGATAATCGTATTGTGGAAATGTAATTTATCGTGATATCGTCCTCCGTCATGCACTGGGATCAATTCACCTTTTATTTGCTGAGCTGCATATCCGGTACCACTTTAAACCCTCTATTGGTAAAAGGTACTTTTACCAATAGACTTGATACAGTCTTTTTTTCACTCTCTATGAAATGTCTTGTGACGCGTTGTGAGCATGTAGATCGGCTATTTTTTGGCAAATGTTCCACCCCAGGATAATGGATTTTGATTATCGTGATAATATCGTAAATCACGATTTATTTTCTCACAATAATTGTGATATGACATTTTCATATCGTCCCATGCCTAGCGCTAATAGATTTTGTTTTGTTACATTTTCTTTAAACTGGAATAAACATGGAACCTGCCCGCGTGCATTGGCAACGACGTGAACTGTTTGTGTGCCATTAATGTCCTTGTATACACCAGGTTCAGAGACTAAAGGGAGGGCGGCGTTTGGGAGCCGACGGTTACAATGCCGTGTCAAAGAAAATGGGTGCCATGGATCTTCATTTCAAGGTGAGAGAGAAGTCAAACGCAATAACAAAGTCTACTGTAGATCAAATCATAAATATATTGACTGGCGAGGAGGTGGAGGGGGTGGAGGGGGTGGGGGGGGAGGGGGTGGGGCGTGGGGGGTGTAGGGGGAAAAAAAAAAAACCCAGCTCACAAAGTAAATAAATAAAGTCATTACCACAGCTTAGAACAGAGGCGGGACGATTTTCCCTTTTATCCCGTGACAACAAAAAGGAAAAAGGGAGACAGAGAAGGAAGGAATAACAGGGGGAAAAAAAGGAAAGGAGAGAAAGAAGAATTGCACAGAAGCTTTTCTTTTCTTTAAAATGCTGCATTAGGTCTTTTCCTCTGCAGTCAGTTTTCATAGTTCAAAGCTTGGCAGTTCAATAAATAGCTGGAACTGGCACATCTCTGTTCTTGCAAAAAGAAATCAATGTTAATCCTATTACCGGCAGTTATCACCTAGCCCAGAAACGGTGGCAAGTAAGAAAAAAGAAAAAGAAAAAAAACTGAGATGTCAAAGCAGGAAGGGGAGAGAGAGGGAGAGAGAGAGAGAGAGGAGGGGGGGGGGGGGGGGGTGGGGGGGAGTCACCCTTCATTCACTTTCAAACACAGTTTTGATAATTTACTTCTGTAGAACGGGGGGTCGGGTAGTGAGCCTCAGTTTACCAGAAGGTGTGTGTGTGTGTGTGTGTGTGTGCGTGTGTTTGTGTGTTTGCATGAGAGTGTGCTCGCTTGTGCGTATACATTGGCTTACCTACACATGCATGCGTGGCTGTGTGTGTGTGCGCGCGTGTTTGTGTGTGCGTGAGTGCGTGTGTATGTATGTGCGTGCGTGCGTGTGCGCGCACATGCGTGTGTGTGTGTGTGTGCATGCTTGTCTGTACATATACATTTGCCTACCTGTGCATGCCTGCATGGCTGTGTGTGTGTTTGTGTGCGTGTACGTGAGTCAGGGGTGTCGCACCAAATTCTGGGCCCTGGGTACAAGGATTCACTCACATTTTGTGCTTTAACTATTGAAAGATAGCAGATATACAAGCTCACAGCGCGGCACCGAGTGCCGCGCTGCGAGCTTGTAGATCTGCTGTTTTTGAAAAATCGTGAAAATGTATGCAGTGTGTGAATATTTCAAATCCTTCTAAGGTTTTTTTGAAAAAGCTATGTTTCTATGTCAGTGGTGCTCAAATATTTTCACGTCAAGGACCCCCAAAATTATATGTATTTGGCCACGGACCCCCATCTCAAAATATTTCGTTCCAGGGACCCCCCTAGAAGCAAAATTTGAGTTACAAATGTTTGCTTAAAAATACATCTATTCAAAGATTTGCACACATTTTCACGACTTTTCAAAAATAGCAGATCTACAAGCTCGAAGCCGCGCTGTGAGCTTGTATATCTGCTATTTTTCAATAGCTAAAGACAGGTCCCTCCACCTTGGGCCCTAGTAACTCAGTCTCACTTTCTCCCCCCCCTTGTGACGCCCCTGACGTGAGTCTTTATGCCTGTGGAGAGTGGAGAAGGGGGTGTGTGTGTGTGTGTGTGTGTGTGTGGGGGGGGAGGGGTTCCGGGGGGGCTACTGATGTATTCCTACATAATGCTTGGATCAGACCCTGCTGCTGTAAGCAAGATGTTTGAGGCACAAAACATCGTTTTTGAGAAATGTTCACAGCGCTTAGCAATCGTCCTCCTGGAGCGCCCTGACATCTGGCCTTTCTCCTGCCTCCCCTTCTCCCTCCGCTGCCACTCCACCCTCTCTGCCTCTCAGCTGGGGGGTCCGGGGGCTGCTGCTGGTGGCGGGACATATACAGTATAGTGACAGGAAAATTACCACCGTCCGCTAAATGTGTAGATGCTTTTCTTCTCTCGTAGCATCTTTTTTTAGGCCTAGAATTATTGAATGCTTTAACCGATGGAAAAATAGCAGATATACAAGCTCACAGCGCGGCACCGAGTGCCGCGCTGCGAGCTTGTAGATCTGCTATTTTTGAAAAAAAGTCGTGAAAATGTGTGCAAATCTTTGACTATATGTATTTTTTCAAAACGAACGTTTGTAACTCGAATTTTGCTTCTGGGTGGTCCCTGAAACTAAATATTTTGAGATGGGGGTCCGTGGCCAAATAAATATAATTTTGGGGGTCCTTCACACAAAAAGGTTTGAGAACCACAGACATGTTAGTCACGTAGAGAACAGACTAACTGAGCTCCAGTTAAGTGAAAAGGACCTTTTCTTTGACGATGTCTAGCCAGATTGCTGACACAGAAACACAGGTTTTTCAAAAAATCTTAGAAGGATTCAAAAGACGCTTATAGAATCGGGTCAAAATTCTAATTTTCACAATATTTCAAAAATAGCAGATCTACAAGCTCGCGCGCTGTGAGCTTGTATATCTGCTATTTTTCAATAGTTAAAGCATAAAATAATGATACACAATAAGGTGTACGCGTTCTAAATGGGTTAACACATAGGATAACGAGAAGGCCGCGTTTTAAACATGAACGTGGTTTAAAAGTTAGATTAGGAGAAAAATGCATGTTTGTGCAGCAGCGTTACACTGAAGTGAACGAGGGAGACAGACTTCCCGGTGGTCACGTGATCTCACGCTGCATTTCGGGAAATGGGAGTGTTTTTCGTCACCGCAGTAGCCTGGTACAGTAGCTCTACAGATTAATGCAGTTTACTGTAGAACACGTGAACCGCGTCAACGGGCACACAGAGACATCAAAGAGTTTGGCGTGTTGACACGTCGTAGACCCAGGGGTTGACACTAAGGTCTAAGTGGCACTTGCCCGTCGGGCAAGTACAGGTCATGTTCTACTTGCCCGAAGGTCATGCCCACTTGCCCCGAAAAGTAAATTGTCCATTATAAAATGATTGGTAAGATTTTAATTACTGCTCAATTTAACACTTATTTCTTTACTTTCTGGGGCTGTGCTATGAGAAATGTCATGCCTCAATGCCTCCAAATCCAAATACCTACATAGCTATGATTGAATATGGTTTCACACTTTTTACATTCCACAGACCAGAAGACCCTGGCCACGTTCAGGTGTTTAGACAGATATCTCGTGTTGTGTTTATAGACGGTTGCGTCCCCTCTCAAATGAGCACTTGCCCAGTCGGGCAACCTGAAAGCAAAAAAAAAACTTAACCTGCCCGAAGGTTTTATTTACCTGCCGGGGGCAGGTGGGCAAGCCTTAGTGTCAATGCCTAAGACCTCTAATGAGTTAAAAATGATTTTTTTAATTTTTTATCATCAACTACTGTATACTTTGTCGTACGCCAAATGGCGGAAATGGCCGATCTGCGAGCTCGCTTGCCGATAGGCTAAGATCCGCCACTTTTTAGAATTTGGAAACCGTTCGAAAGATGTGTCGACGTTTAGAGTTTTCAGACATGCCCAAAGTAGGTTGAAAAGGGTTAAAAGGGGAGTTCTCTTTTTATCTGTCTGATATCAACTAAAATAAACAAATCAAAAGTCTCATTAAAGAACAAGCCCTTTAATTCATCTATGGTGTGAATGTTGTGTCATCCCCATTAATGCATAGGAAACATCTTAAAGCACAGAATATACTGTATATGATCATAGCACATCACAAAAAATTTTACTATTGGGCTACCGGTCCAGGTACATACCACATAGGCTCAGTGTGACGCGTTCAATTCCCGAGCCTGCCAGATTTGCTGCGTGTCAAAAAAAAACAAAAACAACTCCCAGTAAAAACTATTTGTGTAAATCAAAGGAACATTCTGCATTTGAAATGTTTTAATATTAATGCCAGGTATAAAAAAGGTGATCACATTGTACTTCAAAGTAATATTTAGTCCCTCTCCAAAACAAAACAAAAATAAAACCTCTCACAAAACAAAACACGCTGCCATTGAGAAGTGCGTTTCTCAAAACGAACACACCCAAACCCCTAGATTAGGCCTAATCACTGTCACCAGGATGCAGAATCGGGTCCTCTCACTGGCGGATTAAGTCTTCTGTTGTTGTTGTCCTCATTGTTGCCGCTCAGCAATAATTACAGCCCAATCTCGTCAAAGCCAATTCAACTCCTGGCAGGACTGTGCCCTTTTTTTTCTTTCTTTCTTTCTTCCACAGACAGGAACCTGAGTTTGTGTATTGCGTGAAAGTAAAGATTAGGGCAGCGTGGTACAGTTATACGGCACACACAGCTCTGGTATGGTGGTGGATACACAGTTGATCATGATGTAGGGGGGGGGGGGGGGAAGACTTATTGCTTTCAAACACTCTTGTTCCGAAAGGATGACAAAATGCATCCTGCTGACACAGGGTTTCACCTTGACTTGACTGACTTTATATGAATTTATTTTCCGGTGCCGTGTGAATGCAAGTGACCCCATTCCAGCTCGCTCCATTCTATATTCTCATAATAAATTAGATGGCGACGGAGGGGCTTTAACATGTAAAATAGTGGTGACATGCTAAATAATGAGGCAGGCCAGAATTATGTAGCGCCGGTGCGCAGGCTCTGGGGTATTCCCAGGCCTAGGAGTTGCCTGGGCCTCCGTTGTGCCTGCTGCTCCAGCGGAGCAGAGGGCTGAGAACGGGGGGGGGGGGGGGGGGGGAGGGCACTGAATATGGAAATGGAATTAATATACCAACGCCCAAAGGTAGATTACACTGTGGCAACCCTGCTGGCCATGGCTGCCCCTGTTTGGGACTAACAAAAAAAAAAAGAGAAACGTTTTTTTTTTTTTAATTCATCATGGAAATTGGTATTTTTATTGTGCCCCTTGTGGAATTTCAGCTGTTATATGTTTGTCGGTGTTGTTCTTTGTTTGACGCCGTAGGTCAATTCAACCCAGTGAATTGAAGATAAAGTCATGTTTAAGGCTGCCTTGGACAATGCTTCGCGCGGTTTCAGATTCTGTGCGAGCGTTGGAACGCGAGAAATGTTATTTTTCTTTCTCATAAAGACGGCAAGGAGGCATTGTCACGGCGCGGCCGTGGCGACTGAATTCTAGCTGGAATATAACAATCTAATACTAATGTGCTCATTTCAGAAGCAACAGCATTTTTTTTTGAACAGTTGTGGGTATTTGGGCGTTGGAGAGTCTGTGCAACCTTCAAGGTCTGTGATAAATGATGCTGCCGGGCTGCCTTTGTTGCAGCAGAAGCAAGGTTTTACCAGCTTTAATACAGGCATTTTGAGGCTGCAACAAATATCCTTGTAAACCTGCTTTACAACCCCCATGGCTTTTTGTCCAGAGGGGGATTAACTGATGAGCGTCGCTTGTCCTTCAGGTGACATAGACTTTGCAATCCAAACTCACATCAGAGTTTATTGCCATCTCTCAGTCTCAATACATACACGAGCAGAGCCCCACCTATGCCAGATTTCTGGGTCTGGTGGCGATCCTGATTTTGGAGACTCCTAGACCACCGATTGCTGATGTTTTGACCAATATCTTGTCTAAAAGTGCACTAAACAAAAAACACATAAAAACGCATAACTTCATTTAAACACCCTAATAAAATGTACAAGCTCACTGCTGGTAGATCTACTAGTTGTTAAAATGTATGAAGACTAGGGAAAAATACCTCCTACTACAGTATAATGACATCCAAACATAGGGATGTCCAAGATAGGTATGCCAGGTTGAAAGTGGTCAAAAATCAGGACACATCGGCCGCATCATTTCCAATACGGTATGGTCCAAAAAGTCAAATAATGGTTGATATATCAGTACTGTTATATATCGGTCTAGCTTTAATAAATACACAAGTAACTGGTAACTTTTTAGTTTGTTACTAAATTTGCCAGAGCAATCTCTGTCGGCATCTGAAACACAAGACACGGGCATTCTCTTAAAAATATCGACGATGAGAAAATGTGTGCGTGACAAAAGCCTGGGATGACTTGGGACTTGTTACAGGGATGAAATATGACCTCATCTTCTCTGTTTTCTTTTCACTTTTAGTAAACTTTCCTGTCCGCCTCAGACTGTCCCCCTTATAATGGCTGATCTGTTATATGTGCTCACGGCGGCTGGATTACATTTTTAACCCATTTAGGCCTAGGATTATTGACTGCTTTAACAATTGAAAAATAGCAGATATACAAGCTCACAGCGCGGCACCGAGTGCCGCGCTGCGAGCTTGTAGATCTGCTATTTTTGGAAAATGTGTGCAAATCTTTGAATATATGTATTTTCAAAGCGAACGTTTGTAACTCAAATTTTGCTTCTGGGTGGTCCCTGGAACTAAATATTTTGAGATGGGGGTCCGTGGCCAAATAAATATCATTTTGGGGGTCCTTCACATGAAAAGGTTTGAGAACCACTGATATGGTAGTCTCTCAAGAACAGACTAACTGAGCTCCAGTTGAGGTGAAAAGGAACTTTTCTTTGACGATGGCTGGCCAGATTGCTGACATAGAAACATAGGTTTTTCAAAAAGTCTTTGAAGGATTCAAAAGACACTTATAGAATCGGGTCAAAATTCGAATTTTCATGATTTTTCAAAAATAGCAGATCTACAAGCTCGCAGCTGTGAGCTTGTATATCTGCTATTTTTAAAAAATATTTAAAGCATAAAATATTGCGTAATAATGTGTTCAGGCCTAAACGGGTTTTAATGGCTCCAAGGGTATAGTCGCACAGGCCGTAAAAAAAAAAAAGACGAAAAAAAAGTGCAGCAATGGCATGAGAAAGGGTTATGGCGAATGCATTTCTGTTCTCCTCAGCGCCGATCGTCAAACACCTGGACAGCAACAGTTTCACTCGTCTACCGAGATAAGGCACAAATTAGAGACGCTGTCTGTTTGAGCTCAGGATCGGCAGAGCAAAAGTTGCATCGGTGCGAGAGATAAATGGAGCGATAAGGGGTCAATCAGTATTCAGGGGGCGATGTTATGAAGTAGAAGATCACTTAAAACGGTGACGTGAGTTATGTGCGCTGATTGTCAGGCAACATTATGCACACTGTTTGAGGCTAAATAACCCAGTGTTGTGAATCATAAACTGTTCCTCCGGCATGCCACCTTGAAGTGAGGGAGGCACCCCCCTTCATAAACAACTCTGTCATTTTAAGTAAGTATCGGCCTGCTTACCCGGCACCTTTCGCTTGTGAGCCTGCACCTAATTTAGAAGCTTTTAAATCTTTCGTGTTGTTGTGAGAAATGCCTGGTTGCAAATGTCTTTTATTGAATGCTGACTCTGTGGTATTACAGGCTTGCAGATATGCCTGGTGTAATATGTCCCTATAGCTTTATCTTGTAATAGTAAAGTGTATTAATTTTCCTGGACTGGAGGAGTGTGTGAAGGGTTAGAATTGACTCTATTTGGGATTGGAGCTACTTGCCACCGACTCCAAACGTGGTTTTCACGCAAGGGCTGCAAAAGATGAAGTAAAAAAAATAAAAAAAAATACATCCTTTCATTTGCTAGATTTCCTAAGTAGGCCTACTGGTTTATCACAATCCATCACAAGGAGAGGAATCCCAGTAATTAAAGACTTCTCCAAGAGTGGCATTCTTGAAATTGGAACTGAAGGTCTGCTGCTCCGTTTCCGCTGCATATGTTGGTAGAGTAGAATCCAACCATTTTTACCTACTGAACGAAGCTATAGTTTAAGGCTTTGGCTATCGTGTCTGATTTATTGTATAAGGTGAGTGCGTTGTCATTGAGGTCGTGAGCTATTCACATGCTATCAATCAGGAGTTTAAGCTATACAGCCACAGTATCAGCCAAACATGTCTGTTATAAGACATAACGGAGTCAGGCTGATGGCATCTTCATACTGTATGTAACGCCATTTTTAACTCTCAAATACCTGGAACGCGCCCGAGTCGCGTTAGATTTTAACCACTTTAACCATTATTTTATGCTTTAACTATTGAAAAATAGCAGATATACAAGCTCACAGCACGGCACAGAGTGCTGCGCTGCGAGCTTGTAGATCTGCTATTTTTGAAAAATCGTGAAAATATATTCAAAAAGTCTTTGAATATCTTTGACCCGATCTTTGACCTGACTTCTAAATCCTTCTTCTAAATCATGTTGTTCTCAAACTTTTTCTTGTCAAGGACCCCCAAAATTACAGGTATTTGGCCACGGACCCCCATCTCAAAATATGTTGTTCCAGGGACCCCCCAGAGGCAAATATTTGAGTTACAAATGTTCGCTTTAATAGATATATTCAAAGACTTGCAAAGAAAAATCATGATTTTTCCAAAATAGCAGATCTACAAGCTTGCAGCGCGGCACTCGGTGCCACGCTGTGAGCTTGTATATCTGCTATTTTTCTAAAGTTAAAGCATAAAATAATGGTTAAAGTGGTTAAAATATAACGCGACTCGGGCGCGTTCCAGGTATTTGAGAGTTAATGAGATGGTTCTGTGATTTCTTAACATAAAGCAGTGAATGCAGGTCTTCTGATGAACTCTATACATACTTAGTCTATATTATCACAACTGATATTCACAGAGAGTTTATTTCCGGAAATTCAAGGTTGTGCCAAATACTGTACAGTAGCATCATTTACACAAAGCTTTATGTGGACAGCATGCAAAAAAAGAAAGGAGGCAAGGATATCTGTCAATAAGAATATCTGTCAATAATGTGCAATGTTGGAATGTCTTTACTGACAGCCTGCGCACTATTAAAATCATCAAAATGGAAAATTAGGCTCTATAGAGGTTTCAAAATGCACGTGCACCTTCGCTGTCATTCGGCATTATGAAAACGCTTTTGTCGCTATCTAAATGTTACGAGTTCCGAACGTTTTCATTTTCCTCCGGCAAAACCTCCATTCCGAGGGGATTTGGATAAACAAGCATTCACTTTATCTACAAATTGTGTTACAGTATGTACAGTAATTCTTATACGAAGGCTTTTTTTTTTTTTTCAAAACCCTCATAAAATCATGCTGACTAAAAACTCTTTATGTTCGTTCAGATAAAAAAAAAAAAACACTATACCGCCGCTCTCTAAGCTGTGAGGGGAAATGGCAAAATAGGAGAAGACTACTACTGGTGGACTCCCAAGTTTGTACAGCAGTGCCTCCTGATAATGCCACACATTCGGGTTCTCTGCTTTCAGTAGCCTTCGCACGAGTGCTCCAGTCTCACACGGCACTTAAGTGTGATTAATAAGGTGCAGTCTTGTGTGTGCGTGCGTGTGTGCGTGTGTGTGTGTATGGGGGGAGGGGGGGCGGTGGGGACGGGAGGGGGGGAGTTTATGTCAAGATAAACGTGGAAATGACCTAGCAGTCACCAGCTTTTTCCTTTCGGCAACCGCACAGTGCCTTAGCTTTCGAGAGCAGGGGAGCCTGGGTTTTTTTATCAAGCCAAGGGCTCAGACCACCAGAGGCTCTTGTGAAGGAAGGAAATTACCGGGTGCAAACATTCACAATACCCCAACTCAACCCCCCACCCTCCCTCCCTGCCTCCCTCCCTCCTCTCTCTCTCTCTTTTCCTTCTCTCTCCGACTTCCACTCTCCTGTCCCTATGTTTATCAGGTTTTGGGGCACTGTATTTTGATGTCAATAAGCAATTTTTCTTGCCTGGTCTCCTGCCTGACCCCTTTAAGCCATTTAGGCCTATAATTATTGAAAAAAATAGCAGATATACAAGCTCACAGCGCGGCACCGAGTGCCGCGCTGCGAGCTTGTAGATCAGCTATTTTTGAAAGAAGTCGTGAAAATGTGTGCACATCTTTGAATAATATGTATTTTTTAAAGAGAACGTTTGCAACTCGAATTTTGCTTCTGGGTGGTCCCTGGAACTAAACATTTTGAGATGGGGGGTCCTTGGACAAATACATATAATTTTGGGGGTCCTTCACATGAAAAGGTTTGACAACCACAGACATAGAAAACATGGGGTTTTCAAAAAATCTTTCAAAAGACAAAAAAATCTTCACGATTTTTCAAAAATAGCAGATCTACAAGCTCGCTATTTTTCAATAGTTAAAGCATACGCAATAATGCGCACCCGGTCCAAGCGGCTTAATCCATCAATATATTATTAGAGATAAAGTTTTGTGGGCGCCTCCTGCAGTCACAAGATAAATGACATCTCTGAAGTCACGCATTAAAGACTAGATTAAGGCCTTGTGACTGTGTCTTCAGTGCTCATCTGTGCGCCTCTGTCCAACCTATCACACTAAGTGACAAGAAAGAAAAATAATGAACTGAGGCAGAAAAAGCAAAGAGATATTTCTTACACACACACACACACAAACCCGGCGTCTGTCTTCAGCCAGGATTAGGGCGCATTAGAAGCGTTGCTGGAGAAGGCGAGCTCGCAGGCAGAAAAGGGGAGCGTGGCTGTTTGTGTATGTCAAGGCCAAAAGAAAAGAAAGGGATTTCAACCCTCTACCCCGTTTAAAAGAAAAGGAAGGAAAAGAATAATAATAAGCAGTCACTGTTTCATGGCATCTATATTTTTTTGCAGGCAGAATGATGCACCTGAAGGACGGATTTTAACATGAAAAAAAAAGCCTTGTATTTTTCATGTAAGGATGTTGAGCTGCATTCATAAATTCTGTGTAATTCCTGTTCCTTATTATATGGATATCACTGCTATAAAAGCTTTAGGGACGCTCCATGACAGGCACAGACAATGAACATTGATGTATATAATATATATACAGTATATATATATATATATATATATATATATATATATGTATGTATGTGTGTGTGTGTATATATATATCACACATATCACACACACGCACACATATATTTTCTATGCATTTGATGTATTGATGTTGATGTATTGATGTATTGCCTTGCTATTGTAAATCGCTCTGGATTAAGTAATCCTAGGCCTAAATTGTATATAATGTATGTACAGTATGTATATACAGTATGTTGATATAATGTAGATAGATAGATGGATATATAGATACTGTAGATACTATAGATAGATAGATAGATAGATTCTGTGTATAGATGTAGTATATCGTCGTTGTCGGGTGAAAACCTTGTATGTCCAAAACCAGTCGTTTTTCATTTTTCATTTTAAAAATGATTTAAACTAGTGAAAACAGCCGATCTACAAGCACACAACGCCTGTAGATCTGCTGTTTTTACTACTTTTGTGCGACGGCCTTGTACGATGAAGCAGGGCTTTTACCTTGCAAAAGAACATAGAAATTTGAAACTTGGAGATACGAGGTTTCCACCCGACAACGACGATATGTACTACTGTTGATATTTGAGAAACATTTGACACGCAAATATAAATACAATGTGAATCCAAACGTCAGTAGAAGCCGCTTTGTCTGCAGGTTTCCAACAGTATCAAAAACAAAGTACACACAGGTCCATTGTAGTTTTACACGGACCACTGTCCAAGTTAAAGGAACACTCTAGGGTTTGATCTGTAGGCCTGCAGTCACAGTGATTCAGTTCAATCACTATGACTGATTATGAGACTAAAGCCCCTTTTCGACTGCAGCTTGAGCACCACACCACACCACACTGCACCACATAAAAATATCGACATTTTCCATTACACAAAAGTACCCCTACCGGCAAGAAAAGAATTTACCCTTTTAACTGTGATTATAATACAATATAAATTTGTATTACAACTATCCTAAATTATAATACACTATAATGGATTACAACTGTGATTATAATACACTATAAAGTATGATTGTATTACTATGATAATTATAATACACTATAATCTATCTATAAATGCGACAAATCTCTGTCTGTTTGTTTGTTTGTTTGTTTGTTTGTAATCCGCGTATCTCGAGAACCGTTCGTCCCACCGGCTTCAGATTCGGCAGGCGCGTTCCCCGCCGCCGCGCGGAGTGCAGTGCCAGGTCTCGACCCGACCCGACTCGCGGTTTTCCGAAACCGGCGCGAAACGTTCGGAATCTCCTTATGCGGAGCTGATTGTTGACATCAGGCTGTTCCGGAGGAAATCGGCGCAAGCGCTGAGTCATTGTGACATCACTTCATAAAAGGCTCTGACATCACGTACGCCACATGAGTCAACACAAAATCTCTGTGAATGTGTATGTATGTATGTAATCCGCGTATCTCGAGAACCCTTCTTCCCACCGGCACGCGCGTTCTCCAGATATGGGCATAAAGTCTGACATCAGAGTTTTCCGCAACCGGTACTGTGTGTGCAGAGATCTTCATATATGGGCATAAGTGGACAAAGACAAACAGATGGTCAAAACGGGTCCTATGACAACAGGTATATTGGGGTTTGCATTAAAGGGTGGGGCATTCATGGGGTTTGCATTAAAGGGTGGGGCATTCATTCCCTATTTCAAATTCGGCACGTGCGTTCCCCACCGCAGCAGGTAGTGCAGTGCTCGGCCTCAACCCGACCCGACCCACGATTGTTTGAAAAAGCGACAGAAATCTCATATATGGGCATAAAATGGACGCAGATAAACAGATATCTCCATATATGGCATATATGGGCATACAATGGATGCAGAATCACAAAGATCTCCATATACGGGCATAAAAGGGACACAGACAGACAGATACAGAGATCTCCATATATGGGCATAAAATGGATGCAGATAGACAGATATCTCCATATATGGGCATATATGGGCATAAAATGGACCCAGAACTATAACTGCAGTGATCTCCATATATGGACATAAAATGGACACCGACAGACAGATACAGATATCTCCATATATGGGCAAAAATGGACACAGGCAGACAAATGGTCAAAACGGGTCCTATGAAAACAGGTATAATGGGGTTTGCATTAAAGGGCGGGGCATTCATTACCTATTTACATTGTTCCGAGTTGGCCAGGTCGCCGACTAGACGCTGGGGCTTCTAGTAGATTATAATAGTGGTTAAAGCACAATAGAATCTATTATCATGTATTACAACTATATCCTGGTGGTCAAAATGAAAAGTCAGTGAGTGGTCAGTCATTATTAAGTGTTTGGCCCTGTTTGGCCTAGCTCAGACCTACTCTAGAGTGGATACTTTTTAGTACCACGTTTAGTACCACTTTCACACCACTCTACCCAGGTCCTTGTAGTGGAAAACCTGTCAGTGGGCGGTGTGGTGTGGAGTGGTGTGGTGTTGGGCCAGTGGAAAAGGGGCTTAAGAGAGATAATGAAAGGTCCTATCATGAGAGACCTACAATACAGTAGGTAAGCAAGAAACATCATACTACGCTATAATAAATTACTTTTATTTCATTCTGCGTCTCTGGAGGCCAATGAAGCGAGATGTTGGTGTTTCACTATCAGCAATATTGAGAGGTTCTCAAAAACGAAATTACGCTGCTTTATTTACACTATATTCAGAAAACAACAGGTTTTATGCAACATGATCCACCTGCTTATAAGCGAAACACTCGGTCATAAAGTAGAGGCCATCATCATGTTAAACCCTCTTTCATTCAAGGTTATTCCGCGTCATCATTTGAATTGCTATCGCTTCGACCCAAAGTGGGGAAAAAGAGCACGGAAGCCGTAATGCTGTTCAAGGAGAAACGATAAAGGGACCTACTGTACAGTAAATGATCCTCACCACTCGCTTTTAGCGACAGTGTTAACCTAACAACTGGACCCCTTAAACCTCAGACTAATAGACAGGATTACAGAAATGAAATGACAGTATTATGGCTTGAAGTCCTGACTAGCAGGACTAGGAAGGAGATATTAATGGCATATCTGGTAGCACTTAGTGTTAAGTGGTACCGGGTGCTTATTAAGTTTCCGATGCTCTAAGTCCGTGTCTGTTCTGGCCTCGGCTGATACGAGTTGCTCTCCAGGCCACGGTGAATGAACGCGGGGTGGGATTTGTGCTGGACTTAGGCCTGGTTATCAGCAGCCCTCAGTTAATACGGCACGGCGGTGACAATGTCACGACCACGCGGCGATCGGCAATATTAGAATTTTCCATTAAGCTGCGCCTTCTGCTTGTGTTTCCATGTGGAACGTGTTTCACCTGGATGGCCCCCCTTCCCCCCCCCCTACAAAGACACTGCCACCTACAGTATATATTGGACAGTAGTGCACGCACGCACGCACGCACGCACGCACGCACGCACACAGCAGGATTAGCAGGATTGACTTATTGCGACCGTTAGGTCACAAGTTACTTGAAAAGCTCCACCGGCTGTCCCTCCCTCCGTCAGTCTGTCTGTCACGTCACATCACATCACATCACATCACACTTTTGCCCCCACTCTTATCTCCTCCACCGTTGCCCCTATCCATGCCAAACTTTGCACACACACTCCTTGGCTGGAAAACCACAACCTCCAGCCCTGCTTTCTCACATGGCCCTCTTCTAGCGCCACCACGAGGCAGATTCATGCAAAACACTTGTTTGGACACTGCTCCTACAGATTTTGCCCTAAAATCACGCAAAGCGGTACACAGAATCTCTAAAGTCATGTCATCAACATGGATCTGTCCCACTTCCCATATTCCCTCCTGATCGGCTACGATTGCCTTCTTAAGGGGAGCACACACTGGACGCGAACGGCTGCGCAGCGGTATCGAAGCACCTGAAGTGCCGCACGGTAACCCCAACTGGATGTGACGCGCTGCCACACAGCACATCCATTTCCCCGGTGGGGAGAACCATGGGAGAACATGTTCACCGCGCGGCAACGCTGGAAAAATAGAACAGCGTCTGACGCCGCCGGTGTGGGTTAGTTCATTGAAAATAATGGGGCCGTATGTTTTGACGCGGCGCTTCCGCGCCGCCTCCGCGTCCAGTGTGTGTTCCCCTTAAAGTTTGTGTATGCGACCTGATGGTCGCTTATCTCCCGATTAGGGAGTCTTACTGGTACTTAGTTTTGCATTCAAAATAGCCGATCTACAAGCTCACATTGTGTGACGTGTAGATCTATTTTCTGTGCATGACGAGGCGCACAGCCACGTGTGACTCTACCAGTTGTTTACTTAGTGTATACCGATGACACAATGCAACCTTTTGCATCTTCTCCCTCTGAACTTTGTCAACTTGGGTCTTTCAGAGGCAGCGTAGCATCAGATATCAGCTGTAAATAAGGAGCGGGCACCATATCCAGGGGCGTCACAAGGGGGGGGGGGGGAGTTACTAGGGCCCAATGTGGAGGGCCCTTAATTATTTTATCCTTTAGCTATTGAAAAAATGCCACGCTGCGAGCTTGTAGATCTGCTATTTTTGAAAAGTCGTGAAAATGTGTGCAAATCTTTGATTATATGTATTTTTTTTAAGCAAACATTTGTAACTCAAATTTAGCTTCTGGGGGATCCCTGGAACTAAATATTTTGAGATGGGGGTCCGTGGCCAAATACATAACATTTCGGGGGTCCTTCACATGAAAAGGTTTGAGCACCACTGACACAGAAACATAAGTTTGCTCACAGCGCCGCACTCTTGAGCTTGCATATCTGCTATTTTTCAATAGTTAAAGCACAAAATATAAACCCCCTCCCCTATATGAAGAGCATTCATGGGTGGGCCCGCAGTGAATCCTTGTACCCAGGGCCCAGAATTTGGTGGGACGCCCCTGCTCAGCATCCTGTGTTTTGGTTCGGGAGACATCCATCAGCAGATATGGCCTCTAAAATCAATCAAAGCCTATTCACACAACACTGAGGAAGGAGATTGGGCAGTGGAGGTAAATATGAAACAGACGAGCCCTCGTAATTCAAAGTGGATCTCGCATTCAGCTGGGCTTTTAGAGACGAGATACTCAAGGTCTTACCATTAGGGGGCAATTACTGTATGTTGTTCCTCATTAAAACCCATTTAGAACGGGGTACACGTTATTGTGTATCATTATTTTATGCTTTAACTATTGAAAATAGCAGATATACAAGCTCACAGCGCGGCACCGAGTGCCGCGCTGCGAGCTTGTAGATCTGCTATTTTTTTGAAAAATCGTGAAAATTCGCGATTTTGACCCGATTCTATAAGTGTCTTTTGAATCCTTCTAAGATTCTTTTGAAAAACCTATGTTTCTATGTCAGCAATCTGGCTATAGCCATCGTCAAAGAAAAGGTCCTTTTCACTTAAATGGAGCTCAGTTGGTCTGTTCTTGAGAGACTACTATGTCAGTGGTTCTCAAACCTTTTCACGTGAAGGACCCCCAAAATGATATGTATTTGCCCACGGACCCCCATCTCAAAATATTTAGTTCCGGGGACCCCCCCAGAAGCAAAATTTGAGTTACAAACGTTCGCTTTGAAAATGCATATATTCAAAGATTTGCACACATTGTCACGGCATTTAAAAAAATAGCAGATCTACAATCTCGCAGCGCGTGCCGCGCTGTGAGCTTGTAGATCTGCTATTTTTCACTGGTTAAAGCATTCAATAATTCTAGGCCTGAATGGGTTAACCTCAATCATAGTTAAGTTGGGGTTGAGTTTTGGCTGGCACCACCACCACCCTGTGCGCTCCCTTCTCCTTCTTGAATCCCGTCCAAGGAAATGTTTATTGGCAGGTGTAAGAATTCCATCTAGTAATTAAGTCCTCTGGCATTATTAAATACTAAAGGTTCGTCTTCGTGAGATTGATATGCTCTGTAATGGCAAACCTCATCTTTTTGATAACATTTTAAATAGAGCTCGAGCGAGTTCAATGTTTACCCTAACACTTTCATACATTAACGTGTCTTATAAAGCAGCGCCTCAAATACAGACGCCCCCAAGTCATGATTGCACAAAGTCTGTTAGTCTAATTTACTTTTTTCTTTTTGACTGATACACTTTCCTGTGTCTAACATTTACAGCAATTTCTTTCCTGTTTTGTCATGCTGTACAAACAAGGTCTTTCACTCTTAACACATCGGGTGCCCAGAATTATTCGACGTTTAATTTGCTGGTGCCCATGGCAACCCGCCATTTTACCTACCTTCGAAGTACTGGCGAGAAAAGTAATCCGAGTAAATGTAATCCAAGTATGTCCTGTTTATTTCGCGAAAATCTTTTCTTTCAGTCAGGACCGTTTTTTATCAATTCTAAGCTACAGTGTTTGTGTTACGGCCGGTAGAAGAGGCTGCCGTTTTGAGAAAAAAAAGAAAAAAGGAAGAGAATCCGGAGAAAACAGCATTTTTGTGTAGCCGCTAAACAGGAAGTCAACGAGACAGACAGCACGTCCGGGTGACGTAATTTCGCGCTGCATGTTGGGAAATGGAGTTTGTTTCATCACCGCGGTAGCCAAGTGCAGTAGCTACAGTACAGTATAGTTTACTGTACAACGCGTCGAACGCGTCGTGGGCACACGTAAACATCACAGAGATTGGCGCGTGGGCACCACGTGGGCGTTTAATGTGTTAATTACTGTACATTTCTTTATCCATCTTAGACTTTATTTCGACAGCACATTTCTCTTGAAAGTTAAGATGCACAGATACACTTTAATCACTTGAAAGTCAACAATCTTGGTTCTTCTAGTGAAATATGTCAATCTCTATTCAGAATCTTGACATTACAATCATTTCATCATTTTAATACAAAATTGGAGTTTGTTGCTCTGCCTGGTTAAACTGTCCCTTTGAAACGTTGAATTTAGTTTTTGCTATGTTGGTGCCAATGGGAGTAAAGAGTCAGTTACCCAGCCATGCCTCAAGTTAGATGGCACTGTTGAACCACTTTGACCTATTTTTGAAAATAGCCAAAATCGCTTGTTGCGTTGTGAGCTTGTAGATTGTCTATATTCGCCACATGACACCATTGTACGACAAAGTATAAAATAGCTTGTGTTTAAAACCAGCTGGAGAACATTAGTAATCACACATTCAAATTTCCCTTTGACTTTTTTAGAATCTAATTATTCTTCATTGATTTGTATTATTCAATTTAGATTGTGTGCTTCGTTCACTTTTGTAGAATCTTTGAGCATTCTTCTGTAGTTTAATTAATTAATGACATTTCTTTAAAGGATTTGTTTTGGCATTTTCTATGCTTTTTATTTCCAATAGTTCTGTGCAGAGAGACAAGAAATCAAGGGCAGAGAGAGAGGAGAGGAAGATTTGAACACGGGTCCTCGTACTCACAATTAAGGAAGCATTTGGTCTGTGCACTACGACTGACTGAGTCACTTCCCCCGCTTGAGTATTCTTAAAAGTATTACAAACATCATGATTATTCATGTCTGACCAATGACCTTGGATCTTTGAGCATGCATAATCTTGCCTCCTCAAAACTAGATATAAGTCCTAAAAACTAGATAAAAGTCCTAAAAAACTAGATAAAGGTCCTCCTGTCTCATTTATGCTCATGCCTGTATGCTGATGAATGGGAAATTCACTGATTGTGGAATACAAGTCTAAACTAATTAGCTTATTTGAAAGTAGAATTGTGTGCGCAGATCTTATACAACTGATACTAATTGAAAAATAAGGCTCATACTGTACACACTCACGAAATCTGCAAAGTGACTAAAGCTGTCAAATAAATGGAGTGAAGTAAAAAAGTACAATATTCGCTTCTGAGATGTAGTGGAGTAGAAGAAGTATCAAGACATGAAATTACTCAAATAAAGTATAGAACTACCTTGAAATTGTACTTGAGGGGGGGTTGTCTGGCCCTGTTACAGATGTTGTCCAAAAATCATGCAGATCGGTACACAGTATCTCTGTAGCCATTAAACGAAAAGGGTATTTCTTACATTGATGCTCCTACATATTATCATGCAAGCACCAGTTGCTTGCATGAAAGTTACTTTCCATCCCTCATATACTAGTGGGAGAAATATGTAACAAAAAAAGGCAAATGTGTTCACTTCCGGCAGAAAGCATGAAAATTTGCACCTAGGGGTATTTTTGTGTGCTGAATTCAAAAATTGACGGTCCCAAGCACTTTTCCCATGGGATCTGGTGGCTCTCATTCACTTACCATACTAGGGAAAAAAGACCCCCCAAAAAATCTTCTTCAAGTAGCATGTGAGGGGTCAAACTAGGTGTTTTTCGGGATTCTGAATCCATTGCAAGCATTTGTTTTGCACGGAAAAAAATTCTTTCCGAGAAATGGACACAACAAAACTTTGAAAAGTGATGACTCATCACTACACCATAGTTTGTGGGGTCCATTTCTTCCCCAAGGAATGTTTTTTGTGCAAAACAAATGCTTGGAATGGATTCAGAATCATGAAAACCCCCTAGATAGACCCCTCACATGCTACTTAAAGAAGATTTTTGGGGGGTCTTTTTTTCCTAACCCTAACCCTATGGTAAGTGAATGAGAGAAAAGTGAATTTGAGAAAAGTGCTTGGGACCGTCAATTTTTGAATTCAGCGCACAAAAATACCCCTAGGTGCAAATTTTCACGCTTTCTGCCGGAAGTGAACACCTTTTTCACATATTTCTCCCACTATACTGTGTGCACAAGTGCACACCCCATAACCCACACACTGCACATCATTTCGGAGCTCATATCTTTGAACGGGTAAGGGCTAGTCCAACATTAATTACAACTGGTGGGACTGTGAGTGTTGAACTGAGAGCATAAAGTTGAGCTGAGAACGTCTTTGGTTAAATAGATTTTAAATTTATTTTTTGGGAACACTGATTTCTTGGAGGTCCCTGTTGTGGATACAGTACATATGGCTTTTGAGCGTCTTTCAATTGATGTATCTTGACACTAGCATGTGTAAGAATACAATATGATGCTCTAATCACATTGCAAAGTGAATTGATCATTTATGCTAAATAAACCTTTTCCACAAACGTGACCAATATAATTCAGCTTTGTAGGAGATACAATACATCGATCTTTCCTCAGCAAGACGTGAACGTTGTGTTGCCTCCATATCTGTGATCAGTATGTACAGTATGATGACATGTTATAGGTGTCCTTAATTTAACTTATTTATGAATGCATGACTGTAAAGAATGACTTGTCTGTGACTTTTATTTTTTTAGGTTTGCAATTTGTTGCAGTAACAGACCAGAGGACTGTTAGGATACAGTTTGCCCATAGACTGTTAAAATAAAGGTTAGCCTTGGCTAGTTTAGTTTAGTTAGAGACAAGACTAGATACAGTAGATAGACAGACAGGCAATACAGCAATACATGCTAGCCTACTTGAGTAATCTGCAACCTTACACAATACACATAGAAGGCTAGATTGTCATAAATAAGCAGAGACATCACTTATGCACAAAACTCAGATGTTATTCAAAGGTGCATGCTGTACATTAGGCGACAAATGAACCCACGTTTTTAACCTCGGTACAGTATACCGTCGTCCTGAAGCTGGTATTGGTTGTATAGTGGATGCGTTGCGTCACTAGTAGGCCTAATCTACAAAGGATCTTTATAAATAATAAATATATTATTAAACTTGTATCCATGCTATAGTCGCAGGCCGTGCAAATACGCCTCAAAATAGTTTAAATTGTTCAATGCAATAATCGCTGTCAATTGTGACAAAAATAACACTAACAAAATAATTTCTATCAGATAGTTGGAAGGGTAAATATTTAGCCTGTTTAAAACAACAGTATCATAGAACAGTGTAGGCGTGCTGACCTTAAAGCAACTACAGGTAAGTTAGGTATCAAGTGGTGGAAAAAGTACTCACATCTTTTACTTAAAAGGATATTTCACTTTCAAAAAAACCTTTTGTCATTTCATCGTCTAATCAAGCTTTTGGGAACACCCACGACAGTTTTTGAATTTCTTCATTCAGTATTGAAAACAACTGTCCTTTTTTTCTGGTGACTCCTAACACCCTCTGAATACGTGAGCAGGCCGTGTTTTTTCATTAACTTTTTTCATTATTTTTTTTATAATCTTTTATTGTATTTAATAATTTTCATTTCCCCCAAAAATGTATAGATATCAATGAAAAATATTATAGAAAAAACACGGCCTGCTCACGTCAGGAGTCACCAGAAAAAAGGTCGGGTGTTTTAATTGAATCTATCATGGTTAAAATGGTGTTTGAAGTTATAATGGGTTTGTATAGGAAGGCCCTGGAAGGGGGAAAATGGGGGGAAATGAATATCAAATATCTAAATACTGAATGAAGAAATTCAAAAACTGTCCTGGGTGTTCCCAAAAGCCTGATTAGACGATAAAATGACAAAACATTTTTTTGAAAGTGAAATATCCCTTTAAATAAAAGTATCAACACCGCAGTGTAGAAATACTTTGTCACAAGTACATGTCTGGAGGCGAGCTTGCTCTAAGCTTTTCTTAAGGCTGTCCTTAAGCCACAGAGCAAGCTTGCCCTTTCAAAGCATGTGACTTCCATAGGGAATGAATTGTACGCTGCTTTACCCCCCACCTCCCCCAGGTAAAGCACAAAGCATGTGCTTTAAATGTGTGGCCCCGGCCTACAGAAACACGCTAAACTGTAGTTGTGATTTCCTTGTGCTTTTAAAAGGTTGCTGTGTATCTTTCTGTACCAAGTGGAATTTTCCCCAAATATCACTATACTGTAATTCATAATGAAAGATATTTGAATACAGCTTCAGTACTTCAGTACTACAGAGGGAGACTCAATGTACTGTACAGTGTCAGTGTGCTCATTGCTTTATCCATCTATCTGGTCACACAAGTCTTCTCTTATTCTATCCTTATAGTAAGGGAATATCTTAAAAAGTCCTGGAATTAATTCCTTACCAAAATATTTCTTCACCAAAGTGTTCGTAAAGGTGTCTAGTAACACATCCCACAAAGACTGAAATTCAGTTTCCCTAGGAGAATCCGTGACAGCTGCTGAAAGTTGGAGTCCCATTAACTTATACAGGAAAAAACACACCAAAATAAATATGTTTTAAGTAGCATGTGAGGGGTCAAACTAGTTTTTTTTTTTCATGATTCTGAATCCATTGCAAGCATTTGTTTTGCACATTCCTTGGGGTAAAGGCGGCTCCCACAAAACTGTGAAAAATGATGACTCATCACTAAACCATAGTTTTGTCGGGCCGTTTTTTGACCAAGGAATGTTTTTTGTGCAAAACAAATGCTTGCAATGGATTCAGAATCATGAAAACCCCCCTAGTTTGACCCCTCACATGCTACTTAAAACATATTTATGTTGTGTGTTTTACCCTGTATAGTTAATTTAATGGGAGCCCAACTTTCCGCGGCTGTCACAGATTCTCCTAGGGAAACTGAATTTCAGTCTTTGTGAGATGTGTTACTAGACACCTTTACAAACACATTTGTGAAGAAAGTTTTTGGTAAGGAATTTATTTCCAGGACATGACACTATTTCTGAAAATATTCCCTTCCTATTCCTATTGCATGTGGAGGAAATTCAAATCATCTTGAACACAACCACGTCTTGCTCATCCGCGACAATTCACATGCCATTTGACGTAACATCGTTTCCCCCCAAACAGTTTGGATTGATTGATTGATTGATTGAAGACTTTATTAGAAGTTTGCATAGGAAAAGGTACAGTTTCATGACGGTACAGTTCACTGGTACAAGGTCTACTAAAAGGAGATCCATGAAAAGACTAAGCTTATTTCCACAGGAAACCATTAAAGTATCTCATATAACATTGAATAACATTGAATGGAAAACTATGTTAATTATTAGAGTCCAATAGCAAGCGTTTTATTTTCTTCTAAGCACTTCCGAGTGACGAGCAGGTCACACATTACATTTGGTCTGGTGTATCCAGCATGATTCATTGTGCTGCCTCTGTTCAGTGATGTCACGAATCCCTGCTTGTACACTTCTCCTTAAACGCATCATGAGTAGTTAAAGGACAACTTTAGTTTTTTACAACAAGGGTTCATATTTTAGATTGTAATTAAAGAATATAAAAGATGAGTGTTAAATTGATTTCATTTACTTCTTTCTATTGTTTTAGAGATTCTTGTTTCAGTGGTTGGGGGCATGCGTACAAGTGGCTAAATATGTCATTTTACACATAATAAGCCCATTCCAAAGATAGAACGCAACCTTTCATGGTTGGATGTGACTTATGGGGGCTAGAAGTGTTACTGTAAATAGCAATAAAGAAACTGATGGCTTATTGTGTCTAAAAATACATATTTAGCCACTTGTACGCATGCAACCATGCGTACGCATGCCCCACATTTTAGCACGGTAAATGCGATAAAACAATAGAACAAAGCAAATGAAAACATTTTAACACTCACTTTTTCTTTTCTCTAATTACAATCTAAAATATGAACCCTTGTTGTAAAAAAACAAAGTTGTCCTTTAATGGTGTGCTCTCTTTTGTGTGTGTGTGTGTGTGTGTGTGTGTGTGTGTGTGTGTGTGTGTGTGTGTGTGTGTGTGTGTGTGTGTGTGTGTGTGTGTGTGTGTGTGTGTGTGTGTGTGTGTGTGTGTGTGTGTGTGTGTGTGTGTGTGTGTGGTGGAAGGGGGGAGATTGGGGGTGGTGGCTCTGGGGACTTGCTTCTCCCTTACAAATGAATGTGATGACATTTTAATAGCTGGGTGTTCTCAGGCATAGACACACAATCGCTGCTCATTGAGTGCGGTGGGCCGGGGCCAGTGGCACCGTGAGTTATGTGGCCCCACCCCCCCGTAAGAACAACCAACCAAAATACTGTCACTGCACTGGCGTGGGTGGAAAGCTCATATCTCCATTTATTTATTTTTAATTTTTTTGTAAATCGTCGTTGTCGGGTGGAAACCTTGTATGTCCAAAACCGTTCGTTTTGTGTTTGTCGTTTTAAAAATGATTTAAATGAGTGAAAACAGCAGATCTACAAGCACACAACGCCTCGCGGTGCGAGGCGTTGTGCGCTTGTAGATCTGCTGTTTTCGCTACTTTTGTGCGACAGCCTTGTATGATGAAGAAGGGCTTTGCTTTGCGAAAAAAATTACAAATTTGAAACTTGGAGATACAAGGTTTCTGCCCGACAGACAGTGACGAAATGTGAATGAAGTAGGCCTACTAGAACTAGACTAGATTGTAGGAGTAGTGTAAAAGTAGTACGTTGCGATGCAACACGTTGTAAGCTTGTAGATCCGCTACTTTTGCTAACATTTCTGAAGGTGAAAGTGTCTGGGTTTTATAAATAAATAAATAAATACTGTGTGTGTGTGTGTGTGTGTGTGTGTGTGTGTGTGTGTGTGTGTGTGTGTGTGTGTGTGTGTGCGTGTGCGTGCGCGCGCCTGTGCCTATGTAAAACACTTATGAGCTTATGACTAAATAACTAGATTGAATGCATTGGAACACAGGTTCCTTTTTTTCCATACCCTGAAAAGTAATGGTTTTGGACATAAAGGGTTTCCACCCGACGGGGACGATATATATCTGTAGATTGCCTTTCTGAGCATCACAAGTGTTTATCGTCGGCGCGGCGCGGCCGCCGGCAGCGTGATGAATCTGCGGTGATCAGTTAAAACCACATTGATGATAAACTAATGAATCAGGAGCGGCATTAATCAAACAGGGGGGGGCCCGCACAGCAAGATGAATGGAAATGCAAAAGTTCCCTGCTAATGATGAAGTGCTAACAATTTGGTGGCGGACAAGGAGAGAGGGGAAAATTACACACCGGGGCTTCATGCATAATCTCAGAAGATATTAATATTTCAACCTCCCCTGCCTCAACATTGCAGCGTTTAGAAGGCATAATCAAATTTCATTACCCACCAAACCGACATGATTAACCCTCAAAGATCTGGAACGCACCCGAGTCACATTATTATTTTATGCTTTAACTATTGAAAAATAGCAGATATACAAGCTCACAGATAGATCTGCTATTTTTGAAAATCATGAAAATGTGTGCAAGTCTTTGGATATCTTTGACCCGACTTCTAAATCCTTCCTCTAAATCAGTGGTTCTCAAACTTTTTCATGTCAAGGACGCCCAAAATTACATTTATTTGGCCACAGAACCCATCTCAAAATATATTGTTCCGGGGATCCCCCAGAAGCAGAGATTTGAGTTACAAATGTTTGCTTTGAAAAATATATATTGAAAAATGTGCACACATTTTCACGATTTTTCAAAATAGCAGATCTACAAGCTCGCAGCGCCGCGCAGTGAGCTTGTAGATCTGCTATTTTTCAATAGTTAAAGCATTACATTATTCCAAGGCTAAATGGGTTAAACAGAACAGACTCTGGGTTCAGAGGCTCACACTGCGGCACACGTTGGCTGCCACTCACCCTTGTCTCCACCTCCTTCATCACCCCCCTCGCCCCCGCCCCCAGTGGAACCCACCGGCACACAGATCCAAATCGGCGTTTTGTGACCGGTCTTGCATCTTTGACCACACGCTTTCACCCTGCTTGTGCCTTTATCTGTCAGTCACAGGGACGTGCTGGCCATTGGGAAAAGCGGGACAACTCCCGAACGGCCGGTTCATTCCTGGCCGGTCCAGGCCGGCCATTAGGAAAAAATTAAACTGTTTGCACAAAAGTAAAAATTAAACTGTTCTCACAAAAGTAGTGAAAACAGCCGATCTATACAAGCACACAACGCCTCGCACCGCGAGGCGTTGTGTGCTTGTAGATCTGCTGTTTTCACTAGTTTAAATCATTTTTTAAATGATAAATACAAAACAAACGGTTTTAGACATACAAGGTTTCCACCCGACAACGACGAAATATAACTAATGCAATTGGCCCACTGGCTTGTCACTTGTCATGATCTGAAATGGCAGATCTTTGAGTAGCAGCAGCTACTATATCTCTCTCTATAGCGCGCAATGAGGGTCTCTCCAATTCGTTTTCCCGGGCTGAATCAGGGGCCCAGCACGTCCCTGGTCAGTCATGTCTGATATAGACTCTGTCTTTCACAGCCTGGCCCTTGGATGGGCGGCTTCGTCTTGGTCACCATCTTGTAATACTCATGCTTTATTTTGAGTTTGCATTAACCACTAAAACTCTACTGTATGTAGTTGACCCATGTGCTCCATATTGGGTCCGCTAGTATTTCCCGCTACACCAAATCTTTGACAGGGTTTCAGGGACTTGCTGAAGACTGCTTGCTCAGTTTTATGGCTGCAAATCAACAAATATATAAAGTTGATGAAAAAAAAAAGTTTAATATGCATATTTAAAGACTCAAAATAGGCCTGTTGGAATGATTTTCCATATTTGAACATCTGTCATCAAGGTTGTGGTTAATCCCTATTGTTGAACGGGGTCCCCCAGGGATCTGTACTTGGCTCCCTCCTTTTTCCCCTACAGCTATATTTTCGTCCATGCATGGTTTACCCCTTATCCCTAAACTCAGTGTTTCCCCTATATGCATTAAGGAGTGGCGGGCCGCCGCCCCTTAAAATCTGGCCGCCGCTCTATGATTTTATTATTTTTTTTTTTTAAGATTTTTTTTTAATTATTTTTTTAAGATTTTTCAGATGAATTATTTTCACAACAACGTGACTCATGTTGAGAATACGGTTGTTCTCTCGGTTAGGTACGGCTGGAAGGAGATTATAGCGCTCCTCTGCTACACTCATTGATTGGATGGAGAAACAACAGCTGTGCACCGAGTACAAAGTAAACCCACTCGTCCAGTCGCATAGGCAGTGCCTATTAGGCACTGTTACAGGAGAAGTTTACTTGTTGTCCCATATCATTACAGCTTAGCTGTACATTTCTCAAGATTCATTTAAAAAACGTATTGATAATGATTTTAGAGTGGTTAGTTTGTGGTTGTCTGTGGCTAAATGTGCAGTTTTTGTCTGACTGTTAGCAAGCAACCTAGCCTACAGTGTGTGGAGAAAAATAACAACATGCAGTTGCCAGGTCTGATAATATAAGCCATGTTGGGCTAGGTTGGATGAAATACCATGCAGTGTTGCCAAATCTGACTATTATAAGTATTTTGGGCTCTTATTTCTGTAAACTTGCTTGTAAATAATGGTGGTTGCCAGGGCACCAAATTCTGGGCTCCGGGTACAAGGATTCACTGTGGGACCCCCATTAATGTTCTTCATAGGGGGGGGTGTCAGTGGTGCTCAAACCTTTTCATGTGAAGGAGGACCCCCAAAATTATATTAATTTGACCACGGACCCCCATCTCAAAATAGTTCCAGGGACCCCCCAGAAGCAAAATATGAGTTACAAATGTTAAGAAATACATATTTTCAAAGATTTGCACCCATTTTCACGACCTTTCAAAAATAGCAGATCTACAAGCTCGCTGTGAGCTTGTCTATCTGCCTATCTGCTATTTTTCGATTGCTAGTATAAAATAATTAAGGCCCCTCCACCTTGGGCCCTAGTAACTCAGTCCCACTTCCCCCCCTTGTGACGCCCCTGGTGGTTGCTTGTGAGCTTGTAGATCGGCTATTTTCAAATAGCGGAAGTATTTAGGTTTAAAGTGCTCATGTGGCCTATTATGGCTATTCAATTATTTTGGGCATGTTTTCATAGACCTGGTTGTTTATTCCTCCTGACAAATCTGACAACAGAACTTACTTAGGTTATTTACTTAAGTTTGAAAAGCCAAAAAGTATTTATTTGTGTGTGTAAATAAAGCACTTTGAAACTGAAGATGGTGGCAAATGTTGATGATAATAAAATAAAGATCAGAAGATGATGGCCAATGTTGTTATAAAATACAAATCTATATATTTATTTTTTAACTGAGTTAGAATCGCGCAAACACACCCAACCCGAAAAACACCGAAAATGTTCCGCCTGCACGCCGCTCTGTGCGCGAACGCTATGCCGCTCCCAGCGACTCTCCCCCCACTCCTTCAGCTTCTGCCTAGGGGAAACACTGCTAAACTTATTTTTATTATTTTGAAAATACTTAGCCGATCTACATCGACACGTTGTCAGCTTGTAGATCAGCTATTTGACATATTTATGATATAATGGCAAAAGTCCAAAGAGCCCCAAAAATCTCTTTGCCAAAAACATAGCATATCTAGGACAAGTTGCGACTTGTGAGCTTTTAGAGCTGCTGTTCCCACTGGAAGGCCAGAATAGGGACACTATATGGTTCATATGGTAAAAGAATATTTAAAAAAAAAATCAGTTGTGTCACTGACATTAAACTCTGCATTAGTGTTAAAGAGGTGGTGCCATGATTTGTCCCCCCTCTAAAACATGATTAGCAGGTATTATGATTATACTAGGAGGAAGATTTTTTTCCAAAAAAAGTATACAGAAAGAGTTAAAATTGGGTTTTTATGTGGCCACACCCCCAGTTCATTAACTCATACCCTGCCAAAAAAGACGTTTTTATTAACACTCATGTTGCTATGATTTTTTCTCTTCAATGTCTCGCGTTGCCATGGTTACCATAGACTTCCATGTAATTGTGCAAGTGTGTAAAAAGTGCACGCCCATGCCTAGATGATGCACCACGTGTGTAGATGCTGTTCACAGCTTTCAAACAAAAAAATCCGCTTCCGTTCAGGCATTCATGATTTATCAGCCATTATGTTTTCTTCAGATGTAAACAAACATGGCTGCCATGTTTGAAAGAATGGGTTGGTATGGGGGTTAAACATGCAATTTCGCGATCGCGATCATGCCTAATACATTTCTGGAGGTCCAAAAAAAAAATTTGAAATTTTTTTTTTTGAAAAAAAGATTTTTTTTTTTTTCAAAAACGGCCCAAACTCGGGAAACTCGGGGTTGGCACAGCACTAGTACCAATACAAACTCGGGAAACTCGGGGTCGGCACCATATGTGTTAATAAAAACGTCTTTTTCACTATGGACCTCCCTGCCAGACGTCTTCTGAACGTCTTTTAAAAAAAAATATATATATATATATATATATTTATTTATTTATTTATTTTTTGAAAAAAAAAAATGTGGACCGTGTACAGTGTACTAGGCATGATCGTGATCGCGAAA
This sequence comes from Nannobrachium achirus, assembly GCF_963921795.1. Taxonomy (NCBI): domain Eukaryota; kingdom Metazoa; phylum Chordata; class Actinopteri; order Myctophiformes; family Myctophidae; genus Nannobrachium; species Nannobrachium achirus. The sequence goes on along the minus strand of NC_137810.1, from coordinate 14,233,938 downwards.
TTGCATGTTTAACCCCCATACCAACCCCATCTTTCAAACATGGCAGCCATGTTTGTTTACATTTGAAGAAAACATAAGGGCTCCTTTCTCCTGAATGCCTGAACGGATTTCCAAGCGGATTTTTTTGTTTGAAAGCTGTGAAAAGCATGCACATGCATAGTGCATGATCTGTGCACGAATGTGTGCACCAGCGTGCACACTATTGGCGAACCGGCAATATAAGAGGTCATCCCACTTTAAATATGGCACCGACTGAGTTAAGTATGCATGGATGTCATGGTGGGTGGTGACCCAGCTGAAGTTAGCCACACCCCACAGTGTTGGGTGAATGGTAATTAGGGGAGGAGTTGATTCTGTGATGTAATTGTATCTGTGTTTTTTAACTGACACTTTTGACCACAAGGTGGCACCCTCCAAGAGAAAACAAACAAATACCAAGAGAATACATAATTGCTCATAAAAAACACACCAGGGGGTCTAATGCAGTACTTTCAACCTCCTAGACACATGAAAAACAGAAAAAGTACAAAACTATGGCACCACCTCTTTAAGGTACAGTAGCAGCACACTGTTTTGTCCTGGTTCGTTCACCCACTCACTCACGCCTGCCAGGCACAACACATTCTGGTTTTCCAGTGGTGGAAAGTAACCAAGTACATTTACTCAAGTACTGTACTTAAGTACAATTTTTAGTTATTATTTGTATTTGAGTATTATTATTTTACTTGAGTATTTCCAATTTCCAATACTTTTACTACATCATCGTTTTTTTTTAATATATTTCGATTTTTATTATCGTGAGAACGATGGCTTCCATTACAACATTGTAACTTTTCAGGAATAGAAAGCCTACAGTTTCTATTAGCTTGGATTCCCCGTCGACGATGGTAGACGGATTTCTTAACTCCCCAGAGCCCTCCTATGAGACAAAGACAGAGTAAGAAAAGAAATGTGCTATTTTATCATGAACATTAGTGAGGACCAATTATATGAAGACAGGTTGAAAAGTGGTGAAGTCTTCCTTTAAAGCAGTGGTTCTCAACCTGTGGGTCGGGACCCCTAGGGGGGTCCCCAGATGATTAACTTAATGTGCAACATTGTTTTCTCACTCTACAGTAAACAAACCAACACAAAGTTTAAGTGTATAGAGTGTATCTGCACATTTCTAGTGACAATTTAATACCTCTGAAAAATTGGCCAAATTGTCAAATATTGAAGGCAGAAATTGTGTAAATAGCATGTAGATCTGCTATTTTCACAATAGAACCGTGTTATACAAAATGTTATGCCTCAACTCTTAGTGCTCTTCAAGGTAGGGGGTCCCCCGTTAAAATATGATTATTTTGGGGGTCGTGGCCTAAAAAGGTTGAGAACCACTGCTTCATAGTACATTTCGATGTACTTTGCACTTTTACCCAAGCAAATGTAGAATTCCGGACAGTATTTCTACATTGCAGTATTGATACTTAGTAAAAAAGAAAATAGTACTTTTTCCACCGCTGTTGTTTTGACTCAGGAAGGCTCTTATCTGCATGTCAGGCTGGTGGGCCGAGGGAGAGCAGAGAGAGAGAGAGAAGCCCCCTTCTCAGGCTGGATTGGGGGGGCCGCCTTCCAATCTGTTCCTCTGCTCCTGTGACCTCTCCAGTCGCTCCATAATCTCCACATCGCGCTTCTTCAGAATAACTGCGCCGACGACCCCATCCTCTGTTCCTCTCCGTCGCCTTTCTCAGTCTTTTATTTATTTATTAACTTTTATTCCTTTATTTCTCTTTATGCCGGATCATACGTGTACCCCTCCCGTGAACGTGTGTGATGGGGAATGAAAGGGGATATTATATATTTTTCTTTTTGTATCTGTCATTTTCTTTCTATCTCCCATATGACTTCTTAATCCATCTGAATGCATAGTAGATAATGTTTTGGGCCAAATAACATAAGAGGAAAGATAGACTCCCAAGGACCGATATCTTTATTGCTTGGAGGATAAACGGATTATGTCAGCCATTTTCTGCTGCTGACAGCTTTTCTTATTAACCGATTTTATTTTTAATCTGCCAAGGAAGAAATGCCGGTTTTATGTCACAATAAAACGCTGGTCACATCTAATACTGCCCTCAAACAAACAGATTTCTCAAAGCCGAGGAAATTTGAAATAACTTTAAAGAGGGTTTTTTTTAGGAAAAGGAGGGGGCGGGGGGTTGTCTTCATCCACACAAGCTTGTTCAACTGAGGAGTAAAAGCTTTCTTTTTTTTCTAAAGTCCTTCACAGTTGTATTCTTCGCTTAAATATTTATTTCTTGATTTTGATGATCTCTGGGTGGAGGGGGATAAATGCCTCCATCACAATAAAAAAAGCCTTATGTGTGGGCGGTCTGTTGTGTGTGGCTTGAATAAGGATTAAAAATAAATATAATAAAAAAAGAATAGCATGAGAGCCTTGCTTAACAACCAATAAATGCAATGGTGAGCTGTTCAGGGAACACAATGGATGTTTCTGTTGATGGGACAACAGCACAATTGAACTTTTGTTTCTTTACTGAGCTCTGGCCTGTATCTCAGGTGCAGGTCCAGGTTCCTGTCTGAGTGAGTGGAAGGGATTCGGGTGGTGGTGGCAGTGTTGGGAAAGTTCACTTTAAAAACGAACTAGTTCAAGTTCAAGTTCAGAACTTCAAAAATGAACTAGTTCATTTTTAGTTCACAATTCCCCATTATGAACTAAAGTTCATGGTTCCCCAAAATGAACTACATAGTTCTTTTTTAGTTCTTTTTTTAACCATATTTTTTTTATACTTTTGGCTATTCAAAAAAAAAAAAAAAAAAGGAAAAAAAAAAATATATAAAGGTCTATATATATATAAATGTTTAGACGTTGCTGCATGCTATTATTTGTCAAAATTATTGACTCAGCCCATATAGAACCACACACAGCAATAATTTCATCCAACTTAACATTGAGGTGCCCACAATATTTATGTGCCCACTGCCTAGTTCCCAGTCTTCCTGCACCCTTATTGTGAAGGGCTGAATGTAATAACCATGTTATTGTCTCATTGTGTGAAATATCATAATATTCAAAACAAATATTTGACTCCAATTGATTCCCCACACAGTATTGACTTGATATAGCAATAAAAAAATATATATATTACACAGCAGTTGTGGGAAAACTAAGACATTGTTCAAAAAACACAATTCCGATTTTGGTCATTTTGGAAATAGGGCAAAACATATATTTTTCTTCAATCTTTTGACACTCTAACCAAAATTGTTCTATAAACCATAATCTACAAATTGGAAGTGAAAGAAACTTTAACACACATTTGAAATGAAAACAAAAAATTACATGTACAAGGAACCCCACTAGAAAAAAACAAAAAAATTACATGTACAAGGAACCCCACTAGAAGGCAGACGTTTCTAAACCGTGCACAGCATGTTTCCGCGTTGGTTAAAATAGCTGATCTACAAGCTCACGTTGTCTCGTGGATGCGACGCGTTGTGAGCTTGCAGATCAGCTATTTTCGCCGTGCAACACACATAGGACAAAGTATAGTCAGTCAGGCTTGCGAGACGAGGAGGAGATTCACAGTGCAGCAGCAGAGTGCAGACAGCACCGCATATCGGAACGTTCACGAGATGCAGTAGGCACTGCTGCGTGCTGCTGCGTGCAGTGCCTACTATTGGAGCATGTAAATGAAAAGAGAGACGAGAGGAGCAGAGGACAGATGACCGCGGAGGCGCGGACCGCCGCATGAACGGCCGACGAACGCCGACGAACGTCGTTCACGGGCGTCAGAATGACCGCGTTCGACAATATCGTTCATCAAGCGAAAACAATTACGTTCAGTTCACGTTCGCCCAAAATATGAACGTGTTCATGAACGATCGTTCTTTGAACGCGTTCGGGTACAACACTGGGTGGTGGTGATGGTGGTGTTTGGGGATCATCTAAAATGAATCCATTTGGACAGATTTACAGGCCACTTCGTCGTACGACGGCGGCGAGCGCCGAAAACAGCCGACGCACAAGCTCACAGCGCGCCGCGGGACCGACGCGCTGTGAGCTTGTACATCGGCTTTTTTCGGCGCGCGGCTCCGTCGTACGACGAAGCACGAATTGAGGCATTATATCGTCGTTGTCGGTTGGAAACCTCGTATCTCCAAGTTTCAAATGTGTACGTTCTTTCGCAAAGTAAAGCCCTGCTTCATCGTACGAGGCTGTCGCACAAAAGTAGTGAAAACAGCCGATCTACAAGCACACAACGCCTCGCGGGTGCGAGGCGTTGTGTGCTTGTAGATCGGCTGTTTTCACTAGTTAAAATCATTTTTAAAATGAAAAATGCTAAACGAACGGTTTTGGACATACAAGGTTTTCACCCGACAACGACGAATTATGAAAGGAGGGGGTTTATGTGTGTGCCAGGCAGTTATCATTAACCCCTCGGGCTTTAGCTCTACTCTGCTCCCCCTCATTTCATGCTCGTGATCTGAGGGTGTGAATTAGCCATTGCCCCAGGCAGCCCAACTTAGTTACCGGCTGGACAACATGAAAGCAATACACAGAGCTGCATAAAGAATCCTCTCAAATCCCCCCCTGTCCACCCCCCACCACACACACACACACACACACACACACACACACACACACACACACACACACACACACACACACACACACACACACACACACACACACACACACACACACACACACACACACACACATCCCTTCCTCCTGGGGATCCACAGAGGGATACCCGTGTCATGTCTATAATGGACAAGTGGTGCAGGTTCACACCTTTGCCTGGACCGCGAGCTGGGGCAGTGGCGTCAGTTCAGGAAAAGCTAAGGTATGGCAACGTGACTGGTGTCTTGCACGCGCGCCAGACACCAGTCATGTTGCCATACCTTAAGCAACATGCATGATGAATTTATTGCGACCGTCAGGCAGTTACTATGAAAACCTCCACCAGCTGTCAGTCTGTCACGTCACGTCACACTTTTCCCCTACTCATATCTCCGCCACCGTTGCCCTGATCCATCCCAAACTTTGCACACACACTCCTTGGCTGCCAAACCACAACCCCTCATTTCTCACATGGCCCTCTTCTAGCGCCACCATAAGGCCGATTCTTGCAAAACACATTTTTGGACACTGCTCCTACAGATTTTGCCCTACAATCACGCAAAGCGGTACACAGTATGTCTACACTCATGTCATCAACATGGCTCTGTCCCATTTAGCGCCACCATCAGGCAGATTTTTGCAAAACACATTTTTGGACACTGCTCCTACAGATTTTGCCCTAAAATCACACAAAGTGGTACACAGGCCTATTTGTGTATACATGTGACCTGATGGTCGCTTAGCTCCCAATTAGAATTAGGGAGGTTTTAAGAAGTAATTTTTTTTCTTTTCCTGTAGCCAAGGTATGGCAGCTGCCATACCTTGCCATACCCAAATTGACGCCTCTGACCGAGCGAGGGGCTTACAGTATAGGGTAGAAATTGTAGGCTATGATCTGCCTGGTGATGTGTGTGTATACATTAAAACCATTCGCCATACGTTAAAAGCATGCTTACAGTAAGCCGGTGAGCATAAGTAAGGTAATGTAACAGTTATCGCCGTAGAAAAATGACACTAAAAGGCGTCTTATTTTGTCAAAAATGATTCATAATAGCACACCTATCAGAATAGTCCTATATATATACTGTACTGTACTGTATACTAAACATTGACAGTTAATTCAAACACGTGTGTGTGTGTGTGTGTGTGTGTGTGTGTGTGTGTGTGTGTGTGTGTGTGTGTGTGTGTGTGTGTGTGTGTGTGTGTGTGTGTGTGTGTGTGTGTGTGTGTGTGTGGGGTATACAAATTAGCATAACACCTCTTGATATGCATTTCTTATATTTGATTCAATCTGTTGTAAATACCCAGTGCAGATACTGTATTACTGATGCGTTTGTTCCGATTGGCTGTGTCTTGTGTGCACAGAATATATATCTATAGTACAAATTAGATAGACTGTAGGCTATATATAGATAGACATATAGAGTTGTACAGTAGACGTACATTCACGTAATGCCTTTAACCAAACTGGGAAATGGCATACTATATCCCATAAGTCTGTGTATTTTTGTGTACATACATATATGGGGATATTAAATGGATTTGGTTTTGTACACGCGCTGTACTAGCTGATGGAATAACAACACCGTTTATTCAGGATTGAATGATTGAGCCATAGATAACTGCGTATTCCGTGGGCGGGGTAATACTGACACCAGTGCAGATATGGAGCCCAGACACCTGAACCAAACCACATGTCATTAAGGGATCCATATTCTTCTCCAAATGTCCATGACTCCACGCTGACACACTGGGTTGCAGGCAACAGCTTTTCCCTTGAGAAGAGGCAATATGAGCTACCATTTAACCCATTTAGAACGGGTACACACTACAGTATTGAGTATCATTATTTTATGCTTTAACTATTGAAAAATAGCAGATAAGCTCACAGCGCGGCACCGAGTGCCGCGCTGCGAGCTTGTAGATCTGCTATTTTTGAAAAATTGTGAAAATTTGAATTTTGACCCGAGTCTAAAAGTATCTATTGAATCCTTCTAAGGTTTTTTTTTAAACCTATGTTTCTATGTCAGCAATCTGGCTAGCCATCATCAAAGAAAAGGTCCTTTTCACTTAAATGGAGCTCAGTTAGTCTGTTCTTGAGAGACTACTATGTCAGTGGTGCTCAAACCTTTTCATGTGAAGGACCCTCAAAATATTTAGTTCCAGGGACCACCCAGAAGCAAAATTTGAGTTACAAACGTTCGCTTTGAAAATACATATATATACAAAGATTTGCACACATTTTCACGACTTTTTCAAAAATAGCAGATCTGCAAGCTCGCAGCGCGGCGAGCTTGTATATCTGCTATTTTTCACTGGTTAAAGCATTCAATAATTCTAGGCCTAAATTGATTAAATTATCGCTGGAATTCGGCACATTTATGGAGGCAAAATGGAGCGTATAACTAGAAAAGATAACTTGCACATATACAGCGAACGACGCCACAGTTCGAGGCTCGTCATTATTGGCAAGTTTTCCCTCCCTGCATGGTGCTGCAAATGTCTCAACTTCACGTTGAATGAGTTCCCATCAAACGAAGTCAAGTAATTACTGGCAACATTTCCAAATTGTCAGTGCAGTGTATCCTTATGCACCGATACGCTGCATCAGATCGCTGGCTTATTTTATTTCACTTTTCCTAACGGCATCACAGAACGGGGACGCTCGGTGTGTGTGTGTGTGATGTTTAATAGTTTTTGCATCCCTTATTTCCTGCCTCGTTCATTAATTTTGGTCTTGTCATTAGCTTTGATTGTGTCCTTTTGAATTCAATGTAGCGCGTGTGCGTGCGTGCGTGTGTGTCTCCCCACACGCCTGGTCTGTGTGTTGTGTCTGTGGTAATGCTTAATTTACACACCGTTGTCCAGCAGAGGCGTCAATTGGGTACGGCAAGGTATGGCCTTGGCTACGGGTAAAAAAAAATTACTTCTTAAAATAAATTCATCATGCCTGTTGCTAAGGTATGGCAACATGAATGGTGCCTTGCGCAAGACACCAGTCATGTTGCCATACCATAGCTTTTGCTGAACGGACGCCACTGTTGTACAGTGAAGTCTAAATCAGGCTTTACTTCTCTCTGATGTCTCCTCCAGCCACACCGGGGCGCTTCTTTTATGAGGGAGCACCAGAATGGACTGATATGCAAATCAGCTGCTGAATACAACGGGTGGCGTTTTTTGAGTATTTACAGCAGTGGTTTTCTAACTTTTTTGGGGGGATTACAGAAATTGCCGATGTACTGTATTGGCAAATTAGTGTGCACCACTGATATATTAAATAAAATAAATCCTAACTTTTGTACAGAGGTATATATTACAATAATGATGTGTGCAGAAACCAGCTAGTTCCAAAATGTTCATTTTTCAAAAAAAAAAAAGAAGAAAAAAAAAAAGATCAAACCATCATTTCGAAGTGGAGCGGTACATTTGAGCAGCTATACTGTGTGTGTGTGTGTGTGTGTGTGTGTGTGTGTGTGTGTGTGTGTGTGTGTGTGTGTGTGTGTGTGTGTGTGTGTGTGTGTGTGTGTGTGTGTGTGTGTGTGTGTGCGTGTCTAGGCGGCTCAACAGCGCCACTTGGTACTCAGCGGTATTGCAGCTGTTCATGCTGCACCACACATAGGGACATACTGTAGGGACACACTAAGTCAAATGTAAATGGTGCATTTATGTATAGCGCCTTTATCCAAGGCGCTTTACATTGTGCATTAATACATTCACCCATCCACACACACATTCATACACCGATGGCGGTGGCAACCATGCAAGGCACCAACCTGCTCACCGGGAGCAACTGGGGGTTCAGTGTCTTGCCCAAGGACACTTCGACATGTGGACAGGACGAGCCGGGATTTGAACCGCCGACCCACGGATCATAAATGTAGGAAGCGGCTACACCGTTCCAACAAAAGCTCAAGTGGAGTTTTTTTCTATCATTGATAAGAACAGCTTGAGGGCTCCAAGTCAGAGCCTGCATGGGGGTGTTTGACATGTTTTTCATATTGTGTGCGACATTCCATCTCCATCTTCTTCGTCCAGTTTTGTCGTTTGCTGCTGCAAGTTGTTTTGTTCTCTTACCTTCGGGTCATCAGATGTATTATTTATTGCATATCCTGACGACTGACCGCTATACTGTAGTGCCGTTGTGTGCGTTGACTCTTAGCACCACCATTGAAGAAGAGATGTGCATGCTGCTTGTAAACACGATTTTACAGAAAAAAGAAAGTGTCATGTTCCGGTCATGAAGACCTTTCATTTGATATATCTTTTCTTTGAATACTGAATGTCCAATGTATTAATGGAGAGCTGCTGAATGCCTCTCTTTCCCAGTGGTGGAAAGTAACTACTGTAAGTATATTTACTCAAGTACTGTGCTTAAGTATAATTCTGAGGTTTACTTTACATAAAACCCATCTTCATATAATTGGTCCTGACTCCTCCTGACTGATGCTCATTATAATATTGTACCATGGCATTTAGGGATGGGTACCGTTCACCTTTGAATCGATATGATACCTTTTTCGATACCTGGGAATCGATACGATACCCTTTTCGATACCATTTTCGATACTTTTTATTTAAGTTTAACAGAGGTGATGATGATCACACAGTGTGGCGGAGCGGAGAGTATAGACGTTGGATAATCATCATAATAATAAACATTATAGGCTATTGTCGGCTATTTTCCACAGTAACGAGTGTAGCCAACTAAAGCAGTCATTAAACTCTCAGTAGCCCAACTGTTACAGATGCGCCCAGCCAGGGGCGCGTTCCAGAGTATCGAAATGAGGTATCGTTCGTTTTTACGTGAACCGATACCAGATAGTATCGACGTCATGCAATCGATACCATTAAAAGTATCGCAGACTATACCCATCCCTAATGGCATTGTTGTGTGTATCAGAGGAGGGCCGAGGACAGTTCAGAGACGTGATGGAGATTTCAAGCTAATAGAAACGGCATGCTATGATGGAAGCCATTGTTCTCGCATTAATAAATGCAAAAATAATACATTTGAAAAAATCTGCCAAAAGCTTTTGAAATGTCCACAGGCCTGTGAGACACAGACCAAGTAGAAAGAAATGCTACCATATTATGAATTATAATTAATATACTCATTATAATAATGAGCCTTAGTGAGGACCAATTATACTGTATGAAGATAGGTTGCAAATGGGTGAAGTCGTCCCTCAAGTATTTCTATTGAGCGTGGAGATTCAAAATCTGCAAGCTCACAAAGCGCCACAATGCGACGTATTGCAAGCTTGTAAATATGCTACTTTTTATCTGAATGTTCACCTATATGACATGCCCAGAATAGCAATGATGTGTAAGATGCAAACACTGTAGCCAGTGATTCTCAAATGTAGTCATTTCAAGGACGCCCCACTTTTTAGTACGCATCAAGCCACAGACATGCTCTCAGAGTTACCAGTCATTTAGCTGGGGATCCCCTGGAACACCCTCGAGACCCCTGGGGTGGGGTCCCCGGACCCCACTTTGAGAACCAATCCTTTGTGTGATACTCTAGTCCTGAAATGTCTTTGGTGTTGATGATGTAACGTTGTGCTGTCTGTCTTTGGTGTTGACATCATGTAGTTCTATATATCGTCGCTGTCGGGTGAAAACCTTGTATGTCCAAAACAGTTCGCTTTGCATTTATCATTTAAAAAATGATTTAAACTAGTGAAAACAGCCGATCTACAAGCACACAACGCCTCGCGCCGCGAGGCGTTGTGTGCTTGTAGATCTGCTGTTTTCACTACTTTTGTGCGACGGCCTTGTAACTGTACCTTTTCCTATGCAAACTTCTAATAAAGTCTTCAATCAATCAATCAAATATCAGAAGAGTGCAAGCAAAGTCAAGACACATTAATTTCCTATAATTTATAACAATCCTCCTCAATTCCTCTTAATACTTTCAGATGTTTGCATATCATTTGTGTTGTTGTTTTAATTCTTTTTTTTTATTTTTATTTTTTACTTTTTTACAATTGGTGAAGTTGAATTAAGCCCAGCCTCTAGTGTTATGTGGCATTAGGCAGCGCCATATGTTTGGTTATATGCAGAGATATCCATTTCCATAATCATCTCCTTGTTTGATTGCATCTGCCCCAACTTAAACTACGCCTTGTGAGTTTGGCTGTGACCTTTAATCTACTACTTACAGAACGCTCCCATCTATCATGGTTGTCAGTTTGAAATTTCTAATCTCCTCTGAAAAGTCTTTACGAGTGTGGCTGGATTATTCTGTGATAATTAATCATATTCAGATGCATGAAAACAAAATTTGTTTACACATTAGTGATCACTTCAAATGAGAACTGGGGTCGGGGGTGGTACGCGACGCTCGATTAGTTAGGTAAGGTGTGCATTTGCATGGTGTGTAGTCAAGAAGAATTCGTTTCAGCTATGGCGGAAGTATAGTTTTTATGACCATTTTTCTTGTTTATGACTGGGACACGTTACCTTTAAATATGTTTAATGTAATTTAACAGTTATATTCTGATAAAAAATGTTCTTATTGTTCACTGTTGTGACATTCCATGAATCATTTGGTTTGCCAGGGAGTGTTAGTGAAATAAACATTCATGTGAAGAAGTCATAGCGATTTAATTTCCTCTGCACTTTCACAGTTGATTATTTATGTTTATTGGTTGAATCCCAAAGATGCTGCATTTTGTTACACCAAAGACAGACAGACAATGATGATACATCAACACCAAAGACAGACAGACAGACAGACACATGACATCACATCAGGTGTGGCGAAACCACCTCTTGTGATCTATCAGGTGATCAGAATGGGCTATTGAGGTAATCAATTAAGTTGATCAAAACAACCACCATTATTGTTTTTTGTGCATACATTCTTTCTCGTTCATCTTACCTTGATTATATTAAAGTTATGTTTTATTATTGAATCGTTGACCTCTATTCTATGCTTGTGTTAGTCTAATTAGCAGCCTGTAATATGACGTAAAATATTGGTGGTTTTCACTGTCTGGTACTGGGAGATCACATATGAAAAGGTTGCCCGTCAAGGTTGCCCGTCAAGACATTTCAGACCTGGAATATTACATAAATCGTTCATAAAGATTTTCATGTCAAGGACCCACAAATCTTAAAAAGGTTGCATAGTTTATAGATTAGCTTTTTTGTATGGACGTATGCTAACTAATTGTGCTGGGGACCCCCTGGAACCCCTTCAAGTACCTCTCTGGGGTCCCTACACCCCACTTTGAGAACCACTGCCATAAAGCAACAGGGGTCTCTTGGTAATAGTTCTCGCTTGGATTTTACAAATGACTCTGAGACACCTTTAACCCATTTTGAACCGGTACACATTATTGTGTATCATTATTTTATGCTTTAACTATTGAAAAATAGCAGATATACAAGCTCACAGCGTGGCTGCGAGCTTGTAGATCTGCTATTTTTTTTTAAATTGTGAAAATTTGAATGTTGACCCGATTCTATAAGTGTCTTTTGAATCCTTCTAAGATTTTTTGAAAAACCTATGTTTCTATGTCAGCAATCTGGCCAGCCATCGTCAAAGAAAAGGTCCTTTTCACTTAAATGGAGCTCAGTTAGTCTGTAGGTGAGAGACTACTATGTCAGTGGTTCTCAAACCTTTTCATGTGAAGGACCCCCAAAATGATATGTATTTGGCCACGGACCCGCATCTCAAAATATTTAGTTCCAGGGACCCCCCAGAAGCAAAATTTGAGTTACAAACGTTCGCTTTGAAAATACAGTGTATTCAAAGATTTGCACACATTTTCACGACTTTTTCAAAAATAGCAGATCTACAAGCTCGCAGCGTGGCACTCGGTGCCGCGCTGTGAGCTTGTATATCTGCTATTTTTCACTGGTTAAAGCATTCAATAATTCTAGGCCTAAATTTAAACATGGTGACCATGCAGCGTAACAAAACCAGTTGCTGAATAATGAATACATGTTCTTCTTCTCAGCCATGCCTTTCTACAGTTTGCCGTGTCATCAGGAATCACATAACGACTAAAAGCCTGATGTATACATGTATAATGAGATCTGTTTTATGACGTTGTACTAAATGTAAGGTTGTTGTCCCCATAAGCTGCTATGCTTCAAGTTATCAGAAATGTACTGTATTATCATTAATTATGAATATAATTATTTGATCAAAACAGGATTTTATATATATGTATATATATATATATATATATATATATATATATATATATATATTCAATGAAAGAGGATGGATATCTTTGTAGACTTTCTATGCTGTGGACATTCTTAAAGTGTCTTTCTTCCAGAAGCAGCGAGTGCTGGCTGTGTTTTTCCTTTGAAAAGGACACATTCTTTTCTAAAGAGGAAGGAGAGAGAAAGAAAAAAAAAAAACATTTCACTTTTCAATTACCCCCAGCTCCTTCACCTCCTCCATCCAACCCAAGGTCGAGTTTCCAATGAGAGAGAAGAAGAGAGGGGATGCTTTTCACTTGCACGGCCATGGCAGCACCCCCCTCCCTCTCATTTCCTCCCCTATCATTCTGCCCACCACTTTTATGCATGAAACACAGAGGCAGATTGAAAGCATTCACCGGCCATTCAGACGATGAAGAAAGGAGATCCTCAGAGCTTTATTAGATATGAAGATCTACAATAAAAATCAATTTCTGGCCTCTTTATGCAGTTTAAATGACAAAGCCCCAGCCCATTCAGCCATTGTGTGCAGGAAAGTAATTCTGCAGCGCTGGGCGAGACAAGAGCACGGTATACTTTCTGACCTGCGATTGCAGATTCTAATATGATACAGACCTACGGAGATAATGGGAGGCACTTAACTCTCAAACACCGGGAACGCGCCCGAGTCGCGTTAGATTAAACTTTAACCATTATTTTTTGCTTTAACTATTGAAAAATAGCAGATATACAAGCTCACAGCGCGGCACCGAGTGCCGCGCTGCAAGCTTGTAGATCTGCTATTTTTGAAAAATCGTGAAAATGTGTGGAAGTCTTTGAATATCTTTGACCCGATGTTTGACCCGACTTCTAAATCCTTCTTCTAAATCATGTTGTTCTCAAACCTTTTCATGTCAAGGACCCCCAAAATTACAGGTATTTGGCCGCGGACCCCCCATCTCAAAATAAGTTGTTCCAGGGACCACCCAGAAGCAAATATTTGAGTTACAAATGTTCGCTTTTAAATAGATATATTCAAAGACTTGCAAAAGAAAATCTTGATTTTTCAAAAATAGCAGATCTACAAGCTCGCAGCGCGGCACTCGGTGCCGCGCTGTGAGCTTGTATATCTGCTATTTTTCAATTGTTAAAGCGGTCGATAATCCTAGGCCTAAATGGGTTAATATCATCTGTTGTGAGGAAGAAAAGTTATCTCATATCTTTTGCTGGATAAAGGGGTTGGGGAAGGGGGCTTCAAACTGTTTCATGGGTGGAATACTAAGAGGACTATAGATGGACAGCTGAACATTTGGCAAGTCACCGTCACCCTCAGCACCGTTCCAGAGATGTTTGTATCACTGCTACACTTGGTAACAGTTAGGCCTGAACCACATGAACCCTATAGTGACCCTATTCCCTATTCCAGGGGCCTTCAACGTTTCCAGGCCAAGGACCCCTTATATTAGCTGAGAGAGAGATGAAGCAGGGATCCCCTCTACATATTGTATAAAATGTGTGATGCAGATTTTCATCGATTTCATAGATCGATTCATAGACTTGTTTGACAGCACTGTTATATGTTGGATTCCTTTTTTTTAGTTAACTTGGCCTTTCACCCTGTACTTGGTCTACTCTTGTTTTACCTCTACACCAAACCCATTTGCCGAAAATAGCCGATCTACAAGCTCTCAGAGAGCTTGTTGATCTGCTAAGTTCTCCTCAGAATAGGGATACGAGGGTTCAAGTTGTTAATTTAAAAGAATGATGATTTGTTTGTATATGGGTCAGTGACGTGACGCCCCAAAAAATGTGTTTTTAAAAAAACTTTAAATTGCAGGCATAAAAGTTATTTACTTTTGTTCTACTCACTCTCAACCTTATGGAAATACATTTTGTTTTTAGATATTTTATTGGAATCAGACTTTATTCAGCAGTTTGTTGTACTTGTACGTGCCTAAAATCGTCATATGGTGTGACATGAAAATAATTGTTCATAAAATGAAAATGGAGTACATCTTTCTTAAGTTACTCACTTTATCAAAGTCCTTTATCATAACTAACCAGTGATCCACTATAGTTTTTTGAAAATTAATTATATCTGTATATTTTTTTCATAATCGACACTCTGTGTGAGGCCCATGTTCAAGATCTTACAACATATTTTAAATGTATTCTGTCAAAACTTTCTCTAAAATTACACAAATATTTGTGACTCTTCCTGATAATATTCTCTATGTAATCCATAAACATTTTTTTGGTTTAATCATTAATAAAGGTATGATTTTTCACTATTTGGAATGTCACACCAAATGATTTAGTGTCACACCGTATGATCATATCTTCATGTGTCAAAGCAAACTGTGTTTTAACCTACCTATTAGTGAGTACTGAACTTTACTGATTGATTAAACAATTACCTAGGATAACATGGCCTTAATATTTCTGAACAGGATATTATTGTAGGGCTTTAACATGGGATAAGAAAGAATTGTAGTAGTAGATGGATGATGAGGATGTGCACAGGAATGCTACGCACACCTAAGTCTTCTGCCGGCCCACGGCAGAAGGATCCTAAAGAGACAATAAGGCGCATAGCCACACTTGGAGCCAAGGCAACATTTTATTAACACCAATTAGTGGAAACAGAACTCAGCATTCAGGTAAATTGCTTTTTTCCGAAGTCTCCTGAACTTGAACACAGCATTTTGTGTTGAACAAATGTAATTAGGAATCATGACATTACACCACATCTCCACTAGCTAAAGAGTGCTGGGTTGCGCAACTCCGAAAATAGCTGATCTACAAGCTCTCGCAGCACAACGTGTTGAGAGCTTGTAGATCAGCTATTTTCGCTAGTTTTGTCTCGGGTCCTACCTTAACACTGTCCACTGTCCAGTCCAGTGAGTGAAAGTACAAAAGTATTAGATCAGATTAGATTATACATTTAGACTGTATTGTACATCAGCCAGTCGTATTTGGTGAGGGTAGCAAACCGGCTGCCTTGTTGCGGTTCTGCTATGCCACAGACAACCTCCTGCTCTTCGTAGAAAATGCAGTCTCGTCCCTTTGGCTCCTCTCTCCTTGCTGGGTCATTGTTTAGTTTCTCCCTGTACTTTCTTGTTCTCTCAGCACTTGTCATTTTCCAGCTGACAAAAGAAAATGGAATGTATAGTTTAAGACAAAGAGAAAATATTGTTTAGATTGAAACAATATGTTAAGGTTTCTGTGAAGGGGTTTCTGCTCTGTCTGATGAATTTGAAGTATCACTGAATGAAGCTAAATTACATTTTATGTAAAAATGTTTAAAACAAATGTTTAAATGTACAAAAGAAACATGGAACTTTGTTATTTATTGTTATATATGTAGTTAAATACAGTATAAATCATATGGTGTGACAATCAAGTCATATGGTGTGACAAGCAGACATGTCACACCATTATGATTAAGTGTCACACCATATTACGTTTTCTGCATTTAGGTTTACCTTGAGGCTACTATGTACACATTAGCATGCTAACAGCATGCTAGCTATAACAAAGCAACCTAGATCTACATGGAAATATGACCAAAACTTCAAATAACTTAAGCTTTTTTTTATGAAAAGGTGTCACACCAACAGACATCCAAAGTGGTGAGTTTGTCAAAGTTTCAACAAGATGGCATTTCATGAAAATGTTAAAATCATAACTCACCTCAGACACCTGTCTTGCAGTTGTGCTGGGAGTGCTGAATAGCCTTACAGAAGAAGGACCTCTCTAGCCAATAGGTGTCCAAATAATTGCCTGTTTAATTTGTCCAAACTAGTGTCACACCAAATGATTTTGGTTTGGGGGACAAAATGTTTTTGATCAGAAATGACTGAAAACATTATGCTTTGACTTTGAAAAGATATAGGCTCACAAATAGACATTTTTTTTAGCCTAAATTCATTTTCAAATGATTTTTAGCAATTCTTTTTCTTAGTTTTATTCAAGTTCCCACTTTGAGAAACAAGGTCAGGACAGTCACACCATATGAGTTTTGCCATGTTTGGTTGAAAATTCTGAAGAAATGAGGAATGAAATGTTTTAATCTTGAGTAAGTTCACATAAAGCTTAATGTCCTGCACAATATTCAGAAGGTTTTTGACAAATATATTTTTTATTTATACATGTTTGACACCGAGGACAGCGAAAACGTTACGTCACGTCACCCACCCATATATGTTATGTGTCGCATACATGGCTGCTGTGTCGCAAGACAAATTTCAGTGTGAACTGACAATAAAGTACTATATCATATCATATCATATCATATCATATCATATCATATCATCCTATCACAAAGATTTGGTGGCCACCCGTAGCAAATCTGTAGCAAATGTTGAAGACCCCTGCCCTAGGCCTAGATTCATTGTGGTATCCTAGTCTCTTTGAGGCACTACATTGTTCTTTAATTAATTACCTTGTTTATTGACTAGAGTTCACTCGTGCTAATACTGATCTCGCTCTCGTAAGCCACTCTGGATAAGAGCATCTGCCAAGTACTGTAAATTGTTATTCTATGCATGTCATAATAGACAAAAATAGCAGATCTCCAAGCTTGTAGAGTTTGTAGATCAGCTGTCTTTGGAAAAGTGAGGGATAAATGGAGGTGACCAAATATAGACCCTCTGGGGCCTCCGGTCAATGAACTAGTTGCGACCGCCAGGTCGCAGTTACTGTCAAAA
This sequence comes from Nannobrachium achirus, assembly GCF_963921795.1. Lineage (NCBI taxonomy): Eukaryota > Metazoa > Chordata > Actinopteri > Myctophiformes > Myctophidae > Nannobrachium > Nannobrachium achirus. The sequence continues at coordinate 14,216,439 of NC_137810.1, read as the reverse complement.
CCTCCACCAGCTGTGAGTCCGTCCGTCAGTCAGTCAGTCAGTCAGTCAGTCAGTCAGTCAGTCTGTCTGTCACACGTCACACTTTTGCCCTGCTCATATCTCCGCAACCGTTGCCCCCATCATTTCTCACATGGCCCTCTTCTAGCGCCACCGTGAGGCCGATTCTCGCAAAACACATTTTTGGACACTGCTCCTACAAATTTTGCCCTAAAATCACGCAAATCGGTACACACTTGCTCTACACTCATGTCATCAACATGGATCTCTTCGCTACACAGTATGTCTACACTCATGTCATCAACATGGATCTCTCCCATTTAGCGCCACCTTCAGGCAGATTTTTTAAAACACATTTTTGGACACTACTCCTACACATTTTGCCCTAAAATCACGCAAATCGCTACACAGTATGTCTACACTCATGTCATCAACATGGATCTGTCCTATATAGCGCCACCTTCAGGCCGATTTTTTCAAACACATTTTTGGACACTGCTCCTACACATTTTGCCCTAAAATCACGCTTATCTCCCGATTAGGGAGTCTTATTGGTATATATAGGGTTTAAGCACTTAAAAGGAACAGAAAGGGCAATTAATGTGTGTGTGTGTGTGTGTGTGTGTGTGTGTGTGTGTGTGTGTGTGTGTGTGCGAAAACATGACGTGCTGTGAGCTTGTGGATCCAATCGGCCATTTCCGGTGAAGAGTTTTGGTGGCGACCATGCATAGACCCCTGGGGGACCCCGGTTTAAGTGGTTAAGATTAAGTGTAAAGCAAATGATGCTTCTAACTTCTCTCATGACATTAGAAAGACCCAAGAACGTGTTATTACGATGTCACCTCAAGTATCTGGATCAGCCATTAGCTATACATTATTTTTGCACATCTACATGTTCCTGAAATTGGACATAATTATAGTGAACAAATAGGAAAATAAGAGTCCGCACACCAATTAATGCAGCATAGAACGTCTACTTGTGGTACAGTTAGTAATAATTATAGTGACACATCTAACATTAAACCTTTTCCATACAAAAAATAAACAGAAATGTCCTTCATTTATAAATGTATTTTTATAACTACGTATTCTTATGTTTTAACGTTGAACAATACGGTAACCAACCTCTAGGGTAGTGGTTCTCTAAGTGGGCTCTGCGGACCCCTAGGGGTCCTTGAGGGGGTTCCAGGGGAATGTGGATGTGGAGTGGTATTGTATTGTATTGTTCGGTACAGGGTCATTCGGTTCGGTACAGGCCAGGGTCTTCGGCAGCACAATCTTTTTCACATTTAGATGAATTGTTTTCTAAGATCTTCCTGCCTGAGACCTCAACATTGCGGTCTCTGTTTCAACAGAAACCTTAGGACAGATGATGACATTCTGCAACACACTGAGAGATAAATGATCCATGGTGCAGTAATGAAAATGACTTTTGCCATGCTTTCATTCTTACCTGATGGAGACGTGGATGAATTGGATGATCGTACCACATCTCCAAGGGCAGGGAGATAAATATTATGCCTGACTGCTCCCCGACCTGTCACCTTCGAGTCTGGTTAGCCTCTGAAAAGCAATTGTTTTATTCCAAAGTCTTGACTCCAAGACACGCACTATTTCAAATTAAACCTTCAAGGTCCCAAAGTGATTTATCCGTGTCAAAAAGGAGGCAGAATAGAATTCCGAGTGACAACAATAAATCCACTATGGATGTAGGAAATCACAATAACTTTTCAGAGTGTCTTCCGGGCGTGTGTTGTTTGTGTGCAGGGTAGAATAATATCCAGGATGCAGGACTCCTTTCAAGGCCTTAACACGTGTAACTAATCTCCCCAGAAAAGACTAGTACCGTCACCCCATTGTCTCTGGTTCAGTCTACCCCAGGTATTAGAGCCACTAACAAGTGTGTCCGCAGGGGAAAGTGAGTGAATGTGACTGTCCTCCCTTACCTCCTGTACTGTAATCTGACTGTAATGCCCAATTCATGCCTCGCCGTATGACGGTGCCGCGCGCCGAACACGGCAGATCTGTAAGCCCACGTCGTGTCGCAGACGCGACATGTAGTGAGCTTGTAGACCTGCTATGTTCGGTGCACGACACTATTATACAACAAAGCATGAATTGGACTTAACACGGGAGAGTAGGCCCTGATTCACTGATAGGAGGGAGAGAAGCCTTCTTGGAGTGTCTTGAAGAGTGTGGACCAACAGCTTTGCCAAAAAAAAAGAAATCCTCTTGTGGCCCCAGAGAGCGCGGCACAGTGCTGCAGTGAAAACAAAGATGTTATAAGCTAGCTTAGCTATTATCGCGCCTTTGCACTACATCTCCCTCGACACCCCTTTCAAATCAGCGTCTATTTATTTGTGGTTTTTATTTATTTATTATAGCATTTTTCTTGCCTTTTGCAAGAAAAGAAAAAAAAATCACTAAAAGGATTACTTGTGGAATAAGAAAAAAATAATTAGCAATGCTCATGCATTTTAATTTTGGTAAACTTAAGTTGAGTTTTCCTTGGTTTCATGTAGCTGCTGCACTGTAACTGCATGCTGGGAAAAGCATGAAGGGTTTTGAGGCTGAGACGAGAGGGGGTTGATTTGAAGGTCAGACGCACAATTTACAACTGATGATGAGTTCAGCCAGCACAAAATACAATAGAATGTACTGTGAATATCACATTAATCTGAAATATTGCTATAACCACTTCAGCCATACTCACAACATTTCAAAATAGCCTAATTAATGGTGGGGCGCCCGCTGGCTTGCTGGTCCAGGTGCATACCACTTGGGCATTGCCACATCGGCATGGATGCCTGACGGCGTCGCTGGTTCGATTCCCGATCCGGACGGCCTTTGCCACGTGTCACTCCCCATCTCTCCCCCCATTTCCTGTCAGTCTACTGTCCTATCCAAGAAAGGCATAAAAGGAAGAAATAAAAATAAAAACGGGGGAAAAATGTTATTCTTTTCTATTAATATTATCATCAATATTGGCCATCGTCTTCAGTTTCAAAGTGCTTTATTTATGAACAAATTGTTTTACACACAAGAGGCTAGAAGCTTAAGCAAATATCCTCTTAAGTTTTCATAACTATAACCAAAATAGACGAGTGTGTTCGCTGTGTTGCCACATTTTGCGAGAGGAATAAGCAACCAGGTCTATGAAAACAAGGCCTAAATAAGTGAATATAGGGCACGTGAGCTCTTTAAATCAATATACGTCGGCTATTTGAAAGTGGCCGAGCCGATCTACAAAGCTCACCACCGCAATTATTTACAAGCAACTTTACATAAAAACAAGTTCAACGTGGCTTATAATAATCAGACATGGCAACACTCACCATGCGTCGTTCCTCCAGTCCACTCTCTCTCTTGCAGTCAGTCAGTCACTGAGACTAGCCGGTGTCTGACACTCTGGCTGGGGGCTACGTTTGGCTATGTTGCTTGCTAACGCTGCTATGGCCTATGTGTAGCCACAGCAGACAAACCAGTTGAAACCACCAGTCTAAAAAACAGTCTGTAATGATGTTTGGGACTAACAACAACAAGCAGACTTCTCCTGGACTTGTTCTCCATGTTACAACAACAGTGCGCTCCGCACTGCACACTGCACAGCGACTAGCGAGAGAGAGAGAGAGAGAGAGACAGAGAGAGACACTGATCTTGTCTCGTGCGTCCATCGGTATGAGAGAGAACGAAGACCTATGCTTCACATGAGCGTCACATTGTGAAAACAAATCCCCCCTATTTCTTTTCTCCATGTCTTTGATTCATGGGACATCAGTGCCGTATTACGGGACGCGGGACAGACAGTCCATTTTCGGGACTGTCCCGTGAGATGGAGGACAGGTGGTCACCCTATAGGGCCAGTTGTCCGGATTTAAAATGAAGCAAACGCAGAACTAAAGTTCCTATGATTGGCCGCTAGTTGCGCTGTTCTGGTACCAGAAGCAACATAGGATTCCTTTTGTTTCCCCCAAACCTTTACAATTGATTTTCTTACCTTAATAAACATTGTCATAAATACTTTATGGTTCCTGTCCCTATTTTAAAGCCTTGTTTCAATCACCATGATATGCGTTTTGTGAAAATATGGTCCAATTTATGTAACATTTGATGTTAAAGCAGAGTATGCTCTAGGAGGGGCTTGTGATCATAGGCTTGTGATGATTCTTCTTCGTCTGCTTTATTTTCGGCAAGCTCAACACCACATTCTCCCAAGTGTCCCTGCGCTTGCACGTGACCGTTGGCAGCCAATAGCATTCGACATGGTACCATTTCTACCAATGAACGTTGATTTCTACAATGATGGCGGCACCCGTACCAGGGCCAAAAAAAACCTTCATTTTTGCAGCATAGAAACCAATGACTTCCCACCGTCCATATATATATATATATTTTTTTTTTCTATAATTTTTATCCCACAATTTTGTAACCCATTTTTTCACCCAGTGCTAATTGCCTATGTAATCCTGGGCTCTGCTCTCCCTCTGCCGCGCCTGGGGAGACAACGGACTGACCTCATGCTTCCTTCTATGCATGAGGAGTCCAAGTTGCTTCTTTTCACTTGACAGTGGAGATTTCCCTGGTTTGGACGTAGCGTGTGGAAGGAACACGTTATTCCAACCAGTTCCTTTCCCCTCCATCAGGCGCCCCGGCTGGCCAGGGGGAGGCATTATTGAGACCAGGATTACGTGCATGTTTTTGTGAGGGTATCAACCCTAGGAGACGCGGGGAGAACATGCAAACTCCGCATTGAAAGGCCCTATCGCCAACCCCACCTATGGTGTGGGCGCTGATGACGCAGAGGGAGGAACACGCCGCCAAGCACCCACAGCGTCCCCCGGCGGGAATCGAACCCAGGACCTTAGCTGTGAGGCGAAGCCGCTAACCACTGCGCCACCATGCCCCCATCACCGTTCATATTTTTTACAGTCTATGGTCATAATGCATTATTATGCACAGTGGAACAACACATTATACATAACTTTGTCAGTTATAAAGGCACATAGAGAAGTGCTACAATGTATTATAGCGCATTATAAATTACAAGATCAGCTATTTTAGTTTGTGGGAACGATATACACTTGCTGCAGGCACCCAGGTCCATTTCCACGGCCACGCTGATGTCTTTTCAGGTGATGTAACCGACTGAAACTCTTGTCACACTGTTTACAGATGAAAGGTCTTTCTCCAGTGTGGATACGCTGGTGTCTCTTCAGAGAGCTTAACTCGGCGAAACTCTTGTCACACTGTTTACAGCAGAAAGGTTTTTCCCCAGTGTGGATACGCTGGTGACTATTCAGAGAGCTTAACTTGGTGAAACCTTTGCCACATTGTTCGCAATGGAAAGGTTTTTCTTCGGCGTGGATGCGCCGGTGTACGCGCAGAGTGCCTAACTCGGTGAAACTCCTATGACACTGCTCACACTGGAAAGGTTTTTCTCCAGTGTGGGTGCGCTGGTGTGTCTTCAGGTGACCCGACTGACTGAAACTCTTGCCACATTGTTTGCAGTGGAAAGGTTTTTCTCCTGTGTGGACAAGCAGGTGTATCTTCAAGACAGAGATGTGTTGGAAACTCTTGTCACATGTTTCACAATGGAAAGGTTTTTCTCCCGTGTGGACAAGCTCGTGTCTCTTCAAGACAGAGACGTGTTTGAAACTATTCTCACATTGTTCACATATGTGAGTTTTGTTTCTTGTGTCAGTCAAACAATGTCTCTTTACTTCAGATGGAGTTACAGTCCTTGTAAACTGTTGACTACGGTAAGGTCTTGATTCTTCTGTGTTGCCTTGCTGCTGCTGGCTTGTTGGCAGGAACAGGGGGTCCATGGTCAAAGCTGCTGCTGTGCACGGGCTGCAAAGGTCCAACATTGTAAGTATGTGTGGACTTTATGATCCAGGATTGGTCACAGGGCAACAATTACCAGCTGAATTTCAAATGCACGGATAACTGCAGGATTAGTTCCTCTTGAAGGCGATGATGCCTTCCTCTCACCAGACTGTCACTGACACTGTCCAGTCTGGTTTTATATAAGCCAAGCTGATTCAAAGCTCACATCATCATTATGTAACTATGATGTCAACCATGGCCAAATATGGAGTTCCATGTCATTTACTAAGCCCTTGTCCCTTTATGCTCACAAGCTGTACCTTGTTGTAAAGGTGACTAATCAACGATAAAAATTATATACATCACAATACCAATTGGTACTAGAAATACTGTTCCTACGAAACAGTGTGGGCTCGCTCGTGACTATATTCTGCAGCGTGCTAACTGTCATGTGAAGCTCAACCAATACTCCAGCTAACACCACTGCGAGATTTTCTACACCTCAATTGCACCTCATTGGCTAAGAGCCCTGCCTTTGTACTGTCTGCGACGAGATAACATAGTGTTCTCGCCTTTCAGGCAAGCCCACAATTATTAAAGGGGAGATATAATGGACCAAAGTTAGGTTTCCTAACTTTCCGTGCATAGTGTATGTATTGCCCGTATGGTCTACTTGTGCACTCAGCAGAGTGCACCTTGTTATATATATCAGGTTGCACTTGTTGATGGCGATGTCACCAAGAATGCTGGTCCTCATATTGGCTGGTGATGAAGGTGACACATATCTTCCTCGATATTATGACGTCACCCTTTCCACTCTCTGATTAGCTATAGCATAAACACAGATTATCCTAGATAAAGTACTATGTTCTATCCGTCTGTCTTTCAATGTTATATGAGATACTTAAAGTGTGGTTCCTGTGGAAATAAGCCTCGGCTTTCTAGGATCTCCTTTTAGTTGACCTTGTACCAGTGATCTGTACTGTCATGAAACTGTACTTTCTTCTATTGCAAACTGCTAATAAATTCTTCAATCAATCAAAAACAGACACACAGACATACATAGATTTGACTAATTTACTAGAGGTTTGCCCGCTCCTCATTTAAAAGATTCTCTGTATTGGCGATATGAGCTTCTAGTTCGTCTATGTTATGTTCTGTTTTGTCTTTGATGATGCGAGACCTTTGATGTATAATGTTTTTTGTATGGGGCAGTCCACTTCTTCTTCTTCTTCTTTCGTGTATCATCATCCTTGATGATTGGTTGACAACATTTTATTTCACAAGATTCCACCATTTTCATTCAATGTGAATCCATGTTTTTCAACGTACACCTTTAATTCTAGAAGTATACTTGATTTTCAATCTTTTATTTTGGCACTTCTACTTTTGACGTGCGTTCGAAATCATCGCTGCCACTTATATGTGTTCAGCGGGCACAAACGTCCCGTGAGGTTTGACCAATCCGCAAAGCCGATGGGTCAGGGTTCGGCCAATCGAGGAAAATCGTGCTTTATCAACTCACCCATTTTATTATGATATGATGTCACGTGAAGCTTAACAAATTATGGAGATTGGCCAATTTATAGTCTGGTTGGCTGAAATGTCATGTGAAACTCACCAATCCTGCCTTTATATATGGCCTGGGTGACGTCATCACCCGTCTGATGACATCACTCTGTGTTATCTCAAGGGTTTTCCATTGGATGACGGCAGCGCAGACACGCGGACGCAGACACGCAGACGTATAGATTTCCCTAATTTATAGATAAATACATCTATAAAATGCAATATTGGCTTACCAGTAAGAGGCCTAAAAGCAAAAAAACAACCTAAAGTGCGATGTCGCACAGAACGGAATTCATTTGCAAGTGTGATTTGAGTTGCGGTTGGTAGTTTAAGTTGGACAAAATGTGGACAAAATATTTTCCCAAATATGGATATGACTGACATCTGACATCATAGATGTTGTTATAGACCACATGAGACTCACACAATATGTCCATATATGGGCGTTCCTAGATATGGGCTTAATATTGATGGCATAAAGGGGATTCTATGGGAATGTACATTATATGGGCATTCAAATTCAATTCAATTCAAAGGAGCTTTATTGGCCCATTCCAAGCTATGCATGGGCTTAATATTTATGACATCAAGGATCTCCACACAATATGTCAATACATGGGCATTCCCAGATATGGGCTTAATATTGATGGCATAAAAGGGATTCTATTGTATGGGCATTCTCAGATATGGGCTTGATATTGATGGGCATTAAAGGGATTCTACAGTATTAGTGTGGTTTTCCTAACATAGCATCATCTGGGAATCAGATGTAGAGGTCAGCTCCATATATGGAGATCTAGGTGATGATCCAGTCTCCATGTATGGATATCCAGAGATTTATCTTTGATGAGGTGATGTCACAACAATGTGATGTCACAACAGGTCAGCAGCTATAGACATTGAGGCGAACTGGGAACCTCGCGGTTATAATGTACTTATAATACATTATACATGTTGTTATACGTTGTTATACATGATTTTAAACATTTATAACGAGTGTTATAATGCCCTATAAACGCATTAAAATGCATTACAAATGTGCTTATAATGCATTATAGATGCGACGTTAATATAAATTCTTACCCATATTTGGCTTCATATACTTTAGAGTTTGGGATCTCCTTTGTGATTGTTTTGGAGAAGAGAGTCATGTGAGTTGAATTATGCATTAATATTAGGCAAGTGTGACTACAGCTTGATGTGCTTCACCAAAGTGCAGACTGAACAAACAGTAATGAACACCTGCAGCATGCCAATGTACACTAGATCTTTTTCACAGCAGAAACTGTGCAGCCGAAGGTAAAACCATAAATTCTGGGTATGTTTCATTTAGGTGTCACTGTACTGTATGTATGCCAGCACAGGCAACTCCGGTACCGTTACAGTAAGAAACACCGAAATGAAACAGACCCAGAGTTTATTCTATTAGCTTCAGCTGCATTTATGACATGTCAAAATGTCTGCTGTGAATATAGTCCATGAGCTTCAATGGCCACCCCAGCTCAATTTCAGAAATATCACTCCAAGCATAAACATAAACCTAAACAAACCTCAGCTTCTCTTCTCAACAAACCCAAAACCCAAAGAATTTAGCAGTCCTTGTAGCTAAACCTCCGCCATTAAGTGTCAGAGTAACAAACAGTTTTCAGTCCAATCTATCAAAAGCCTACAGTATGTAAGCTAAACAAAGCTGGATTTGGACAGATGGTGCTTCAACAGGAGGCTCATCGATTTAGGAATGAATCTAGCTCATATCCGACAATGTATCTTGATGGAAAGATCAAGTGACATATTACAGTAAATTTGACATGGTTTGCACAAGATTGTTTAGCACTGCTAACAGTACTACAGTAGTTATGCATTATGCATTTAAATGATGGTGTTATTGTTGACTAAAGGGTCTAATCAACGCATCACACAGAATGATGGTGTGCCAGCTGTTATGGACTGACGGTTATTGTTGTGGGTTTGCACAAGTGATAAGCTGAATGAATGCACAATTTAAATGTGAAACACGTAACAACATGGCTGCATTAAACCCAAACCTGCATTAATCCCTAAACCTGACTTAGTATAGTATAGACCAACAAATCTCTTCGCCACAAATAGCTGAGCCACAAACTCATAAATACATTGTGTTGCATTGTGAACTTGTATTAGGCCTAAATACTATTTTAGCTGGATGTTCTTTTTTGCCAAGTATTCGCCTTTTGTGACATGACATAGGGACATTTACGCTGGTCTGTCACACTCCATTGATTTAGTAAGAGAATGTAAACAGATCAGGCTTGTTTTAACAAGTGGATCTGCATGTTTTCTGTAAATTGACAAAACCTGTGCCTTGGCTTGTATTGCAGATAACCTGGGGGTGTACAATGCCGAGTGGGAACTTGGTCGGACCGGCGGTTGGGTGGAGCATGCATTCACAACTTGCATTGTTCCAGTCTTGTTAACTTAAAAGCTTTGTAAAGTGCTTGATATTATTGCTAGCTCATGTTATAACAGTATGGCTGCTTCTCCTTGTAGGAATCTACTCTTCTGAGTTCAACATTCTAATTGTCAACATTTGATTGTACCTGATGTTTGGTTGAATCAGGAAATGACATTCAATCGATGAATGTTGCAACCTGAAGTGGAACAAAGCTCAGCTAACGTGTTCAGAGCCATGATCAAACTGCCAACAAGGAATAAACAGTTATAGTCATCTGAGCATTTCTTTTAAGGAATCCAATGTGAGTGAGTCACACAAAGGATGTTTGAAAGGGCGCGTCCCGTAATGCAAAAGCCTGTTAAGGCAAAGTACCTATAAAGCAAAATGTACTAAACCTCCTTTTGTTATGGTGAAATGTGAGCTCACCTGCATCGCGTTTCATCCCATTCATGCGTTTATCGTGGCATAAATATAACGTTTGCATTCACCACGGCTTCGTAAGAGCAGGACCAAGGTCCGCTGGCCTTCGCGCCGATTGCAATGTCGTGGACAATAACTGTGACATATAACCATTGTATTGCTCAAAATTCTTTATTCATTTCACCATAACAAAAGGAGGCTACTCTGTTGCATTTTTCCTTAACGGGACGGCAGAAGGAGATTTTCATTTTGCCCTATCGGTACGGTAGGAGACCCGGGCAGTACATTTGCCCAGTTTGCCTTATCGGGGTTTGCCTTAAGGGGATTTCCCTGTTTGAAAACCAGCTGTTTCTTTAGACCGTTGTCTAAATGGACCGATAAATCCTCATTTGTTATCCTCGACAAAGACTGTGACCTTGCTTTTATAGACACTGACTTAATTGATGTCCTCTCGATGTCTGGAAGAAAGAATTGGATGGCACAAAGAATTATTTAGAGCGCTGCAAAGACGTGATGATCATTTGTATAGGTCTTGTACCATGTTGTCTTGTACACCTTTGTTCAAGTATAATTATTGATTATGGATTTAGCAAATTGGACAGAATTTTGTTACTGGATAGCTTAGATAGTTATTACTGTGTTACGTAGTTACATAGTTACGTCTGACATCATAGATGTTTGACGTCATAGACCACATGAGACTGACACAATTATGTCCATATATGGGCATTCCCAGATATGGGCTTAATATTGATGACATCAGGGATCTCACATAACACTAATTAGTAGACCTACAGTATAACTAAGACATAAGATGGGCATCTCTTGCAGTAGATCTTTTGATAGAGCTGTATCCTCTTTTTTCAGCTTTCCTGTTAAGTCCTTAAGTATTGTCCCCACCTCTTGGCTGTTTACACTGTTACAGTAGCTATTTAAGTGGGTTAAAAAATATATATCCCGTATATTCTGTATGCTGTATATATTCATCATGTTCTTCCTCAAAGAAGCTGAGGTTTTGTTCAAATTAGGTTTCAAAAAAATAATGTGTCAGGGAAATCATTTGTATTCTGGCTTATGTTCATATTCTTTGCACCTTGGGAGAAAAATACATAAACTGGACTTGATTTGCAACCCTCTGTGCTAAGGCAGATAAGAGCGGCAGGTGTAAGGACATTACTGTGTCATTATGGCAGCATGGTATGAACTGTGGTTATGTAAATGCTTTCTGACGACAGTGGAGAGGGTGATAGCTGTGTGAAAGCTAAACACCACATCTGTAAGCAGTATGGTCGACAGAGTCATGATGAGCTCCCGTGTGCATCGCAACTGTTCAGAGTAGTCGTCAATATGCTTAACCACTTAAACCTAATATACTTTGTTCACCAGTGTCCCACAGGTACTTGGTCCTCTTCTTTTTTCCCTCTACACTAAAGAGCTTCGCATAAAATAGCCAATTTATTTAACAATTACTATCAAAACCTCCACCGGCTGTCAGTCTGTCAGTCAGTCAGTCAGTCACATCACACTTTTCCCCTACTCATATCTCCGACACCGTTGCCCATATCCATGCCAAACTTTGCACACACACTCCTTGGCTGCCAAACCACAACCTCCACCCCTCATTTCTCACATGCCCCTCTTCTAGCGCCACCATGAGGCCGATTCTTGCAAAACACATTTTTGGACACTGCTCCAACACATGTTTCCCTGAAATCACGCAAAGCAGTACACAGTATGTAGAGTCAGGTCATCAGCATGGATCTGTCCCATTTAGCGCCACCATCAGGCTGATCTTAGAAAAACAAATTTTTGGACACTGCTCCTACAGATTTTGTATGTGTTGTGTGCCTGTAGATGCCTGTAGATCTGCTGTTTTCACTACTTTTGTGCGACGGCATTGCATGATGAAGCAGGGCTTTACTTTGCGAAAGAACGTACAAATTTGAAACTTGGAGATACGAGGTTTCCACCCGACAACGACGATATGCAGAAAGGTAGTCTGATTTATGTTTGACAACATCACAATTAAACAAAATAGAAGTGTACGTGTACGATAACCATATTAACGCAGTTGTCCCTATTGTTTGGTCAAAAATGTTTATTTATCATATTTTTAAAAATATTGAAAATATCCAATGTACAAGCTCACAATGCATTGTGAGACGAAGTACTGTATATAGGGCTTAAGTTAAGAGGTTAAGAAAATTACCCGCTTTCTGTTTTCCTTTTACAAATCGAAACCCTGGATGGGAGTTGATGGGTTGATGTCTCTTTGCCTGCCAGTAGCCAGCTCTGTCCGCCACTATACTACCACACCAGTCCTCAGCCTCGCCTCTCCACGCTGCAGAAGAAGAAGAGGGGAGGGGAGAAAAAAAAATCAAAGAGGGTATTAGGCAGCAGGGTTATTCCCGACACTTTGCTGGAGGCTGGCGTTAATCTGTGCGTTTTGGAGAAACGAGGTTAGTTAAGCATTTTAATGGCCCTAGCCCTGTGATAATTAGGCCTGCCCTGGAGGGAGCTCCAGTTGAGCCACTTGGGCCTTGAAATGGAGCCAGGGAACTAAAGCCCTCTGCGCACACAATGATCCTGAACTAATTCCCTGAGTAAACATTTTCTCCCGTTCACTCCACAGCCTCTTTCTCTTTAAAGTCGTCAAAGACCTGCTTCTTCTTCTTTTTCCTCTCGCACACAACACTTCTCTAGCCTTCCTTCTGCTGGAGATATTTTTTGGATGGTGGTCCTTGGAGCAATTTTACCAAGGTCCTAATGTCTGTCTGTCTTTCTTTCTTTCTTTCTTTCTTTCTTTCCTTCTTTCCTTCTTTCCTTCTTTCTTTCTTTCTTTCTTTCTTTCTTTCTTTCTCCCCCTGAACACGTAATGTCATATTCCATCAGTACTAATAAAGCTCAAACGATGTGGTGATTTATTAATAGCCCTGTGCACTCTCACCTAACGC